>NC_080669.1:76561578-77161578 GCF_027579445.1 Ammospiza nelsoni | reverse complement strand
AAAACCAGAATGAAACATTTAATTAGATACAGATTTTCATCATGAAGAAATACAGCATATTGAAGAAGAAATACAGCATAATGTGCTTTTCTATGTAGGTGAGAAGTGTAGTACAGCTTATGCTTGAACAGTGCAGGACACAAATGCAGCCAGCCAAAATGTAGTAGGATGTTGATAGTTCTGAACCTAGAACCTAATGTCTCAGCTCCTGCTCTTGTGTTTGTATCTGGAGAGCTTATCAGGTTTGTAGCTTTAGTGAGGTTATTACTCCTTGTAGTAAGTATGTGAAATTTTTTTTAAAACCTAACCAAAATTTGAGTGTCAGTAGATGTCATTTCATAAGACAAGATCTTTGCTTTTTGAACTTGCATTTTGGAGAGAAGAAAATATTAGAGATAAATGTGGAAAGTTATCAAAAATGTCTTCAGGATGTTTGTAAGCAGCTAATTTGATGTGTCTTGTGTAGGTGTGTGAAATGAAAAACTGCAATAAGTGCATCTTTTTTGAAGCCAAAAAGAAACAGGATCTCTACATGTGGTAAGGAAATGTTATGTTTTGTTACATTTCTGTTTATAGCTGCAGATGCTTCAGTTCTAGCTGAAGCTTCCTACTGTAATAGTAAAGATACATGAAATACTGCTGCTTAGTTGAATTTGTTCTAATATTGCACTTCTGTGGATAGTGCAAATTTACAATGTGTGAACAGCTTTTGGTGACTGTTTGCAGAAGCATTTTATAAAATTATTTAGAAAACAAGTGTTTATGAGCTTTTTGAAGGAACTCAGTACAGCTATAAATGTGACAGAAACTACTTCAATGCAGGAATAGCTGGGTGGGGTGTAGTGTGGAAATCCAGCATGTGTTCTCCCTGCTGTTAACATTTTTCTTTCTCTCTTCCCACCACTTGTCCTCTGAAGGCTTTCAAACACACCACAGGGACCATCTGCTAAATTCTTGGTGCAGAATGGTAAGCTGGTGGACATTATTGTGTTTGTATTCTTGCTGTTCTGTCTGAAACATTTTCTGTAAATAGTAACTTCTTTTTGTTTTTAATCACTGTAGTTCACACACTGGCTGAACTGAAGATGACAGGAAATTGCCTAAGGGGCTCAAGACCCCTTTTGTCTTTTGATCCAGTAAGTATAGGTTTTATTTCATTTGGGTACGTTCTTATTCTTTTTGCATGACTATTGTATTTAGCCTTGTATGTAAAACAAATTTTTATTTTTTGTAGATATTTGACCGGGAGCCACACTATGCCCTGCTAAAAGAATTGTTTATTCAGGTCAGTCTATAGTTTCCAGTGTTTCTTCACTGGAGATGTTTTTTGGCAACATACTTAAGAATCACAAGTGGTTTTTTTTCAAGAAGCAGTTTTACACTTCTGAACTTTGAAAAGATCAAAAAGGATTTGGATCATATTTTTAGCATGACTCAGACACTTATTCTTAAGTTTTGGGTTATGAAATGTAACCTTGGTTTGGGAATGTAGTAAATTAAAAGGAATTTAAAAAGAGCCATTTGTGTTTGACCTCTTAACTTGCAGATGTTCAGAAACACTGCCTTTTATTACAGATATTTGGTACACCTCAGTACCACCCCAAAAGCCAGCCTTTTGTTGATCATGTTTTCACCTTCACCATCACTGATGAAAGGATCTGGTTCCGCAATTACCAGGTGAGTGGTCTCTTCCAGCTTTTCAAAAGGAGATCAGTGGAGTAGCTTCATATGAAATCCACCAAATGAAATAAGAATCATGATTATTGTTATCAGGGTATGCCAGCCCCTAATGCTTGCAGATTCAGTGTCCTGAAATGACAACCTTCACCTGTATCTCTGGAGAGATCTGGTTCACTGAACTTGCATTCATCAAGTTGTGATTCTGTGAGGGATGTCTTGGTGGCAGGACACACTACCTAAGGCCTAAACTGTGCCTTAATCTAAGTTGCTGCTTTGACCCAAAGTAATCTAGAGTTTACTTTCTGTAGAAGGAATTCACAAATACAGAGTACTCAAAGCTTGCTTGAATTCCTAAGAACTGCTGTATGTACAGAACTGGGTTTATGGAAATATAACTAATCAGGTACCTTATCTTGAATTTAAGTTTAATTGTGTATTACCATATATATGCAAGGTGCCTGCAAGGTCGTATGCTTTGATTCAATCTGTGAGAAATTGACAAAGTTTTCTTTTTATTGCAGATAATAGAAGAAGATGCATCCCTAGTAGAAATTGGGCCTCGTTTTGTCCTGAACCTCATAAAAATCTTCCAAGGTAGCTTTGGAGGACCGACTCTCTATGAAAATCCTCATTACCGGTCCCCAAATATGGTAAGCAGCTCTGCCTTTGTTTTCTCTTTCATTTAGCAAGTAATTAGAAAACCAGCCTTGCAGTCAGTCTGTGCAGGAGCATCAAGTATGCCTTTCCCCATGACCCTTTGTAGTGCCCTAAACTGGTGACAGTTAGAGGACAGAGTAGTTTTGTGATCATGAAGTGAATGCAGAAGTCATGTCACTGAAAAGATGACCATACACTGAGGGTCTTGGCCATTAAGCAGAGAAATTAGTATTAAAGAAATTAGTTTCTTTAACAACAGATTTCTTCCATTGTCCTTATTTGAAACATGATGACATTTAAATTCTTATTTTTTTAGCATCGCCGACTGATAAGATTGTCAGTGGCAGCTAAGTTTAGAGAGAAGCAGCAGGTGAAAGAAGTGCAGATGGTTAAGAAAAAAGGAGCTAAGGTCCTTGTTGAAGAAGATCCTACTGAAGTAGTCTTTGAAACTCCAGCTGAAGAGAAGCCAGTGGAAATACAGCTTGTGAAACCAGAGTCAAAGCCAATTGTTAAAGATAAGAAGAAGCTACGTAAAATTCAGAGGAAAAAGCAAAAAAAGCTATTTAGAACTGAAGGATCTAAATAGATAGATGTTACAAGGAATGAAACTTCATACAATATCAACCGAATATTGTAAATATTTGAATTTACATTGTACAGACAAACATGTCTGAACTTCAGTTTTAAGTGAACAAAACATATGTTTCTTTGTAAAGATTGAGTTTGCATTCTTTTATTGTCTTATGTGTTTCTGAGTTTTCAGAAATAATGCGGCATCTCATTCAGCCTGGCCTTAAACACTTCCAGGGATGGGACATCACAACTGTTCTGGACAACTTCTCTGGGGCTATTTATTACATACCTTTAGTTGACAGTTCCTGATCTCATGACCTGCTCACTAGTTCTGCACTCCCCCAGACTTTCTTGTGTTTCAAAGTCTTGCCCATGCCCTGTTTCTGTTTGATACCTCTGTTTCAATTTCCAGCATCTTAATGCTGAAAAGACACAATGGGCTGGAGAGGAAGCTGACCTGTTAAATTCTAAATACCACCCCACCCAGCAGGGTGAGGGAAATCCCATGTGACTTCTGCAGCAAAGTGGTCTGTGTGCCATGTGATTGGAAAGAAAGACTGGTGAATATAGGCATGTGCTCCGTTCACATAGTCTTAATACATAGATAGCTGAGTTGGAAAAGACCTCCATCAGGATAATTGAGTCCAATTTAACTCCTTGCAGAACTTTGTAACACTAAGCTGTGTGACTGAGGATCCTGCAGACCTCCTTTAATTCTTGACAAGCTTGGTGCCATGACCACTTCCCTGGGAGCTGACCATCCTTTGTGTAAAGAACCTTGGTGTCCAACAGGAACTTCCCTGACACACTTGTTTAACCAACTCAGCCCCAGAGAGCTGCCTGCTCATTCTCCCTTGGTAGGGTGGGGAAGAGAATTGGAAGGGTAGAAATGAAAAGTTATGAGTGCAGATAAAGACTTAAGAAAACAGCAAAGCTTTTTGCAAAGCAAAAGCCATGCACAGAAGCAAAACAAAACAAGGAATTTATTTACTATGTCCTCTGGGTAGGAGACATTCACCTCCCAAGAAAGCTGGGTTCTGTCATGTAACACTGACTCAGGAAGACAAATGTGTCACTCTCAATGTTCCCCCTTCCTCCAGCTTTGTATGCTGAGCATGGTGCCAGGCTGTGTAGGATAACCCTGCAATCAGCTGGGGGCAGCTGCCCTGGCTGCGCCCCCTCTCACTTTCTTGTGCACCTCTCTGGTGGGTGGGGCGAGAAGCAAGGGAGGCCGTGAGTCTGAGCATTGCTCAGCAATAATGCAAGCATCTCTGTTACTATCCACACAACATTTGTGTTTTCAGCACAAATCCAAAACACTTCTCCCTACCTGCTACTGTGATGGAAATTGACTCAATACCAGCCAAAACCTCCTGTGACAAAGGTGTGTATCAGAGAGAGATCCCCTCTCAGCCTCCTCTCCAACGTGAACAAGACACGTAACTTCAGCTGCTGTGACCTCTCTCAATCTAAGCTGCCCTCCTCCTGATAAACTCCAATAGCTTTATATCCTTCTTATGCTGAGGTGACCCAAAACTGCCCCAGCACTCGAGGTGAGGCTGCCCCAGTGCAGAGCAGAGCAGACAATCTCCTCCCTTGCCCGGCTGGTGATGCTGTGCCTGATGCCCTCCTGGCTGCCAGGGCACTGCTGGCTTGTGTTCAATTTGCCATGTTTGGATTAAACACTGAGTTTAGGACCTCCAGACTTTACTGTGAGATCAGGGCCTCCAGATCTTGCTGTACCATCCAAAACTCAGTTTGTGTATTGCTCACTGATACACACCTGACCTAGAGAAGGAAAGCGACTTGGACCAATGCTAAAATCTCTGAAGACCATAGGTATAAATAAAAGCTACCTTGAGAATGTGCACTGTGCTGGCTGCGCCACTGAGCTCCTCAGCACCCACAGGAATCAGAAATATCTGTTTCAGAAATAGTGTGGCCAGCAGGCCTAGGGAAGCTATTCTTTCCCTGTGCTCAGCACTAGTGAGGTGACACCATGAGTCCTGTGTTCAGGTCTGGGCTCCTCAGTTCAGGAAGGACTTTGAGGTGCTGGAGCAAATTCAGAAAAAGGAAAGCAAGCTGTGAAGCACAACAAAACCTGGAGCACAGGTCTTAAGAGAAGCAGGGGTATTTACTCTGGGAATGAGGAGGCTCAGGGGAGATCTCATTGCACTGTACAGCTCCCTGAAAGGAAAGGGTGACCAGGTTGGGGTCAGACTTTTCTCTGAGGCAGCTGGAATTAGGACAAGAGCACTGGCCTTAAGCCGTGCCAGGGGACGTTAACGTTGTTCATAAGGAGTAATTTCTTCACAGAAAGGCTGGTTAGACATTGGATGGGCTGCCCAGGGAGGGTGGAGTCACCGTCCCTGGAGGTGTTCAAGAAAACCCTGGAGTAGCACTCAGTGCCACGGTCTGGTTGACACGGTGGTGTTGGGTCACGGGTAGGGCTCGATGATCTCGGAGATCTTTTCCACCCTCATTGATTCTGTGCATTCCAGCACAAGGTGTCGGGTTAATCGGACAGCCAGTGTTTGAAGCACTCCCAAGGCGCCGCCGGCAGCCGGCCGACACCGCGCCTCAGGTCCCTCCCCTCCCGCCTCGCTCCTCCCGCTGCCGCCTCGCCCCTCCCGGCGCGAGCGGCAGTGCCCGCTGTCCCGGTGTCGCCGCCCCGCCCCGCCGGCCGCCGCCGCCATCGCCATGAAGTGCCACTACGAGGTGCTGGGCGTGAGGCGCGACGCCGCCGAGGAGGAGCTGAAGCGGGCGTACCGCCGGCTGGCGCTGCGCTGGCACCCGGGTACGGCCCGGGCCCGGCCCCGGCCCCGCGCGGCGCGGGGGCACCGCGCTGCCGCCTGGCTCGGTGCCGGGGGCGGCGGGGCGGCTGCTGCCGCCGAGCCCGACCACAGCTGACACGGTTTCGTTAAATTGTCCTGCAGATAAAAACCTCGAGAACGCGGAGGAGGCAGCGGAGCAGTTCAAGTTGATCCAGGCGGCGTACGACGTGCTCAGCGACCCACAGGAACGGGCCTGGTGAGCGGCGCTTGGCCTGGCTGAGGTTTTATTAGCCCGGACTTGCCAGGGCTTGTCCTGTGCTGGTCCTAGGCAGGCGTGGGCAGGGCCAGCCGGCTGGTTTTAGGTTTTGCCGGAGTTGGAGCCCTGCAGCCCCGTGGAGGGGCACGGCTCGCCCTCTCACCCTCCTCGTGGTGTGCCGGGAGCTGAGGGCGTGCTGGGCCCCAGCAGCGCCCTGCCGACAGCCGGGCTGGGCCTGCTCCTCCTCCCCGGGCGGCTCTTCAGGGCAGCCCTAGTCAGCCCTCAGGGCCCGGGCAGTGCGTACCGGTGTCCCGTTCTAATTTGAAATACACACATACACATCTCTAAGGGATCACTATTGTAAATGTTCTGTGTAGCTTGTTTTTCACGTGGGCTGAAGCATCTACCAGATTACACAGCCAAACTCACCTCTCCTGTGTTTGTCCTCCTTGAGAATACTGGACTGGTTTTCCGTTTTTATGTGTTTGGGTATGATTTGAGGATATTTGAGTGCATGCAAGTATTGGGTGATTTAAGTAATGCCCTACCCCTTTCTGAAAGTCTTGTGAGGCATCTTTCTCAAATGCAATTGATAGGTAGCTAGCTCTTGAGGAATTATTGCTATATGTATTGCAGATAAAATAATAGTAAAATAAAGGTTAAGAGGGAATTTCTACTGTCATATTTTTTACTCTCTGAAGAGTTTGGATGTGAGAATTACAGACAGTGGGTTAAGCTATACAGTGATGTTATAGGCGTACTGTGTTAGTTTATCAGCACTGTGGGGTGTTCCGTGTTTCTACATCGTTGATGCTGTGGATTTTTTCCAGGTATGATAGTCACAGGGAGGCTCTGCTGAAAGGAGGAGCTGATGGAGACTATCAAGATGATAGCTTGGATCTGCTGCACTACTTCACTGTTAGCTGCTACTCTGGATATGGGGATGATGAAAAGGTAAGCTATCAATTAATCTTTAATTAATCAGCTTAAATTTCATTATAAGTGTTAGCATTTGTTTTGTGTTAAAGTTATATGTAGAATTGTTAGCACAGCTTACACAAATCCAAGAGAAAACTTAACCTGGATGTGTAAGGAGGCTTTAATCTTACCTATTGTCCAACAATTACTTAATCAAAATGTCCAGCTATGTTGTACAACTACAGATGTGTGCATATTGTTTATTTATCTTGTATAGTGAAGGATTCCAGGGCTTTGCCATACCATCTGTTTATTTAGAAATAACTTTCTCAAGCAAGAATCTTGTAAACAACAGAAAAGCAATGTAACTGTAGCCTTTGGGGGAAGGTGTGCTTGCTGTAATTGAATTCCCTATTGGATTTTTGAATTTCCCTTTGGATTTTAAAATACTAATAATATTTAATATACTGAAAAGCTCTAGGTGATTAGAAAAGCATCCACCAGAGGAAATACTTACCTGTCCTTCTGTTACTGTACTGGTAGTCAGTTAGTAACATATTAATTTAGAAAAATATAGGATATTTAACAGTGAATTTTATGTCTGGAGCTTCCACAGAATTTGATCCTATGTAACTAGGAACTTATCACCATCTCCAGCATATGGAAATTTTCTTTTAAAATCAGTGTTTAACTACGTGTCTGAAGAAGACAGAGACCGTGTGAGGAAGGTGGAAATAAAAGGCATGAGAGATAGTGGAACTTTGTTAGGAAGGGTCTTGTACCTCAGCAAGTGCTCACAAGGCCTTTATTCTGGTTTTGAGTTGTTCTTGCAGTGTAGCAACGTTTTTCTAAAATAGACAGCACCTGAGCATTTGTACATGTGTTACTGTGCCACACAAAAGGGTTTTTTATTTGTTTGTTTGTTTGTTTCAGGGATTCTTTACAGTGTATCGACAAGTTTTTGAGAAGATTGCGAAGGAAGAGCTGGAATATATGACACAGGAAGATATTGAAGAATTCCCTATGTTTGGATATTCCCATAGTGACTATGATACGGTAAGGACAAGTGTAAAACTGAACTGCAGGTAAACCTGCAGGAGTTAAACCATTACTTTGTCCCAAAGGAGGGGTCCCTCTGATCTCTGAATGCCATGCATCTGTGGTTATTTTCTACTGTTGTAGACCATTACAGCAAAGGAAGTGCTTGTGGTCTGATTCATATTTATGTGAATTAAAATTGGTATTTCCTGCTGGAGTACAGTATTAGCCAGGCCTGCTGGGTGAGTTGTCAGACAGATGCTTCACAGGGACAACCATCAATTCTGCCAGTAGAACTTAAGTCTAGTGCAAGACCTATAAAGCAAATGAATGGATGTTTTCTTTGTTTCCTGATGAGAGTAGTTTACCAGTGTTTAACACAACTTGTGTTACAGACAGGGGTACTGAGCTAATTTTTTTCCTGCAGCATGTAGTATCCTGCCTCATACAGGCAAACTGCATAGCACTTAGTGTGTAGCAGAGCCTTTAGAAAGTAGATGTGATGTTGACTGGCAGTGTGAGCTGCCATTATGATCACATTGTCATCTGCAATTAGTTTATAGTCAGATTTGATTCAGAAAAAAATTGCATGCTTTCCTCTGTGAAGAAAGAAAAGAAAGTGTATGGGTACTTTTATGACTTGAATTCTTGTCACCTGGTTTGCCAACTATTTGTTATAATATATCAGACTATCAGATTTAGGATTTTTTTTAAGGTTACCAGTATTTCTGTGTTGAAATTAAAAACTGAGGTGATAACACTTTCCCTAGGGAGTAACTGCACAGTATGAAGTGCACTCAAATGTTACTTCTAGTGTGGTTCTTCTCCCTGTCACTTTCTCTGTATGGATAATTATTTATGAAATTTGAATTGATTCATACCTTAAAAGTTAGTAGCTTCAGTGGTACAAAAATTGACTGGAGTTGGAAACAAAAGTTACAAATCAAACTTCTTGAGAAGTGCCAGAAAGGGTGTTCGGATATGGGGAGAAGTTTGGATATGGGGAGAAGTTACAGGATGGCTTAATGAATGGAAATCTTTCCCAAGGAGAATACATAGTATGTCTGGACCAGCTAAAATATGTCTTTTAATGTTGTTATCTTGACACATCTTTTGAAAACTGCTTCTTTTGAGTCCATGGGACAGATAAGATTATAGACTCAAAATAGCTTTAATGCTTATGTCAATTAATAACTGCAAAAAGGACTGGAATTCTGATCAACATGCTTTGCCATCTGCCTAGTTCATGCTGTTCTGGAAGCAGAGTGCTCACTTCTCCCCCCCCCCCCACCCTTCCCCTGGGATTCCTAGGGGTATTTTATAGGAAATAGCTTCTGGTAAGTAGAAAGGTAATTTTCCCTGTTGTCTTATATTCAGACTAAGAGATTATACTGTCAGAGGATTCCAGCATTGCAGTGCTCACTTCTCTACGCAGTAGGAATATAATGGGAAAGGAGTTTTAGAAGGGAGCTACAAAAACTATACAAGGGCTTTAAAATATGTGATGTGAATGCTCTGTGTTTTGGTCTGCTTTGTGAGTTCACAAGAAGCATGAGAGGCAGCTTGGTCAGAGCAAAGCAGCCAGGAAAGATATTCTTAAGGCCGTGAGTTCACAAGCATTCATGGGAAGAGAAGACTTGCAGGTCAACAAAAATGATCAGCTCCAGGTACAAGTAGTAGGCAAAACAAAATCCGCTTGGGAGTTCAGCAAGGGCTGCTGTTCAGGCTGCTGCTGAGTGCCACACATGTGCAGGTTGTTGAGGTAGCTGCTGAGAATGGGGAGAATCCCACCCTATAGATCTGGTGAAGAGGAGCATGGTCCCTGTCATCAGTTGGTGGGTGTGCATCCTTTTGCACAAAAGTATCCTCTTCTGAAGCAGAAATCTCTGGTAGGTAGTCTAATATTACTTAGGTTATTGGATGAAATATGAATGTTTATTGGTTATTTTTTGTGATAGCTGAGAAAAATTGTAGTGACTTACCTGCCAGAAGCCACAGCCATGAACTTCACATGTAGATAGGCTGCTGGAAGTTATTGTTGAGTTGTTCCTGTGAATAACAATTGATCGTTTTGTTCACAGTTTCTGTGAACAAAAATAGCAGAGGAAGAACAGAACTGACTAAAAAAACCATGAAACCATGAGGTTAAATACTTCTATGAGGTATCCCAAAATATGAGCAGTTGGGCAAATAGAAGTGAGTAGTAAAAAGGAAGATTGATGGGACAAGTAATGTAAGAAGGGAGATTAGGCATATCTTGATTGCTGAATATACAAAGTGCTGAAGGACAATAATTATTTGGAGAGAAATAAAGAACAAACCCAAGGTGATTGTGAGGCCACATTATTAGTCCGGCATTTACACATGAATAGTAAAAGGGAGGAGAATAAGTAACAATCACTTTTTATTCTAATATGAAAGCTAGGGGGCATAATTTTAGCCTACAGTCATGTAGTTTGCTAACAAAACAGGAGTAAATGTTTCTTCACATAGCCATTTCTTAAACTGTGCAAGTCACAGCTCCTTGCTGTTGTGTCATCAAGGGCTTTTCATTTCTGTCTTGCTCGGGAAGCAGAGAGAATATACAAGGAAGAAATAGCATTATGTATTTATTTTTTGTTTTGCTGCTTTTTTTATGCTGTGCAAGTGTGTGGCTGACCTCTGCTGTGGTGTAATGTGGAGTGTGTGTTTAATGTATGTTTGATGTTTGTAGGTAAGTACCAGCTTGCAGGCAGCATGTGTGATTCTGATTGTGCTTTTCAGTTTGACAGGAGAAATACAGGACAGCTAAGTAACTGGACACTAGTGTCAGCGTGATCCAGTCCTGCTGGGGGATATTTTTAGAAGTTGCAGTTTGTAATAGTTTAGATGAGGTTGTTGCTTTCAAACTTCAAGGATGATGTTAGGAATTTTTCTAAATCTTCATTGCTCTGAGGCAAAACTGTGGCCTGTATAGAAGTTCAGAAAAAAGGGTTACAAAAGCTCTGAATTACTTCTCTGTTTTTTCTGTCCCTCCTCAACAAGTGACTTAGTTTTTGTTTTTTTCTTGTAGGTAGTCCACCCTTTCTATGCATATTGGCAGAGTTTCTGTACACAGAAAAACTTTGCTTGGAAAGAAGAGTATGACACACGACAAGCCTCAAACCGCTGGGAGAAACGAGCTATGGAAAAAGAGAACAAGAAAACAAGGGAGAAAGCAAGGAAAGAGAGGAATGAGCTGATCCGTCAGCTAGTAGCCTTTATTCGTAAGAGGGATAAAAGAGTACAGGCTCACAGAAAGCTTGTGGAAGAACAAAATGCAGAAAAAACTAGGAAAGCAGAAGAATTTCGGAGGCAACAGAAGCTAAAACAAGCCAAGTATGTACATGTCAAACAAATTATTATTTTTTTAACTTGAAGAAATTATCCATGAGGATATAGTATAGACTTAGATTCTAATAGTAGCTCCACTTGCTCTTTTAAACATCCCTGAAAATTTTACATACTAATTTTGGTCTCAAGTCTGAGATGCCATATTTGGTAATTTGGGGCACGCTTAAACTGGGAAAACTGAGATGGTACATTCCCATAGCACAGTCAAGGAGTAATGTGCTTGTGGGTTTTGTTGTCCTGTATTTTTTTGAGTTTGTGTGGCATTCACATTCTCTGAACGGAGAGACATAATTATCTCTCTCAGAGTTTTTTCCTAGAAAAAAGAGAGAAGAAGAGAAAAACAATTCTTTTCTCTACTTGCTGCTCCTGTTCTTTTGCACATGTAGAATGTGTTAAGAAGATTGTTTACCTGAAGTGTTTTGTCAATTAAATTCTACTGAAGATTGTTTTGTTTCCTTGGCCAGTTGGAAAAAGCTGTGTCCTGACTGTCAGGAGACAATCACAAGGTTTTTTTAGTATTCTTTGTAGTGTAGTTATAGTACAGTATAATATAACCTAGTTATAGTACAGTAATATAACATAGTTTAATAAAGCAATTGTTCAGCCTTCTGAATCAATAAAGTAGGATACCAATCATTCCCTTCATTGGGGGTGCCCTGTTTTACTGTAAGTTTGGATCTTAGAGTAGGTTGAGATGACTTCCTTGCTGTCAGCTTGATACTGACCATGCTGCTCAGCATGTTCTGCCTGAAATGCAACCAGGACCCACCTATGTTAATAAAACTGCTTACAGTGCAGAGGTGCCCATTGACATCACAAATTAAGTCAGATTTCCAATTGTGTGCTCCATCATATGTTCAGAACTTTCCTCCTGTGATGCGGAAGAAGAACAATTATCTTTAGGTAGAAGTTATCTTTCAGTTACACTGTTCCCCTAGTTCCCATCTCAGGGACACAGTGTAGAAGTTACTGTATTCTGCTTGCAGGCTTGCTGAGCAGTACAAAGAGCAGAGCTGGATAACTATGTCAGATCTGGAGAGAGAGCTGCAAGAGATGGAGGCACAATATGAAAAGGAATTTGGAGATGGATCAGGTGGTGAAGATGCATTAGAAGAACAGGAGACAAAAAGCATTGAAGGTATGGTGTGTATGGAGGTGATATCTACTGAGTCACTGCAGTATGAGTGTGGCTCGCTTACAGCCTCAAATTCACAGTTCTGATGTAATGCAACTCACTCCCTCCCTCTGAGGATGCTGGACTAGAGTCTGTCCCTCTCTGGTGTTTTTGTTTGAACAAGCTGCAGCTGTTAATTTATACCAATGTCTGATTGTTGAGGTGATCTTGAGCTGTCTGTGTGTCAGTAGTACTGGAGAAATTGAATGTCAGTGCTGTGACTATTTTCTGGGGCTTAAAGAGCACCTTGTTTAAAAATTGCTGATCTGACTTTGTTTCTCTGATTCCTGCTGATCTCTTCAGACAAACTGAATGATGAAACTGAAGAAGCTGAACTTGTTGATGGTCTGTACTGCCCTGCTTGTGACAAATTGTTAAAAACTGAGAAAGCGTAAGTATTTGTGGTTGGGGATTTGTGGGTGAAGGTGTTGGATTTTAAGTTATTTAAAACTGCATTTTAGAGAATTTTTAACTTCACATAATGAGTGTTGTCTTTCCAGTAAAGACATTGTCAGTGCAGAATTTTCCATACTTCGTAGTGCTGGATAATGGGCCTGTTGTTAATTTATGTAAATATAACTATGTTTGCTCAGAGCAACCTGCAGTAACAATCTGGTCTTCACAGCATGAAAAATCACGAGAAATCAAAGAAGCATCGAGAGATGGTATCGCTGTTACGACAGCAGTTGGAAGAGGAGGAAGGGAAATTTGCTGTGTCTTCAGATGATGCAGATGGAATACAGACCAAAGAGGAGGAAGAAACAGAAGACATACCCAAACAGAAGTACGTGAAATTGTTTTTAATTTTATCATGACTCATGATTTACTAAGTCTTAGTGGCCTTCAGAGGGAGCTCCTGATGATTTGCCACTGCATTGCTCTCAGTATTGTGCAATTTGAAATACTTCTTAGCATCAGAGTTCCAGTAAAACACATGCCTGTGCATGACTACATTTGAGTGCCATAAAACAACAGACTTATGTTTTCTCTGCTACCTAAAGTTGTATGTTAAGGAAAAGAAAGATTTGCTATTTTCAAGCAGAGGGACTTCCACAGAGCTAGTGCTTATTGATTTGGTACTTACTGTCAATTGATTGGTGGCATAAATGGAAAACGAGCATGCTCAAAATCAGAATTGTTACACGACTTAATTTTTTTAAACAGCCAGAGCACAATTCCAGCTATCTCACTAGTATCTTTGGGTTCAGTCTGAGCAAAACAAATGTTTTACTAAATGCAGTGAGTAGTTTGGGAGACCTATTGTTTTATTTCTGGCATGAGTAACTTTCTTTTTGTGGCTACCTAATATCATGTTAAGAGGATCAAGGAAAAGTATAGCTTGATTATACTATCAAGCTATACTTTTATAGAAATCCTGTAGGTTTAGAAAACCTAGGGTTTTGGGGGTTTTCTGTAAAAAAAGGTAATTTTAAAATTATCTTTACAGACTCTCAAAGAAACAAAGGAAGAAGCAGAAAACAATGAAGGTATGTAGTCATAATCATACTCTGGGAACTTTACAACCCAGTTTTCTTAAGAAGCCGAAAACTCGCATTTAACTCCTGACAAATTATTTCTCTGTCCTGCAGAATAGGAGAGCTTGAAATTCCACAGAATTTTAAACTATTAAAAATACTTTAAATTATTTTTTGCCACCAGAATAACTTCTGTTAGACTTATTATAATTGTATTTTGTGATAGTAATATCATAGACCTCACTTCATTCTGTTAGTGCAGATGTTAATATGTGGTGCCGACTCTAAAAAAGCTGTAGTCTGAAGTATAAGAAGAACAGGTGGAAACAGGCAGATGGGGAGAATGGAAGGAATTGGTCAGTAAGACCAGTAGTGGCCATGGTGCATTAAGAGCCCAATGTGGTGGTCACTTCTGGCTTTAGTTGTAGGAGTTGGTATAATGTTTTGTTTTTTAATCTCTAGTTTAGAGGGGGTCAAAAAGACTGCCACAGTATTGGTTTTCTGCTGGCAATGTAGTTGTTGGAATGAACACATCCATTCCAACTTTTTCCTGAACTGCAAGCAAAAGTAACACCTGGAGTCTGTGTTACTCCAGGATCTGAGTCTGTGTGTGATATGACAGCAGCAGGTGAAATTCACCAAGAGCAAGCTGTTTCAGGCTTGAGTGGCAGGGGTGTCACAGTCAGCATGCTCCTGTGTCTGCCTTCCTCAAGCTTCATCCTTTTCAAGTACTTACTCCTGAGTCCTAGCCTTGTTCCAGTGAGCTGTCTGTACCAGATCCTGCCTCTTCCATGCTTTACCCTCTGATTTCCTATTCTCTGTTCACCTTTTCTGCCTTCTCACACTCCATCATTATCTCTTGTCCTTAAGAAACTTTTCTGAGACTTTCAAGCAGCTGAAGCTTCCTGGCTTCACATTGGCTGCTTCAGTTGCATAGTCCGAGTATTGGCGGGACCTTCATGTTTCTGTGCAGGCCGTGAGGCTTCAGTTAACTCCTTCCTCCTCTGTGTGAGACCAGAAGGTCTGTTCTCACTGCGGAGGTGGCACACAGTCACCGTGGCTCTGTTCCATCAGTTTGCTACAGCCTGGACAGTAGGTGCCACTCTTGCCTTGCTCAAGCTGCAGTCTTATGCTGGGAAATCCTCACCTCCATCCTCTGACAAGCATTGTGGAGTACTGGGAATCTCTGTGGGTTTTTTTTCTTTTCCTGAAGTTAGGATTAGCCAAGTTTTTTTCAGGTAGCTGAGACTTTGCACTAGAGGTGGTTAGAGTTCCATTAATGTGGTGTTAGGTCAAATTTGTTATTGTGCTATTGGGAGCTTTGCTGTTCTGCTTCAGACAGGAAGTGGATATTTTGCCAAACCATGTCTTGAGTCTAATCTGGCACATGGAAAAAGCTGCTGATATCTGCTAGGGAAGGAAAATATAGTGTGTCTACTTAATTTCAGTCAGCTCAGTTATTTTGGCTCCAGGTTCCTAATGCAGTTGTCTGGCACAGAAAACTTCAGTCTAAATAATTAACCCTTTGCAAAGTTATAAGCCACTATGTGTGAAATAAGAAATAGTAGTCAGAACAGGATGAACCCTGTGTATAATTAAAAGTTACTGTAGTAGCTTCTGTAGTTTCAGAGGCTGTTTTATTGGTGTTTCTTCCCTTCACCGCAGGTGGCCTCATCTTTCAAAACAGGAGAACTAAGGTTTTACATGTTACAGTCTCACTGAAAACACACAGTAAAATTAAGAGGGTCCATGGCTTTCTCTCCTCCCAACCCACCCATGTTTGAGGTAAATGAGTATAATACTATAAACATATCACTGACGAACTGGAAGTATTTAACTTGGATTTTTTTTTTTGTTTGGACAGCAGAGTTACGAGGACTCTTTTGATCAAAGTGCTGACGAAGAAACAGTTGAACAAAAGGAGGTGCTCAGCATGGAAAAGGACAGTGGCTCAACAGAGGAGTTGGTAAATGATGGCCAAAGATGTGCTGTGTCAGAGGACACAGGCATTACAGATGATGTCAGCCAAGAGAATGAAACAAAAAGTGAAGCAAAAAGGTGTGTTGATTGCAACATTATAGTCACTATGTCGTGTTTGGTATTGTCAAACAAGGAGAGATGTACTCTCAAATGTGGGCTCTGGGGGTGCTCACCAAAACTGGTTTGAATAAATACGATACTAAACAAAGCATGCAGGGGCTTCTCTGGAGGTGGTATTTGACTGCAGATTGCTACCATATCACTTCCTAGGAGCTGATTCAACATTCTGAGATTTACAGTTGACTGTATAAATTAATTTTTTTTTTTCTGGATGCACTTACATTTTGTTGCGGGAAGCAAGAACAGGGGAAAGCAGCAGAGTTATTGAAAACTGAAAATTGAAAAAGCTTGTAAATGCTAAATGTTCCTGTGCACTGATTTTAGCTCCTCTTTGTTGGCAGCACTAAGTCTAAAGGGAAGAAAGCCAAGGAAGCAAAAAAGTCTGCTAAGGTGTCTTCAGAGAGCTCAGCAATGGTATGTCAAATTACTTATGCTACTTAAAATAGCATTAGGTGTTGGAAGGGACCTTAAAGATCATCTAGTTCCAGTAGACCACATTGCTCAAAGCCCCATCCAGCCTAGCCTTGGACGCTTCCCAGGGATGAAGCATCCACAACTTCTCTATGCCAATGCCTTATCACCCTTACTGTAAGGAATTTCTTCATAATGTGTAATCTAGACCTGCCCTCTGTCAGTTTAAGGCCATTGCCCATTGTCCTGTCACTCTGCCTGTATAAAAAGTCACTCTCTCTGCTTTATGTAAGCCCCCTTAAGACATAGGAAGGCTGCAATGAGTTCTCCCTGGAGCCTTCTCTTCATCTTTCTCAGCCTGTCTATACAGGAGGGCTAAAAGGTGGGGGTCATATAATTACAAAGAAGGCTATTTTTTGGTCACCTCCAGTCCACCAATTCTGTCCCTGTGATTTTGATAGAACTGAAACTTCAGCTCTTGTCCTCACAGAGAAATACAGGACTCAGCTTCATTTCTAGGAGAGCTGGTAAAGCTCTGTGTGCAAGGCAGTTCAAATGATTAAACAGCTGGGGACAGAGCTGTTGTCACCCAGCACGTGACAGGCCAGTACTGTTTGCATCTATCTCAATATTGATGCTTGCCAGAGAGCAAAACTTTGTAGAACTACAGCTAAGACATACTAAATTCACTGCATCTCAGAGCCCAAAGCATTACCTACCTGGATGGTCAGGTGAGATCAAAACTATTCTTTACTTTGAATAGTAAAGATTTACTTAGATTTGCAAGGCTTCCATTCTTAATTTTACTTAAAGCACTTTGAAATATAATGAAGTTATATTTGCAATTATTTGTTAAAAAATATGTGCTTAATTGTTAATGAATAATGAAATCTTGATGATAGAAACAAACAGCTTAGTCCTGCTTCATTGCCAAGGAGAAACTGTCTGCAAGAAATTCGTGTATTATAGTGATGATGTATTCAATATGAGTGTGAAGCATTCAGGTTTTTTTTTCTCATTGTAGAATGAAGTTCCTATCCACTGTGTAACCTGCAACTGTACATTTCCATCCCGAAATAAATTGTTTGAGCACCTGAAAGTCACAGGACATGCAAGAGCAACAACACCAACTGTAAATGGAGCTGTGAACACCAAAAACAAAAAAGAGAAACGTAAAAACAGATAGAACTTTGCTGTAGTGACAGTCTTCAGAATTGTACAGTAACACTCTGAAAAAACTGAAACATGCACACTGCCTGTGTCTGGACTTAAACAAAGAAGGCAAATACCAATGTAGTTAAAAAATGAAGATGCACAAAAGGAATACTGTCTTGTGGAAGACTCTGTGCTTTCTTCTGTTCTTAAAAGCCTTCCTTTAATTATAGAATGGTTTGGTGTCAGGGCAGAGGTGGATGTTCCTTCCACCAGGCCACCTGTACCCTGAGCAGCTTTCACACCACAGGTGGGGAAATAGTAATTCAAAGCTATTCACCCTGTGTTCCTGTAGAACCTGCATGGATTATTTCCACACAGAGGAAATAATAAATTATTTTGACATGTGTGCTGTTGCTTTTCTTTTGAGAGGGTTCAGCTCAGGGTGAGTAGCCAGTAGCAGGGCCTATGCTCTGTTGATGAGAATATGGTGCTGAGAACACCCAGGTCATGGGTCTGGTCCTCTATGGACCATTCTCTTAGGAGCTGGGCTTGATGATCCTTGTGGATCCCTTCCAACTTAGAATATTCTTTGATTCTTGATCCTCTATCAAATATGAAGCACTGCCAAGATACGGGCTCTTCTTCTGCCATTTTCAAATTACTTAATTACATTAAGCAGCAGATAGAAGGGAAGAAGTTAGATGACAAAGCTGTTTAAACCAGTTTTGACAATTGCTGTTTGTTTTGTACAGTTACCTCTGTGGCAGGTGTTGGGGAAAAAAGGTCGAGCGGAACAGCCTTGCTGGAATAAGTGAGGGAGAAATAAATGAATGACATGAATTAATTAATTTGTTCTGATTTCTAAGGAAAGGCACTACGCTTGTGTTTAAAGGCATAATCTGCCTGATCTTCAGTAGGAAAAAAAAAAGGTGGGATAACAAATAACTGATTTTGGAGTGGAATTAGTTTGTACACAGGAGTTATGAATGGAGTTAAAGAAGACAGTGCTCAGCAAAGGCTGTACAATATTGTTTAGGACCCATGGAGTAAGATTTGGAGAGGTACTGATGCTCTGTTACCAAAGTTCCTCTGAAGTACTGGCAGAATACTCTCCTCCCCCCAACCTGACATGGTGCTTTATTGGGTCAAGAAGTTTTTCCAATATTAAAATTGAAATAAAAGGAAAATGGTAAATGTACAATTCTTGCTGACTGTCCACAACATCTGTTTTTTTGTTGGAAACTGAAGGAAGCAATGACATTACACATTAAAAAGTGATTATGTAAGAAAGAACATTTTATTCCACCTTCCAGAGTTTGCACCTTTACAAAATGGGTGTGCTGTGCAATCCCAAAAGCAGCAGGAGGAAAAGAGAAGTGTATTTTGGAGAGAGCGATGACTGGATTTCTTATCCCCATGATAAAAGTAATTATTGTAATTAGAAACATCTCAACTGTCTGCAAACTTTTTGCAATGCTCTAATTACAGTGTGTCCTTGTAGGCAGGGTAAACAGTTTTAACTCTGAAATTTCTTTCCCAACTCTTTCTGTAACTCTTTCTAAAAATTACTGATTTTGATAGGATTTTCACAGGGGAAAGAAGAACATATGCCTGCCTCTCCATTTGATACCCTGTTAATCCAGTCAGGTTTTTTTTTGATAATGGCAAAATAGGTGTGCAGTTCATACAAATCAGCACTGTAGAACTGAATTGTAGCTTTACAAAACAGATTACACCGTATCCTTGTTGAACACTGTAAGGCAGAACACTTATGATACTGAACAAGCATGTAATAGTCACACTGTGATTTTATTTTCCAGGGTAGATTAGTGCCCAGTCTGGGTTGCAAGTGTCAGGGATTGTGTGTGCCTCTCATGTAAGGAAACAAACCAATTCTATTTTGCAGCTGCTTTTTTCACGTGTCTCTGTAAAGCAGTACGAAATACTTCCACAGCAAAGTCGACGTCCCTCTTAGTAATGCACATAGGAGGCTTAATTCTGAATGTCTGAGGAGAGAGAACAAAAAGAAAAAAGAAGTGCTCGAATTGTATGGAAAGAATATGGTTTCAAGCAGCCTATCTGGGTCAGCACTCCCGCCCCAAAAAAGTGAGGAAAAAAGGAGAACAGCAGCGCAGGCACTGAGGCTTATGATAAATGTACTCTGAAGTGGAGCAATTTTGAACTTGACTGCACTGAATTGCATCTGACTCATGACCCCCTCTTGATAACCTAACTGCCTCCACAAAAGACCTAAGTAGAGTAGGTCGTGTCTGCAGCTCTGTTTCGGCAGACAGAGTAAAATCTCAGATGGATTTTTATGAAGAAAGAACAGAGACAGACGTATTTTCCTTTCTTGCAGCTCTACCACAGGGAAAAGTAGTATCTGCTGAGAATGGCAGGCTCTCCCATTGTGTCAGCTGATTTGCTTTTTTATTATAGGCTGTTTTTAAAGGCTTTTAAGAGAATGCATTATGAATGAATCACTAAATACTACATTGTAGTTAGGGTGCTATAGCTGGAAATGTTGATCAGGAAGTGTTATATATACAGCTACACTTGTCAAGAAGGCAGTCTCTTAAGTCTGAATTTTTAATCTATGTTTCCAAGAGTATTTATTTTCCATAAGAAGCTTAAATTTCAGATTTTTCTGGCCTCACATCATGGGACTTAATACAGGAAGAGCAGAGTAATGGGCTTTCCCACCCACAGCTGCTGCTGAAGCAAACACTCACAGGTAAACAGCCCTCTTATCAGACAGAATGAGATTTTACTGCACTGAGCTTCAGCTCGTTACCTGCCTCTTGGTCTGTGACTTAGGGAAGGACTGATGAGGTAACAGACACAGTGTCTGATTTATTTTAGCCACCGTCCATCCATCTCACATGGCAGCTGCCTCCGCTGTGTCAGAGGGGCCAGCCCTGAGGCAATTCTCTGCCATTAGCTGAGTGCTGCAGGGAGCTGGTGCAGTGTCCTGGCTGCAGCATGGAGTACACTGTCAGCTGCTGTGGGCTGATGGCCTTCACATCCAACTCTCTCTTCTGTGCTGTTGCTGAACTTGCTGTCAACACCATTTTTTTTTCCTTTAATTGCCATAGAATCAGAACATTACCCAGCTCCCCTGACTCAAAGAACTACTAGTTTTGTACTGATGTGTCAGGTGATAACCCAAACTGTGCAAAGACTTGTTCCTGAGTATTACTGAGTTCTTCTAAATTGCATTGACTGTATACCTTGCATACCTTGGTTTTCTAGGGGAAGTTGTCCCTCTGAAGGAAAACTCCAAGCATTGAGCTTGTTCAGAATATTTGAAAATAATCATATAGTTCTTGCCCAGTTTTAAAATAAGCAGTATTAAACAGAGATGGCTCCTAAGAGTATACATTTTCTAATTTATTTACTAAACTAATTTAACTTAACTTGAATGAAGCGGGGATGTAGTTCACAAGGAAAGAAAATAAGCTTTATTTACAACTAGAGGTTCAGTACCTGACTGTAGAGCCCTCCTCTGCCAATCAGAACCCCCATGTCTTTACAGTCCTCCCAGATCTGACTGATTTCTTCAGCTGGAAGAGGGCATCGGCTGTCCTGAGGAAAGGAAATACTAAACTTCACTCAGATATTCTAAATTAGTTCTGTGACAAAGATGTATATTCCAGTCTCTCCAACAAATCCCAACTCTAGTTGAAAATGTTAGCTGTATAACTTACCTGCTCTCATAAGCCTGTGCAGTTAACGTGCATTTCACTGTTTACTCAAAGCTTGTGAAATAGCTGAATGATGGAATGTTCTGGCTCGTTTTTAGCCAGAGCAGTGTTTTCCCACTGCACTGTCTGCTTTTTAACAGGAAGTATTTCTATTATTTCAACTGAAATAAAATGTGATAAAACCTTCAATGGCACTGTAAATTGAAAGGAATGAAGAAGTCACTAACCTTATCTGTCACCATTTCTACTCCAATCATAAGTCCCTTGCCACGGACATCTCCAACAATCTCAAATTTATCCCGTAGTTTAGCCAACTCCAGCAGCATATATGTTCCCACATCCTCACTATTTTTTTGTAGATCGTCTTCTTCAATAGCCTGGTTAAAATGAAGTACCATTACAGTGTTGCAGGAAAAGTTTTCAACACATTCTGTTAATCCCCATTGAACTTGTCACTATATTTATCTCACTTCCTTGCTATGTTCCTTGACTACCTCACTGCTCACATTTAGAAGAACTCTTCACGTCACTGATGTGATGATCACAGCATCAGAATACAGTTGCACATAATACTTTCATATTTCTGTGTCACTTTTCACATTTTTCTTAATGTTTACATTTAATCCAGTAATTCCTGCTCTCTTGTACTTGTGCTGGAAAATACCTGACCAGAAGAACTATTTTCAAAATCTTACCAGAATGTTTTAATTTTTTTCAGTATCATGAGAAGAATAGAATTTGACTAGGTTTATCTATGTTTATGCACTAGACAGGGAACAGCTTGAATACTATTTTATATTTAGCAACAACATGTTTTTTTAATAACAATCTTTTCTTCATTCTTTATGCTGTCTTCCTTAATCAGAGTTCTTATTTGCAGGCACATACAGCACCTACACACAAACCATTAGATGAACCTAACATCTGCATTTAGACAAATTACATTTAAAAATAATTACAGAAGATAAAGTGGTTGTTTCTACATTTTTTTTTTCTTTCAACTCCATTTTATTCTTCCTGAATATTCTAACAATTTCCTTGGAATTATTTCAGAGCCAGGCTCCAAGTTATTTCAGAGTTGAAAAACCCCAAAATATGGGTTCTTTATACAATCATCCATCTTATTAATAGCTTAAACCCCCCCAAACCACTCAGGAAAGTAACATGAATAGAAACAGTGTCTGCTGTAATGAAGTGCACTACAGGAATGAATCTTCTGTGCATAATCAAAACAAATTGTAATAGTGACCTACCACCCACTGACTGATTTTCTACTGAATAATAAGTGAAATACATTGCACATTTTTCTGTTTTCTTTTAATTTTTTTTTCCAGAAGAATTTTTGACCTTAGGTATTTCTAATTGTCTGGTCATAAAAGTTTTTTTAAGCATAAGGCAAAAGCATAAAATTTTGTTAAACATGTATGCCAGAAAATAGATTTTCTTCGCTGTGGATTTGTATAGTGCTATGAAAGAATTAGCTAAGGCTCTTCAGTAAGTTCTCTCCTACAATTTTATTAACAAAGTAGAGAGCCCAAGGGAGATAAAGATGATTCTGAAATCATAATTACAGGGCTCCTACTCCTTCTAGAGATCTGAAAATTTTTGCAATTAAATTAATCAGGATTTTTTTCCTGTGTATGGGACACACATATGTTTATGCACTTTACTCAGTTATTTTAAAAATTGCCCACATAGAAACTTATATGTGCAACTTTCATCTTTCGAAACAATTTATCTTGTGGTACAGATAAATTCATATAATGCTCTCCCTACGTCAAGAACTGCAGCTCCAGCTACACAGGCCAAAGGGTTTCCTCCAAACGTATTAAAGTGAAGGTTTTGAGCCAAGGAACTTGCGATTTCTGAAAGAAAAAGAACAACACTGGTTACTCCTTCCATTCATAGAATCACAGGATCACAGAATGGTTTGGGTTGGAAGGGACCTTAAAGATGATCCAGTTCCAACCCCTCTGCCACGGGCAGGGACACCTTCCACTGGACTGGTTTGCTCCAAGCCCCAACCAGCCTGGCTGTGAACAGTGCCAGGGATGGGGCACCCACAGCTTCTCTGGGCCACCTGTGCCACTGCCTCACCCCTCTCACAGTAAAGAGTTCTTTCCTCATATCTAATCTAAACCTAATCTCTTTCAGTTTAAAGCCATTCCTCCTTGTCTTGTTACTCTATGCTCTTCTAAGAAGTCCCTCTCCATTCTTCTTACACTGGAAGGCCAAAATAGGTCACCCCAAAGCTTTCTCCAGGCTGAGCAATCCCAATTCTCTCAGCCTTTCCTCTTAGTACTCTGCCCCTCTGATCATCTTGGTGGCCGCCTCTGCCTTGTTCTGTAAGCGTACTGAATTGCTTTAAACATTTGTTACTGTAACAACAATTTCATTTGCTGTGGTTCAACTGTGATTCTACTGGAGACAACACAGCAAGATTTCCTGGAAGCAGTCTGAGCAAAATATGAGTATTTCCAAAAACTATACTGCCTAGCAGATATCAAAACAAAACTTATTTTAAAAGTCATGCTTCTAACATATGCTCTTACCTGCTATCTGCAGATTTTCCTCCCTAGACTGAGCCTGCCATTTGTAGGAATCAAATAGCTGGGTTATTTATTCACAGTATATTTATCAGTAAAACAGTGAATTCGGTGAGGGTTTCCAGGCTCTTTTACCAGCTCTACAAACCACTCACATGTTCATTCCTGCTTCAGTTATACAACTAAACCCATTTAAATACAGCTTTGTACTGATACAGCACATGTGGTAAAACAGGTAAAGCAATGAGGACCCAAATCAATTCTCAAAAGATAGATTGAGAAAAAGTTTTAAGTAACATTCAGCTTTTTAAACACACATCTCTCCACCAGTAATTATTTTGTATTATATTTTGCAATTACTGTTTTAGATCATAGTGGAACAGAACACATACCTTTTGTTGTAACAACACCTGCCATTGGGAAGCCATTGCCAATTCCTTTTGCCAAAGTAACGATGTCAGGGACCACACCATGTGTTTGAAACCCCCAGAAATGGCTGCCTGTGCGTCCAAATCCTGTCTGCACCTTTCAAAGGAAAAATTCAGAGATACACTCATCACTTTCTCATGCTTTATTATGTATTTCCTTTTCTTGTGTTTCTATTGTTATTGATTTGCATTAAACAGCAACTGTATCTGGAGTCAACTTGTATTAGGACACTTATTCAGATGGTTCTACACAAAATGCTATTTATTGTAATTGGGTTTTTGTAAGATGTCATCATGTCTTAGGCCTGGTGAGATGCACAAATAAGATGCGGCGTCCATTTCAAAGTGGAGAAGAAATGTAAAAACATTTGACACATTTGATACTATAGTAGTATTGTTTTAGTTAAGAAAATTCTACTCCTAAAACATATTTTGCAGAGGTACAGCAATCAAGTATTTTATGTATTCTATGTGTGTCAACAACACTCATAAAAGGACGGGTTATTTTGACAAATCTTCCATCACAAGTAGCATTTGTTGCTACTTGTTGCTATTCGTTGCATGTTTGTGTAAATTTACTGCTCCCAGCAGGTAAGGACTGAAGTCTGCTACAAATGTTACCTTTGCCCAAAATGAGAAAAAAAGGCAGTAAAAACTGGGAGGCTCATATGCTTGGAAAGATGCAGTTTAACACTGTGTTAAGCTATGAAGTGTATCACATTTCACTTAGATTATTTCCAGGCTTCACCTGGATTCCTTTAGGACAACTTTCAGAAGTACCCTACTCTAGAATTCTTAAGTAAAAAAATCTGACTCACTTCATCTGAAATGCAAAGGCCCCCTCTTTCCCGTATAAGCTGATAAGCTTCCTTTAAGAAATTTCTTGGGTACTGAACAGCTCCATTAACACCCTGCCAAGTGAGAAACACAATGTTTTCAGGAACAGACAAGGAAACAGGAATTCTGCTTGAGAAAAGAACCTAGCAGCCCTCAGGTAACAGCAGGACTGCTATTACAAGCTTCTGGCTCCAGCGATGAAATCACTTCAGAAAGCTCCTGCTCAGGTCACGCGTTCCCATTCCACAGTGCTGCCTGCTGCTCCGCTGGTTGTGCTGGCAGGAATGTTGGTGAGACCATGATCACTGTAAGACCAAGTCAATTAACAAAACTGCTGAAAGGACCATGAAAACCTACACACCGCAAAACCCAGGAACTGTTTGATGAGGAAGTTAACCAGAGAATTCATATTCCTTCTTTGGTTAACTTGTTTAGAACATTGCCTCCTCCATGTCTTTTCACCTTGACAGTTTGCACTTGCCTTGGAAATTCAATTTTTTCCCTCCACCTGGACCAGAACAGCTTTTAAGACTCAAATACGTAAGTTCTTAGAAAACAGTAAAAACCAGAGAACTGCTGCAGTTTTCCCTTGTAGTTATAGTTCTCACATTGTTTCTCTTGCCTGGGACAAATTCTCATTTTTCCTATTGAAGAACCATGTCTAAAGCAATTGTGAATGTAGGGTCAAACATTAGGAGAATGAATCCTGTGGCCATCAGTTACTGGACAGCTGTTAAAAATGTAGTGGACAACAGGACTAGAAGAGGGAGAAGGAGGTTGAGTTAAAAGTTTACAGAAATAGTAATGAAAATTGAAAGGAGCTAATAGAAACCAAACCATAGCATGCATCACACTCACTATTTAAATGCAGAAAAAAAAGTATGTTTAATCATGATTCTTTGTTTAATTTCACAAGGAAAATTCTAGTTCCATTGAAGTCAGTGACAAAAGCTGAAATTTGAAATTTCAAACATTTAAGGTGCTTAAATCATTACAAAATCATAGTAAGAATCAGCAAGCATCTATGTTCAGGTTGCAGCTAAAGAATATCAGATTTGAGTATTTATTTCACACTACTTGTGCTATCACAACTGAGAAATGGGAAACTACCTACTTGGATTGGTTCAGCAATAAATCCAGCTACTGTCTTAGGCACTGAGGTATTCAGAGTATCTTTGAACTGTTCAATGTACTGGTCTTTTGCAAGACATGCACCTGTTTACAGGGGAAACAGTTTGAAGGAAATTTACTTCACATGACACAAAACTAGCTTCAAAACATGAAACTATGCATCTAAGCAACAAGTGTTGTATGACTGCGTGGTAAATACCACCTCTCAAATGAACAGTAAAAAGCTAAACATTAAAGGAGAGTCTCTTCTCATAAATGTGTACTCCATGGTTAGGGCAGGTAGGAGGATTCTGGAGAACACAGTCTGTGCTTAGATAAAGAACAGAGCAATTAGTATGGCTAATGCTGCCATCCACTAGGGACAGCAAAGCTAAAAACAAACCATTCTGTTAAGTGTCCATATGAACTAAAATAATAAAACGTGCTTGTTGCAACAGTAGAAAAACTGATTGGAACTGTTGTTAGCTGCACAGCAGTAGAGGAGATTTCACACTGTGTTGTAAATGGAACATCTTGCCCCATGTAAGACCTTCACCTATGGCTGGTTGTTCTTACTATTTGCCTTATTCCAATATAAAATCTGGAAAGCTGTCAGAACTTTAGAAACCACAAAAAAGACCATCAACACTTCTGTTCTTCCAGATGTGCTGAAGTGAGTTCCACAGCTTCCAGAGCTGATCATAACAAATACTGGAAACAAACACTGGGATTTCAAGAAGAAATCTGAGAACGTGGTGTCATCTGTCCCACATTTTTCCCATTGGGATGAGGATCCTGAGATAATCTGGAATATTTCTTTTGGGTCAGCCTTGCAAAACCTAACCAGACATCTACTTTTCTTGAGGAGGTAATTATAACACATTTTCACTAGTATTTTGTAATCCAAAAATTTTTGTCATGGACCAACCTTCAGTACAGCTGCATTTTCGAACAGTTTGCACTGGAGAATCTCTACAATGGCTGCCTCCCCATGGACCACGAAAAACATCTGGTAACATTGTCTGTCAGGCATAAGAGAAATAGCTACAGATTTGATGACACCTTTTCAAGAGATCTTTTGATCTGATGACTAATGGCAAAACAGAAAAACAGCTGTTAGAATCAAGGGGCAAACACAGTTCAAGGAACTTGTGTGAAGAACACTTGGGGAGTAACACCAAATAACCAAGACAGTTTTGGAATCAAAAATTTAGAGTGTTGCATCAATAGCCACTCAACTGATTTTTTATTCCTTTTTTCATTCTTAAGATATTGGTTACCTAAAGGTAATGCCAGCATTTTAAGAGCTTCTGGTAGTATTTCGGTAATCTGAAATATGAACAAAATCTGCAAAGTAGAGTGAGGCAGGCACATCTAATAGAGAAAACTCCAGCTTTCTAATCCTTGCTGCTGATGAAATACCACATGAATTAGGGCACTCACTGAGACAGGCTGGGGAGCTGCTGTAAATGAGCCTTCCTATGGTTAATAACGTGGCTGTCACCTGTAACTATTGGAGTCTGCAATAGCAGGTCCTAGACAGAAAGTTATTCCAATCTGTTCAAGGGCAGGGATATAACACACTGCCATTTAATCTCAGTGGATCTCCTTAACAGATGTGTCTCCTGTCTTGCTGAGATAGGATTTCCAGTCATTGTAGTGAAGGATCTGCTCCAGACCATCTGAAAGCAGCTTTGCACAGGTCTGACAAAACAAACTTGAAAAAAGGTGTTCAGAGCATTATTTTTTTTACACAGACTCCCATGAAAACATCAAGCATGACTAAAGAACTGCAAATCATGGACCACTTGTGTTATGGCTGTTCTAACTCCAAATTAGCCTAAGAAACTATTCATAGAAGAAAAGGGGACTCTGGCTCTTGTTGAATTTACACAGCAGAAACTGCTACACTGCAGTTTTGATTAGTGGCCATAAAGTGCTTGAGAGCAGAAAACGGCAATTGCTGAAATACTAAAATAAACTGTTAGTTACCCAGATAATGAAAAAAAAAAAAAAATTCTCACAGTTGTACAGCCAAAGCCATTGGCAACGCCATGCTTATAAGAAGTCAGAGATGTCAAGCCCAGTGCGTAAGGGCTGCCTCCGTGGTATCCTCCTCTGTGCAAAAAAACAAAGCAGATCAACATCACTAATTTCTGAGAACTGCTTGCAGTAATAGCAATTCTGAGAAGGCATGCTTCTGAGATATAAATTGTTGGGGAAAATGTGCATTTTTGCACTGAAACTAAGAAGATTCCTACAGTCATTTTTTGCTCTGCCTTTTGACGCTGCTATTACAAATATAAAAACTGTGAAGAAGTGTTTGAGAGGAGATGAGTACAATCATTGGAACCAACAGTGATTCAGACAGTGCCTCATGAAATTCTACTGTAGCACCCGAACCCTACAGAGCAAACACCTCTGTCTTTTGAATCTTGGAAACAGTTGCTGTCTCCAAAAGGTGTTGCCAATCATTAAACTAAATGGTGGTTGGCTGTCAGTTTTATATACAAATCAAAATTGGTTAGTGAGGATACACAAACAAGGTAGGTACTCAATGTTCTGTTGAACACAGTAACAGAAAAATACAGCTCTTCATTAACACAGCCTTTTATTCTAATATTTGAGGCTCCCTGGGCTGCACAGTAAAGGGAACTGCTTATGCTGGTGTTTATTTACAGTGTACTGGAGTTCAGCCCACATCCGTCCCTGTCATTAAGCCAGAAGAGCTGTTTGTGTACCTGTGCAGTGAACTGTGGTTCAGGGCCCTGACAGAATAACAAGGCAGCAAAGCAAAGCAAACAAAAATCAGCTCCCAAGCAGAGCAGTTCTCTGCTGAGGTTCACTGCACTGGTGTTCCAGAGGTACCTTTGCACCCACAGGGGCACTGCAGAAGGGAAATGGAGGAAGAAAGGAGCAATTGCTCAGTCTTGGTCTGGCCATGAACAAAAGTCTACCAAAGCACACCCTGAACACAGACATCAGATCATTTTCTAGGTAACACAAGCAAAAATTGCAGGTTGCATTTTTATTGCAAACTAACATGCTGTATGAAAACTTCAGCTCCTGATTTACTTCTCTTTGTCAAATACAGTAATTTTATAGCATTCTCCTCTGCAGACCTGGGGTGAAAGCGTTCTCAGTTATTTCTTGTTTTAGGCACACAGAGAGTGATTCCACACACAGAGTGGTTTTGTGAAGCTGTGTTGGCATTACCTGAGACAGATGATGTCGAAGTTACGAGTGTGTAGCCTCGCCATGAACATAGCTAAATCATTGGCTTCTGACCCACTGTTGGTGAGATAAACCACCTGTGGGAGAACACTTGGGGTCAGTACAGCACAAAAACACCTCCTTCTTCTTTGGCATCAGACCATGTCCCTTAGTAACACGATGAATTCTAGCTTAGAACTGCCACAGGGCGACCTCACCACGATAAAGTTAGTGTTGCCTTTATGTGACAGATGACAACAAAGATGCAATGGATGTGCTCTGGGAGGGTACAGAAAAATCTCAAGAGGTTTCTGTTTACAGATTTTCCTAAGATGGATTTCTGATAGAGAGAAATTAAAGTGTTGGGTCAAACAAAGTGGGATGTTTAAATTTTTTTTACTCTCTTTCCATCTTTAAGATTGCAATAGCTTAATGCTCTTCTGCTAGTCCAATTTCATTTTATCATCAATTTATTTTACCTGAGAACAAAAGTTATTTTTCTTACTGTTTCAGTAAATATGAAACATGACATTTTTGTGATTTATCTGTTTAAATGTTGGTAAACATTTACACATACTACACAAAATACTGTCAAACAATTTCCACTGTGGATTTTCATGAGATCAAGAAAATTAAGGCCAGCTATATGTCAGAATAGCAAACATCTTCTTTGTTCCTCCAAAGTAATTTTTAAGCCCACAATGCCTCTTCACAGTGAAAAGTGAAGGGAGAAAACAAACAGAACAGAAATAATTGGGGATGTTATGCCTCTCCACAGCTGGGTCTGAAGAAAAGGCCCTGAGGACACTTGTGCTCTTTAACTGATAGTCTGTATTCCCCATACAGTAAGAGAGATATCATGGCTCTCGATTATTTAATAAATACTTCTCATAAACAGAGACCCACTTCACCAGCCCTTGCTCCTGTCAGAAGCAATTTACCTTCAGTGGATCTGGAAAAAGAGAAGTTAGCTTCTCCACATACTCGTGGATTGCTGGGTGCATGTAGATGTTGGTGGTATGCCACAGGCGAGCCAGCTGCTTCTGGGTAGCCATAGTTACCTTCCTGCATGTAGCAAGGCAGAGACAAAGGGATGGAATTCCACACAGATTTCTCACTCATACCTGCACATACCTCTGTGCTATTGATTCTGCAAACGCAGATGCTGCACCATGTGCCAGGTGAAGGGGCAAGCAGACCAAATTAATGAATCCTTCAAAATGTAGCAGAAACTGAATTGTGACACATGGCAATTCAGTTAAGTTATATTCTGATTTTAGGCTCACAGAGCTTCAGAATAATAAGCACAAAACAAGCATAGGTGTCTCTTCCTGGGTTTTGTACCATAAATCAAAAAGCAACATACTTACGGGTGACAGTGTCCAACACTGACAGTGACAATTCCAGCTAAGAGATCAAGGTATCTTCGTCCCTCATGATCAAACAACCACTGCATATGCCCCTGGTGCAGCAGCAATGGCCTCTTGTAGTATGTTTTCAGTGAAGGTGCAATATTTTGTTCACGGATCTTCTGCATGCGTTCATAGGGATAGGACTGAGTGGAATAAAACAGTCAGTATCCATCCCAGCCTTCCAAAGATCCAGAATCAAGTAGTTGGTGTGGAGCACACAGATTACACAGCTGTCTAGAGGATTAAGATTGTAATAGATTCTGGCACACAGAAGGCTGTTCTACAAACCTCTGAAACTCAACTTCTTGAAATAAAGCCATGGTTCTGCACAAACATCTTTCTTAAAATGTTTTCAAATTAGAGATTTGTCACATAGGTACAGGTTATATCCTAGCTGTAGCAGTTGGGCTATGCCCAAAGAAGAAAATTTTGTAATCATATTTAGCAGATGAATCTGTCACCCAAACCCAGTAATGAAGATTTATTTAAATTCAGTGTAGTATACATTACTTACTTCATATTTTTCAGGTACAAAATCACAAGGAGGCATTTTTGCTTGTGTGGAGAGGGAACTTTTCCATTTCTGCTGCCTAAAGGCAACTATAAAATAGTAAAAGAATTATGAAACACTTGGCAAACAACACACCTAAAATATTTGCTCAATAAGCTTGTTCAATGAACACACGAGCTATAGTCACAGAAATTTTTGGAGGTTTTTTTTCAGTCTGAGAAGTTTTTGTGGGGAAAAATAAGTAGGAGGCAGAATATATGTAATTTTAAAAGAAAGGTGTTTATGTTTCACCCATTAAAACTCAAGTTTTTAGTTTTGCATGGGCTTCTATTTTGACAGAAGAATAATTTTTATTTTGAAAATAAAACCTATTTCTAATACAAGTTCTTGTCTGGAAGCACTGGGTGAATGCTCTGCAGCCAGGTGCCCAGGTGACTGCAGCATGGGCAGTCCCAGGGAGCAGGGCAGAGGCAAAGCTGGGCTCACTGAGAGTGCCCTGCATAAATGGAGCTGAGCCAGGTCCAGGGTCCACCCAGGCAGGAGCAGCAGCAGATGGGGCCAGGGCAGGGCTGGGCACAAGGCCACAGCAGAAGGGCAAGGTCCATCCAGGAGACAGAGCCAGGGCTGGGTTGGTGGCAAGGCTCCTGGCTCAGCCAAGGCAAAGATGAAACCAAGGCCTCCTGGACAAGGGGTACAGCCCTGGGGGAGGCTGTTCAGGGGACACGAGCTGTGCTTAGGGCCCTGATAACTCCAGCTGCCATCTTCCATTCTTGCTCCAAAATCCTGGGAACATCACACTGTTCTGCCTTTCATTGAACTGTCCACGCAATTCAGCAGGTATCACAAAGAGGCACCTGATAGCCCAGAGATGTTGTGGAGTCTCCTTCACTGGAGACATTCTAGAGCCCTCTGGACACAATCCTGTGCCGTGTGCTCTGGGATGGCCCTGCTGGAGCAGGGAGGCTGGAGCAGATAACCCACTGTGGTCCCTTCCTACCTGACCCATCCTGCGATTCTGCGAGGAGTTATCTCAAGAGACTCTATTCCTGCAGCTAGAACACTAACTACTGAGAGTTACACACTTGTTTTTAAAAGCCAAAGGTTAAAACACATGTGAAATGTAAATGACTGAATAATAAAGTTTCCTGAAATTAATTAGACACAATGTCACTTCCCTTACAACCACTTACAGCACTAATGAATATAGAATCTACAAGAGTCCCGTCTCAAAAGAGAAGCTGAAAACCCATGAGTTAGGGAAGATTTACCCTTGGAACTCTTCCCAAGGGATTTGCAGCTGCACGAGCTGCACGGAGCCCCGGCCGTCCCCGGACCGCGCTCGCGCCGCTCCCTCACGGTCCCTCAGCGGCCCCTCCGCTCCCTCACCGCTCCCTCAGCTCTCCCGCCGCTCCCTCAGCGCTCTCTCAGCTCTCCCGCCGCTCCCTCAGCGCTCCCTCAGCTCTCCCGCCGCCCCCTCAGCGCTCCCTCAGCTCTCCCGCCGCCCCCTCAGCTCTCCCGCCGTCCCCTCAGCGCCCCCGCCGCCCCCTCAGCGCTCCCTCAGCCCTCCCGCCGCCCCCTCACCTCCCCCTCCTCTCCCTCACTGCCCCCGCCGCTCCCTCAGCGCTCCCGCCGCTCCCTCAGCGCCACCGCCGCTCCCTTAGCGCTCCCTCAGCGCCCCCTCCGCCCCCTCCGCCCCCTCAGCGCCCCCTCCGCCCCCTCAGCGCCCCCGCCGCTCCCTCACCGCCGCCGAGCCGCCGCAGCCGCCCCGCCATGGCTGCCCGCCCGGGTAGCGCACCGTCCCGGCACGTGCGCTGCTGTCCCCCCGCTGTCATCACATGCCATCCCCTGAGGTCATCTCTTGCTGTCTGTCCCCTAGTGTCATTCCATGGTGTTCTTGTGGCGTCAGCTAGTGCTGTCCCATTAGTGTCACCCTGTGCTGTCCCATCCCGAGACTTTGATACTGTTTGACCGTGAGCCCTTCAGAAGAGCCTCGACAGGCTGAAGAGATGGTCAGAGAAGAGCTCTCTGAAATCCAACACAGGAAAATGCAGGATCCTGCCCCTGGGGAGAAACAGCCCTGGGTACCAGCACAGGCTGGGGCCCAGCCTGGTGGGAAGCAGCTCTGTGGAGCAGGAGCTGGGGCTCCTGGTGGACACCAAACTGTGCATGAGCAGCTGTGCCCGTGTGGCCAGGAAGGCCAACAGAATCCCGGATGCCTTTGGAAGAGCACTGCCAGAAATTCAAGGGAGGTGATCCTGCCCTGCCACTCAGCTCTGGTGAGGTCTCACCTGGAGTCTGCTCTGGAGCACAACAGAGATATGGATCTCCTGGAGTGGGTCTAGCAGAGACCTGCAAAGGTGATCAGGGGATTGGAGCATCTCCATTATGAGGAAAGGCTGAGAGAATTGATCCTGTTCAGCCTTGAAAGGGGATAACTGAGAGGGGACCCCATCCCCATCTGTCAGTGTCTGCAGGGAGGGGTCAGAGCAGGGACCAGGCTCTGTTCAGTGGTACCAGGCAGCAGGACGTGAGACAGCAGGCAGAAACCGATGCACAGAGAATTCCACCTGAACATGAGAAAAATCTTCTTTACTATGTGTGTGATTGTGCAGTGGAAGAGCACAGTCACACACATAGAGTAAAGAAGACTGTCTCCCTATCTGAAAATACTCAACAACTGCCTGGTGCAGGCCTCTGCTGTGTCCTCTGGGGTGATGCTTGAGCAGGGATTTTGGACCAGATGGCCCAGTGTTGGGCCCTTCAACCTGACCCAGACTGTGATTCTCTGAATTGTTTTATGTTAAATACATCTGGGTGGATGGGGAGAAAGTGGCAGATATGCTGAGGGCTAACCTCTCCTGGCTGTTGACCCATTTACTCCCTTGTTTTGATTTTGTCAGGGAAGAGATGTAACACAACCTCCTACAAGGATGGGAGAATTGGGAAGCTCTATTTTGTTTCTCCATTACCTGCCATCAGCCAAACCCTGGCAGCCACACACTCAGTCTCCACCAGTGGGAATGGGGAGAGGAAGGGAAGGGTAAAAAGCTGGAAAACCCTTGGGCCAAGATAAAGAGAGTTTGATAGAAAAAGCAAAAGCCACACATGCAAGCCAAACAAAAGGAATTAATTCACCACGTCCCATGGTCAGGCTGTCTCCAGGGGAGCAGGGCCTCTCACGTGTAATGGTGACTAGGGAAGACAAACACCATCATTCCAAATGCCCTGTTTTTACTCAATACTTCACATTGAGCATGGTCTGGAACATCCCTGTGGTCACCTGGGGTCACCTGTCCCAGCTGTGTCTCCTCCCAGTCTCCCACGCACCCAGAAAAGGCCTTGGCTCCATGTAAGTTCTGCTCAGCAGCAACAAACACATCTCTATTATCATCCCTGCACTCAGCACAAATCCAAAACACAGGCCCACCTGCTGTGGGGAAAATTATCTCTGCCCCAGCCAAAACCAGAACATCCTTGTAATACTTAAGAATCAAGGGTCAAGGTGGCATTACCTGCCACCTGAAATGGAAATTGGTGCACAGTTTAACCAGACACAGTTGGCAGTGAGAGGTATTTCACATTGCTTTTGATGACCCTGCCTGCTCCTAAGACAGAAGACTGACCCCAGGTAGCCAGGGGGGCAGCCCTAGTTTTGCAGGAAAACTGCCCAATGTTGGTGCAAAGTGTCAGAGATGAATACCCTCTTGTAACCAGGGCAGTGCCTACATACTTTAGGACTCCCCCAACCCTCAACCTTTCTTGATCAAACTTTACCTTTGCTAAACAAGTCCCTGATTTTCAATGATAAATATGATTTAAATCAACATGAAGAGCCATAAAGAAACATAAAAGTTGTGACCAGGCATGTCAGTCATCTGTGTTACCTTGCTCAATTACTTAGTGCACCAAAACTGGTTAAATATCTATCATTGAGCTTTCTCCATGGAAAACAGCAGAATCCTGCACCACAGAATGTCTTGGATGCCTGGATTTTCCTTTTTCTTTCCGTACATGATATAGTTGAAATGTTGCATATCATGAAGAAATACAGAATCTTGGAATTTTATTCACGAACTTTTATTAAACTGAAATGCGAACACCATTGCAAAGAGATTTTACAATGACAAAAGATCAAAAAATTCATCAGAAAGCTACAGACCTCATAACAATATTGATCTTACAAGTGAAAACACCAACAGATTTTAGTAAAGCCAGCACTTTCAATATTAAGAACTTAAAAAATGTATTTGAAAGCATTTTCTTCTAGATACACTTAGAAACAATGAAGAATTCCTGAGCAACTACTTTTATACCAGTATTCTCCAAAGAATGTACATACAATATATGAAATCTGATTCTTACAACTTCTTGTATTTTAGAAATTTACAAAAAAAAATTTGGATCTGGTTCATAGAATAATTGTGCTTAAAGTCATTCTGTTGCTACAGTAATGACACTGCAATAACCTCTCATGTTCCACATTGCATACAAATTTTGAAACTGAAGTGGAAAAAATGCCTAGCTTGTATTGCAAATCTACCAACGAAATGGTTTATGCAAATGGAAATAAATTTGCTCTAAGTACTGGGTCATGTCTTTCTCTGCTGAAAATATACTGTTTATTCTGAAAATTATTCAGAAGATGCAATTTTCATGTCTTTGAGAGTCTGCTGGCACAATTAAAGGCAAGGGAGATTCCACAGACTTTTACCCTCATTTAGTAGCACATCAGAATTTTGAACAAATATGATTAGTTTATGATTAACACGTTTTTTCTGGGCTGTACTTTTTCATAACAGTGCCCTCAGTACTGCTATATCTTACACAATGACTAAAACATACACAAAAACAACAAAAAGATTTCAGAAGCCAAGATAGTGCTGAGTATCTCTGAGCAATATAACACATATATAAGAACTGATGGTTATATTATATCAGATGAACTGTTTTTGTAGTCAGAATAGAAAAAATTACTTTCCAAAATTAAAAACAGACAACACTAAGGCAGCCCAGGAGCTCTTTCTAAGTATAGCTGAGCAGTAGTTTCCTCTCCCTTTTGGAATGAAAGACAAAGGGATGAGAATTAAGAGTAGTCTACAGCATTATGAATATTTTAAAAAAATGTGATACGACATCATTATAGTTCTGTCTGTAGAAAAATCTGCCTTCTTCTAGACATGTATAGATTTGCATCCTACTGAAGGAAAATTTTCTACAAGTCACTTGTACAATGATTTTCAGCATCATCTAAAAATTCTACTCAGTGCTACAAGTCTCTGAAAGTAACCACTGCAGGAACTGAAATGAAATATTTCAATTTTTATTGATGTGAAAATGAGGTGAAGGTACTCAGCAGCTCACAAAAATAGATCCAAAAGCAGCATTGTTAAAAAAAATAGTTAAATAATGTCAAGATCCAAGACAAGCAGCATCACGGAGTAGAAAAGGACAAAAAACCTTCCAAAAAGAGGAATATATAAAAAAAGACCTTTTTATATCTAACTGCTCTATGCACCAACATCTTGAGTATAAGATCAGCTCTTAGCATATCAGCATTCTATGAGGCCACACAACTAATGCAGGTATTTTTCTTAACTACTTCCAACAGATATAATAGTGCCTCTTAAAAATGTAATATATTGAAGAGATGTATTTTAAACCTAACTTGGTAATTTTCAGAATTTATTACCAAGACAGAGACTTTCCGACTAAGGAAAGTATTAACAGATACACTGTCACAGGTACAAACTGAAACAATGCCCAGAAATGCCAAGAGGCTGCTTAGTAATATCCCCAAAGTGTTTTTTCTCTTGGAACTTCTAGGTCATTGAATTATATATACTAAATAAAAACAGAACAATGCTTAAGGATGGTAGAAATATGTGTGGGACAATGTAAATGGATAAAAAAATCTCACCTGTATATCTGTGCGAAAAACAGAAGATTGTTTATCAAAGCAGTGTGATGCACTTTTTCTCTCTATTTCCTTAGGAATGTAGGAAATGCAGTGTCAGATCAGATGCTGAGGCTGACTCTTCAAGTTTTGTTTTTGCCTGGGACCAATGTCAGATAGGGGGAAGAAAAATCCTGTAACTGGCAGAAAAAGAATGACCACTTCTCATGTATAGGACTTTTTCTGCTCATATGAAACAGCTGATCCATCGTAGCCGATTTCAGCATTTTGCCAACCATAAGGTTTTACTGCTTTTGTGGACTATACCAGGTAGCTGTGCACATTCCCACTTTTGATATTAAAGTATTTTCTTCCCTTCCTTTTTCCCCCCTCACTAACTCATTTATCATTCCTCTCAGTTCTGCTAGTGCTCACGTTTTACTGTCTATTCTCATATTTGATTCTTTCCCTTCCATTTTCCCATCTTCCCCCCTGCTTTTCAGTTGTAGTCAAAATGCATTTTTCCCTCATCATCTACCATGTAGCATCCCATAGTGACTGTACTCCTTTTCTGTTCTGTCACATGCAGCAGTCTTGTCCCTCTCCCTGTCATTTAGTGGTGAACTCGGCAGGACCAGGTTAACATCTGGACTCTATGACCTTATAGGTTGTTTCCAACCTAAACTGTTCCATGCTTCTATGATATTTAAGCTCTTTATATCCCCATGTATTATGTATTTAGGCATCCATTTATCTTTATTTTTCTGCTTCACATACACCAGAAAAATGAAGAAAATCCCTGATTTGTTTCAAAATGGTTTTCAAGGCTGAGCCACAAGGTTATTAAAATTGTTATAATTCAGTCCATCTTTCCACACCCACAGGAACTGGAGCCTGATTTTAGTGTGACTGTTTGAGATAGCTGAGAGCAGGGCTTTCCATTTTTACTCATTTAGAGACAGAACTGGAAGGTTTGCTTCCTAGGAACTCAGTTGAAAATAGGTAATTCTAAATAGCAATTATTGATAAATACCAAGTTCCATAGCTGAGATCCAGAATGAAAGCACCTCAGGAAAATTGGCTCGATCAGTCCCAGTGACCTGGAAATACAAATAGTGGCAAAAAACTTTTGAGGTCAGGAATGGGACCGATGCTTGACTGTCCATCTGGGCACCAAGGATATTCTTACAAAGTGGAATGTTCTTTAGTTTGGTTTTTTTCCCCCATATTAAAAACATTTAATTTTGCTACACATCTAGAATATTCCATCTTCATACTACCATTGCCACGCAAGTGATGATTCCATGACAAGCGGTTTGTTAACAAAAATATTTTGAATTTACAAATAAAATTTTTAAATTCTTGATAGATTGAGTCACAAATTTGCACACAAAGCAAAATGCTTTTTCTTGTTTGCCTTTTAAAGGGAGCAAAAAAAACCTCTGAGGTAGCAATTATTTGAGAATGTGATGCCTGATCTCATGATGCTTTTTTCACTTCATTTGTCTTTATGGCTTTGTAGAAGATGTCTGATGTCTATTAAGTGGCTTACAGGACTTCAGTTTCCTTGCACAACACCTTCAGATCAGTTGATAGTTGCCGTGAAATTACGAAATACACTTACAGGCTTCATGATGTAAACCCCACATAAATAATGCTTTAGAAAGCACAAAAAAATTCTGCTTATTAATTTTGAACACCTGCTGCTACTACACTTTGGATATTTGAATGACATTTAAAGCAGCTGTCTATTTTTCAGCCATTTAAACATAGACACACAGACGGATATACGACAGAATTCACTGGTTTGACATAAATCATCATTACATATTTGTTTTACAGTTTGTTCCATAAACACATACATCCTCTGACTAATATTATATCAGGTTAATTCACTGCATTTTTAAAAAAAAAAATCTTTGTAGTTACATAGTATCATAAAGACCAAACCTAAAGTCCTCATCATGTGTGATACTGATCTTTGTGAGCACATGCCAATTCATTAGTTTTTATTTCTTCTAAAGTCTGAAATATTACACAGAAATATTAAAATTGTACATCCAATATGTCTCTGCTAAAAAAAAAAATCTAGTAAACAACTGTATGGTAAGGAATCATATTTGCCAATACTGAAGAAAGAATGTTAATAAAATTAGTCTGAATCAGAAGGAAAGGTAATTAAATAAAATATATATGTTCAATTTTAGGAATTTTGTAAAACTAATTATGAAGAAGAGTCTTTATGCTACCTTTTAGGGCTTTTACACTATTACAAAGTAGTTCACACTATAAATGACATGTGGTAACTTTGACATTGAAAAGATTATTCACATTCTTGAAATAATTATTCCAAGTAAAAAATTTGACAAACTGTGCAAGAATTAGAGGGGTAAATTCTGTTCATCCCCCTGGATATCAAAGGAGGTATCAAGAGCCTGTTATTCCCCACTGGTGTGCCATAATCTTTTACTGATTGACTCTGTAGAACTGCTGCAAAAACTCATGTACTTCCTAATGAAAAGCTTAAAGGCCTGCAAGAAAAATATTGTTGCAAACAGAAAAAATTAATTATTTGAAAATTCAAAGGACCAAATACTTAGCTGAAGGTTACTTTGATTCCACAGAACACTAGTATTTTATTTTTTTAATGTACTTTCAGATGTTTAAGGCCACTTTCAGAAGCTCTGCCACTGAGAGGAACAAGGAAAATATTGGAAAATATAAGCAAATCCAAGGGAAAACTATTCTACCTGCACATTTGTTCAGCTTCAAGAATTAAATATATTTATGACAATGTGCTGAAATTACATTTAGCTAGCAAATACTCCAACACTTCAAAGCAGCAAGCAAATGTCCCTTTTCCACTGTAGCTGACTTTCCCTTTTCACAGGGAGACAAGATGATTTGGCATATTGAGACATTCATCAGCAAAGGTGGGAAATGCTCAAGACCACACAAAGTAATTTAGGCTACAACTATTTTACATTTTCAGTATTCATTTATGACAAAGCAGAGAGACTCCTTGACTTTCCTTCTTTGTGGATTATTAGAGGCACACATGCCTACAGTTAGGCAGGATGAGTCATACACTTAAAATCTGCTAACTGTTGTGTCTTTTTGCTTCAGGTGAGAAGTGACTTCAGGTAAAAGATACGGTGGGAACAGCCTGTTACTGTCATACATCTGGGTAGTCATTCTGTTCTAACCTTAGAAATCTACCCTGTAAGGAACATCTTTAGACTCTAGGTTTCATGAGATACTACAGCTTCTGTGCATTACTAGATACATCCCAGAAGGCCTGTAGCAGCATATCTTTATGCACATCACTAGGTGTAGGAAATAGCACAGACAGAGCTATCTGTGTAAAGAAAGAGGAATGTGTCTGATCCTGTTAGCTCTGTTAGATTCAGTCAGAAAACTGAAGAGTTAATAAGACATTGTCAGACACAGTGCGTTGTCAGCTTACACACACATTCCTCATATCTCAAGAGTTGCTTTGCAGTACTTCTAGCATCTCTAGGAATATTTAATGTATACTACAGACAGAGTATCTATGGTAAAATTATTCAATTAACTATAACTGTGTTTTATGTTTGATACCTGGAGTAGCCCCTTCATGTCTTTATGTGTTAAATAAGTGGTTGAACTAGGAATCTAGGATGCCTTCCCCCACCTTCAGCAGAGCATCCAGACTGCTCTGATCAGCCCCTGGAATTGGGCAGCTGCCTGTACAGAGGACAGGCTCTAAATCTGATGCCACCCTAATGTTACAGTCTACACTACCACGTATGTTTATTGACACACAGATGATTAGTTAAGTTTTAACGCCCTGTCTGTGCAAAGGCTAGGTGCTTCTACCAACCTGTGCTTGAGGAGTTCCAGGGCTTTGAAGGTAAAGGGTGAGAATCTGATTTGCTGAATTAGATATGGCCTTCTGGGACCTTCAAAATCTGAAATTCTCTTTTGTCTGGCTCTGCAACAAGTACCTGATACTGCAGAAAGGCTTGCTCAGTGCATAAAATCATAAAAATATGGAGAAAAGTAAAGCTGTTCAGGAAGAAGACTACCAAAAGAGAGCCCATCTATCAAATACACTCCCCTGCACAGGTACAGGATCATTACCTCACCTCAAGTTTCCAGTTTCCCCTGAAGCTAGAGATGCTGCCTAAATACTTGGCCCACTTTTAGCCAGTCATCATATAATCATACTTTTCTGGAGTCAATTAAACTTTTGTTTCAAGAAGGAAGGCCAGAGCAACTTTGCAGCCACTACAGCATAATTTTGATTCTGTCTTCAGTTACATGGGATATAATGGACCCTTGCTGTTCCACTGCTATTCTGGGAACACACGACCAGCCCAAATACATGGACTCCTCATTCCCACTGCTTTTTCAGTGGAGGTCTGAATCAGACCTTGGAGGCTGATTCCAAAACTATTGTTCATAAATTCATTATGAAAAATATGACTTCAAATTTTACTACAAGGGTCAGAGAAAAGTGCAGGATACAGGAGAGCCCCATGTCATTTACAATTGGCATCACAGTACAAATCCAAAGGGAAAGAACCTTGGGTCTCAAAACCTAAACTCTATTTTAATTATATAATTACAGGTAATAAAAAACCTGTGAAACAAATAATTTAAAATTCAAACAGTAATATATCTGTAATATATTAGAAATATAGTTTAAAAATGTCTCCATATTCTTATTTAGTATAAAGTTTAATTTTATGCTTTGTATAGAAATTATAGCTTTACTTGTTACTGCCTCAGCAGAAGGAAAGAGAAAAGTTCCTCGGCAGCTAAGTAGCACTGGGCAATTAAAAAATATTTTATTTTGCTCTTTTTTGGTAATAGAAAAATAGCCTTTAAAAATACGTAGTTAAACATATGGGCTTATATTAAAGTAAAATTGTGTATTATATACAGTAAGGCAGTATATCATATATTATCCTGCTTTCTTCATTTTGGTTTGTCTGGACTAGGATATGAATCGGATGCAGCTTTCTGTCACATTGAAACTAAACAAAAATATATTTAGAATAATTTGTTATTTTACTGCCATTTGTAGGATGTATTTGGTTTTGTATATGATTTGTCATGTACAAGAGCTCCTTTTTCTCAAGGATTGAGAAGAAAGATAAGGAAAACAATGCAGTGTCAGAATGCATTAAGATGAAAACATATTGTAGGTAAGAATACAGTTGTGCAATGATTTATCTAATGGAGGAACTGCTCAGACCGCTATGGTTTGCTGACTCACCCATAGCAATTTTCATCTTTTTGAATCTGTGTTATTTCCTCAGGCTTCATCAACCAACAGAAGCTCTGCAGAACTGAATAATTATTTTACAGTGCATTTTTCCTGATAGACAAGACCCATTTCATCGTTTCCCTGTGACAGAAATGTGTGCTAGTGATCCAAGATTTACGTCCATGACTATTACATCGACTCACAGATTATTTTATTACCTGTACAATGCACATAGGAGGATAGGCTTTTGGAGGCTAAGCTTTTCTAAAGAGCTGTTTGCTATGTGATTTTGTTTTACTATGTGTAACTACTAAGTATGTGCTGTACTAAAAGGTTATTTAAAGGAGGGCATAAAGGAAGATGGATCCATGTAGTCTGATCCACTGGTGTCTCTTCTGGAGTCACTTGGAGTTGTCGTGCTGTAGCTCGTATTCTTCTCAGCTTGACTTTGCTGAGGGTTCTGAGATGTTTCTGCTACAGGTTCTTGAGATACAGGTGTGTTCTGACTGCGCTGATCTGGCAATAGTACTAAAATGTGATGGTCCACAACTGTTGAGACCTTGGTATATTCTTTGCTGGTTCCTGGAACAGTGCATTTTTTGGTCTTTTCATTGTTTTCTTTACGTTTCAGTAATAGTGTTGGTTCCTCATCTTGTCTGACTTTATGAACTTCTACATAGTCCATTAGTTTAGGATTCAGGAAAGGTGACTTGTTACTATGTTCATTTTGTCTGACCTGCACTGTGGTTTGGTCAGTTTTGGAATACTCCATCTCGTTTATCTTTTCCAGGTCATCATACACAGTTTCAGCAATAGGATATAGCGATTGATGACTTTCTTCATTTCCCACCAAAATTGGTGAAGTGTTCACATTTGTGGTGTTCAGTGTTATCTTGAATGCCTCAACAGTGCTGTGGTAGGCAAACATAGCAGCCTGATTACTGGGTAGCTGAGCTGCCAGCCATGTGCACGACTTTATACTCTCACAAGGGAGTGTTTTCTGTTCTGAGGTCGAGGCCGCACACCGAGTGTCCCAGCTCCCTTTCCCCCCTTTCTTTTCTTTAGCTCGTACATCTTGTGTTTGAAGAGTAGATGGAAGGCTGTGGGATTCCCTGCACTTCACAGGGAGGAGCGAAGGGCTATCACAGCTCCCTCGGCCCGAGTCACTGTCTGTTTCCTTGAGAATAATTTTTGTATTTTTACTTGGAGTGTCATGACTTGGCATGAGCTGCTGATCCTCACTGTCCTCTACCTCCAGATATTCTATCAGTAGTTCCTCGCAGTCTGATGTTGGAGGGAAACCATGGCAACCAAGAGCACTCAGTAATTCTTCAGATTTTCCTGTCTGAAGGTACAATGAAGAGGATATAATTTTTCATTGTCAACCTTAGGGATTATATGACTAGAACAATTGTGAACAGTCTACATATTTGATGCACAAACACTACGACAGTTACATTGCTAGACCTAAACCTGATTTCTACTGCTGCAGAAAATATTGAAAGAAGGGAAGAATAATTCCTGAATTTCCTCAGTGGGGAGACAAACCTAAAATTCATGTTGTAATGTGGGAGGAGCAGGGAGCTTTTGACAGGTATAGGTCTCCTGAGTTTAACAAGAAAGAAATGGAGGAGAACTGCAGTGTAGACATGTCTTGCCTCCGCAGCATAGCAAAAGACGGTGAAGAGCATCTTCCATAAGAACTACTAAGAAGTTCACAGAGGCATTTTCTTATGCCCCAAGGAACAGGGCAGTCACAAACCCTGTTCTTAAACTCCTGTTACAAGTGAAAGACAAAACTCTGACTCACACATATCCTTCACATATATAACTGGAAATTGTTGCCTATTTTCAACATTGAGTAACTGAAGCAGTTTTACACGTTACTGTGGTAACTGTTTGCTAGTACATAAGTTGGAAAAGCAGGTTATGGTGAATTCTTTTGTTGTTGGCTGTGATACTCACCTCCAGCAGATGTGTATCTATGCCTTTTATCTTTGGTCCTGGAACTGGTGGCAGGATAAAGGCCATCATTCTAAAAAAAAACCCGGAGCAAACATACCAGCTGTAAATACAGACACTAGCTCACTATTTGTTCTCCCACTTCCTCAGAATATGACTAAGATTTTAAACACTTCTCCCATATCCTATATATCCCAGCTGGACCTCTGTCTCCTGTCTGCCTCTCAAGCTGTGTTGACAAATTGACAAATCCAGTTACAGCTCATACTTAGATGAATTATAAAAAACACACTAGATGAATTATAAAACAACTTGGATGAATTTTAAAAACACACTAGTAATACAAAAGTTATTTAACTGGAAAAGTAAAATTACTAATGTCCTTTTAATTGTCATCTGTCCCTTAACCTCCAGTTCTCTAATACCATTGTAAATTCACCACTGCCCAAGAAAGAGTGAAGTGAGGCACAGCTCAGGAGGGCTAGTGTGGCTGTCTGTGCATGTTTGACTGTCACCTGACTACTGCTAAACAGGATGGCTTTTCCAACCACAGTTTCCATCCCTTTCTTCTACTCAGCCAGTATTTTTTGTTGGACTTGTACAAAAGCAATAATCTTTGCAACACCTTTCTCTTTCAAATTTGATTGAAATTAACCAGGATTCTAAGAAATCATTTGGGAAATTGATAGAGAGGCTGGCAGAGAGACAATCTCATAATATAACCTTGTTTACTTTAGAAAATGATGAAAAAACCCAAAAAACATGTCTCCTACAGAACAGGGATACTCCAAGTAATGTTTGATGAATATTACATGACTAACCAAGATTAGTCAGATCTAACAGAGCTGTCTCTAACTGAGAATTTAACCTGGTTTCCATAAGAAGCAGGAACACTGTTTTATCAGTTGCAAATTAAGTCAAATACCTATAACTAATAGTTTATAAGCTAAAGTAAATGCTAGAGGATATTGAATCAAATATTAGAAGTCTATTTTCGAAAAGTTTTCTCTGATCTTGAACTCCATGCAATTGTGGAATTGGTGGCTTACCTGTACCCTTTCATAATCATTATCCAGCTCATGATTAAACATATAAGAGATGACAGGACACCAACGATGATCCACACAACCATATCTTTTACTCTAAAGTCTAAGAAAAAACAGAATTATTCAAGGACACACATGTAGCATATGTCAGCATGCCAAAAAAACCTCACAAATTACTTTTATTTTAAAAATTAGCCTAAACTGCCAGATTTATTATTGAACAGAGGCCTTCAGCAGCACAGAGAGATCTCAAAAATCCCTGTAATATCAAATAATGAATATAATTTTTACTAATGGTACTGCACAGGAAATAAACTGTCTTGGAAAAATCATACAAAAATGCATGGAAAGGAAAATTTTGTCACAGCCAATTATACAGATTGGGTTCAAATCCAGTTGTACTAAACCTGTAGTCATTGCATTATTAAATACATATCATACAATTAATTAAATGCTGGGTAAAGTGACCTAGGATTACATATTTTGAAGGATTTTTATTGTAATGTAACACTTTTTATACTGAAGTGGTTATTTCATATTAATTCCAGATAAAGAGTAATGAAGAGCTGTTACTGTCTGAAGGCAGTCACTCTTTGTTGTCTCTGTCACAGTTTTAATGCAGTTGCCAATGTTCTTTTAATTAAAAACTACCATAAAGAGAACAAATGAGGCAACAGACAGAAAGGACATGGTTTAAATAAGCAAAGAAACTATTCAACCTTTTACCTCTATCATAAAGTAATGAAGGGGAAAGGTATCTGGATATGGTGCAGAGATGATAAAGATTTGGTTACCTTAGCAATGATGTTCTTATCTATCCTAGGGAAACTAAGGGATCCACATGGATGCCACAAACAGCTAACAAAAAATATAACATTAACTTGCATGTAATAACAATTACAGAAGGGATGCCAGCCACTTACCAGTAGGGATCTCAATATACATTTCTGGGCTCCACTCACTCCACAGTCCATGGTGGTCTGGTTTGCAGTGAATCTGTACAATGTACCTCTTTCCAGGATTTAAACTGAACATTTTGCATTGTGTTTGCTGTCCAACAAAAATAGTCTGGAAATAAAATAAATGTCACAGCTAAGGTTTTGGTAATCAAGATCGGAATATAGAATGATTCTGGATATCTTTTCCTAATAATTGTTGAGTAGGCATGGAATAATGGTACATTAATTTTATTTCTATAGTTTAGCTTTCTAGAATGAGATCTGGCTCTGGTGCAAATTAAACTGCTGTATAAAAACACATCATGAATTTATGGCAAATAGGTGAGGAGCTGTGGTAATGGTAGGAACTGCAATGGTGACAGGAAGAGGAGGAGGCAGAGATTAATGAGGGAGGAAGAAAACAGAGATGGAGAAAGAAAATGCAGAGAGGAAGAGGGAATGTGGAGTTGTGGAAATGCACAGGGTAATAAAAAGTATGTCTTGCAATGGCCAGAGGGAAGTGCAGTGGGAGGGGGAAGGCAGGAGGAGATACAGTGGTGGTTTGGAAGTTCTGCAGACAAGAAGGGCATGGAGTTAAATACCAATAGCTGGAGTCTTTAATTTACCACTCAGCTGTTTAAGTTGTAGATCCATAAAAATTATTATTGTTGTGTGGCCACTATAGTTACTACCTAATGGTTATTTATATAAATTTAAATTATTTACGTAATGCCACTGAGGCTTTCTGTTATCTAAGAAGTACCTGTGATTAAGAACAAATTATCATGAAAGAAACATGACTAAATGAGAAGGAACAATTTAAACTACAATGCCAATATGATTAATAAATAATGACCAAAATTAAAAAAAAATACTTAATCACCTGCTATTGAACAGCAGCATCTGAGATACCAGCAGGAAATCACAGGTCACACAAGCACTTTTGAAAAAATTATGAACTATTTAGAGTGTCTGCTTCATTACAGTCAGACATGGGACCTGGCTGACAAAATCTAGCTGGTCAGAAAATATTATCTAGCAAAAACTTGTAACATCTTTACCTCCCATTCCTCTCCTTCTTCAGGCTTTAGTCGCAATTCATATTCAAGGGTAAGCCATCCAGATCTGACATCAGCCTGTGGGGGTGGAGACCACGTCAGGACCAGATACGGTTTTCTCTTTATTGACTTTTTTAATTCCAGGGTTATATTCACAGGAGGATCTGGCTGTACTGTTGAAATAAAAGAACTGTCAATAAGAATCTAAGTGACTTTCTTCCTTGCAGCTTAGGTATAAATATAAAATGATGTGAGTGAATAGTTGCCACCTCCATTGGGTCTGGTAATTTAGAACTGCTACTGAAATATAGAAATCAAGAGTTTTTCAGAGAAATTAAGTATGGATTTAGGAATTTTAAACCTCCCCCGAATAGTAGTAAGTATATTTAACTCATGTTGAGATTTGCCTTAAGCATTTCTCATCAAAAATATTTTTTCTTTCATTTCCATTTATTGTTACTTTTCCCCACAAATGTATTTTGAAGTTAACATATTTGATGTTATGTTTTGAAAGTTGTGTTCTACTATAATCTTATCAAAGCTTGGCATAAATATTTAGGAACACTGAAAACTTGGATGCAGCTAATGAAATTTGTTTCCTCCATCTTTTACATTCAGAAAACACAGCCACATGATCCCTACACTTCTAAGTAAGGATACTTAAAAGTAAACCAAAACAGCATATTAAAGCTCTGTCTGTATTTCAAAAATAAACCAAAACAGAACACAGGAGTCAGACTTGCATCTCCCTTAGTTAAGAGGTAGAGCTTCTGCATATTGTGCATATATTTTACCACTGTCTGATCAAAGATTCACTGGGTCATTGCACTGAAGTAAAGTATAAAGCCATTTCTCCAGCAGCCTTTTTCCAGTTGCCAGACTCCTGGGAGCCAGATCCTTGACAACAAAATGGTTATCAAGGATAATGTTCCGTTCCCTTAGATAAAACCCTAATTACTTGTCCACAGTCACTCTGTAGAAAAAATCTTGTAAACAGACTATCAGTATACTGCTATAAAAAGCACTAATGCAGCTTCTCTTGGGTCTGGAAACTATTTTGGGTAATCAGATTTAAATATTATTAGTTAAAAGATCAAATTGATTTCTGTTGCTTATACCGTGGAAAAAAGATTTTAGATGGATGATGTTTCTTAGGGTTTGACTACAAGAAATATGGAAAACCAATAAATATTTATTTGAACATAATTTTAAAGCTTTTAGCATTTTTGGCTTCTTCAGAAAATAAGATGGTAAATGGATGAATATTGATTTGTTATTACACTAAGGAATATCTTATTTGTATATGTTTTAAACTTGAATATAATACTACATACAAGGAGAGCTGGAATTAAAATTCTTGTGTCAAAACCCATGATTCTGAATAATTTGGTTCCACAGAAACTACTTTTTAACTCTTACCTATGTAAGTCACATCCACATAATGAGGATCAGAGACATTACTTCCCATTTCATTAGTTGCCCTCACAGTAATATTGTATATGGTCCAGAAAGAGGTGTGCTTTTTATCGAAGTAGCACGAATTGGGGCCTGCAGTTTTGTAATCTGGACATTCATAAACTTTTTCTTCTCTGAAATGAAAGAATCCCAGTGATTAGGTTACACAGACTGCAACACCTGATTTTGGTTACTTGTACTTCAGCATTATTTAGGGCTGGATCTGACTTTTCACACCTGGCAATGTAAAGAAAATCAGAAAACTGCTTCCAGACTAAAGAGCCATTGGACAGTCCCAGAGACTGTGCTAAGCGTTTTCCCCACGAAGTAAACACCAGAAAGCCTGAAGCATTTAGGCTATTGCAGATGCAGCTGTGGGCTAGTACAGCACAGCTCTTCATTCTCTGAAAGCCACTGTTCACTGCATGGCCCAGAGCCCTTACACATTTCAGAGACTGAGTAGAAGTGATTGCTGAAGTCTTCTAACCTATCTATTAAAAATTATGTATTTCCAATGTTCATCTCACACTTACAGGAATTCTGCATATTACACTAATATGCTTTGAGAATTTATTTGGTCTTTCATCTCTTGACCATTAAAAAAAAAAATCTACTTTGTACTCTCCTTCACATCCATACCCAAGCTTCCCAAAGTCAGAGGAGGGGTAGGAGAGAAATTTTAGAACTAAGTCTTTGTTTTCATGCTCTTCCTAGATGTACAGTAACAAAAGAAAAAGCTGTGGATGTGGACCTCTTACTCCGCCATACCTGGCTGGACCAGTATCTGTCTTTTTACACTAAGAGTGAGCTCTCAGCTGACAGTTACAGAGTTTAGCATCTATTTAGGTAATTGCAAAGTAGAGCAGTACTAGGTGAACTAAAAAGGACCAAAAAAGGTTCACAAGACTTGTTGACTCTTTCTTTAAAATGAATGTTTATCACTTTATCGGAGTTCCAAGGAAAGATTACTACAGAAATTAGGAAACATTCATGCCTTATGAATGCTAGTGCAAAACAAGCCTTATCAGAAAATAAAAGTTTTAGTATCTGCTAATTTTGGAAAGTTTCATTTCTAAGACTGCGTAGTTGAAGAGTTTTAGGACTATGCAGTTGCCCTGTTCACTAACACGCTGTTGATGAGCAATGAAAAGACAGAATTCACAGTAATTGTGTACCTGCCATTATAAAGAGACCAAGATTTAATATTTCAATCTTAGACATGTTGCTGCTTTACTGTGATGCCCTAACATGGACAAAACCATGGACTACAGAAAATGGCATCTCCCAAAATAAGAAACCATTGAGGACTGATTTTCCAGGTCCTTCCAACAAAACACTGAATAACTACACAGCACTTATTACCCCTCTTTGCTGTAAAGCAAAGTGTGTTTGGTCAAGAGTCCTCCAGCTGAAGCAGGTTTCCACCAACAAGTAAATGTTTCTTTTTCAGGAGAACGGCACTTTATTATTATAGGCTTTTCGGGAGGTAACCTTTCTGTAAGAGATAAAGAAATGAACTAATTAGTAAGTTTAATCCATTAAGTCCACCTTGAATTTGCAAAATAAAGTCAAACAGAGAACAGGAAAATAGAAAAACAGGAAAAACAGGAACAGGAAAAAAGAAAAACTTGCTTCATAGTGGCACAGGAAAGGACGGACCATTTGCTGCTTAGGGCAACAACTTGCTACTTCACCTGGATTCAGAATTCTCTCTCACTGCAGCTGCACTGAAGAACAGTTTTAGTTTTCTGCCTGTGGCTTTTTTCCACCCCAAAATCTAATAAGGAATGTTGAAATACAGTCATAGCAGGCTCTACAGAGTTATTTAAAATACACACTACTATCCAATCTATTTTCTATGGTGTTTTGGTTTCAGCTAGCATAATTTCTTCTCAGTAACTGGTATAGTGCTGTGGTTTGGATACAGTATGAGAATAATTTTCATAATAAAGGGATATTTTGTCACTAAGTCATGTTTATTCTAAACCAAGGGCACCTTTTTGTGTCTCATGCACCGTCAGTGAAGAGCTACAAAATAGAAAAAAAATGTTGGGAGTGACTACAGATAGACAGGTGACCTGACCAAAGGTCACTTGTTCCACAGAACATCACCTCCAAATTTGGGAGTTACCCAGAACCAGTGCTCATCAGGATTCAGAAATGCAGCCTGGCATTTATCAGCATTGGGTGAGAAAATATATTGTCCAGAATTTTTTTTCCCTTTTTTATCATCATCATCATCATCATCATCATCATCATCATCATCATCATCATCATCATCATCATCATCATCATCTACTACTATTGTTATTATTATTATTATTATTATTATTATTATTATTACTACTACTACTACTACTACTACTACTACTACTACTACTACTACTACTACTTCTTCATTTTACTTTGTCTTAATCATTGAACTGTTCTTATCCCAACCCACAGATTTTACCTTTGATTCTTCCCTTCATTCCACCATGGTGATATATGAATGGGCAGCTGTGTGATGGTTTGTTGCTAGCTGGGCTTAAACCACTACATACAAAACAAATATTTTTTCCAAAAGATGTGTTTAAAGATTATTCTGTTTGTTGGAAAGGAATGCTGTCATTTTCTTTTTTGATTTTAGGTAAAAAGAAAGAATGTAAATGTATGTCTATTTGTTGGCATTCTTGCCAGTAATTTTCTTCTGAAGTACTCAAAATATATAAAGAGGCATGTCTCATATTTCACTGTAATGTTTTTATGTTCAGTACTCAGGCTACTTGCATGATTGCTCCTGAGCAAGTTTTTATAGTTTCAAGAATAGCACTTAACTGGGCAGAAAAAAAGGCTTGAATTTTGAATAGGATGATGCTCATCAAAACCCTGAGGTGATTAAAACTTTTGCAGTTGTGTATTTGTGGCAAAAATATTCCTATTACATTAATAATATATATTTTCTACTATGTATAGCAGAGAGATTGATTTTCCAAATTTATAATTGCCTAAGGCAGATCTGAAAATGGGACATTTAAAAAATATTTTTCTATTAACAGTACTTCAACAATATCCATGTCAAATAATGAATAATGCAACTACTAACTGAAGAAGTTTTGAGGTTAAAGTGTCTTGCAAAAAGATATGATGTCATACATGTTTAATGTGTCTACTCGAATTCAGTAAAACACAGATAGTGACTTCCATGTGATAGTATCTGTAAGAGCCATCAGGGCTTTCTGTCCGGGCTCTTATACAAAAAACATTACCTGATATTTATAGCTACAGATAAAATCAACATGGTTTTTAAATAAAGGGATAGGGACAATAAATTATTTAGGCATGTCTGTATCAGAAGTGACTTCCTAGTAAATCCCACCTTGTTCATCATAGCTACTTTCAGCAGAGGGTCCTGGCCAGAACAACAAGATTAACAAAGCAATTACACAGGAAGTATGGTAAAATGCACAGAGCAGTACAAAGTACCCATGTGAGAGGCCAGGTTTTCAGGATTATCATTTAAGCACCTTCACAGCATTGAACCTGCCACACCTTAAAAGCAATTTACAGAGCAGCAATCATCCACTTACCTTTGGGCATCTGAATGCTTCTTTCTGAGCTCCACTCGCTCCATTCTCCGAGGTCTAGCATGCAACGCACCTGAAAAACGTACTTCACCCCAGCTTTCAGGCTGCTCACCTCATAGTGTGTCTGCATTCCTACAGATACTGTCTGTAAAAGAAAATGGACTGGGAAAATAATAAAGAATTGGACCACTTCAACGAATAAACCATAAAGGAACAGGCATGAGGTACTGACTTCTGAAAGTCAGGGATTTAAGTTGGCTATTTATAAGATATCAATTACCAAGAAGCAAAAGTAGTGATTTAGCAGAAAAAAATCACTGCTGATTCTGATATTCAAGAAAATATTAAACTGTAGACTTCCTAATATGCCATCAGATCCATAATGCAAAGAGCATTACAAGTAGTCCACACATAAACCCCCACTTAAATACTTCTAAGTGGCTTTAAGTGACTTTCTCAGACTCTTCTAATTTCTCCTCAGAACTATTTCAAAATGCATAGCATTTTCCATCATTAAGCAGCAACAAGCTAAGCAGCATTTAGGACACATGACTATAAGTTTAAGAATGACATTTTATCCTGAAAACTCAGCTGTACCACTACTGAAGCTGATTCCTAGAAATCTGGCAACAGGTTGGGAATGTTAATGGAATGGTTAAATGTGAGTGGGCCACAACAGAATTTCTGAGGGGCAGGTTGCCTCCAAGTGATCATGTTGAAGAGGATGATGAAAACTGGGTTTTGTCATACATAACATTAGGATGACTATGTAAATATATTGAATATATCACAGACCACTCCAGTAATTTTCTTTATTTAATCAGATCTGGTTACAATAATTTTTCTATTCTTACATTTTTATAGGGCTAATTAAACTGAGACAAGAGAATTCACTTGAATAGAGCATTTATAATAATGAACAGATCACTTATAAAATAAACACATTCTTTCCTTACCTCCCACTCTTCCTTTTCCTCAGGCTTTAGTCGTAGCTCATAGTGATACATATGAGAATTAGAGCTGGCATCAGCTAATGGGGGTGGAGACCATTTTGCCCAAAGGTATGACAGGTTAGCAGATGTGTTTGTTTCTAGAGAGAGGTTCACAGGAGCATCTGGCTGAACTGTATAAATGAATGAAAAGTGTGCTATTTAATTTTCTCTCAGAAAAAAAACACCTCCTTTATATTTTGTATGTCATCATATTATTTTCAGATATTTCAGCACTGTAAAAGAATAATAAAGAAGCCTTGCATTTTTCCTTTTTCCTCAATAAGTTTAACTAGCTCCTGATTTCCAAAAGTATCAGCAAATCTTAAACTTTATTCTGAATTTGTCAGGCTAAGGAAATACAAATCATAATTTTATAAGGCCACTCCTGGAAAACTAGAATGTCAGCTATTTCATAGCCAGAAAAACTAAGTATATTATAATTAAAATGATATATTATATGTGTGTGGAAACAAGATTGGAGTCAGGAATATCAAGTTCTACAAAAAGCCTGCATAATGCTCAGGAAATTATTTTTACCCTTTCAAGACTGCCATGCCAGCAGTTAAAAAGATTTTTACATTTGAAGTATTTGGTAGTTTAACCTAATTTGAAAATTTTATAATATTCATTGAGTCTAATTAAAATATGGCAGACAACTAGAAAGTGAAGCAAATTTTTCAGCTAAAGTTAAAATTTTTACATATTCATACATGATATTCCTACAATCAAGTATGTAGTTACTTAACTTAGAATTAAAATGCAGTTTTCACATACATTTAACATGCATATTTTAGGTTATCTGTAAATAAACACTGCTCAATAGGAAGTTGTACATCACGAGGAAAAAAATCTTTCACCACTACCTATTCTGGGATTAAAAACTGCACACACCTCCAACTAGTTTGTTTTCCATTTCATTCTTTGATTTTACCTATGGAAGTTACATCCACATGCTGAGGATCTGAGCTGTTACTTCCAATCTCATTTGTTGCCGTTACGGTGATAATATATGTTGTCCAGGGATTAGTGTGGTTTTTATCAAAGTAGCAAGAATTTGGACCTGATGTTAGGTAGTCTGGACATTCATAGATTTTTTCTTCACTGAAACAAAATGATTGAAAAATTTAGGAAATGAAGCAAAGCAGATAATATTCTAGCAATGGACTAGATTCAGCAGAAAAATCTGAAACGTGTGTGTGTGTGTATATATATATATATATATGTAAAATCACATATATAATTTATATAGATATAGAATAACCAGAAATTTAAATAAATTATATATATATATAATAATTTAATATTATATATATATATATCTATAATCCCATCTCTGGGAAACATTTGGTACATGTCAAATGACATTACCATAAATGCTTCATTTACATTTTTACTGCAGTTGTTTTGATGAATGCTTTCTCTCCTTTGTTTATACATAGGAATAAATCAACAAAAGAACAGAAACAGAAATTTCCACAGACAAAACAAAGAAATTTTAACAATATTTATAAGGAAGTAAGAGGTAAATGAAAAATATTTACTTCAATTAGGTAAGTTGCTAAATATCTTTGCATATCACCCTGAGAAATCAAAATATGGGCCCTATGGCAAAGAGCTCTTTTATTGATTAGTTTGTTTTCAGCAAAGTCGGAGAATCATTTAGGTTGGAAAAGACCTCTAAGCTTGTCAAGTCAAGCTTTGACCACCTTGTCAACCAGACCATAGCACCTAGTGCAATATCCAGTAGCTTCTTGAACACCTCCAGAAATGGTGACTGCCCACCTCCCTGGGCAGCCCATTCCTATGCCTATCCCTCCCTTCAGTGAATAAATTCTTCCTGAGGTCCAACCTGAACATTCTCTAGTGCAGTTTGAGGCTGTTTCCTCTTGTCCTATGCCCTGAGAGAAGAGACTGATGGACACACGAGTACAGCCTCCTTTCAGGGAGTTGTAGAGTGACCCCTGAGCCTCCTTTTCTCCAGGATGAACATCCCCAGATCCCTCACTTGCTTCTTACATGACTCGTGCTTCAGACCCTTCTCCTGTTCTGTTGCCCTTCTCTAGTCATGTTCCAGCACCTCAAAGTCTTTCTTGCAGTGGGGGGTCCAGAACTGCACACAGGATTTGGGTGTGCCCTCACCAGTGCCAAACATGGGGCAAATCACTGTCTTGGTCCTGCTGGCCACACAGGCTGGGTGCCACTGGCCTTCTTGACCACCTGGGTACACACTGGCTCATGTTCATGCCCAGGTCCTTCTCTGCTGAGCCACATTCCAGCCTCTCTACCCCAGCCTGGAGTTGCATGAGGTTGTTGACCAAGGACAGGACCCGGCACTTGCCCTGGCTGCACGTCACACCATTGGCCTACATGCAAATCCCTCTGCGGAGCCTTCCTGGCCTCCAACAGATCAGTACTCCTGCCGAGCGTGGTGTCTTCTGCAAGCTCACTGAGGGTGCTGCCAATCCTCTCATCCAGATCATCAGTAAAGATATCAAACAGGGCTGACCCCAGCACTGATCCCCTAAGCGCACCACTAGTGACTAGCTGGAGTGGATGCAGCACAGCTCACCACCACTTCCTAGGCCTGGCCATCAACCCTTTCTTAACACAGTAAAGAGTACTCCTGTCCAAGCCATGGGCTGCCAGATTTTCCAAGAGAATATTGTGGGACATGTTGTCAAAGGTTTTGGTGAACTTCAGGCAGACGACATCCATAGCCTCTCCTGAGAGGGTTGTCTGTTCATAAAAGGAGATCAAGCAGGACCCGCCATTCCTAAATCCATGGTAGCTGGGCCTGATCCCTTGGTTGTCCTCTATGTGCTGTGTGGTTGCACAGGACAACCTGTTCCACAACCTTCCTGATGTCAATTTATTTGCTTTTTAACATGATCATCATCAAGACTATCTCAAAAAAAAGAAGAAAAAAAAATTACTTCACAGTCAATTACTATTGCCTTTACACGGGTCTTTGGATTATTTAGGAGAGGGATTGTTTTGTGCTCAAAGCTGGCCGAGGTGATGTACTCACAGCCTATCTCAGGTGATAAGAACTATACAAATCCAAAGCATCAGCTGATGTGGCACAAGAATGAACAGTAATTCCACTATTATGCTTTATGTATCATCAATAATAAGGTTTCTTATTTTCCAGGCAGTTTTGTCACAGTTCACAAAGAAAAGATGGGAGAAAGGGGTCTATACCTAAGAGAAAATGAGCCTAGAAAGGCAATTGTGGCCCAGGTCTAAAATGCTTGGCAGAGCCCGATTTCAGCAGATTTAATAAATGGATAAGCACTCCTATCCTTCCCTAAGCAAAATGGCTCTGGGCAGTGAATTAAAATGTTCATTAAACTTTTTAATGAAGACTGAAACATCTGGGCTTTCATAAAAAGAAGTTCCCGAATCATTGTTGTGTGTGGCAACTCCATTAAAGACTGCATTTTTTTCTGCTCAATGATTTGGAATGTTTAAATGTCGCAGTGATTTCTGAGGCCTTATCTTACCTATTCTTAATCTCCCTGGATTTATAAAAAAACTTAGTCTCTAAACCTCCCTGCTTACTTGTCCCTATTCAAAGACTGTTTTCAGGAAGAAAGTACAAAGTTAAACAAAGATGGACAGGTTAAGTAAAGTTGCTAAACATATACACTTCATTCCTGAGCAGGATGAGGGAGTGATAATTATCAAAATATTAATTTTTGAAATGTTACACCCATGTCTGATTTCACTGCATTTCAGGAACCACTGACCACAAAACCAACAAGAGAAAAAAATGGCCATAGTCCAGAAGGGGGTTTTAGTGTGCATGGTAATGGACAAGCTCCTTGGCAGGGCCCCAGCAGCCCTCCCTGACCCTGCCCAGCCCCTCCATGGGGACCTGGGACCCAGGTCCCCAGTTTAGCTGGTCTCCAGCTCCACACAGTCCTGCCTTTCCCAGTCACAGCCCCTGAGCCAGCCCAACCCATGAGCTGATGTCCCAGCCCAGCGTGGCCTCAGCCTGTCCCTGTCCCCAAGGAGGTGACCAATGCCCAGGGCTGGGCTGCCCTCCTCCTGGTTGGGGTGATGGGAGATCTGCTGCCCTGGGGTGCCCTTATGCTTCAGTGCTCAGAGGGGACCCCATTCAGCTGAAAGCTTGTGCTTCCCAAAAAGATGGGCAACATGCCTTTGTTTCCAGCACATCTTCAGACAAGTGGGATTTTTGGTAGATGAGTTTCAGGAAGGACAGGCTGAAGATTCAGGGCTTTTAGTAGTCATGTTTTCTTCCAACAAGGGAAGCCATGGATTTTATGCAGCCCCTGTTGTCTATCTAAGATTAAAATGAATTCATAAAAACAACTTCACAAATTAATGTTGTCATTCTCTTGGTCTGACAAAACCCTCACCTGATCACTTACAGAGTACACATACACCACTTGTTACCTGTCCTTGCTGTAGAACAGGGTGTAATTGTTAGGGAGTCCTCCATCTGAGCCAGGCTTCCACCAACATGAAAAGGTTTCCTTTTCTAGAGAACGACATCTTATTATCTGAGGTTTTCCAGGGTATGATTGACCTACAGAAGTGCAAAAATCCAACTAGTTAAATCCAACTAGAAGTTGCCAACGATTTTGGATGCTATTGTTGAATGATAAAAGTCAACCTAGCATTCCTTTTTTGAAGACAATAAAATTACACAAAACTGTGGACTGAATTAAGCAAATAACTCTGCCTGGGAAAAGGATCAATATTCTCAAAAAGGTAAATACACTTTACATCAAATTTCTAAAACAGTTAGTAGAATGATTTTGCTTTTTAACAAGAACATTTATTTTTTACCTAAACTCAAAATGGTATATTTATCTCAAAATTTAATGATGAAGATGGGAAATAAATATATGACCTTTAGGATTTGTCCCCATAAACATTAAAATTTTGTATCTTCAGATTATTTCAAGATTAAATTTAAACTTTGCAACAGAACTAAAATACCATTCTTTGTGCATATTTGAGGTAAATTATAGGTGAGAAAATTATAAAAAGAAGGAAATCAATGGGCTAGATAGAATTTTTTGGGTACTGGCAACCTGAATGTATTCATTCATTGTTCAAACATTCCCTGTTAATCCAAACACATTTAAGAATATTTCCTGTTAAGACTGCTTCTTATTAACTTACACCAAGAATACAGACCACGCATTTACATTCATTTTAAAACAACAAGCGTATGACGTTTTAACCTAAGCTTATCTTTTATCTTTATTTCAATAAAGTTCCATGTAATTATCTCAAATAGAATAACTATTCATATGCAAAATCCCAAGAAGGTGACAGGTATAAAGTGAATACAGTGTTTCAGTATTGCCACCAAACAATCCTTAAATTAATCACGTAAAAAGAAAAGACAACTCCAGCCATTTTCAAAATTGCCATAACAAACTTCAGAAGAAAGCAATTTAAAGAGGTACATGCTCTAGTGTTGGTCAGGATAGATGGGGTAAAGCCTCAGACTTTTCTAAAGAAAGTGTCTTAAGGAAAAAACAAGTGTTTCAGGAAGTGCTGTACTTACCAGGCAGACCTAGCGTAGTCAGAGCAAGCTGCAAAATAATTGGGACTGATGAAATGAATCTCTGTTTCATGATGCCTGCCTCTCCTCAGGAGGAAGTATGAGATCAAGGGCTCACTGAAAAACACGCCATCACGCAACAGTCAGTAACAATGCTCAGCATGTAATACGTATCTCATGACTTGACCAAAGTCCTTTTTGAATTGCAGGTAATTGATTCTTGCTCTCTCTCAAAAAGGTGAGGCAACACCAACAGTTCCACTTTGGAAGCTGAAAACTGGAACCTCAGAGAAGCAGGTAGGCCTTCCTAGAGGTCTCTGAATGATTAGCAGTGCTAGGATTACAATTTCTTAGCATTAACAAATCTTGCATATTTCTTTGGTATCTTGGGATACCAGGTTCTTATCTTAGAGTTCTAACTTCTAAATTAATTAATTAACCTAAGAAAGCAGCCTTTTAGCAACAAAAATATACTTTTTTCCCTACTGATGCAAAGAAGATGTCAACATACTTGAACTCTGAAAGTCCTGAAAACAGAAGGTAAATAGAAAAAGTCCAACATTCATTAATAAGTTTATGATTTTGATCCAGTCTCAAAACTTCTCCATATTTAAGACTGTCAGTGTTGAATTCACAATCCCTTGAGCTGAAGAATATTACTCTTTCAGTAAATTCAACCAATTGTTTTTACTGTATTTGATTTTGCAGTAAATTTCAGGTGAAAGACAGATTTGCAAGTGGTCCCCAGCTGGGACCAAGACCCAGTCCCTGTCGTGGGCTCTCACCACTAGATGTCCTCAGAATTCAGGTTACAGCTCTGGGTGCTCTGGAGTCCCTGCTGCTGCTAAATCTGTTGGCTTAGCCTGAAGAAAAGACGTAACGACTTGAAGCAAACCTCCTGCTTCTCCCACCAGTACACGCCCTGCTTGGAGACGACTGCAGTCAGCTGTTGGATTCTCGGTAGCCAACCTCAGCCTTCGAAACTAAAGAAGAATATTTTACTGCCTCAATAGGGAGTTCCTTATCTCAGCTTTTCACTCCTACCCCTAGCACATTCACAGGTAGATGTATGTTTGCAATCCATTCCGCGTAGCATAGCATGAGAACATGCTGTGTCCTTGGTGAGGAAAAAATCCTTTGTGGTTCATCAGATGACTAATTTTTCAGTATGCAATTAATTTTCTACATCAAGAAACTGTAATGCATCATCATACAAATGTTTTTCAAGCACAAAGCCAAGTAAAGTATCAGTTACTGAAGCTAAGTCTAAAACGTGTTTACTGTGGACAATGTGGAAGACAACAACAGTTGGCTACATTTCCATATGCCACTACTGAATATCTAGGCGTGTTTCAGGCATGTAACTGAGCTACAGACTGGAAAATTGCATCTGGGTTAGTTTTAAACTCACTCAGAGCACTTTGTGCATATAAAGACAGTGAAGAGAGAACCACTTAAATATAAATTCCAGTTTGGTGTAAACACAATGCAGCTTTTATTACTGTAAACAAATGGCAGGCACAAACATTAGTGTTTAATGTCAGAAATTATCCAAAAATAATTTTATAGCCCCATAACAATGGGGCTATATAATGAGGAACCCAGATGATTAGGCTCATAAAAGGCACATTTTTCTCAGGTGAAGGTGAAATAATGAAACTACAAACAGTAACTATTTCATGTACATATGACAGTATTTACAATATTTTATTACTTTTAAAAATAGTTGGAACATTTGCAAAACAATGTACTTTAAAGCTAATAGTCATATTGATAAAGAACTATTACATGATTTTTTTAACTTTTATGTATGTATCTTTCTATGTGAAGAATTGACAAAAGAAAAACTGATTACAATGGCTGAAATAATGACTTTTTTTAATACAACAAAAAAGAGGCATCATCAAGAAGGATCTTTACTAGAGCACTTTTCAAGGAAAATGGGATGATTTTGTAAACTGAAGAACCAAATTAATAGTGAGAGGCAGAAATTAATCCATTAAAAAATATATTTTTCCTCTGGAGCTTTTGAAAATGAGATGATTGTGAACCACTTCTGTAATATGGCTGTGCAAAAGAACAAGAGGGATATAGGGAAGGATTATGGACCTATCAGTGTCACAGACTCAGCTCTGTGTACAGTTCTGGTAATCTACACTCGGGAAAAAAAGAACCAAACAGATTTTAGAACACAGCTATCAATATGACATAGAGTCTGTCTCATGATGGTGATTTAAAGAATTGTCTTTGTACTCCATGCAAATGTCTGGTTATCATGTCCAAACATAATATGAGATAAGCATCAAAAGAGGGAAAATAAGAATGAGTAAAATAAGAATGTTTCCATGGTTGCTTGCTATTCAGTATTTGCAACTCAAATAGGGCTTAGAAGGCTTCTGGAGAGATGTCTTGTGTTTTTGAAAATACTTGCTTAATAAAAAGGTAATACTCACTTTGTCATTACTGTATCTAAAGTGCATCTTCCCTATATTTAATATTTTCATAAAAGGTAATTAGTGTTTTTGAAGATGCTATGAGGTAATGTCTCTCTTTTAGGACTGAATGAATTCTTTCATAAGGGATGCAGTGGACACTGATTTGCCACAATGTGATCCAAAATCAAGGGTTGAGTAACTGATAATTAAAAGATCATATGCCTCCTTTTGAAAGTCTTGATTTAAATGCAACCATGTTATTGCATTCTGACATTCTATCTGAATTTCTGCCTTTTAACACAGCTGTTAGATAGTATTCAACAGCTGTGCATCACATGCCAGAATGCAATGCTCCTTGATGGAAATGGAAACTATTACTGGTGTTTCAGAATGCACAGAAGAATTAGATATTCCTGTAAAATAATTCTGCCCTAGAATTAATAATATAATGAAATTGTAGGTTTGAAAACTGTGCTGACAATGCTACTAAGTAAAGATGAAAGCTAAACACCAGTACTTAAATCAGGTGCCATGAAGCAGAGTCGAGAGAAACATGTCCTTGTTCTAATTGACTTTTAGCTCTTGCATTCTTTCATTTCTTTCTTTCCTGGCTCTGCTGATGGATAAATTTCTTGAGACTGACAGAGAAGTCTTTACTCAGTTCTGCACAGATGGAAAAATTTTCTATCTGCAATGTTTTCAGGCTTGCAGGAACAGGAACAACTGTGTATCAGCCACTGGCAATGACATTATGTGCAACACAATTTCTGCTTCTGTGGCGAAAGAAATCAAAAGCCAAAAGTACTTTACCAATCTCTACTGAAAAAGTCTGGCATTTCCATTAGTCATGATGATAAAAAATGTTCATCTTTCAGGCCTGGGGAAAGACAGTTTAAGGAGCTCTCAAAACACCATAGTTCATTACCATTTGAAAGGCTGAACTACAGCTGTATAAAACAAAATATAAAAAAGGAAGCCAATAAAGCAAGAATTTGAGAGTCTGTTAGACCATCTAGAACATTCAGCTGTACTGTGGACATGGCTGGAGTGTGCCCTCCCACACAGAGATCACAAATGCCAACAGGGATACGTGTTCCTAGCCATGGCCAGAGCATCATGGACAGATGTGTTTCTAATTGACAGCGATGGTTGGGATTATACAGCAAATTAAAAGCTGTAGATGTGTAGTGTGACCAGAGCTCTGTTTTCCCTCTCTGAATGAGCCCTAATTGGATGTCTCTGAATCCCTCAGGCACCCAGCACTGCCTTCAGGGTGATGAACAGGCTCCAGAGAGGATAAAGGGCTGAGGCCTGTCTATGATCTGAATTTCTTGTGACTGATTCCAGCTGGCAACTTTAGGCACATATGTTCTCTGGTGTACTTTGTGAGGAAGCCTAATACCTGCTTCTAGCTATGAACCTAGATATTCAGTTAATTTACTGGGATTTGGGACTTCATATTTCTGTGTTTCATAAAATGGGAGCAGTGGCAAGGACTTTTAGATTTCACCTGAAAAGCCTATATATGACTTTATATTATATCTTTCCAAAATTTCTCTCATAAGTCACCCCCTAACAACCCTTGGCAGTCCTTCCTTTGATTAGCAGTCAAGATGTGATAATGAACAAAACAAATTGCCTCACCCATGGAGATATGTTTCTCAGTCTGAAAGACTTCAGTCAATTTTGAAAAAGGAAAATAACAAACCCCCGGATTCTTGAAAACAGTTTAGACCCTTACATCTCCATCATAGTATTTAGACTCTTAAATCCTATTGATTTTACAGAACTGAGACTGAAATTTTCTTAAGAACTCTCACTACCTAAACTGAAAAAAAAAAAAAGTCAAGAGAAGAAGAAATTAACATTATCATCTTTGCAGATGACGAACCAAGGTAAAGAATGCCAAACAATTCTTTTATAGTAGAAGTGTAACAAAAACTACAACCTGACCATTTTCTACCATTTTTCTTTTCTTTTCTAAATACCACCTCTACTGCCTTTGTTTTCCCACAAAAACAAATCTAATGCTTTAGCCAACAGTAGTAATCCTTCTCTACCAGTCTCACATTTCCCGAATATTCAATTTTCTTCCCTGGTGGTTTGCAGGTTTAGCCATAATTTCAGGATTTATTTTTACAGCAGTCTCTAACAGAAAAGAAAATCGTAAGTTCCAAAGAGTAAAATTTTAGACACTGAAAGCTAGAACTTACATTAGAACTTGAAATATGCTGTGCATTCATCTCTACCAGCTATCAAGCTCAACTCCACAATCACTATCTTCTTATAGTAATTTTAGGTATTTTTTCATGGATAGCATAGTCATAAAGTATAAAATCAAATTTTCTACCTAGGGGATTCATGTATGTGAGGAAGCTTTTTATGCCTCTCTTCCATGAATATCAGATTATTTGAAAAGTTGAAAAACAAAAATTCTATAATAGTGTATTTCTGAAAGCATCACTACTTTATTTCTAAAACATAAAGAGAAAAAAGGTCACTTTGTATTAGCTGTTGTAGATACTGACACTCTAAGTAAATACACTTAAACATTGACAGTGATAGAGACAGTGGTAAAATACTGTACATGGTTCCCTTTATCTATTTCAAACAAAATTTTGCAGCAATGAGCTTTGGATGCAGTTTAAATTTACTCATAAACTGTGCTAACTACTTGTTTAAAGGCTAATCAACATCTGCCCAGGCCAGGACATGACCAGATAAAAGCTGAGAGGGCTGGGGAAGGAACTCTAGCAGCCTCATCATGAAAGTCAGGTGCAGGGAATGAGCTACACCTGACTACCAAAGCACAGTCAGACCACTGTCCTCGCGTGTAGCTCACCAAACAAACCTGCTTCCCCACTGACTCACCGACTGAGGGAGGCAGAACACTAGGGACAGAGCGGAAGGAAGGCATTGGGGAGAAAAGGAAAGGTTCAAAGTGGACTGGGGAGAGACAAGAATGGGAAATAAGGGTACTAAACAATTCCGTTCAGTGTAAACCTGTGGCTTGTCAGACTGAAACGTGTGCCTGATCATTGTAGTCTACCCCACAATCTCATTATACCCTATTTCTATCTCCTGTCTGGGCGGACTGTTCTTAGTGGTGCCTTTGGATGTCAGTGAACTCTCAACTGGATTAGCCAGTGAAGAAAGAGCTGGATTGCAAACCTCCAGGTTCAAATGCAGATCCCACACAGCTGGGGTGAGCAAGAGAATGTGGGATCAGCTACTAGGTCAGCTAAACATCCACAAGTAGCTACAGGGGCGGACCATTTCTTTACGTGTAAATGCACACATACGTATATAAATCTACACATTAGGGCATTGTTGATGTGTGTGGCCCCTGTGTGGGTTTTGTGTCCATGTACCCACCCACTGGGAGCAGCTGCTCAGCTTTGCTACAGGCAGAAACTGATGATAGGGACCTACAGCAGCCTCACATCTATGGGGCTGCCTGATTTGAGCTGACTCTAGTACACCAACATGCAATGTTTTACCAAAACCCCCATATTTTGTTTAATAACTTGCTCTCTGCCTTCCACTCCAAATACACTATTTTGTGAAGAAAGAATTTAGATGGGCAATTTACCTGCCAGAGCAATAAAAACTACTTATACATTAAGTAACTAACTTTGAAAACACTAGCTTCATCATTGTTTTTCTAACAAAATCTGTCTCTAAACAATTTGAAACAAAATAGAGTATTTTCTAACTAACAATAAGAATGGTCTGTATCTCCCAGAGACCAGGTGGGAAGACATATTACTCAATTACCAGGATATTCTTTTGTTTGGGTCCATTTCAGTAAAGCTAATGAGAGCAATAAAAATAGCATGAAGTTATTTGGCAGCTAGACATTGTGCCATTAGAGAAGAACAGACTTAATTGAGGGTGATAAACGGGGGGTTTTAATGTGCATATTTAAAAGGGCATCAATAATGTGCAGCTGAATATGGCAGAAATAAATGTGTGCAGTTACTCAGCCATGGCATAAGGTGAAATGTAGTTTAAAAACAGAGCTCAATGAATGGTTCCTGCTTTAGAGGGGACAGAAATCTGTTCAAGAGTGTGCATGTTGGGACCACTGTTTGACTCAAGACTGGCTAAATAGAATCTTCTACTACTTTATACTACATCAAAACATACAATTCTATCCTTCCAGAAAAATTTATTCTGCTTTCATTACTTCCTTTTTCAGGAAGTGGATTATGAATTAGTGGCATGTCCCTACATGTGACTGACATAAAATGTGTTTTTTACCAAATTTGCAACAGTGCTGCAAGTGCTGGCTTCATCATATCACCAACTGGAAAGGATCATGATAGAGTAAACCTTAACTTTCTGCTGTAACCAGAGTAACGTCCCTCATCCAAGTATTTCTACATCAAACAATCATTATTCAAGTCATATTTATAGTGATAGTCCTGAGAACAGAGACAGAATCCTGCTGTCTCCGGTACTGTATGAAGAGTTCCTGCTCTTAAGAACTAAAAATATAAGTAGCCAATTAATAATACAGCATGGAAAAAAGGGATCTAAAAAGCAGGTCACACTTGCATATTTTTGGGTTGAGACGAAAGATTATTTTATTGGTAAAATATTGTCAAAATATCCCATAAACTGGAAAACGCCTATGAACCATCAGTTTTAGAAAATTTATTTTGGAATGTCACAAATTCTTTTTCAACCAAAGTCAATGAATGAAAATTTTGAAAATTCCAAAATGAACAAGTTTCATCAAATCACATAAAGCATTTTGCTTTGCAGTTTTCCGGTAGCAAATTTTCTGAAATCTAATCAAATATTTGTAGGTTTTCCATTTTTGCAGTAAAATCATGGTATGATGAAAAATTCCTGATAATTTCAATTATACACAGAATTCCAATGAGTGATGCAATGGCATGAAAATCTTGCTATTTTGACATTTCTGAGGGAAAATGCTGATGTAGAGGTGAGGAGGTTTTTTGCAGAGAGACAAAAATGATGAAAAATTTAGAGATAAAAAAGGAACAGGACTTTGGCTGTAGTAACAGGAACACAGTAAGGGACATAAGTGTCCATAAGAGAGGTTAGTGGGAATAAGCCAATGGGGAATAACACAGAAGTGGGAAAGAAGAAATAATCTATTTGGAACAGGTAGTAGAAGGTCAGATGAAGCTGTAATTTTGAATGTATTCAGTGACCCCTTATGAGTTACAAAGCTCCATCCAGTGGATGCTGACCCCCAAGAGTCAGGCTGTGGGGTTGGATGGAGGAGAAGCATCTCCTGTACTCTAGTACCTGCAAGCATCAGTGGGGTAATGCTGAAAAAAGCTGTGACCGTGGCTGTAGAGCAGCCTGTTTATTCACTTGTAGTGGGACAGCCCATTCTGGCTGGGTCTGGGTCTGGAGTCTCTCCTCAAAGCTTTATGACTGTGGTAATACTCTGAAAGAAAGAACCTGGCTGCTGGGGAGTGAATTTTCTTCTGCAATCACAAATATGCATGGCAATTAACAGTATTAACAGTGGGAGCAGAGAATAACAATCGTTTTCTGTTTCAGTGTTCTCTTTTTCAGGAGGCCCTCAGGGAGGTTGTAAAAGTAACTGTTTCTTCGTGTTTTTCTGAGACTTATTGTACACTTACACTTGAATTGTTTAAGTGACTGTATAGTTATTGTGAGAAAGAATGCAATTACCAAAAATTACTACTCCAATCAAACTGATAAAACACTCAATATTCTATTATTTGTGAGCATGCACATTTCTCAAACACCTTCCCTAAGCTTCAAACTTGTTGGTAAAAGAGCTTTGTGGTTGCATGCTAAAGGCCACTACTGATGCCATGTACAGGTGAGTGGCACATTGGCTAACTAAAGGAATGAAAAAATGTTATCCTGGTAAATCTAAAACCAATTATTTGAGAGAAATTGCTGACAATAATGGAAACACAACACTAGTATACCTTTAGCCTTCAGTGAAGATTAAAATAACAATCTTTTGGCACTCTTAAAAACATTATACCCCCTTTAATACTGAAATACGTGGATATGCAGAGAGGTATCTTTCTCATGCATAGAACTAATCTTGGTGTCATTTTATCGATCTACACAGATACCTAACTCCAGAGTAGAGTTGTGTCTAACATATTTTATAAACAGATTATTCTCTACAGGAGTTCAGATAGATGACATTTATCTCTGATGTCAGTAGAAAACACACAATGTCCTCATGAGGAGAGTCTTTATACAGAAAGTCAAATGTTCAAGCTACTGTGAACTCCTCTATGCTAAGCCAGTAATAGTATCAATATTGTTCTATCACAACCCTGTTAAGTTCTGCATAGATTGTCATCATCTAGTAAAAAAAAAAAGTTTAGCAGTGGAAGAATAGTGACGTTCCTCAAAGCTGAAATGTGCATTCTGAGGGAATTGAATTCACTCTTTAATCAGGACTACTAATTTCCCTTACGAATTCTTAATGATGAAACTACAAACTGAGAGAAGTATAGCATTAACCTGCTCTACTCCCCATCTTCAACTCAGGAAGCTAAGCTTTGGAAATTCTCAGCTATGGTGAATTGTGGTTTAGATTCTTCCTTTGTTTTGAAGTATAAGGAAATGACCCTGAGGTTGCAAACTGTGAGATTTTTCATGCACTTATTTACAGAATAATGACTAACACTGCAATCTCTGGAGGTTAAAGGTAAATTCATTAATGAATTCATTCATTAACCAATTCACTCATTAACTCATTTGCTCAGCTCCTTAGGAACTGCAATGACAGCACTGCCTCCTATTGATGAATGATGATATTTGCATTTCTAACCATAAATTAAAATGTGTCAAGAATCAATTTGAAGAAACTAATTTTGCAAAGAAAGCAGAAGTTTCATGGTGCATCAAATGCAAAAATTAGCTTCACAAATAGATCAACCATCTATGGGATATTAGGTTTCAGAGCATGGATAGTATTTAGATTTAGGTAATAAAATGCTTCTCTCATACCTTTGCTGTATCAAAACTGTGCCCAACTAGATTAACATGAATGTACCAGTTTGCCCTGTTCCTCTCTGGAGTTTGCACCCTTGGTTAAATAATGAAGAAACAGCTACTAACCATTTAGAGAAGAAAATATTTCAAGGATAAAAAATATATTCTACACTAGACCAAAATCTATTTTAACACTTGTCTCCAGTATGCTTCTACTGTTTGGTGAAAAAAGAATAAAATGAAGAAATTTTGGCAAGGGCATGTATCAATGCATCAGGCTGCACTTGTTTTTCAGCAAATATTCTTGATTCACTGCGTATTGTGCAGCTTCAGTGCCTGGGAAATTTCTTGCACAAAGTCTCAGATTAGATCTATGGTGTGTACAATAATTACCAAGTTTTATAGGCCTCATTACACTGTGTATGACTTAACCTTGGAACACTGGAGTCAATGCCGCCGTACTCTGTCTTTGACATGGCATACCTCTTCAAGATTATAAATCCACATTCAACTTAGTGGCCAAAGGGGAAGGTGGAAAGGGAGTATTATGACCTTTTCAGAGTGATCCTTTCAGAGCTAATTGCAAGAAAAAGCATCTGATTTTTACCTAAAAGAAACTGAAACCAAAATTAAAAAGTTTCAATAACTGCAGGTAGAGAAAGATTAAATTTTTTATGCCCAAGCATCTGAAATGTCAGTTCTGCATCTTTTAATCCTATGAAGGCTATCTCACAAAATCATAATGCCCCCTGCCCCCACCCAAATTTGAAGTTAGTAAGTCTGAAATAGCAATGATATTTATTTTAGAAGTATTTAATATCTACAAGGAATCAAAGAAGAGGAAAAGAAGTTTCAGAAGCATTCATGCTTGCCTTCTGTAGTGTGGACTTAATGGTACACTGCAGCAAACTAGGAAATTTTAGTTAGAACTGATATAATTTGAAGCATGTTAATCTAGATCACTAGAAATCAATTATCAGCCTCCGTAATTACCATCAATCCATTTTGTTTCATATCCCAATTTTTAGGGTTTTTGCAGGCACCCAGTTACCCAATCATATTTCAAATGGTAAAAACATTCATTTTGTGTGTAATCCACTGTATTTCTTCCACAATCCCTGGAATAAAAACCTTATGCTGACATTTCATAAATGGCAGGAGGAAAAATGCTGTAACTGTGGGTATTACTTTAGGTAATAAGAGCAAGGCTTTTAAATACTTGCTTGCATAAAGGCTGACCTTTTCCATTGATATAAAAGTAATTTCTATTGTAACTTGGATCCACCCTTTAGTCATTATTGTACCTGCATCTTTTCAAGTTATTTTTTCAGTGATGCCTTTATGTTTATATGTCTGAGTCTGCCTGGCTTCATGCCCTAGGTGACAGCATATTTTATATAATTGAAAGGGAAAAATCATGGGAGACTAGCACAGTCATGTTTTAAATTCCTATTTTAATTTAATCTTTGATTTGCCCCACTGACAGTATGTTGAATATATTATCTGACACTGTTAAAATCCTTGCACCAGATTTTCAAATTTTATTCTGTTTTTTTTTTTTTTTTAAATTTTAAACTGGGCATGGTAGAAACCTTGAGCCAAAACTGCTCAGGTTTCTATCTTCCTTAAGGTCTGCTTCCATTTGAAATCTGGGCTTCCGGCAGATGGTTACACCTCTGACAAGGCTGTCAAAAAACCAGTCTTGGGTAATGAACACCAGCACTCAGAACAAAACAAATGTGAAGCAGCTCAGAGAAGAACTCTGAGATCATCAAGTCTCACACCTGTGACTGATCGCCACCTCGTCAACCAGACCACAACACAGAGTGCCACATCCAGTCATTTCTTGAGCAACTTCAGCACCTCCCTGTTCCAATGCTTGACAACTCTTCCCATGAATAAATTCTTCCTGATGTCCATCCTCGCCCTCCACTGGCACAACTTGAGACAATTTCACCTTGTCCTGTCACTTGCTGCCTGGGAGGAGAGGCTGACCCTCACCTGGCTACACTCACCTTTTGGGGACTTGCAGAGAGTGATAAGGCCCTGCTTGAGCCTCCTTTTCTCCAGCATAAACATCCCCAACTCCCTCAGACACTCCTCACAGGATTTACTCTCCAGACCCTTCACTGGCTCAGTTGCTCTTCTCTGGACTTGAGCTCACAGAAAACACTAAGGCTCTAAGAACCAGCCACAAAAGTGCATAGAAGAGAGAATTTTCCTTGTGCCTTAGAGAGTTTTGTCCCAGGTGCAGCTGAGAGAGAGCAGGGAACTCAGTCTGCAAAGTTGCTGTCTGGATGAAGAACAGGTTTGAGGTTATCTCAAGATGGTCTTTCAAGACACAAATAGCAATAGAACCTTAAGAGGGCAAATCTGTTGCAGACAGTATGGATGGGTAATTGAGGCATTCTGAAATCTTTAGATGTGAAAATACATTTTAAAAGTAAGCAGACAAAATGAGTAATAAAATTCCATCGGGTTGTAAATACCATTTTTCTGCTTTTTAAACTCGGCTTACTTAAAGCTGATTTTTACTTCACTTTCAGAGTCCCATCTGCATTTAAACATTTGCATAGCTATGTTCTAAATAGTATGTTGATTGATACAAAAGTTATTAACTGTTCAACAATACAGATCAATTATTCTTCACACAAATGCTGCTGAGTAACAAATATAATAAGAATATTTTCAGTTCAACAGCCACCTCTGTGCTGTTCTTAACTGGTTCAGAAGCCTACAGCCTACCTCAGTTCTCTATCCTGGACCACAGTGTGAGCTCCTCTGGATGCACAGACACCCAAATCATGCAGACTGAGAGTCAGCCACAGGCATACAGGTCTGAACACTCAGCACTAACCCCATGTATGGATATGTCGCTGTCTTTTGAGGAAGCTTTAAGCACAGTCAGAATGATATGTTGCTCTATCCAGATAAGAGACAGACCCCTGCTTTGGAAGGTTAAACAAACATGGCAACACTTAGCTACTGCTCACAGCCCACTCAGTGCTTGAAAAAGAAATCAAGGGGACAGTGCTTTTAATAGAGATTTCTGTAATATTCCTCCTCCAGAGGTGAAAAAGAACAGTAGTTCTGCAAATTGTTGATGCACCCTGGATTTCAAAATCTGCTCCATTATTTCAGTTTCCCACTCTTACTGATCAGCTCTTTAATCACACAAACAAAATTCATTCCTTGAAAGATGAAATGGGTGCTTGCAAACACTGATGCATGCATAAATGCATATGAAAGGAAAAGGTCATGGACTCTTTTTTAGGTCTCAAAACTTTTAACTTGAGCAGTGGTGCTTACTTTTTAAACCTGCATATACCTATAAGAGTTACACAAGTGTGTGTATACAACAGTATAGAAAACCAGAAAATCTCCAAGTGAACAAGTACACAGTAACAACCATACTGCTGAACAAAGTATACTCTTTATTCTTCAGGAATCTGAAGGCTTAGCAGCAGGCTCTCAGACTCTGTTTTGCTATGGAATTAAATTCACTAGTATACACTTTAATATGAAATCAGTTGTATGTCACTGAAATGAATGCATTTTTGCCACAGTGCATCAAATATATACAATCAATTCTTTACTAGAAACTAAAAGGAATGGGAAATAATTTGTTCTTTTAGTATCATCATAGGGCAAATACTACAGATTATGGGGTAAATGCATCAAATAGAGATGTAAACCACCAGCAGAATGCACTGCTGCACCAAAAATATCAATAACTATGTTAAAAACCAGCTGCGGAAACACAGACAGCAAATATTAAAATGAGATGCAATCCTCCATGTTGTCTGCAACTGAAATTGGTAGGGACCTTCATTGCTTCAAAACCTTTGAAACTAGAGTCTTGGTTTAGATATGTGCTGCTGCTGCTGCATAAGACCTGACATTATTTGTAGTTTCCACTGTGGAAGTTCGAGTTTTGGGAGACAAAACTCCACATTAAAGGAGGGGAAAAAATTGAGAGCAGACCATCATGGTGGACACCAAATCTTCCAGATACCCTTCTAGAGTTTGAGAAGACTGAAGGGTGTATCAGAAAGCTCACCTATGTTCTGCTGATGAAGAGGCAGAATTAGAACTCAGCTCCAGGGTTTTACTCCTATCCCTTCCAGTAGCTGAGTCTCTGACATCTTGTTCATCAGATAAATGGGTGGGCAAAATGGGTGGGCATCTCACTGAGATGTGTGTCTTTTTAACTACACTTACAGTTTCCAAGCTGATTGAAATTAATGCCTTCAAGATACTTTGAGGACTTCAGATTGAAAGGATTATTCAGAGATGAATTATTGGTAGTAGTGATTTTGCTGTAAATAGCTAAAAATCCAAGTGGCAGAAATTTTAGCAAACATTTCAAGGAATCACAAAACGAATGAAGTTAGAAGACCTTTGGAGAATGTCCAGTCCCCTGCAGTGCTCAAAGCAGGGTCAGGTAGAGCAGTTTGCTCAGCATCGTGTCCAGTTGAGCTTTGACTATTTCCAAGGACAAAAATTCCACCATCTCTTGGGACAGACCTTGCCCCTATTTGACTGCCCTCACAGTAGACAAGTTTTTTCTTGTATTTAAGTGCATTTTCCTGTACTACTGTCCATGCTACCTCTTGTGCTTTCTCTGGATGCCACTGGGAAGAGCCGGGCTTAATCTCTTCACTTCCCCATCCACCTATTGATTAATTGTTCTGTTTTCCTGGTAGAATGATTCCATCTCTTTATTATCTTAGACCATTTTCTGGACTGTGGTATGCCCATGTTTTTTTTCTACTAGGGAGCTCCAGATAGAATACCAGGTGCTTTAGTCTGAGGCTGTCAAACCCTTCAGGACAACAGTTGAAAAATAAAGCTGAAATATACAACTAATTCCATTGAGTGAGAAGGGGAGAGATAATGAGGCCAGCTCTGAGAAGAACTCTGCTTTAGAGCTCTGCAATGCTCATTTTCCACTGGTGTACATGTATAGGAACTGGCACAGAGGATCAGAAAATTCTGGTTCTAATCCTGGATCTCCTATTTTATTTTATATGATCTTTTTCCATTAGTCAAAATCTGATTCCTTTTTTAGAGGAAATCTGCTCCTAACAAAGGCATCAGCCAATGACTGAATTCCTTTACAAACCACTTTATTTTTGACTTTACAGCCAAACCATTAAGTAAGTCACATAAATTCTGAACCTGGGAACAAACTGTCATCCTTCAGAAAGTTCATCTGTTTGTGTTTGGCTAACTGCATGGAAAATAAAAGCTTTGTAATTTCTTGGTATTTTTTTCTCTCCCTCCATTAGCATTCAGGTTGGTAACCCCTAACGAGAGCTACATGCTTGGCATTTCCATTTGAGTGTCATTTTCACTGATTGCAATGAAGCTATATCCCAGAATGTCTTAATGATAATAATTTTATAAAAATCCTAGACTGACAGCACACATATTATTGCTGAGGAACATGAGTCTTTGTCCTTTATAGCATCTACAAAATATGCAGGTCTGTTTTTCCTGCAGCTTAAGTTACACAATTATGTTTGACACTAAAACCCAACCACGGTTCCTACTTTTAGGATCAAAAGAGTACTAGGTTATGACATCTCAGTGGAGCACCTGACTGTGGTGGGTTGGCCCTGTCTGGGTGCCAGGTGCCCACCAAAGCTGCTCTGTTGACTGCTTAGGGGAGAGAAAACACAAGGAAAGGCTCCTGGGTCCAGATAAGTCAGGAAGAAATCACTTACCAGTTACTCCCACAAGCAAAACAGACTTGACTTTGGGAAATTAGTTTACTATATTACTCATCAATTCAGAGTAAGATAATGAGAAATATGAGCAAAACTTAAAGTACTTTCCCTCAGCCCCTCCCTTACACCCAGGTTCAGCTTTACTATCTATTTGTCTACTCCCTCCCCTCTCCCTGCCCACCAGGGTAGGTGGATAGGGAGTGGGGGCTGTGGTCAGTTCACCACACAGGAAAGACTCCTCACATCCTTCCCCTTCTCCTATGGGGTCTCTCCCACGAGAAACAGTCCTCCACAAACTTCTCCTACTCAACACGACTGTTTCCTGTGGGCTGCAGTTCTTCATGAACTGCTTCAGTTCATGTGGGTCTCATCCACAGGGTACAGTCCCTCAGGAACAGGCTGCTCCATTGGGGCCACAGCTCCTGCCAGGAGCCTGCTCCAGTGAGGGGCTGCTCTCTGCACAGGCCACAGCTCCTGCCAGGAGCCTGCTCCAGCACGGGCTTCCCATGGGGTACCAGCCTCCTTCAGGCACACCCAGCTGCTCTGCTGTGGCTCCTCCAGGGGCTGCAGGGGAATCTCTGCTCCCCCCTGGGCCTGCAGGGCCTGCAGGGGCACAGCTGCCTCACCCAGGGCTGCACCAGGAGCTGCAGGGGAATCTCTGCTCTGGGGCCTGGAGCAGCTCCTGCCCCTCCTCCTTCACTGACCTGTGTCTGCAGAGCTGCTCCTCTCACACTCTCTCACTCTTCTCTCTCTCTCCCTCACTCTCTGTGTGCAGCAGTTTTCATCCCAGAACTGCTGCCACTGTTGCTGATGGCCTCAGCCTTAGCCAGTGGTGAATACATCTTGGATCTGTCAGCATTAGCTCTGTTAGATGTGGGAGAACTGAAGGAAATGTAATCTCACCTGCTACGAAACTCTTCTCACACAAAACCTGCTAGGAGATGTCACCCCCTGCTACGAAACCCTTCTCACACAAAACCAGTACACTCACTGAGGACACTGTGAATTGAGGAAATGGGTTCTTTGCCAGCTCTACCATGGCAGCATAGAGGAAGAAAATGCTCATCCTGGTTGTTGTAATGATTAATGTACCATCCCTCTTCTCAAGCCAGGAGATGAGGTTTGAATCACAGACAGCTGGTAGGAAACAAAATTGTTTTCAAATAATTCCATTCTACACAGTGGTATTAACCTTTGTTGATGGTGTCAGGGTATGATGAGTGGCTTGGGACATTGCTTACCCCTACACCCTCAGCTGCACTGAATACATCTTGGCCGCTGATAACACTTTGTGCCCTTGAATATAGTAAGTCTGTAATTTTGTGAGAACAAAAGCTCTCTTAGTTACAATTTTGCAATACTGACTCAACAGAAGTTAAGCTCTGAAATGCGTCAATAACACATGATTAAAGCTGAGACCAGCCTGGAAGAAAAAAACATGTTTTTCCATGCAGTGGAACTAAAAAAGCTTGATTTTCTAAGTTATTTCACCTTGCCATTTTAACACCAGCTTCCTCATTCCTGATATCCTCTATTATACCAGGAGACTGAAAGGCTATGGCTGGGCTGGAGATAAACTTATGTCAATAGGTTCTTTCTACACAAGTTGGCTTGAATAGCCAGCATACATATGCTGACAGTCTAACAGGTTTTTGCCAAAACGAATCTCATGTTAAATAAATTCTGCACAATCTTCCTTTCATATCAGCAGAAATACTAAGTATTAGAGATCTCTGTTCTGTTCATTTGACAATTTTTGGAAAAGAATTATTTGTATTAGCTTTGGGAACTTTATCTACTTTTATAGAAGATTTATACTAGACAACAGTATAAAAATATTTAAAGGAATGGGCCTACAGATTGTGAGTTAACTTCACATCTCTAGTAAACAAATAGCAGTTTCATGTTCCAAATATCCAATAATTATTTTTAAATGTAATTTTATTTTTTATGGTAAGTCTGTAGCAGTGATCATTGTTTCTCTTCACTTTGTTCATGCAGTTCTCTTTTTATGGGTTGCCACTGGAGTAAAGAGGGCACAAAGAGGGCTTTTAAAAAACATGTGGACCACAAATTATTGTCTGACTTAGATAAGAATGAACTTGTTTGGTCATCTGCCTAGAAACCAGGAGGCATAAGTTAAATTATCATCTCATTCTAGGAAAATCAGTCCCAAATATCTTATTTCATATCGAATGCACTAATCTAGGCTAGAATTGTTTTATTGTCCTCTTTTTCTTATTCTGGTTGAGAATGCAAGAGTTAAAGTGACAGAAAAAAAGTATAACCAGGACAGAGTTTAACTATAGGTTCATCTTTAAGGTACTTGGATGGGAAGGAATGAAGTTTGCTTGATCCTTGCTCAAATTTTCTCTTTATTTTAGTGGCAGCTTAATATAAAATACATTAAGAGATCTGAGGGAAGATGCACAATACTTTAGAATAATAATGCAAAACAATATGCAAGATACGCTGGATCTGAATGCAGACGTGAAAAATTACTTGCTATTTAATTGGCAGGGTGGGCGAGACTGCTGTAGAAGTTAAGGAAGAACATGGAAAACAAAGAGGTTCACATGACTGATCAGGAACTGTCTTTGGGCCTTGCCTAGCTTGCTCTGCTGGTGACAAATTCCCAAAGAAATGTCAAAGAGACAGGCCAGTAGTTTTGTTTGGACAAAAGTCAGAAGGAAAGGTTTGGCGTTGTAGATTCTTTGGCAGTCACTACAGAGAAGACAGATGGAGTTGTCTATAAAGATGAATGCAGAATACAACGTGGTGAGAGAATGAAAGAGGATCAAGAAAAGACCTCAGCAGAGAAAGAAGAGAGGACATGCTGTAGCAGAACTGTGGAATACAGAGGTAAAAGGAAAACTGTCTCCTTTTGTGTGTGTCCGAACATATGAGTATGCAGAAGGGAAGGGAGGCTGAGAAAGAAAAGACTGTGGTAGGGGAAAAAGGACCAAATTAGTTACATTTGTATTTTTTTTAGAGATAAATCAAATACTTGGCAATTAATTGATATTTCACAAGTTGCATATTAAACACTGAAAGTTTGCATATAAGGACTTGTGGTGTTGCCACAATTAGCCAACTATTTCTGTTTATCAAATTAGACTTGCAGAAGCATGTATTTGTTTAACTTTCTTTCCAAAAGAAATGTCCTAAAAACATGTTCTAAAAATGTTCTTGAAGAGCAATCGATATTGTTTGTCTGAACACAGGTAAGAAAGCCAAAAAATCTCGGTGACCTTAACTCTAGATTTACAACAGCTGTTTAATGTGGAATGTGGAAAATCAAGTACATGTTTGCTGAGAACTCCATGAAATACTGTGAACATTTGCAGCTTAAATGTTTGATTAAACAAACCTGCAAGGTTAAGAAGCATGACATCCATATATTCTCCTGCATGTGTTGAATTACACTATGACAGGTAAATCTTATTGCCAAGACTGAAAAGATCAGCTAAGTACAAACTACTTCTTACTGAGAGCCCTGCTAATGAAGGATTATAAAAGCAGAGATAACTGTGTGGGACATGGACACAGGAATCATTTAATACAGGAAATGCTGAACACAGAAAAGGACTCTGTTTGTATGGAAGCAGATTGTGAAAAAATGCACTAAAAATTGAAAACAAAAGCAGAAACACCCAGCAGTGCCACCAAAATTTTGTGGTACTTATTAGGGTTTAGCAGAACAGCACAAACCCACAGAACTAAAAGAATAATTGAAGCAGGAGGATCTCTAATCCATCCTCTGCTGAAGGCACTTACCCATGAGACCAGAACATGTTGCTCTGGGTTTATCTATTCACAGCAGGAAAATCTCAAAGGATGGGTACTGCACAACGTTTCTGAGGCAGAATGTTCCTTAGCATTCCACCACTAAGGACAGACTGGCTGTCCTTAGGGTGAATGAGCAGTATCTCATACTCCATGAGAGCCTCTCCTGTTTCAACACATGCCCCTTGTCTGTTGCCTACCATACAGAGCCTGCCCTCATCCTCCCAGTGACTTCCCTGCAGTTCCTGACTGGCGTACTGCCATCAAAATGGAGGCCTGTATTTTTCCCTTCTGTTTATAGCTCTACTGTCCCATTGTCACTGTCTGGTTGTAATCCAAACCCTTTACTTTCCTGGAGCACTTTTCTGAATTTTAGGCTGTCTTTCTGATGCAGTAATTGCATATTAATTCTATGATGTTTGTTGCCCTTTCTCCATCTTGGAAGCAAATGAAAAGTGTGAAATGAAAAGGACAGTTCCTTCCGTCACATTTGGCTAAGTGTGAACAATCTAGGAAAAAAAGAAAAAAGTACTTGACTTACATGAAAAAGAGTATGCCAGCACCAATCTAATATAAATGTCTATATTTCTATAAAAGGATACAAAATATAGATCATGAAAATTCATTCTAATGTGCTACTGTTGTTTCTTAAAAACAGTCCTAACTTGAAATGATAATTTTGTTTAATTTTTCTGGAATAAGTGTTATTAAATTAAAAAAAAAAATAATTAATGAGCTTCCACAGAACTGTCAGCTAGGACAGCAAACAGATCTAACCCCTTCTCCCCAAAACACTAAAAAAAACAGTTATGTGTGTGTGAGACAATTACCAAGTCATACATTGGCACTGAATTATTTGCCTTGTTACACTGTGTATTTTGACTTCCCCCTGTTCAAATTCGACTTCCTTCTGTCTGTGTATGGATGCAGTTAGAAATCCACTTAGTTGCAAATAAGCTAGGTGGTCTCAGTAGGGAGGGAAGACAGTACCAGGGGTTCAGCAAAGACTGTGAGCCAGCCTGTGGGCTCTCACACCAGGCAAATGGATGATAATGAAACAGCCTTTAAATCAGGGCATTTGTTACTGGCTCAGGATTACACATTTTGACAGCTGTAATATTATCAGCCTTCCCTAGCTAGTTTGGGATGAACATTCCAAAAACTGCACAAGAACAAACAGCAAAAAACTACAACAATCCACTGCTAAAACAAAATCTATTCAAACTTTGTGTACAGAAGAAATAGTTCAAGAACACTTTGTGCTTGGGGAAAAAGTAATTCTGAAATCGGCAAGGCCAGGAAGAGCTTGGCCTGATGCAGCTGCCTGTCATTACAGATGAAAAAGATTAACACAGGTGGAAATGCATTTTTCTGTGTCATTTTCATGAGAGCTGCGTGTTCCCAGCTCTAGTGTGTTCCTGTTAATGTCACTGTCTCCTGTTAGAGGAGGTGCAACATGGCCTCCTGGCCTGTTAGAAAGAGACTGTTTGCATGTTTAATAACATCACTGAAAACAACTGTTCAGCTTTTCAGCTGCTGAAATGAATGCAGTTATGTCCATAACAAATTATCAGTTCATTATTCTTAGCCCCTAAGGCTGGAGATATCTCCCCAAGGCCCTGTGAAAACATCCATAATTCTCTTCATGGTGGCAAGAGGCGGATGTTGCTTCCTCAAGGATTGGTAAAATCAAGATTGATATGCAGAGAAAAGACACCACCTTGCCCTTACTCAGCAACAGAAAATACAGCAAGGTTTTGAAATTCTCATATGCTTTCCCACTTTTTTTTCCTTTTTTTTTGTTTTTGGTTATGCAAGACATAAGCCTTGCAAGTTCCACTGATGTTGTTTTTGTGTTTTATGGGGAGTGCAATGCCTTCCTCACACAACATGAATATATAAGTGGATACTTTGTGGATACTTGGGAAACACTAAATAATTTCCACTCTGACTCAGAATACATTCTAAAACATGGGAAAAGTAAGATCTTTATTTTAAAATAAAACTATGCTGTTTATATGCAGTAACTTTGGAAATAGGCATACAAAATGTCTAATATTATAATGCAGCAGAGCTCCAGTAGTACCTTTAGTGACTAAACTGATTTGAAGATAAAAATATTAATCTCCCTAGTTTTGTGTATAAACAACTGAAATGAAAACCTGAATACCAATTCTTGGAGTGTCCCCTTCATCACAATAAATAGACCAATAAGATCTCCTGGGATTCCTCTCTTGAAATATTTACTTTCCCTATTTCTGAATGTCAGTAACTGCGTACTTATTCTTTCTATCCTCTGGTTGCATTTTCCTTTGCTATATCTTCTAAAAAGGCATTTATTGCATCAGCTGGTCTAATTTTTCAGATGCTTCCCCTTATTCAGATAAATAAAGAACTTTTTATATAAATAAGTGGAGAAAATGTACCTCTCTTTTAGTAAACAGCTGATTTCAACTCCATGGACGTAATTCCAATACAAAAATAAAAAATGTCAATACAGCTTACTACTTCCCTGCCAAATTTCACAAAAGCTTCACTGCTTCTCTCACACCTCATCAACTGTACAGAAATTACCATTATTTCCATCTTCTGTGATAGCACAGTGAGTGAAATACATTGAATACAGCAGAAAAGAAAACTTGGAAGGTTATTTCACCTGTCCCAGCTTTTATGACTATATGTATTTTTTAATTTTAATACTGTATGTATTTTTCCTGTTTAAAAAAATGAAAGATAAAGTAAAAACCTAAGCTTTCCTTAAAAAAAAATTTTACTACCTTTTGCAAGATGCTGTACAATTAGGTTTTTAAGGATCATGAAAGCTGTTTTTGCACCCCATACTATTCTTAAATGAGCTGCTAACAAAAATACGTTTTATAATGTTGCATTTTTACACTTTATTTTTCAAACTCCAGGTTGAGATGCATTCCTCTAGCTGAGCACCTTAAAAACCAAGAGGGATCAAGTAGAAAATAACAAACTAAGAAGGAGTTTGGAAGAACTTGTAGAAGAAATAACTGTTGATGAAAGTATTCTTGGAAGCCAACAATGACACTGAGTGTTTCACAAAAACCTCTACAAAAGAAACAAACCTGCATATCACAAAACTCAGATTATTAATTTAAGCCTTCACTGCCTGTCCCAGTGAGATGAAGTATTAACTTGTCCCTTAAACGTTTTTTTATGCTGTGGAAAGAAGTGAAAGACAAAGTCTACATTGACCTAAATGTATTTGATGGAAGAACAGGAACAATGATCTTGACACAGTATACTACAAAAGAGCAGAGCCACAGGTTAGGGATGGGGTTTGTGGGTAACTGCAGCAGAGCTGAACAGCCCTCAAGGGTTAGGAAAAGGTGCTTAAATGCTCTACAAAGAAATGAAGAGTGCACTGACTGCAGAAGAGAAGGAAGCAGAAAAAGAAGATTAGTTTGAGCAGACTCCATGCAGGAGCTGTTTTCAGTAGCTGGATTTTTCTGTAAGGAAAAGGACTCTTTATATTTTGAACCATTACTGTGTGCATAAAATATAAAATTCTAGGTGTAATTTTTGCAATTAGAAAGGAGGCATTGCTGAATTTAAACCTTCAAAAGTTTTATGCTTTGCTGTATCCATGTGCCCTAGATAAAAGTAAGCACTATTTACTTAAACAATAAGCTGACTACTGACCACACAGACTTCTGTTAATGATTTACACATCCAGAAAAGGAAGCCCTCAGATATATGTACATCAGCAGGGTAAAGCAAATTTGCAATAAATTCTGTGGCCATGAGGTAATAAAGTATTTTCTTTAACTCTGTGACTGTCAAGAACCAAAACCCTGTTCGGTCACGAAGCATTTGTCTGCCTGGTCTCACCAATCCTAGCTGCTTTATAGGACAGCAAGCAGTCTTGCTCCATCACAGGATAATGTGCATCAAAGAGGTAAGAATGAGAAAAAAACACCAGCTTGTCTTGGTTATCCAATGCCTTACTGGCTCAAACAGATCATGTAAACACACACAATTATGAAAGCAAAACAGCAGATCAAATTAAGGACGCTATGGGAGAAAAAAGCAAGAGAAGACATGTAGAAGGCAGATGTAGATATAAAGTATACTTGACACTGAGGTTGATGGTAGCCTGAAAAAATGACATGAAAAAGTAAATCTCAGCAGCAGAGAATTCTGTGCTGTAGAAGCAAACTTCAGATCTTTGCACAACAGAAAAGAAGACTGTCGCCTAAAGCACAGAGCTGAAATATGTTCTGTCTACAATATTACATGTAGACATAATAATTGTTGTTTTTAAATTTTCAAGATTTGCTTTAGGTTTTATGCAACCAATATGGGATTAGGTCGCAAATGCATTGATCCATTCAGTTTGATCTACTTTTTATCACAAAATCACTGAAGATTATGCAGAACAATACTGTCTCAGTGCAGGAACTCTTTCAGCTCTGAATCTTGATGTTTGCCAAACAAAAACTTGATATTTCATATCACTTTTTATGACATGAAATTTCAAGCATTCTTCTTTCCTAGAGAGCCGGCACACAGAAAATATGAACAAAAACATGGGCAAGCTGCTAAGAGAAAAAAAAAAAAGGTTACTTTTAAATAAAGGCAGCATCATTAGAGACAAAGTACTCAAGTTACTGGGTACCTCACCTTCCTAAAATCCTTGGAAATAACAGGATCCTGTTAACCATGGTTTTATTTAAAGAGGACTATAAATAAGGGATGAAATAGGACTCATCCAATATGTGTGTATGGATATGTACATGCATATGATATGTATGATTCAACACATTCCAGGTCATTATTCAAGAAGTTGTCATCTATTCTATTGAATATGCTGATACTCTTATTAATGAGACTATCAGGAAAAATATGGATCTTATCTAAACTTCTTATTATTAAGTGTGCTGTGATGCAAGATCAGGGTAGCTGATCTTAGATGAAGATATATTTATCTATATACCAACACAGCAAGATAGGTAACTGAGCTTCAATTGAAATAACAGCTACTTCCTATAACAACTACTTCATGGAATATAATGATGAAACAAAGAGCTTTTGTTGCCTGAGAAAGCATATCTTATACAGTCTTGAAGAGGAAGATATATTAATTAGGTTTGTTTCCACTTGTCCAAAAATGTTGCCGACTTTAGATCCCAAATATTGATTTTATTCCACTGTGTTACAGGTTGTTCATGTGGGAGGAAAAGCTGCAGCAAGGGAAGGGAACGCAGGCTCAGCAGGTGGGTACAGATTAAATCTCTCCTGCAGCTCCTGCTGTTAATGCTGTCCAGAAGGACGAAGGTCTCCAGCTTGTGAGGCAGCTGGGGCTGCCAAAGAAAGAGCTGAAGGAGACTGGTATGTGAGGGGAGATTTGTGCTCTATCATTGCTACACTTTTACATATTGTTAGACTTGCTGATGCTGGACGTCTTTTCCAATCTCAGGGATTCTGTGATTCTATGATACAGGTCCCAGTGATTGATCTGCAAATCTCAAGGACACAATAAAAATTACTTTGGGTCAGGAGCACTCCTAAATAATGAATGTATTTTGTAACTGGGAAAAGAGGAGCTATACTGTTGGTATGAATTAGCCATGTTTTCAGCATGCTGAATAGAGCCAGTCTTTCTAGACATTCCAGGTCATTATTTAAAAAGTCATCTGCTTCTATTCTGCTTGATTGTACTGATACCTAATAATGAGACTACCAGGAAAAATATGGATCTTATCTAAACTACTTATAATTAAGAGTAGTGTGAGGCAAGATCGGAATATCTTATCTTAGATGTATATATGAAGGAGAAAAATTTTAATTTTGATAAGCCTGTCTTATCCACTCTCTTTACAATACAACCCATATGACAAAATAAGGACTGGATTTGAAGTTCTATTACACAAGAGGTGTGGGTGCACCAACTGGAGCTCAGACACATTCTAAAAAGTCACACTGCAAGAAGCTTGAGCAGCCTGTAAGACTATGTATATAACCTGCAAAAGTGTCTGCAGCAAGTATTTCTGTCAAAATCAGTGTTACTGACAATGAAAAATGGCAACCCTAAATTGAACTGGAAAAACAAAACACCAGGAATGTACACAGTGAACACACATCTTTATTTTCTTCAGAAACTCTATTAATTACAGATTTACCCCTTCCATGACATTGCCAGAGTCCATTCTTAATGCTGAATACCAAATTCAGTACTAAAATTTTCCATGAATCCTGAAAAAGATCTCCAGCTTTGAATCACAAAATAAAATTCATTGCAAAACAAAAGACATTGGTGCCTTCATGTTTTCCCCTGTATAGTGCAAAGCCTTGATTTGATTTATTTCTATTTCAGCTCAATCTTTCAGTGTCTGTGAAAGCCCATGATTATTCCACTGAAAGAAAGATACAGAAATGAAACTGGTGGTTGGCAACCACAGGCAATTAAGCCAACTAAACTTTGTAATTATCACATAAAGAATGAGCAATAATGAACTTTGTTTTTAATCAATCCCTTAACACTACTATGTTGCAGGAAAAAAAATTCATACACATCCCTCTTTTGTAAATTACTGCACTTTCTCAAATCACTATCTTATCCCTAATCATGGTCAGTAATAAAAATCTGACAAGCATCATCTAAGTTAAATATCTAATTATTTTACCTTCTATAGCAACCCCATGGACACAGTAATCTATTCTGTTCTGCATTTTCCATATTCAATATATACAGACAAATCTCACTGAATTTAGCATTAGCAGAAGATACACATCTGACACCTGACTGCTACACAGTAGTTTTCTACTTCATTGGGCAAAATATAAAAGCCCCATAAAAGTCAAATTAACAGCTTTCAATGAAACAGAATGCCTGAAAACCTCACACAATTAAAGAAAACCAAAATTACAGTTTGATAGAAGATCAAGGATATCCCTCTGATCTCACTGCCACTTATGCCAACATTAATTGGAATGATTCTAGCATAATAAGTAGCAATACATCTTCAAACAAGAGCAAAAATGTGATGCAAGAAAATGCCTTTCAAATTATGAGAGAAACCATGTGAAAACTGCACACATAATAACACATTCAATATCATCTTTGAAAAGAAAACTGTTAAGTATTTGCTAATTAGAATGGCATTTCAAGCAAGATTTTAAGCTAACAAAGTTCTTTACAAATCATCAACCTCTTTCTCATTCTGAAGAATGGTAGCTCACTAAAGTTAACTATGGAGCAATTATTTGTGTAATGGTTTACCAAGGGAACAACAGCTTCAATACTTTGCTTTCAAGACTGGCCACACTTTGAATAATTGCCATAGCTATCTTGAGTTTACTTGACAAATAAACTGGACAATTCATGCCAGTTCAAATTATCAGCAACTGGTTTCCGCATACTGATTTAATGTTAGGGTTCCTACTTCTTTATTTGTGTTTACAGATATTTTACATCACAGCACATGTGGTCTAGGATCAAATTGCACCTCAAATTCAATTCCATTTTTCTCTAGTGGTATATCTGTCTTCTACTGTAGCCCTGTGGGTTTGTAAACACACTATAGCCATTGGTGACAACAGGCAGCACACTGTCCTGACTTTGCAAGTCCGCAGTACTGAAGTATCTCAGGCTTACTTAGATATTTTCTTGGTCTACCTACACATTTTGCAGGGCTTGTTTAGGTGAAGTATTACTTTTTAAAATTTATTTAAGTTTTTGCATCTCTTTTTCTGTATAACTATAATTTTATATAGAATAGTAACATGTAGTTATTCTGATATGATGAAATATTTAATAATGGTACAATGACCCAGTCTAGAAGAATACAAGCCTGGTCTGATGCATGAATAAGGACAGAGAATAAGGACAGAGGTTGCAAAGTCAGGCATAAAAAGGAATTATGAGGAATGGGGGGAAAACTAACCCAAACAAAGGTAAATAGCAAGGTGCAGAAGATTAGCAAACAAAGAAAAATGGCTCAACGTTTATCCTGGGGAAGGGAATGAGAAAAGCAATAACCTATTCCTCTAGTGGAAAACAGCAAGTGACCACAGCATCAATAATTCACTCCTCTGAAAGACCTGAGGTACTTATTTTTCTGCTGCACTGTTCTCCTTTCACCTCTGCCTACGGCAGACCTGATCATGCCACCATACTGTACACAGGAACAGAAAGCCCACATGAAAACACAGTGACATCGTATAACTGTGCATTTCAGCTATAGGACAGAGATACACAGGTCATCACAAAGAACTCTGGGCTTTATTTACCCGCCTTTGAAGCATGGGATTTTTTCACTGCATGTATATAGAACTGCTATATGTACATGCATGAAAAGAGGAGGCAAAGGATGTTTGTAAGATTTAAGATTTAAGCTTAAGATTTAAGCTCTGCAAACAGATTCAGTTCTAAATCTATTCAATGTAATGCTTTCTCGCGTGCATGTCCTTCTGCTGGAATTGCTTATATAGTCAATTATCATTGACTATATCAAGACTATTAGCATTCATTTCTAATAGTCTTCACAATGTGTAAGCCACCCTTTAGAAACAAGACATTTGCTGGTCTGGACTACTGACTAATGCATAGTTTAGTGTGATGTTGCTACAGCAACTAAAAAGATGAAATTACATGTCATATATCATTTACACGTTACTTAGAACATACAGCTTTTTAAAAGCCATTAACCAGACACAGGTGCTGTGATGGAGAAGACAAGGATATTTTAAAATATCCTTGTCTAAAATATTTTCCATTGTTCTGAAAGAGTAAGGAAGTAAATCAAAGTGATAAACAGCATAAATATGAGTGAAGAATTTTAAAATAAGAGAGAGTTCACCTTAAACATGATACCAGCATTTCTCAGGGTCCAGTTACCAAAAGAACATATTCTAGATCATGGACAAACACTAGACTTTCTACTTCAGTACTAAGTAAGTAAGTGTGGTCTGTGGACCACATCATAGTGTGAAGATATTTTGTAGACCATGTGTTGCCCATAGGAAAATGACTCCTCTCTGAATGAAAGTTTGAATTTCAAAATGGGGGCTTGGTCTTCCACAGAGGACCTCCTTAGCAAACACATGAGTGTTCATTACAGTAATTTTGGTCCTCCAAGTCAAGCTAATTACCTCTCATCCTCCCTGCAGAGACACAAACTAATATGAAAATGAAACCAGTATGTGTTTGTGTGGTGTTAGTGGTGGTGATGGATAAATTTAGCAGACAAATTGGGACAATTCAAATTGGTAAATTTCATTATTTAGTGAAGCTATTTATGCATTGAGTTTGAAAGTGATCTCAAAAACATGCAGTTTGTAAGGTCACTCTGAATAGAAAGTACCCATGATTGGGTTAAAATTTTAGATTCACCAAATGGGTGCACATTTTGGATACAAAAGTGAACAAAACATCTGGGAATAAGTCTGGGGATATTTTCCAGACCACAGCAGGAAGATTAATGAACTAAGTCTGTCAGGCTAAAATGGAAGCTTACTGAGGGACTGGATAAGGTTTTGATTTAAGAAAAAAGGAGAAGAAAGAAAAGCAGTAAAACAATCTATAGAGTGGATAGGCCTGCTGCTCATTGTCAAAAAGGGTGTAATTCTTTGCTTATGTATAAACACTACAAAGTTTCATAATTATGTAAAAAGGGAACATTTTGTACTGCCAACTAGAGAAGAAATTCTGTAATGGGAGAATGCCCAGTCTTTTTCTGCATCTGAAGTACCAGAGGGTTTCTGGCACTCATATTGAGAAGAGAGGCAAGCTTCTGCACGTTCAACACACTCTCTGAGAGCACCATCAGTAAAACCTCTTGAGTGCCCAATGCGTACTACACTTCCCACAGCATCATTCTCCTGCACAATGCTGCAATATGTCATTTTGGGGCTGGAGACAAAGACAACATGAATCCAGCTGGATTACAGCACCTGCCTTATTTTATTTAAGACATCTGTGCAGACAGGTGCAAGTTTTGAAAATGCTACCTTCTATGTGGACATTTGTGCCTAGAGTCCAGGAATGGACTAGGTAAAAGTGCAAAACTAAAGTAAAGAGACTATGAGTGTTACAAATGTCAATTCAGGGACAGCTGGAAGAAGAATGGAGAGGAAGAACTCTAGTTGATGTCCTTAAGCCTATAACATGCACAAATTTATCACTGTATTGTGATGGAGAATACAAGAAGGTCTGTAAATATGTCACCAGGAGGCAGAGGCAAAGCTTCTATTCACTTAGCTCCTGGTATCCTTTTACTGTGTTTCAAATAAATCTTCCACAGATATCAACTCACCTAGATTTGTAATTCAAAAACAGTGAGGTACAATTACCAGCTAAATCCATCCAGCTGGGACGCTCCTTCCTCCTTCTGGCAAGGCACATTAACGCCACTGAGCTTACTGGCTCCTACCCATCCTTTGCCTCACACACAAAGAAATCCCTCTACCTCTGGAACAATCAGTCTGACAAACTTTAGCCACGAAAAGAAGTGGAACTGCAGGGAGCCTGTTTCATTATCAGCTAATATGAAGGGCAAAGATTCAAGACAGTGAGATAGATTATATCTCTGGAAGGAAGGCACCCTTGAGGATGGGGCACCCTCCTGAGTCAGTGGTTCCTGAGCACCTGATCAGTGCTAGCACCATGCCTAGTCATGCTCTCACAGTGAAATCTCAACTGCAAGTCTTCCTGAATGTGTTTTGAGACACTATAGAAAAACACGTGTTCTAGCAAGCAGGCACACGCAAGGCTGTCAGAGATGCTCTGGCCAAGTGGAGGATGCCAGTTGGAACAACAAGGACTGGCAGCTTTGCCCCGTGCTTTCTCCAAAGAATTGTTTCAGATGGAGGCCAGGAATCCTGTCATATCATGCCATCTTTTCTTGTAAGGCATACCATGCTGTAAGCATAAACTCTTCACTCAAACACTACTATTATCATACTGCCTGGGAAAGGGAGTCCTGGCTTTCAGACAATGCATCACGAGCTGCATTAAAGGCAGGCCAGCAGGGTCCTATGGAAGACAGGGCAGCACCAATTGTTTGTGCTAGAAACAGCAAAGGAAGATGCAGGGCAGTAGGACTGGATTACATAGCATAAGGAGTGAAAAGGAGAAATATGGATGTCATTGGGTCTCTAATGACTTGCCAGCTATTATAGAAGCTGCTCATTTCATCTTGACAGAAAAAAACCCCCGCTAATAGGAAAAGTCTGGGCAGCAATAAAAAAGGGGAAAAAAGAAAAAGATACAAAAAAAAAAAAAAAAAAAAAAAAAAAAAAAAAAAAAAAAGCCCTGCTGCCACAAGCTATTGGAGTAAAATCTGGTTCAGATACAGCCAAATGTCCTGTGTGCCCCATTAGACTACATCTTAAGCAGAGAATTTTCTTTCACACAGAAATTAAGGTATTTTGCTAAAGGTCTTTTGCTAATCATAAAAAGACTGAAATCAAACCAATGAAAAAGCCTTCTTTAAAAATGAGATGGGAGATTTTGGTCAGTTGCCAAACAACCAGACATCCACTCTTATGCCCCTCTTCAACAAGACAGGAGGCAAAATTTAAAAACTGGTGAAATGAGAAAAAGAGAGAGTAATCACTCACTAATTACCATCTCAGGCAAAATAGATAAAATATGGGTGAATTAATTTAATATAATTTAATTTAATTTATTGCCAATTTAATAGATTTGGATGATGAGAAGAGCCAAAGACAAGATTAAAATAATACTCCCCACCACTAAGTTTACTCCCCACCACTAAGTTAGACCAGGGGGCACTGGGGAGTGGGGGACATTCAATGAGCCAGTCAATATGCACTAGCTCATCTCTGTTCTCCTTCCTTCCTGTGCTGCTCCCATGTACTGTTCTCCTGCTCCTGCACAGGTCCTTCCCTAGGGCTGCAGTCCCTCAAGGACTGTTCCAGCACAGTTCAGTCAGGAAAAGCCAACCTGTGCCAGTGCAGGTCTCTCCTCTGGCTGCTCTGTGGGTATGTGCCCCAACATGGTCTCTCCCACGAGATGCAAAAGAACACCTGTTATGACGCCCAGAGCACCTCCTCCCTCCTCACATGCTGGTGCTCACACAGCTGTTTTCTCACTTTTTTTTTTCCATTACTCCTCATGCTGCCATGCAATGGTTTAACCTCTCTTAAATATGCTTTAACAGAGGTGCCCCCAGCTTGGCTGAAGGGCTCAGCAGTGTCCTGCAGTGGGTCTGCTGTGTTTGGCACGGGGCAGTCCCATACCTTTTCTCACAGAGGCCACCCCTGATTGCTGACACTTTGACATATACCCAGTATGTCCTCTGGCTTTTGAGATGTGAAGGCAGTAAAGCCTGTTCTGGCTGTCTGGCTCTATCTCTTGTCTGTCTGTAGCTATGAAAATATGGGTAAGAGGAGGAAGATGAAAAACGTTTCCAAGGGGTGAAAAGAGCAGATTTAGAGTCTCAAGACCATGTAAAAGACAAGAACAGTCATGGTGCTGCAAAACTTAAGCATGATCTTTTCCTCATAGATTCCTGCTCTGTAACCAAAGTTACTCTTTGGCTTGGCAGCAGCTTAGATGTGGGCCGGGAGACACAAACAGGCAGGGCCACTGCACTTTACTGTCCTTTCACAGACTGCAAAGCATTCAGCCGATTTCCAGTATTTTATCCAGGCTTGTATCCAGTTGATTTTATGGATAACATCAATAGGCCTTAAACGATCTGACACTGCAACCAGGTAAATGGTGAGAAGCTGTCATCAGAATACAGAGTCATTCCATATGAAAGCAGAGCTGAGCACAGGCAGAAAGAATCAAGGTCAGAACATTCATTTCTTGACTGTAAACGTCTGCACTGGAATAAGATGGCATCACAGCCTTTGGGAAGACTCCAGTCCTGAGTCTTGAAATATGAAATATGTAAATCTCACTGCTTCATGGAGTATGTAACAAAATTGGAGTACATAACTAACTGCTCTGAGTAGCTTGTAAGTTACCAGAGTATGACGCAATGTTGTCAGAACTTTTCCAGAGAACAGCTATAGTTATATATTTCTTAACAAAATTTCTGGCTCAGCTGGTAATGTTGGAAAAAGGAGTGATATTAGAACAGCAGCGATCACAGAAATGCAGAGTTAGTGGATGAAGCTGAGCATGATTGCCACAGGAAAACTTACAGGATCAGAGCTTGCCAATAGTAAAATAGCTCCAAACCTTTTGTGAGTACCTTGTGGTCAAATGATACCAACTGACTTCTGGGTCAGGACCAACACCCAGAAACATCTCTAAAAAGGCAGAATAGCTAATTCAGGATGCATGAAATAAGGCCCAGAAGGACCTTCCACCTTCCCAAATTAATACTCCATTACTAATATTCCCACATCTCAAAAATTATATTGTCTATCTGTAGATGCTATTAACACACAAAACTGGTGTGCTCAAGTATAGGAGACAAAGGAAATGTTCTTTCCTTGAATTAGGTCTTTCCCTGGCTTCAGCTTTTCCTCTTAAGCACTGAGACAGCATCTGCATGCTCTGAAAGCAATGGTTCTTGGATTGCCTCATCCTAAAAAGTCCATTTACACATGCCATTTCTCTAAGCCCCATCATTCCCTGAGAGCAAGCGAGGGCCTCAACTTCTCTCAGATAACTCCTCAGGACCTGAGACTGAGAACACCACCAGACAAGTACACCATTCCCTGTCCTTAATCCAAAAAAGGTTTTTTCCTTTAGTGCTCTTTTATCTTATTTCCAAGACCTGACTACACAAGTGTGTCATTCTGGCAGAATCTTTGAAGTGCATTGTTATAGAGAAAGCACAACGCTCAAATGCTTTGTTGAAAGATGTTAAGACACTTGATTGTCTTCAGGTCTGTTCTTCTCACAGGTCCTTTAAAGCTTCATGAATGCACACAGTAAATTCACAAAATCTTATCTATAATAATTGCACTTCACAGACATAAGCTATGCAGTTTCCATAAAGTCATCACATTCTTCTCAGATCATTGTTCACCAGTCCTCTACGCATCACCTTCTTTTCCTGACCCAATGAAATTTAAAACTGGAACAACTCACACTTACACACAGAAAAGAGGAACAGCTGCAGATGTTGCTCCTGCTTATAAATTATCCTGTTCCAACCCTCTGCCATGGGCAGGGATATCTTTCCAGCAGACCAGGTTACTCAAAGCCCCATCCAACCTGACCTTGAACACTGCCAGGCATGGAGCATCCACAGCTTCTCTGGGCAACCTGTGCCAGTGTTTCACCGTCCTCACAGCAAAGAATTTTTTCCATATGTAATCTAAAGCAGCACTCTCTCAGTTTGAAGCCATGCTTCCTTATTGTGTCACTACAAACCCTTGTGAAAAGTCCCTCTCCAGTTTTCTTACAGCCCCTTTAGGTACTGAGAGGCACTATCAGGTTCACTCCAGAGCCTTTTCTCCCAGTTGAAAAACTCCAATTCTTTCAGCTTGTCTTTGTGAGAGTGGTTGTCCATCCCCCTAAACATCTAGATGGCCTCCTCTGTGCTGGCTCCAGCAGGTCCCTGTGGTTCCTGTGCTGGGAGCCCAGGGCTGGATGCAGGGCTCCAGGTGGGTCTCAGCAGAGCAGAGCAGAGGGGCAGAATCCCCTCCCTGCCCTGCTGCCCACGGGGCTCTGGGCGCAGCCCAGGACACGTTTGGCTCTCTGGGCTGGGAGTGCCATGGCTGGGCCATGTGCAGCCTCTCACCCACAGCACCCCCAAGCCCTTCTGGGCACGGCTGCTCTGGGGCTGCTCATGCCCAGCCTGTGTTTGTGCATGGCATTTCCCCAATCTGGGTGTAGGACCCAGCACCTGACCTTGTCCTGCACCTGGACTGGTGCCTTGGTTCACGTGGTTTGCACAGTCCCACCTCTCCAACCTGTCCAGTCCCTCTGGATGGCTCCCTTCCCTCCAGAGGGGACCACACCACACAACTTGGTGTCATCAGTGAACCTGCTGAGGGTGCCATCGATCCCTCTGTCCCTGTCACCAACAAAGATGTTGAACAGTGCTGTCCCCACACTGACCCCTTAGGGACACCACTTCTCACTGCTTTCCATTTGGATATTGAGCAGTTGATCCTGCCAGCTCTTTATCCACTGAATGGTCCATCCACCAAATCCATGTTCTGTTCCCCACAAGGACGTTGTGGGGAACAGTGTCAAATGCTTTCCAGGCACAATTCCAGGCAGAGGATGTTGTGCCAGTCACTCTTCCCTTATCCACCAGCATCATAAACCCATTGGAGAAGGCCACCAAATTTGTCAGGTTGATTTGCCCTTACTGAAGCCTTGCTGGCTGTCACAAATCCCCTCTGTACTATCCATGTGCTTTAGCACAACTTTCAGGAGAATCAGCTCCATGATCTTTCTGGACACTGAGGTGAGACTAGCCAGCCTGTAGTTTCCAGGTTCTTCCTTTTTTCTCCCCCTCTGCGTTATGTTTCTCTTGTTTTACAGGCAGTAGGAACTTTACAGAACTGCCACTACCTCTCAAATATAGTGGCTAATGGCTGAGACACTTCATCTGCCAGTTCCCTCAGGACCCACATACACATCTCATCAGGCCCCATGGACCTGGTCACCTTCAGGTTTCCTTGAACCTGATCTCTCCTATGGCAGATGTTTCTTCATTCTCCCTGTCCCTGCCTTTGCCTTTTGCAGCCTGGGTGGTGTGGCTGGAACATTTGTTCATGATTCAGGCAAAAAAAGTGGTGAGCACCATGATAAGATCATGTCAAATCTGACTCTCATTTTAGAGGAACAATTTAGAGGCAGCGGTCAATAGGTATTTTGAATTGGTTTAGCATGGATATTTAAATATTATGAAAGATGCTTTGATCCTAATTGACAAAAGCAAAATCAAAGACTTTGTACTTCAAAGTGAGAAGTTACTTCATCACTGTAGAATGGGGTGAGTTGAGTTAGACAATGAGAGATGACGATCAAATTCCTCTGATTCTTACTTATATGAGGGGAAGAGGAACAAAGAGAAAATTGCAGAAAAACACTCAGAGACTAGTATACCTCTAATTAGAGGTATTCCTATGGAAATGAAGACAGACATCTTCACCACATTCAGGAGGTCTTCTAAATTTAAGTCTTCAAGGAATCTTTACAAAATCCAGAATAGAAAAAAATTACCTTTGACCATATATTCAAATCTCATGCACAGTGACAGTGAATTTGAAAAAGCAAGTATATTTTCATCCTTAGAAGCATTACAAAAAAGTGGGTCTGTTTTAAATTTCATTTAAAATATCTAATAGACTTGAAGCAGCCACTACCAATCTAGTCTCACTGCTCTATCTTTAGCAGTTGACATAATCTTAAACTGGATCTGAATGAGAAGGGAATTCTTTTGAACTATACACATTTGCGTATTACTTATTAAATAAGATTTAATATGAGAAGCATAGTTTATAAACTTTAAAAAATTATATAACCTCCAAAGTTTGTCTTCCTTAGAGATACATATTGATTTTATTCCTGTGTAGCAGAAAAAATAGGTATTTTCTAGTTGTAGTGAAAAAATATTTATCAGCCTATACATGTAGACTGAAAAGAATGACTCAAGTACGACTTTTTTTTCTCCCATCCCTTTCTTGCCTTGGCTGACTTGCAGAACACTGGAACAGAACATTGTTCTGGAATCAGTTGTACTGACTCGCGATGGCAGGCAGCATGAAGGAAGAATTACATCAGGGATATTCTCTAAGACTAGGTCAAGACTGCTGATGGAGAGCAGCATAATTATTTACTAAGTAATGACAGTGGAATTTTAAAACTTTGACCTTTTTTAATGTGGACCAAATACAGTTCTAATGCACTAAAGCAGAATAAATATTAGAAAATCCTTTGTAAAAATTAAGTCAACAGATAGCTCTGATCACCCAAAGACATTTCTAAAGACCCAGTATATTATTTCAATTTACTTAAGAGAATAATTCCACTATGTTATGATGACAAGTACACTCCTTTGAAAGGCCAGAACATTTTAAATGTAAGCTGGTATTAGACCACATTTTTCTTGAAATATCATTATTAATTATTCATCATTCATTAACCATGTCATAGTCATGTAAATGCCAAGTGAGTGAAAGACAGAACCAGAATTTTTCAAACCCATGTATTTTTGAGAGACTGAACAGTTAATGGCTTATACATTGCTAAATTCATTGAAGGACTTTTGCCCACTACTGCAGACTGCAAAGAAGGAGCTGTTCATCTGCGACCACTGACGACCACTGAAGCCCACCCTTCCCACATCCATTACTTGGAATTCAGACTTTTGATATAAGATAAAAGGGGTATACTATTGTCCAATCAGCCCAGGCCTGAGGAGAAGAATGTGTCCAGAATGATACTGGAATAGAGACTGGGATTCTGATGGCTGCGGATGTGCAAGGTAACTATCCTGGGTGCAGAGGGCTGCACAGCCCATCTGAAGCTACAGCTGGGTGTTCAATGAGACACAGAAAGGCAGACCCTTGAGATGAGCTCTGTCTCTTTGTCCTCACTGAAGGGAATTCAATTGTGATAACTCCCCTGTCAGGAAGTGCCTGACACTGCAGCCTGAAGGTATTAATGTCTGCTGGTGGGCCATGATGGACTCAACTGTACTGACATCACAGGTGCTGCAACATCTTAGAAGGTATCAAAAACACCCTGAGTGTCGCCATGATCTACAACATTACATCATTCTATGTGAAACTCCTCACCCCAGAGGTGGGCATTCTCCCCTGAACCCAAACTGGTATAAACCCAGTAGATTTGTGTTCTGTGGATTTTTTTCGAGATTACTCCCAACAAACAGAGTCTGTAATCATCACTTTGACAAGATTGTGACCAACAGATATGGAAATTCCAACAACCAAGACTCGTCACAAGGCCTTCAAGTGGTGAGATCTTCTACTCATCCTTTCCTTTTCCTTCTCTTCCATATATGTTTAAGTTATATTTTTATGCTTTATGTTATCATAATACTATAGGTAATAATAACCAAAAGGCTACATCCCGACTTTAAATTGCAACCAAATAGTTCTAAAATAAAACCCTACATGTATAAATTTAAAAAAACCAATAATTCACTCTGCCCCAAGGGATGTATTAACATGAACCTGGGTTACTCTCCTTTGTGGGGGTGGGTCATAACAGTTTTCTCTTGTTTTATACATGTGGGTTTTTTAAAAGGCTTTATGAAGCTGAAGGAGAACCACAGTCCCTTGTGAACTCCTGTAAATACTGTGGTGTTTGTTTATGGCTGGTTAATGAATATGTGAAAGGGAGATCCTGGATCATATGGTCTAGCTTTGCCACTCTTGACTGATACACAGCAAAGAACAAGGCTGCCTACTGTGAATGCACAACTATGGGAGCTTTCTATTAACTGGAAGGAGCTACCATAAATGATGCTGTGGGGAAACTCAACTGTAAGTGACTGTTTTTCTCCAAATACACCATCCTTTTGTTTCTGGAGAAAGCAAACATTGTTTAGAGTTACTGTACTATTTGCTTCTCTACAGTATGGAGAATAGAAAAGTCAGACACTGGAGGATAAAATGTACTGCAAACTCTGTCCCCTGACCCATCACAACTTCTACTATGCTGCAGTTCTAGCTCTGAGCTAATACATGTTCTTTGAAAGCTTCCAGATTTCTGAGCACTCCACTTCTACCTTCCCCCTAGCTGCAGTGCTGTGTGCCTGAGCACAGGCTCAGCTTCAGCAATGGGGTAAGGGCCTAGCTTTGAAAACAGCCCTTCCAGAAAGGCCTGCCAAGTGTCCAGGGTAGGCTGTCCCATTTCTCTCTGCCATGGCTTAGAAACCAAGGCCTCATTCTGACCCCACCTGAGCTGTGCTGCTGCCATGCCTGTGCTGGGCTAGGTGCCCCACTAATCTGGACCCTGACCTTTCAGCCTGAGCTCTCAGCTTAATCCCTGGCAAGCCTCATTTCTATGGATTGTCTGTCTGTCTGGACTCACGGCTGAACCTAGTCACTGTCACTAGGCTTGCATGGGCACCGTGGGCTGTGCCCTGGCACAAATTATGAACATACATATCTCTGGCACCACGACAAACTTTTGTCTCCACCTAGTTCCTTGCTGGGCAGCATATTTTGTGTTTAAGACTACAGCTGGGACATTTTGACCATGCAAGAGTGGTCAAATGTGGTGTGGAAGAGTGGATCAATGCTTTTATGTTATCATATTATTTATTAAATGATACTTACGTTATTAAGTGGAGGCTTTCACTCCCTCACATGCCTTGCTCCTGGACATGTGTTCCAACTTCTCCATGTGCCAGCTGAGATCCACATTGACAAGCTACCTTGGCAAAGGTCTTCTATCAGGCTAACAAGTTAAATCAACTTCAGAAGTGGTACAGTGAGCACCAAAGATGGTGCAAAAGTGGCAGCACTCACGGGTAGGTAGGAATAAAGAAATGGAGGGAGCAGTGGGTGAACAGGACCTCCCCTTTCACAAAAGCATTTGCTAGCTGCACTGAGTCACAGTGTCAAACCCAGCCAGTTATATGACTGATCACTGTAAATTAAAACTGTGTGTTTCTCTCAGGGTTTATGAATGGAGACAGCAGAGAACACAGAAAAAGTAGCTCAGCTTCTCAAACAGAATACATAAATGTATTGGTTCTCACCAGGCTGCCTACTTAAATAAGCCATTAGCTTTGGTAGTTTAGGAAAGCAAAAGAGAAGTCTACACAGAGAAGCAAGGGAAAAGAAACAGATTAATTCTCTATTTCCCATCAGCAGGTTATGTCCAGCTACAGTCTAGGAAGCTTCCCCTCACTACACACAGAGGTTACTCCAGAAAACAATTATTGTTCCCTCCTCTTCTCCTTTACCTTGGTTTTATTTCCAAGCAGCAGAATATCTCCTTGGTTATCTTGGTTCAGCTGTAGTGTCTGTGTTCCCTGCCAAGCTCTTTGCTGTGCCCAGAGCACAGGCCTGTGGAGGAGGGGGTTGCAGCCTCGATGCTGTGCCTGGTGGTAGCCAAAACACTGCTGTGTCACCAGCACCTTTCCAGCTACCAATACAGCACTCTGAGGGCTCCTGTGGGGAAAGTTGCTCAACCCAACCCTTCCTTAACTTGCCAATGCCAAAGGAAATGTCAAACAGCACTCTCCGGAAGCCAGGCAAGCTACCTGCCCCACTAAACTATTGGATATTGCTATGTTGGATGATTAATGCTTACACAGTTTTCTTTATTGGAAAAGACTATTACACAAGGCATCCAAGAGTTCTGTGGGAAGTGTGTAAACCCCAGAAGTGTTTATGTAATCACTACTCCCCCTTGAGAGCACACTGTAAACTTCCACAGTTTTCAACATGGTCAGGAATGTTACTGGATACCCCATTTAAAAAAAATGGGGCCAGAAACTAAGATAATGATGTTAAAAGCCTATCTCCATTGTACAGACCTGGGCTACAGAAGCATTTATAACATTTCTTCTTCCCTCTATTTATTTTGGCCTCTATTTATTTTGGCAGTTAGGTGCATTCTCTAAGCAAAGCTCCCAAACCATTTAGCAGAGGTTAACACATGGAAGAAAAGCAATAGCGCATAAAAAGGAAAGTGCAAGTTCAAGGCAATTTCCCCACTTATCAGTGTGGTAACCTGTACTGACCTGAGCAAGACATCGACAAAACAGGGCTTTAGAAACTCAGTAACAGTTATCACTAACATGGGTGATGGTAACTATGAAAAGACATTTGAAAGGTGTCATTATACCCCTGTCCTTTCCCCTTTCTTCAGTTGTTATCCCAAGGACTTACCCCTCACTTGCACACGTCGGTAAATGCAGTCAAGAAAGCATCAGGAGCACTGACCAGACCTGTCCTGCAGGTGCTGCCCAGTCACTGCAGCAGCAGGCAGTGCTCGAGGGAAACACAGCCTCCCCAGCTGCCACAAAGGATTTTCTTCCCACAACAGGCAGCACCCTGGTTTCAAAAAGCCACAATTCACCCTTTCATATTCTTCCCTGATAAGTCAAAGGCTCTAAAGTGAGAAAATCTAATACTCCTGCATACAGGAATCAGCTCTGACCACTGCTTAGACCTGCAACGAAAGTATGTGCTGAGGCAACCAAAATAATAATCACACAATTCCAAAGAGCTGACACTGGTATCACAGTTCAGACTTCAAAAAAATTTTTTTGAGTTAAGGTAGATTTGTAATATCTGTGACTTGTCATCCACTTGTCATCCACAGCCTACTCTATAGATTCACCCTCACAGAGACAACAACTGGGAGCAGTTGCTGGACAAAACCACCCAAATCACCTGCTATTATGAATAGTCATACTGCATAAGCCTCTTAATTAGCTACTCAAGATTATTTTTAAAGTAGATAATTCTTTGGCTCTGACTGTGTTGTTATTGGAAAGTGATCTGATCTCTAATTGCTTTAAGGGAAAATAATAGTCTTCCGATTTCTTCCTAAAGTTTATTCTCTTTTTACATCTGCTTGTTTATTATTCAGATCACAGTATTACATTTTCATTTCTTCCCAGGACAGCCTCCACCTGGAAGTCTTTCTGCACTCTATAACATGTTATGGAGCGATACAATACCCACTTCACAGATGGCAGACAACTGGATGGATGGAGCTTTGAGATCCCTGCACATGGTACAGAGGATTGGAGCTTGGTGAAGTAAAAAGGTCATTTCCCACACTGACCATTCTATGACTTTATTCCTTACGTTTTTTTTGTTAGACTTAAAATTTATTTTTGTGATATTTTCTTGTAAGAAAAAGTAATAGAATACTAAGAATAGAAGCTTTCTTTGCACCTGATCAAATTTTAATCCATGTTCCTTGAATGAGAGCAAGTAGAACTTCACAAATTACTTTGACATCTTCACTAAAACTCTGAATAACATCATTAACACTCCTCTAATTCCACTAGAAGTAATTCAGCTAAATCAGGCCAACACTCCTAGACTTGTGCTTGTCAAAGCAATTTATCTGTGTTTTCAACTAATGAGCTGCTGGCTGAAAGAGTAATTTTTGTTATTAGTCCAATCTCAGTCATTGATTTAAACAGGTATTGAAGATTCAGATCCAACACTCATCCTTAGGAATTTCAGAGCTAACCCTCTCCTACACAAGAGCTTTCCTTTCACTGCCAGTGTTATTATGTACTGAGGTAGAGTCTTAAAAATTATTTTCTAAACACCATTTCTCAATCTTGTAGTTTCAAATCTGTAAAGAAAAGGTGTTTTACTGAAGGTGGATAAGATTTTCTGCACTTGTATATTGACAGGTATCAGTCAATCTAGCTCAAATAACTTCAACATTTCATTCTGCTCAGAGCTGTTCTGAAGTCTCCCATATAGTCTAAATTAGTCTGGCCGGTACAAAGCTGTCTGCATAATTTTCTTCCAACATCTCCTTTAATATAGATTTTATGTACACAACATTCTTCCGTCATCTTGTAATATCTGAGAAGAGATTTCATCATTACATGCTTTGTTTTCTTACATCCCTTCCACACAATTATGTGATGGAGATCCCCCATTACCCAGCATTGGTAGGTGACTTGGGAGCTCACCAAATCATCTGCAGAAAGAACTCTTATGCAAAAACACAAATATCTACTGAAATCTGCATTTATAAAATGAAAAACAACGTTGAAACCCTCAACTGTGTGTTGCTGTGTGTTAGCAATTTGCGTCACTGTTCTAAGATCTGTAGGCAGTATATTTTGCATTAGCAGCCTGGATTTCTGTCACTGCAGCAAAAACACTCTTGGTTTTGCGGTTCTCAGATCTGGTATTGTCTTACAAAAGCTGGTTTTAGCCCAGACATTTATCAATTCATCATTTCAGCTCCATCTAAAACCTTTTGCAATTTTAAAAGCAAATGTTTGGTGTTTTTTAAAAAAAATGAAATATCTGATTTCTCACATATAGTTTCAAGTTATATACTCACGTTTGTTTCTTCTGTTCAAGGAACAAAATTCTCACAAAACCCACTAAGTTACACACATTTACATCAAAATGAAAATGGCAAGCACACACACTTTTTTGAGAACAGATTATTATTTTAAAAAAGCTTTTTTTCTGGTGATACTAGTTTATAAAGAAATACAAAGTTTTCAGATGGTCTTTCAGACTTTGTTCAACTTCATTACATAAACCTGAGGAAAATACTTAAAAAGAAATTGCCTACATATACAGACTTAGTACTGTGTTTAAGTGAAAGAAAAACAACAAACAATAAAATAGCAAAATAATACACTCAGTTCAAAGCCACAGGGAGCTTTAATATATTGAATAAAATTTAGTTGCAAATAATTTTTAAGTGGATTTGATCCTAAATCTGCTTCTTAACAAAGTCTGAAGTGCTTTTGCAAGAGCTTCTACTGAAGTATTTCCTTTCAACTCTGTGCTTCTTTTCATTAAACAGAAAACAGAGTGGACACTTACTAACATTTACATTGTTTATTCCAATACTTAAATAATGTACCTGCCTCACAGTTTAACTTCAAACACTGGAAAATAATTTTCTTGGGATAAGGCTGCATTTAAAACTCAGTTCTAAGATTACATAAATTTTTGGTAATAGCATGATACTGAAATATTTTGTAACTCTAGGCTAATATGGATTTTATGTCAGCAGTAGCTAGCCCACGGCTGAAGCTTCTGATAGGGTACTCACAGTAGGGCTCTATCCAACAACTTCACATACCCCAGTTCCTATTATGTAAGCAAATCCCAATTTATTGGCAATCCCAGAGTTCAAGACAAAAGGAAAAAATCAGAACATGCAGTACCATATGCACATTTGAGGCTAAAACATTTAATGCACTTAATCAAGTAACTCAAGATAATCTGTATCATCCAGAGAAAGGGCAGAAGTAACTGATTTTACCACGGTCTGTTCTCAGGCAGTCTCCACTGATTTCAGAAACCTTCTTTGACTCCAAATCTCCTGGCTGAAGTGCAGTGTTGTGGCTTTGTCCCTGTCAATCAGCACAAAGAATATGCCAGGTTAGTTGTCAGCCTGTGCCCTGCTTCCCTCTATGGATGCCTACCATACAGTCCTTGTCACCATCCCTGATAACTCATCTGGGGGAGAATCATGCTCAGCACTGAAAGGGTGCTCCTATCCTGGAAGCTGCTCGTTGTCTCAGCAGCTCTGAGTCAGCGATAGTCTCCTCTCTGTAAACACTATTTTCATTACTCACCACTTGCTACCTACTGGTTTCTACCTAACTTTATGTACAAAGAGCTTTAAGTACAAAGGGCTTGAAGCCACAGTGTGACCTAATGATTACCTCCTTCCCGCCTTCATTTACTTTGATGACAATTTTTGGCCTGTTAACTCCATGTGATTTCGTTTCCTCTTTCATCTTCAAGATATAACCAGGAAGAAGCAAATGCAGTCAGTACTGCTCTCTCCAGAGATCTTTTGAGAACACCTCTAAGAAACCTCACAGTCTTTGGAGATTTAGCGTGTATTTTTCTGAACTTAACATCATTAACGTAACTCAAAACTTCAAGAACTGTTAAAAGTAGATAATGCTTTGAGATTCAAAGTGGCCCCTATAGCTTAAGAAGAGATTTAGTATTTTTTTTTCCCGTTTTGGAATTGTTATGGCTTAACAAAATCAAATTAAGAAACAACTGATGCAATCTAAATTTCAGCTATTCTGCATTAGATCCTGTAACATATTCTGATCCAGCAAAGCCTGATTCTGAAAAAAAAAAAAAAAAATCGGCTTGTCTGTGTTCTTGAACTCAAAAGAACTACACCTACATCTAATGCTTCTGCCTGCTTGATCATGTCCAATTTTTGTGGGAGCTGAGAGGATTAGAGAATGTAATACAGAAACAACAATGTTTATTTGAAACCACTCAAGGACACAGACAAGATGAAACTTTACTAGTGCTAAGCCCCCTTAAAAGCTTGTGAAAAGCAATTTTTTTTCTACTAAAAAGTCTTAAATATACTTAAATTAAAAAACAAATCAGTTATTTCTCATAAACATATCCAGTTGAAAATTTTAAGAACACTAAAAAATCCTCAGGATAGAATGATTTTTCATTTTGTTTTTCTCTATAATTGTTTTATTGTTCTCTATAGAACAAGATCAGCCCTCAGAGCTAGCTTGTAAGAGTCACCATGATATATCTTTTTTCAAAGAACAATGCAGTTGTTTAAATATACATTCTTCTCATCAAACTTATTTTTGAATTCTGGTCAGTTGTAAAAGTGTCAGGGTATTTTTAAACTTTAGAGATTTAGGATTATGTAAGTGAATAGTTTTCTAGCAGAAAGCATACTTGTAAATCAGCATTATTTCAGAATACTTCCAGGGGATCTCTGTCCTTAGCTTTGACTGGACTTTTGAACAATCTGCACTTTCTCTGCACCCATAATCTACATCTTTTGCTGTCATAGTGGTTCGCTGTATCATGCACCTTGCCTGTGGCATTCTTCAACTAGCTGCACAAAGATATAGCCTCTGTTTGACAGTAAAACCAACACAGAGAAACACAGTCTACATATTTTTAACTCTGGCCTTCTATTTTAGGCAGCATGGAAGAGAGCTTCAGTGCAAGTCATGCCACTTGATTTCAGTTGATGCATTACAGGGTAAGAGATCTGCTTTGTAAAATGCCCCAGAATGTTTGCATTAACAGATTCTCTAAAGAAAAAAACCCAAGAAAACATGACCAACTTCTTAAGGCAAATCCCTTCAGCACAGCTGGGGACCAAGGCAGCAAGGAAACAAAAGGCAGAGAGGGGCACACACATCATCAGCCCCACAGGGAACACTTGCTTGGCAGGCCTGTGGCTGCTGCCCTGCATTGTGTTTGTGTCCCAGCTACTGGGAAACGCTCATGCAGGCTTTGGGCCCCACCAAAGCCAGGACTAACCCTTACTGGGAAACGCTCATGTGGGCTTTGGGCCCCACCAAAGCCAGGACTAACCCTTACTGGGAAACGCTCATGTGGGCTTTGGGCCCCAGCAAAGCCAGGACTAACCCTTACTGGGAAACGCTCATGTGGGCTTTGGGCCCCAGCAAAGCCAGGACTAACCCTTACTGGGAAACGCTCATGTGGGCTTTGGGCCCCACCAAAGCCAGGACTAACCCTTACTGGGAAATGCTCATGGGGGCTTTGGGCCCAAACAAAGCCAGGACTAACCCTTACTGGGAAACGCTCACGGGGGCTTTGGGCCCCAGCAAAGCCAGGACTAACCCTTACTGGGAAACGCTCATGTGGGCTTTGGGCCCCAGCAAAGCCAGGACTAACCCTTACTGGGAAATGCTCATGTGGGCTTTGGGCCCAAACAAAGCCAGGACTAACCCTTACTGGGAAACGCTCATGTGGGCTTTGGGCCCCACCAAAGCCAGGACTAACCCTTACTGGGAAACGCTCATGTGGGCTTTGGGCCCCAGCAAAGCCAGGACTAACCCTTACTGGGAAACGCTCATGTGGGCTTTGGGCCCCAGCAAAGCCAGGACTAACCCTTACTGGGAAACGCTCATGTGGGCTTTGGGCCCCACCAAAGCCAGGACTAACCCTTACTGGGAAATGCTCATGGGGGCTTTGGGCCCAAACAAAGCCAGGACTAACCCTTACTGGGAAACGCTCACGGGGGCTTTGGGCCCCAGCAAAGCCAGGACTAACCCTTACTGGGAAACGCTCATGTGGGCTTTGGGCCCCAGCAAAGCCAGGACTAACCCTTACTGGGAAATGCTCATGTGGGCTTTGGGCCCAAACAAAGCCAGGACTAACCCTTACGCTGCTCTGCAGCTGAGCAGCACTGCACTGCCAGATCAGCAGCCCGGCCTGCCAGCCAGGACACCTGGGCCTGGTCTCATGGTGCTTGGAAAGACAGACTCCCACCAAGACAGACAGCCTCCCACCAAGCTAAACACGGGAGGCTTCCCAGGGAGAAAGCAGCAAAACTGAGGAGACCAGAGGGAGTTTTTAGTCCACCAATGCTTTATCAAACCTGATGAAATTGTTCTTTGCATGACACTGATTTACTAAAGTGTTTCTAGTTTCAGCTTAACCCACACTAGTGACAATAGTAGGAGGATGTGAATTGCAAGTAAAAGTAAATAACTAACTCATAAAAATCATGCAGCTGAAATACAGAAATGAATAAATGGCAACAAACTCCTTAATTTGTTGATTTAATCTCTTTTAATTTTTCCCATAAGGCAGCTAATAGGGGAGCTAATGAGCTGCCAGTCATCAGTCACTGGACACTGACTGCTCCACATTCAAGAGGCTGATTAAATAATATAGGTGCTTATTTTATTCTGGCAGCACAACAGGATTGAGATTATTAGTTAGGAAAGAGATCAGAGATTTTGAGCGAAGGAGAGGCAATCATTCTAGTTATACCAGTCTGAAGCTATTCTCATAAAACAATATAATATTAACTTTTTCCTTATTTGGATTAGAACAGATGAAAACACCTAAATCATGGTATGAGGTGTAAAGCAAAATAGGGCACAGGATTTCAACATGCAGAATGACTCCAGCTCTAACCTCTAGGGGGTCAGCAGAGCTAATAGACATCATCAACTTTCACAAGAAACTTCTCTCTACAGACAGTGAATGTTAAAATAAGCTTCAGCCTACTCCAAAATTACAGATGTCAATCTATGGGGAAAAAAAAAAGTTAACATTTTGTAGTAGGGGGGAATTTTCTTCTAGTCTTTTCTGATGATGCTGAAAAGTTAAGCCAGTTTATATGGTACGGCTCTTTGACTAATTTCAGCACTGTGACCAATAAACTCCAGGTACTTCTCTTAGCATAATTTACAGTATTCCCATAAATCTGCAGTGAATCCGTTCAAGGAACAAAAACTTCGGTTTTTTATCTCCTTGAACAGATCAGATGAGTATCAGTCAAAGAACAAGGGAGAAAGTGGAAATAGTTTGAACACTTTTGCAATAACACTTAAATCCAATTTTTTTCAAGCAAACACGAAGGATAATACCTGTGAAGTTTTGGTTTGGCTATCAGGATGTAGCTAAAAGGTAAAATGTTAAAGCAAATGAAAAACTAGTTTTTTACTGCCTGCTATCAACGTACTATTAAATTATGCCTGTTCAAATAGAAAATGGATTGTTCATATCCATTAAGGTTGTCCCTACACAGTTAAGTGACCTGTTGAACCTAGTAAGCAGCAGTCTCTTGACAACAGTGAGCTGAAAAGAAAAACAAGAGTGGAAATACTGTAAAGACATCTTTTCAGGTACTCATGACTATTGGTTATTACGTCCAACAATAATCTCTCATACCTCTTTGAATGAAAATAGTTGATGCTGTGAATCCTAGTACAACTGTGATGACATAACCAGACTTCCGTGAATTTACTAGGCAAGAGTTGTAAAAAGGGTCCATCACAAAGCCAAAGAGCTTCTAAACCTGGCTGACCTTTGGCTCAGCTACCAGAATCACAGGGAACAGCCACACACTCCTCCATGAGCTGGGAACACAGATCTTAATTAAGGGAATCATAGAGAGATTTTGCAGGGAGTCTTAAAATCAACTAAAGACATAAAGAGCAACTTTTCTCAAGTAGCAGTAAGGATTCCCATGCAATGGGATAACAAGACCAAAGTTGAAGAAGAAAAAAAATTGGGAACGTGGTGTTGTGTCTTAAGCTGTGGCAATTGGTCTTTCCATAGCCAGAAAAAGAAAGTTTTAAGGTCAGGTGGAAAAAATTATCTGAGGGGAAAAAGTCCTACAGACACAGCAAAAATTATCTTCTATTTGTAGAATCTAGTCCATACAGTCTAGACTACCTGTCTTTGGATGCACAATCCACATAAAGTTGGGACTCCTCATATATAGAAAGTGAAAATTTCAGGTTTGTGTTAAGCACTATTTACTACCAGCAGTTGGAACCAAGGCAGCAACTCCCCAGCAACAGGGTAACAGTCCTCAACTCAGACACAGTTTACATAAGGAGTGAAGGTTACAGTGACCTCTCTCCAAGTGCTAGGGGTTTAATTCTTCAACACAATGATGAACACCAATGCAGCTGCTTATCTGAGCCTGCACTGCAGGGACAAGAAAAAGGAGGAAAAAGAGCTACTTTCCTCCTCCTTCTGGAGCATTTCAGAATCCTAGTCTGAACTCGTAAATTAATTTTTACACGAGTCAGGAAACAGCAAGCAGGTGTTCACCACTCCTGTGCTTCCAGGATCTGCTCAGCAGTGATGGAGAAGGGCAATGGAGCTGGGGAAGGGTTTGGAACACATATCCTGTCGGAACCAGCTGTGGGAGCTGGTGGTGCTCAGCCTGGAGAAGAGGAGGCCCAGGGGAGACCTTACCACTCTCGACAGCTTCCTGAAAGGAAGGTGTAACCCAGGAGGGGGTCAGCATCTTCAACCAGGAAACTGCTGACAAATCAAGAGGACATAGTCTAAAGCTGTTCCAGATGAGGTTTAGGTCAAATGCTACAAAGAAATTCTTTACAGAAATGTGATTAGATAGTAAAATGGACTGCCCAGGAACATAGGGTGCCACCGTCACTGCAGGTGTTTAAGGAAAGACTGAATGTGGCACTCAGTGCCAAGGTCTGGTTGACACGGTGGTGTTGGGTCACAGGTTGGACTCTGTCACAGGATGAGAGGGAGCTTCAGACAAGCCCTGCCTTAGCTTCAGATTTCTGGCAACCGCTTAAATTTAAGAAATCACTCTGGCATGCAAGTTTTAGGGATGGTAAATCAGGTCTATTTACAAAATAAATTATTTATTAAACAGACTGTAGATACCAGACAAAAGATCTTAATCAGAGTTAGTTCAAAGTAGAAAATTAAAATGAACTACTAATAGATTACAGCATAACATAAAAGTGTGCACAACATTAAGGGGGCACCTATATAAAAGCTAGAAAAAGAAATAGTGTTGACTAGGGGACAAATGTAACATACCACGAAAATATCAGTAATGTACACAGATACCTTCACTCAACCTCCAGAGGAGTAACTGCAAAGCAGGCATCCCTGCTCAGACAAGAAACTCCACACATTTCCAGGGAATGAGTAGAATATTTCTGCTTTGTGAAAGTTTTGGTGTAGCTTTTATCGTTTGTAAAGTGAGGTGTTGTTCAGTCAGAAATCCAACTTATCTTCCAGATCTCTCTCTGACAGTAAGATGTTTATGGGCACTTGGGAGATGCCACATCACCATTAACCCCGTGGTGCCAGAATACCTCACTACAAGACAGTTTGTCCTGTTTGAGTTATCTGACCAGTTAACAAACAAGAGATAAGCTCTTGTTGTGGGTGCAAGATGTCCTGCTACAGACTCAATGATCTCAGAGGTCTTTTCCAACCTAATTGATTGATTCTGTGATTCTGTGACAGTGAGTGGTGCATTTGATGTACACTGATCTGTCAGTTTGTATACTGTTTCAGCCCTTTGGCATTGGACCACTCAGAGTTGTATTTTAGGATACTGTGGAATGAAACTCAAACCTGAGCTCTGCATGGGAGAAACAGCTGTTAACAGATGTAGAGAAGTGAGATTCTTTGGCAGGGCTGCAACTTGAAGCAGTGCTCTCACTATTCTTTTATAGATTCAGCTTTGAAGAAGGAAAATAAAGATCATTACAAGTTTGTTTCGTTTAGGAAAGAACATTTTTCCAAATATTCAAACAGCATAATATTAGATTCTAGAAAATCCAAGCTCAAGACCTTCTGTTTCTTAACTCAGATCAAGAACCTGAATGCAAGTCTTCCTTTCAGCTTTGCTGAAATAGTTGTCTCCAGTTTTTATAAGAAAATATATCTTGTTTTGATGGTGCATTAGTTAATCTTCTATATCACATATGAACACTTGAATGGGAGGTCCTCTGAAGTATTGTGACCCTGCATCTTTGAAAACAATCTAAGTTGCTTCATCAAAGTTTTGCCTTCAACAATTCTGTACTGCCCTGAAAAAGTACTTTTGTACTGTCCCTTCATTTCACAAAAAGAAAACTGAAAATACTCCTCACTATGCATTAGCCATCTTCCAAAACCCTTCTGGTGGTGCCTTGTTGCTTCCATCCCTCCGACTTAGACTACCCAATTTTTATCAGGAATAAAAATCTCTGAGACATGTCCACTTCTATAACCCAGGCTTTCTGGACTGCTTTCCTTTGTAACAATTTCTCAAAGCTACCTGAATGTAATTTAAAAAAAAATCTTTTTTTATTTCCTTCCCTGTTCCTCCCAGATGTTCACAACAATGCTTGTCCTACTTTCATAATATGCTATGACTTTAATTAATCTCTGGGCCCCATCTCTAGCTTATCTCACTCCTAAAAACCTTAGAGAGGAATCCAGCTCTTCTTGAGATGCAAAGAGTCCATTATAGTTAATTTTCTACAATACAGCAGCAAAACAATCTGTCCCTCCTAAATTAAATAAATTTTACTCCTTGCCTGTAACAGAATGCACTGCAGAAATGAAGTCAGACACAACTAATTATCTATGTCCACCCTTGATTTACCACTCTTTGCAGGACCTGCCTCACAGTCCCCAGCACGAAGAGGCATGATTAGATTAAAAAGTCCCGGGATCCTCTGATCATCTCTCAAACCCCATCCAATGCCATTAGTATTGAGTTATGGACAAGCCTCAACTTTTGCATCTCAACTTGGCCTTTTTGAACTATTCCTCCTTGAAGAGCTATTACACATTAAATGAGCCAGAGAGCAAAATGCTGAACACACTACCGCAGCGGAAATATTAATCTGTGATACTGGACAGCCAGGGTCCTTGCTACTGTTAACACTGTATTATTTATGAAGAGTGAAGGTACTGACAGAAGAAATGAAAGAATTTCATTTTCATTAATATTAGATATTAACACCTGTTAACTGCTTGGTGATGTGAAGTGAAATGATTCCAGAATACCTATTCAGATTTCTTTCAAATTTGAAAAATACTATATCATAGTACCTTTATTCTAGTGGATAAGATAAATCAACTAAAATATAGATTATTAAAGATATAAGTTAAATTTGAAAGAAAGCAAGGACCTAGAGCTGAATCTCTAAAAATCCATGAAAATGAATGCCCTAGTTTCTCAATTACTTTGGCTAAAATTTTTGGTTAAAAATTATATTAAGAACTACAAGGACGAGACAACGAATCATGGAAGTTTGTTTTAAAAAGAAAAGAGTTATATCTTAGAAGAATAATAAAATCATTTAAACAGGCCTCCATGCTTGTTTAAAAAAATGAAAATACCTTGTAACTGAGTTCGGAATTTCTTTATCAAACCAGGTATTAAACACACTAATTCAATAGCTGCACTATCCCCTTCATGCTTTTTATGGGGTCAGGTGATGCTTTCAAAAGACCTGAGTGTCATAAAACACCATCTGCTTTAAAAGCACCTCTTTACTCATCAGCTTCACCCTTGAGTTATACTGTTGCTGTGAAATAATATTCAGATTTCTTGTGCCTGAAACAAAAAATATTTCTGGCCTCTCTACCTATCACCATCAGTGCCATTCACATGTAAACCAGCTAGTTCTGAATCAATTCACTTGAGCATTTAAATCAGTATTATTGCATTAATATAACTCTCCACTGGGGCTAATACATGCCGGTTTTTCGCATTGTGTAATGTAGCCAATTCCCCTTACAGTTTTAGTTAATGAAAGACTCTTTTCCACATTTCCTTCCAAAAACTGTTGTGTAACATCACAGTGTACTGTAAATAGCTTCCCACTTCCATATGCTATCTGCTCCAAACTGCTCTGGTTTGCAAAGTTTTTGTTTTACAGTTCTTCAACATAAAGCCTTGTTGTAATTTCTTCTGGACTATGGCTACCAGTAGCAGCGGCTCATAAAGATTATACTGCAAATAGATTCTTAGCAGTTAAACAGAGTCTGAAAGAGCGCCTAAAAATTTAATTTTAAGGAAAACATTTCATAACAGATTGGACATCATGACACTCTTGAATTCAATGGGATACCCCTTACTAATCAGCTGAGCACCTCCTTCTCAGCACTTTGAAAGGATACACCAAAGGCCCCACAAATGTGATACAGATAACAATCATTCTAGACTTGAATTTTGTTCGTGACTACAGTGACAAGAACATATTAAAATAATAAACTAGAGGTTATCATGGTTCATTCATAGTACAGATAATGTACTAAGAAAACATAAAGAAACACACAAAAAAAAGATTTTTACCGATACCAGTTACTGCCACAGTTTCCAACAAAGTTCAGATAAGCCAGACAGTTTGAATGATGCCAGGTAATTCTGAAATATAGTTGTATTAGGTTTGCATGGCAAGGGTTTGTAGCAGAGTGGCTACAGGGGATGAGCAGCTGCCAGGATCTTTCCCCGTGTCCAACAGAGCCAATGCCAGATGGATTGAGGATGGACCCAGTCCTGGCCATGGGTCAGTGACGGCAGGAGCACCTTTGGTAAAATGTTTATAAAGAGGGAACAACTCTGCAGACACCTCCAGCCAGGGAGAGGAATGAGAGCATGTGAGAGCAACAACTCTGCAGGTACTGAGGGCAGTGAATGGCGAGGCAGCTGTTCCTGCAGCCCCTGGAGGAGCCACAGCAGAGCAGCTGGGTGTGCCTGAAGGAGGCTGGGACCCCATGGGAAGCCCGTGCTGGAGCAGGCTCCTGGCAGGAGCTGTGGCCTGTGCAGAGAGCCCTTCACTGGAGCAGGCTCCTGGCAGGAGCTGTGGCCTGTGCAGAGAGCAGCCCCTCACTGGAGCAGGCTCCTGGCAGGAGCTGTGGCCTGTGCAGAGAGCAGCCCCTCACTGGAGCAGGCTCCTGGCAGGAGCTGTGGCCTGTGCAGAGAGCAGCCCCTCACTGGAGCAGGCTCCTGGCAGGAGCTGTGGCCTGTGCAGAGAGCAGCCCCTCACTGGAGCAGGCTCCTGGCAGGAGCTGTGGCCCCAGTGTGGGCCCACAGTGGAGCAGCCTGATCCTGAGGGACTGTACCCTGTGGAGGAGACCCAAACTGCAGCCCATGGGAAGCACTCACATTAGAGAAGCACATGGAGGACTGTCTGCCATGGGAGGGACACCTTGCTGGAGCTGGCAAAGAGCATAAGAAAGAAGGAGCAGCAGAGAGAATGTGTGATGAGCTGACCGCAAACTCCATCCCTTGTTCCCCTGCATCACTCGGGAGAAAATAGAGAAATAAAGACTAGAGTTGAGCCTAAGAAGCAGAACGAAATAGAGAAATTTTTTCTTTTAGATTTGTTCTCTCATTAGTATTCTCATTTTTCTACTCTAATGCTATTAAGCAATGAATTAATTTACCTGAACTGCCCATGATGGTAGCTGATGAATGATTCTCTCCCTGTTCTTATCTTTACCCATGAGCCTGCTGTTATTTTCTCTCCCCTACCCAGCTGAGGAGGGGAGAGACAGCATGGCTTAGGTGGGCACCTGGCAGCCAGCCAAGATCAACCCACCACATCACTGACAGCACAGGAAATCACAGTTTTACAGTTACAACATGCTACTTAGATATCATTATTACTGTACAGTTTATACGACCAGAGTCTCAAGATCTAATTGCTTTGATGGGTACAATACAAACATCAAAGATATATTTCCCTTTTCAAAGAATGTGAAACCTAACAATCTCATGCATAAAAGCTTCTCAGTAATTCAGACTAGAAGAGGTTTCAGGAGGTCATCTAGAACCCAAGAGCACCAAGGAGGGATCAACAATGCCAATAGAATTCCTTACATTTGCTTAATTTACCCAATTAGGGGAATTTCTGAAACCTCCTTAGGCAATGTAGACTACTGATATAATATTTATATTAATGAAATTATCTTAATATCTATTCTATAGATATTACATGCTACAACTTAACCCAAGTACTTCTTTTGCAGCCTAAAAGCAACAGAACAACAAACTGCTTCTCTCTCTGCAGAGCTCAGAAAGTACTTTGAACACTTCAAATATATCTTCTCTTAATATTTAAATGTAGCAGGCTTGATTAATTTTCTCATATGCCACATTCTCCAGATCTCTGAATCTTCTTACTCTGCTGCAGATTCCCCATCTATTTTTTTTAAAGCACTGTGCCTCTGAAATACAAAATATTTTAGCTGATGCCTTGAAAATATTGAAGGGAATAAGAGAAAAATCTCTCAACCACACTCCCATTTCTAAATTATGACAAGGTATTTACTTTTTGCACAGCAGGATGATGTTTTTGACTCCTGTTCTTCTTTTACACTGTTAAACCCCTCAGATATACCTGTTCAAATCTGATTATTAAAATTATTAGAGAGGACCCTCTGCCCAAATTAAGGTGTAAATGAGACCATATTCTGAAGTCAACAGTACAGCTTTTATTAAACAGTAAATGTGAGGGAGACAGAGAGAGAAAATGGGGCAAAAAAAGGAGAAAGGGGAGAAAGAAAGTTGCAGAGAAACAGATCAAGTAGAAAAATTATCACCACTCCATAGGTTCCAACGATGTCCCATTGGTTCTCTTCTTCTGGTCTTCTCAGTGGCTGCAGTCTTGTAGAGGTGATGGCGGCAGACTGTATCCATCAAGTGGTGGAGGGAAAGAACCCAAAAAACAACAGGTCTATGGGTTTTATATCATGTTGAGGCTATGTGGAAACACCCCCTGTACCTCCCCTGGATGATGCAACACTGGATCACGGGACATGTCATGAGTCTTTGGCCTCTTCTAAAATGTTGCAGCTGTCTCTTACCATTGCAGTTGAATCAATCGTGACCCATAATAGCCCATCAGCCAAGACGAATACCACCTTCAGCCTACACGTGGCTGTCCTGGTACTTTGGAAAGGAGTTTTCACAGCTGAATCATTATTTAAAGGAGGACATTGGCGTGATAAGAAGGACTTGTGGCCCCTCTCAGGATTTGTCTTTTATCAGCCTCTTGCATTATCTGGAAATCCAGCTTCTATCCCCAAGCATCACACCCCTCTGCATTCTGTGCATCACTAGCAAAGCACTCAGCCAACTGTTTGAGCTGTTAGCACCAACAATCCAGTCTCTTACAGCACCTGCATTGTTTGAGACATTAATCACTAGCAATCCAGTCTCTCACAACACCAACTACCTTCCTCAACCCTTGTTACCTCAGTTGTGTATTTGTGCAGTTGTGTATCTGTGTTTCACCTTAGCAGCACCTTAGCCTTATTTCTACTAAGCAAGTTTTTATCTATCAGAAACCATACAGCAATCATAATATAAAAATAACTTTTTTCTCTTCTTCTTTTCCACTAAGCTGAAGTCCCTCTCCTTTCACCACTACCTAGTACAATGGGTATAATGCTATCCATGTCACTAATGACATATAGATCATTTGCCACACCAAAGATCTTTGCAACACCAAGCCCTTTGCTCAGACAGAGACCCACTGATAACCAGTTATAAATTATTTTCCAAGTACTGGACATCCTACACAGTGATTTTATATAGACTATGGGTTTCTAGCTAATTTATGAAAATTTCAAGAAATTGTCTTGAAAGCCTGCCTGAAGCACAGATATATGTCATCACTACTGCTCTTCTGTCCTTGAATCTTGTTACCTTCTGTAGAAGGAAACCAGAGCACTTTCTTTTCAGAATATTTCATTTCAGTGGGAACCTGTGTTGCTGTTACTTATCTCTATGCTACATGCAATGGATTTATTTCAGTGTCTTAGAGCAGTTTATAATCAAGTGATCAACATAGAGAGGGTACAGCTAAAAAAAGATCTGTTAAAAATCTGCACAGAAGATACTAATTGCTAACAGGCTATACAAACTGCTGGCCATGTCTTCTGTTGTCTAAAGAAAACATTTTGCATTCCTTTTCCCCTGATTTCTTTTAGATTCTAGGGTCAAGACAGTTTCACACAAGGTAGGACAGGAAAGGTGCTGTGCCCACCTTCTTCTACGGCAGGTCTAATCCCTTATGGTGATTCTAAAATATATAGAGTAAGGTGTTCATAAGTATTTATAAATGCATGGACTTTATAAATGAATTTATACTTGCAAATTTATACTTTTTACTTAATAAGAGGTATCAATTATAAAGTTTAAATATGAATAGGAAAAGAAAAATTAGAAGAACAAACAGATACACAACCACGCGTTAACACGACCCATGAAACCCCAACAACATTATTGCACAGTGTGACTTGGTCAGTCTTTGGATCCTGTGCTGTGCCACAAGACAGAGACAATGCTGCCTATTAAAATGGAAAACCAGAACAGAAATTCAGCTTTATAGGAACATGTGCAGGGGCACTAAGGAGAGTTCGCAATGGGTTTTCCTCAAAAGAGAAAATCCATTGGTTAAATGATAGATGTGATTAAATTTCTCAAACAAATCTCAATGACCCAGTGTGACAATGACAAGGGCAGGGGAGTACACTTACCCAAAGGCCTCCCCTGAACATGGTGCAGCAGTGAACATGGGTCCTGTTCAGACAGAAGATGAACTCCTGAAGGCAGATTCGAGGTCACCTATACCTTATTAGCAGACTGGATTTATAAACTCAAGATGACTCCCAACCTATCAGCCATGGCTGAAAGTGCTCAACACATAATTCATCAGGCTCACTCTTCAACAATTTTGCAGCAAAGATCCAGCACAGTTGTTCAGATCTACACAAATTTTCCCACTCTAGTCCAGGGGGAAAATTATGTTACAGCTGAGAGTAATGGCATCTCAAGGAACAAGCTCTTTGGGATGCCTGCTTGCATTGGGGCAACTTCAGATGAATCCAGGATGGGTTTAGTACATTATTTGGAGCAGCCATGAACAAAAAGCAGCCTTGTTAAAATATATCTCCTTTTCTAGTGGTAGAATGGGCCATGTTCCTCTGTATTTCTTGGTTTTTCCCAGTGCTCAGTAGAGTTTACTATTCTTCTTCTGTTGGCTGGAATGCCAGAGCACTACCCACCCTTTTCCTTTAAAGGGGCTTGAGAAAGGACAGCCCTTCAGGGCTGTGACGTGTCTCTCAACAACCCCAGAGACCTCCTGCTTTGCCAGACTTCAACTTGGCCACAGCTGCCTGGGAGACATCTGATCACATCTCTGGCCATGGTTTTAGCCATGCTTTTAACATGTGGCTTAATAACTCCCAAACTCTTTGAGAAAAATTATATCGCTTTTGAAAAGAAACTGTAGAATAAAGTGCCTAGTCAAGTTGGGATGTTTAATAATTTGTTTTCAAGGAGGGGTCCTTTTGATTATTTTGCTATTCCCTTTACTACTCATTCTTTACTATATGGTGGCTTTGTTAAAACACCAGAACCTTCCAGGTCATCAGATAAAATTCACAACCTCTTTTCCACTGTGAAATAAGACTTGATTGCTTTAATTTGCATTTATTTCAATGCTTCCTCTATCAATATGAGGTTGGTTTACTGGCACGTAATGCAGTTTGTACTGTGTTGATGCAATGAGCTCATTGCTATTACCATTTTCCAGAACTCACCATAAGAATGTGACTAATAAATCTCAAACCAGCTGGTATTCAACATTGTTTTGTGTAGAGGTAGATGGAAATCAAAACCTTCCAGGCATATCAATGAAAAGTCAAACTGTCACTGGCAACCCCAGGAGAAGCTTCCAAAAACCATGCTAGCTTCCTGGCTATATGACAAATACAAGAATTTTAATCCATTTTAAGCTTTGCTTTCCTAATTGCAGGACTGAAGACCAGATCCATGGCTGGTCAACAGTTAAAGCTCTGTTGTTGAAGCTACTAAGTGTTTATACATTCCAGCAATATGCATATTGATGAATAATGGACTTGCTGCAAAGAATAATGCCATGTCTTACCCTGCAGCACTATTAATATTATTCCAGCTGTCTGGGTATTGTATTTCTGCTAACCTCACCTCCCACTGGCCTGATGGTTTCCAGGGGCTTTGAATAGCTGTTTGGTAAAGTTCAAACTGGTATTTTGTGGGGATATTTTGGTGTAAGGTTCGTTGGGGAGCATGATGTGAAAACCGCAGTTTACCATCCTTTTTGTCCCATTCTGGCTCCAACTGCTAAATGTCATGAACTGGAGAGGCTTTTATCCAGCTGTTAAATTTCTAGGGCAAGCAACACTCCTTTATAAATAGCTGTTTCTTCCCTCATCTTTTTCCTGCTAGAAACTTTTAAATTTTGTCCTCAGGAGCGTTCACTTTTTAAAGCTCATTGGAATAGAATGTCCCTTAATACCTTGGTGACTGTAGTCTACTAAGCAGTACCTCTGACCATTTCTCACAGTTTCAACTAATATCTGTGAACATCTGTTCATAACCACTGTCAAATATTTCTTTTCTCCCAAACATCCTCATGGCCTTCTTTTCCGAGTGGAGGTATATTTACTCTAATTTTACATCAATTACCAGACATGGTTTTCCAATTCCTTGCACAGCTTGGATCCTTCACACACCTGACTCTGGCAAGTAACGAAGAAGCTGTGGTTATAGTCCTTTATTATAAACTCCAATACAACACCAATGTAGCACACGGTAACGGTGCACCAAAACATCCCTGTGTCTAGGTTTTGAGCGCCGTGTTGAAACAATCTGTGACAGAAGCATTTACCTCATTACTAATAACAAAGATGTGAAAATTATTTTAATTTAACAGCTTGTGTGAAGGCTGATTTAAGAACATCCATTCCCTCCCTGGTCTGTAATTACTGAGGCTGGAAAAATGGTTATAAAAGCTTCAGCTCCTTGAGAACCCATTCTGCCTTTCAGATACACAGTCCAGGCACACATGGATAATATGTTCACCACCATTAAAATGAGCTTAATGCTGTTATTATTGTGCTTAGAATAGCCAATAAATACCTGTTACTTCTAAAGGACTTTTTCACAAGACATATGTATATTGTGAGTCTTGATTTACAAGACATGAGACCACCTGTTTCATGTTCAGATAACAGTACTGCTTGTTTCAGAAAAGGGCCTTAGACTCCCAAAGATTTCCAGTTCTCCAGGAACACAGAAAATATCTTTCAACAGAGGCTACAGTCTATCAACATTCTGCTACTACATGCACACAGAAAAACAAATTAGGCAACATTTAAGTCATGATCAATGAAACATTATTCATTAATTGATCACTGTGGTGATCTGTCTCCTATTGTCACCATTTCCTTTATTTCAAAGCTGTGTTTTTTGGCTGTTTTACCTTTTTTAAACCCTGTGGTTCTAAGCAAGAATAAAAACAACTAACAGAAAAATTGTGTCTTTTGTGTATTCAGCCAGGATTGTGTTTTCAGGAAGTGCTATGGACTCCACATCAACATATGGAAAAGGGAATACATGGAGCATAATCCCTGTCATGGTATTACAAGTTAGAACACTGAGATATAGACAAGAGTTGCCTCACCTCCCCTTACACAAATTTTTGTTTTCATAATCCCAGCCCAACCATCTCCTCTTGAAGACACATGGTCTTTTAAGAAAACATTTTGGGAGGTAGGTGTCCCTACAAACATGCTCCCCTGAATTTGTATTTTACTTCTGGTCTTCAACTTTAGTAAGCAATATTAACTATATTTTCTAGAATAGGAGAAAGCTGCAGGACAGCCCCAAGGTGAGCTGGTTGGTTTGAAGCTAGAAGAGGAGGGCCTCTTGGTCAGATTCACAGCTCTGGTCTGTTGTTTGGATGACCTGGGGCTGGGTGGCAGCTTCCTGGACAGCTTCACAGGCTCACCCCTCTGTCCAATGCACATTCAGATCTTGTCATTTCCCCCGCTGCCTCCGGCATACTCCCAACCCATTTAACTGTACTTTCCTTTTATTTTACTTTCTCTATGTTAACATTAAATTCTCATTTAATTTCATTATCTCTTACTAAACAATTTCATACACCCTCTTTAAAAATAAAATCCTAGTATAGTATAAAGAAGTATAACTATGTATGAACATACATTTACACACTTCATACACTTTCACCTGTGTCTTTGTAAAGACACAAAAATACACACAGGTGTGTCTATCTATGAGGGCCTTTGACATACTTCTGTAGCAAAGAAAAAGGCAAAGTTTTCAGCAAGTACAAGAAGTTCAGAGATCACACAGGGTACAGCCACAACCATGACAAATTGGTGACTCTTGTGGACAAAGGGAGGACAAGGCCTCATGGATCTGATACATTTCTAAGCTAAGCGGGCTGTAAGGCTGGAATGGAGAGAAGGGCTTCTGCTGACAGTGGTCAGGAGACTTTTGAGGGTCAGGTCTTCCAGCAGGAGTTGGAGCAATGGAGCCTGCACCAACTGGCACCAAAGTTGCTCTTTAATTGAGACCAATGACATCTCCCTGGCTTGTAGCCTTATCTCTTCTCCCCTCGTTTGTGTAAATCACAACAGAAATCTACACTGCTGCCACTCAAACACGGAATGAAGAGAGGTACTGTACACAAAATAACTACGACACAGTACATAATAATATACTGTTATATGTATCTATATGGGGAGTGAACTTATAAATACTATTTTAACATACAGCAGTAATTACAGGGAGATTGGGGTAATTTGGCATTACTTATTTTAGGCAAATTTATGATGCTTAGAATACAGAGATGACACAAGGCACGTGAGGTAGGGCTTTTCCTGAAGAGAAGATTAGAAGATACCCTTTGAGTGACAAATAAACAGGAAACTATTTTTTGTCTTCCTCATACTGGGACAAAAATAGTATGATCATACCCAATTACCTTATCTAGACAACAAAAAAAGTCCTTTATATTGTTACTTAAAACAAAGGGGCCACCTGAAAATTCTAACTTCAGATGCCCAGACTTTACCACTGAACCTGTTTAGTTAAACAAGGTAGTTTAGTTAACACTTGCATCTAAATAATTTATATATTAATGTTTCAAAGACTAATTTTTATTTTGAAAATACATATCTTATTTTTCCCCATTTTTATTCTGTATTCACAAAATCATGATCCACCTACCTTTCATAAGGTAGGTAGAATTTGCCCTATAATCACTGAAGTGAATTGTTCTTTATTTTCTCTTTGCATCACGATTAGGCAAAAGTAATCTTTTTAAAGAAAAGCCTACTCTTTTTGGATTGGCTTTGTTGAACTCTCAGGATTAACCAGCCAATGTGTAGGGGTGAAGAAAGAGCAACAGCAGCAATCCAATTTTTGGATGAGGCTGAGAGCAGATGTAGATTTGGCTACAAGTCATCTTTGCTTTTCCAAAGACCATCTCCTCCTTCGTCCAAGAAAGAAGGGTCACACCATACAGCAGCATCCAAAATGTGCTATTCATCAAACAGATGATCTGTTGTGAATTCTGAACCCTCCATTTTTTATATCATGATTGCCCCTAATTGTTCTTGCTCCAGTTAGAGGTCTGAAAGTTTTCACAAATTATCGGCGCCAAGTTCATTGAGTCTTTTTATGGACCAGTACATACTTGCTCACAGGGAATGTAATGTATCACATGTTCACCAGAAGTGGAAATGTGACAATTTAAAAGCACTGTTAATATGGAATGACTTTGCCCTGAGGGAAAAATGAATTTGGAAAGAGAATTGCCATGCCAAAAAGCTTGGGTTACTTCAGGTTGTAAGGGGTTTGAAATTCAGGAGATTAGAAAATTTCTTAAGACAAGGAAAACTAATCATATCAGATGTAACAAATATCCTGAATGAGATCTTTTCAGAGATCATTATCTGTAAATCTAGAGGGATCATAATGATCATCTAATCTATTACATACAATGGCAATAGGACTCAACCTAAATGCAATCCTGAACAGCAAAGATATTTTAACATTTATTTTGAATGTTCATTCTTTCTCATTTTTAATTGACTATTTAGAGTGCAGCAGGAGAACAACTCTGCCTGCTTGGTCATATGCTTCTGCTAGGTGTGCTGTACATGCAGTACAGGAAGATTTAGGCAGAGCCACAGCTGCACTAGGCAGGTATATGCTCTGAACAGGCGAATTACCAGCGCCCTACTGGAAGTTTAAAAGTTTTAGGGCTAAAAAGTGGTTGTAAATATAGCCTGTTGGACATGACAGGTTTTTAGAAGGATTAAAGTTCATGTTAAATAGAACCATTACCAACCTGTATCTGTCTATGATAGATAAAGCAAGGTCTGAGAGCAAGGTCACCACTTCAGTGAGACCAGGCATATAAAAGATAGAAGGGCCAACAGTTAGAAACCTTCCTTCTCTCATTATTGCTTGTAAAAAACTGTGCACCCATGACTTCATAATGTTTAATTAAATTAATCCACAATGATAACCTAGGGTGAGAGTGAAGACTGCAAAATAGGTACATCTGACCAATGAATAAATTATATTAAAATAACATGGGCTGACACTTCAAAAAAATTTGAGATCAACCTCAAGGTTGACCAACTAAATTTAGCCTAACTGCCCATGCAGCCTAAGTACAGACTCACAGACAGAAGATTTTAAATTCAGAGCTAAGCTAAGGAGAAATGTGATAGCAATCACAGGTAAACAAGAGTGGAGACCAAACAAGGCATCCCCCCAAACCTGTAGGAGAACAGTCTGGAAAAGCTCAGTGAGAAAGTCTTTGTAAGTGAAGTTGTTAGAGCATTAGATTAGTCCAATTTAAGAGTACAACCAAGAACTTTGGGTATAGGCTGAGCTGCCCTTTGATCTTACCTTGTGAAGCAACCCTACAACCTCTCTGAAAGGCAGCTGTACTGAAGAAATAAATGGGAAACAAAAGCGGTGCTGAAGCCACAGAAAGCTTTTCTGGGAGGAACAGAAAACTTTGAAAGAAGGGTATTACATAGCAAGAGCTCGTGACAAAACCAAAAAGTCCTGCCTGAAGAATAAAAAAATGTACTGATATGTACAGGTGGGCATGTGAACATATAGAAAATACAGAGTTTATAAATTTGAGTGTCTGGAAATACCAGAATATTAGTTTCAAACAAGACAAATGGATGGTAGTAGGAACAAAAGCATTTCTAGCGCTGAGCCTGTAATTAACCTGTGTCTGATTCTGGAGAAGAAAACAACCTGGGAGGATAGAGATTTCAATTCAAATAGTGATACAGCTGAACGAAGTTGCTGAACTCTATTTGCTCCACTGCCATAAGGATTGTGTGGAAGTCAAACTTCTACAGTCTCTAAATGAAGGCCAGATCTTTCAAAAGCCCCCTTTGTCCCCTGTATCTGATAACTGAATTTTACTTGCTAGAGGTGGTAATTGCAGACGGAGCCATAAATTTGACACATTAAAAAGGTATATTTTGCTGAGCAACAAAACATGATGATAATACAATGTAAATAGCTGAAAAACTTTAACCCCCTTCTGAAAAATAAAGATGGTAATTCTCAGACTGACTGATCCTACTCAACTCAGTCCACTGGAAAACCTGCCCATCACACCTTTGACATAAAAAATTTAGTCTGGCAGGTTTCCAGATCAATTTTAACAACAACAGCAAAATACCAGGATTACCTATCAGCCTTTTTGCTTCTTGCTGGCTTTATGATAACTGCAGTCGGCTTTATGCTAACTGCATGTCTCCAGATTTTGTTTCCCTCCACGGTCTGCGTGCTCCACGGATTTAGTCCTTGTGCAGGGCTTTAACTGGGCTGCACTTTGTCACAGGAGACAGAGGAGCCCTCACGCTGCGGGCTCGCTGTGGATGCTCGGAGCTGCGAAACGCGCACGTGGTAAATGGCTGCTTTCCCTAGGCGGGCGTGCAAGCATTACTTGTTGCTAAACTTGCTCGCTGCTTGGCCAATCCATCTGCCTGCCTTGGGAGAGTGCCTAGCGCAGCTCGACAAAAGCAAGCCAAGTCTCAAAAGAGAAGACTGATAGCTGCAGCAGAGCATTTCTGCAGCAGAAATCTTACGCTGGTAACGCGGACACAGAATCCACACAACTGTCTGGCAGGCTGCTGCGCTCTCTAGAGGGAACTCACAGCACGGGAAACCGTATTCATTCCCAGGGTATTAATGCATTCCCAGGTGACTGTTGGAATAGTGAATATATTACAGATGTTGACGGTACAGTGTTTCAATAAAATGCAGGGGAAACTGGCTAAAAAGGGGCTCTTTGGATCAAAGCACATAATTTCCTTTATGACTTGCTCATTCACCAGCTTTTCTCTCCGTTCTCTCTGAGACCCATTTCTCTTCAGCCTTTCACTGCCAGTCTGTGCCAATACCAACACATTCAGAAGATAATAACACAAAACAGAATCTGATAACCAGTGAATGTATGTGCAGACACAAGAGAGTGTAGCACAGGAAGAATGAAATAATTACTAGGAACATCAGATAGTGGAAGATATGATGGCAGTTACAGGAGTTCCAAGGGGATGTTTTTATTAATGAATAACAAAAATAAGGTATATTTAGTGAACATAAAATATGAATCAATATAATGTAGTATATTGATATATTATGAAATATTATGAGATTAGTACTACCCAGTGGATTAAAAATGCTTTGAAATAATAAACACAGTCCAAGTGTCACTTAAAAAAAACATACAGAAGGAGTGGCATCTCTGTTTCTACAGCTTATATCAGTATTTTAAAAGAGAGATCACTGATTTACAAATAGAAATCCTTTTTTTTTTCTTTCTTAGAATGTGAGCCACATTATATTTACCATACCATATTAAACTGATTTTGCCTATTTCTGTAAGTTTTTAATTTCTGCTAACAGAACTACAGTTTACTCTGTCCTTCATACAACACCAAACCCTTTACAAGAAGGTAAACATACAGTAGGAACAGATTTAACTGCAGTACTTACTTTTGCCTGGTAATGAAATGTATGTTGACCCATGCCAGCTCATGAATGCTTCCTAAAAAAGGACTTGAAAATCCAGCGTTTGAAAGTGTTTCTTATATATTTAAAGAAGAAAAAAATCCAGAAAGAAAGAGGAGGAAAGACCCAAAAGAAAGAAAAACAAAGCAAAAGCCTGTAAGCTTCACAGCTCTGACTGCAAAATATTCAGCCTGGCAGCTCTGGGAGAAATACAACTCTGTGTACTTGTACATGCTCACCCCATTAGAGGAGGAGTCAGTTTTGCAACACTTATGTTCCTTGCTTCAGGCAAAACAGTGATTCTCTTCAGTGCAAGCAATGTTTGTAGTGTGATGGCTGTAAAGGTGAGAGGTGCACTCTGGAGTGTAGGAATGCAGCAACAGAAAAAGAATAATTGGGAGCATCAGCTACATACTCTACAGGTTGTTGTGATTCCTTTTGAATGTTTATTGCCCATGATTTTTTATTTTTTTTCTGAGGGAAACCTAATACCGCTTCAACATAAACTGCATCCATAAGGGTTTTTGTGTACCAGTAGTTCATGTTTTATATTTTAGAGTAGCAGATTTTTTTTTTTTTTTACAACAGAGTAAAAGGTGTTGGCTTTACATCAAAAAGCTGATTAAACAAAAGGAAAAAAAGTCTTCTTTTGTAGTTTTGAGAGCTATTATGCAATAATGCTGTGAATTTTACTAACATAACTATTCAGTAGTCATCTCTCTCTACTTAAAACATTTTTAGAAATTCTTTTAAATGCTTTCACTGATCACATTTTTATCTTCTCTGAATTCAAGCCAGTGAACTGAATATAAAATGAAATGTGTGTATGTATAGTGAAGATTTCTTTAAATAAGAAGACTGAGCAAGAAGTCTCTTTTTCATAGTGAAAGGAGATTTAAGGGGTGTGGATGCTAAGTTGTTACTGGAGTCAAGCCTCTCCAGTCAAGGTCAGCATTGCTCACACCTTGTGACCAAATGGACATTTTGCAGATCATTCAAAACAACTTAATCATAGGAACAGTGTCTTGTCAAACATTTGTGTTTCTTGGAAAGTGTTTTCAGGTGAGGAGTATGTGCCTTGTGATCTATCCACACAGAATTTATAAAACTTAGGTGAGCTCCTTGAATGGGGTTTGGCTGTGCTAAGCACCAGCTGCTGCTCAGATCAGTGTCAGACTGCACCTCCACTTGCACTGCTCCCATCATGTGTGCTGTGCTATCCTTTTGACTCCAAGCTCATACAGTATAGGAAGCTCAGCTGGTACTGGAAAACAATTACTTTATTTTTTTTTCTCTTTTTATTTGTAAACTTCTGAACAGGCTCACTCTGACATCAGACAAATGCTAGGAACAGAATGTATGGGTAGCAGAAAAGACTCAGCTGATGAGCTGATGAGCCCTAAAATTTATCGCATGTTCATAGCATTCAGCCAGCTCTGAGCAAATTCTACCAGTGACTCTCTGAGTTGAAAGGGATAAAATTGCTCCTGATAAACAGGGAATAGGTGCTTGAATAGATCTTATTACCTTAAAAATAAGAAAAGGAACACAAGGTAGAACCTAATTCATATTTAACCAGTTATGTAGCAGACAATGCCCAGTTGCCTTATTTCTCCATCTGTTTGACTCTGCTAAACACAAGCAGATCACAACAAAGAAGAGAAAGCTAAGATTTGTCTGGGGAGGAAACTTACAAAATGAAGGTGAGCAAGAAGTACTACCATCACTATAAAAATTTCTGTAAGAGAAGGATTTATTGTTAGGGTCTGCATGTACAGTTTCACCTGTAATCATAACAGGCTTTATAGCCCTAGAGTCTGGATGATGGAGAAAACAGAACAAAAAGTAAATCACTCACTAATAGATTAGTAGTGACAGATGAGGGGTGATAGTGAAGAACCAACACTGGGATCAGTAAAAATGATAACTTGAGACATTTATACCTGCACTATACAGGTCATAGCCAGCTGACGTAATGCAGCCCTGGTAACTGTGGCAGCAGGCAGAGCAGAGTGAGGTAGCTCTTAAATATTTCCCCATGATTTTGAGTTAGCTTTTTCAGCTTTTAATGAACACTGTGTCCCTGTGGCTACACTGCTAGCAATATTTAAGCCAGTCAGACAAGTCAATACAAGTACACTCAGCCTCTGGTGGAATACGGCCAAGACAAGACAACTCTGATCCTAGGAGCTGGATTAAGGTGAATATTTTAAGGTAGTAGTAAAATCTTATATGCACAAAATATAGGTCACTAACATTCAAGATGGTCTTTCAAATTAGGACAGAAGAAAAGAAAGGTCACCCAGACGATGTAAAGGCTCTAAAGCCTATCAATTAAAAGATGACTGACAGAACTTGGCTGGGTTAGTGTGACAAAGTAAACGTTGAGACAGAAAATGGAACAGGCACTTACTTGTCCCTATAAAGGTAATGTATGTCTATAAATATGAAAGAGAGTAAGCACTGGAAAAGTGCAATAGCAGTTTAGACTAATGAACAATGCTGGAGCAAAAACAGCAGGTAGAAACAGAACACACATAAAAACAGACAGTAAACTAAAAGGATACTAACCACTGGAGCATGAAAAATTGAAGCACACTTTCAGTAGAGTATAAAAAAGCACAACTACTTCTGGAATACATCTTGGCTAGTCTCTGAGGGTATTATCAGCTTGACTCATCCCATCTCATATAACTGATGTATCAACTTCAGAAATCTGGTTTAGGTTAGGATTTTAAATTGCCCAGCCATCAACAGAGAAAAATTCCTCTGTGGCTGATCTAGAAGCATAATAATTTTGTTTCTAGAGTCTGATCAATTGAGAAGAGTTAGTAGGCTTTGAATTTGTTAAAATAATCTACTAAAGTCTAAAAAACAGCCCATAACACCAACAGGTCATTTAAGGAAAGCAAAATTTAGTAAATTAAGAGTACAAGGGCCTAACTTTATTTTCACTGTAATGACATTTGTATCAGTATAACTGCAATAATCTGAAGTTATTCTGCATTGGAGCTCCATCAGAGTTCCGACATTTATGCAGAACAGGAGGCATGTAGAATCAGACGAAAGGCAGGAAAAAAAGATAAAAGTTGGAAGAACCAGTCAAAGAAATCCACAAGGTTTCAGGAAAGAGGTTTACAGGTGGGAAAAATGTGAAAAGGAGCATGTCAGGTAGTGAGGAGCATTTACTTCAGAGGAATACAGAGAGAAGACTGCAGTCTGGTTTTAGCTCTCACACTGACCTTACCTAACAAAACCACCCAGCCTTTCTTGAAGAGTCACTGTTGAGGGCTTGTGGCAGTTTGTCCCTGCCATTCCTCACCCTCTCAGCAATTCAAGAAAAAAAAAAAAAGGCAGCAGAGGAAATCAAGAATGGAAAGAGGGCAACTCTGTTTTTAAATGTAGAAATACTCTAAGAAACAAAATTAGAAACTAGGGAACTACAGAGGGAAGAATATTTTTTTATGCTGCTGTCTGCTTTCTCAAGAATGACCTCCTCTGAAGAAGCAGCTGCCAAAACCATCTGATGTGTCTTTCTCTAAAGACAAAATGTACTTTCAGGACATCTGTCATATAGGAGAAGACATAGCAGGTGCCACAGCTGCTCAGTTCCTCTCACACAAGCAGTGTGCCTCTAAAGTCCTGGCCTTCTCAACACATAGAAAGCTCACCCAAAAAGTACAGAAAGGACCCAGAGGACCAGGATGTCCTTAGCACAATGGTGATCATCCTGTAGCCAATGATCTGAGAAAGGCCTAACAATGGTTCTTGTTTGCCCAGAAGTGCTCCTTGGCCAGCAGGTCCAGAGCACTGCATGCATTTCATGTCATCAAAAATACATTCCTTCCTGTTCCTGGACTTTTGGTCATAGCCACAATGTACTGATGCTGGTTTATTTGCAAGTTCTGTTCTTCACATGTACCACATTTCCAGTCATTATATTTATGAGTGTTCTCCACATATCCTTTGTGCCTCTCACAGAAAAACACAACCACTGTGGCAGCCAGGGCTGTGTGACACTGTAACCCATCTTCATCCCGTGACAGCAGTCTCCACTTAGGGTACTTTATTCTTGTACTTCTTTTCTTGGGATGTGTGAGACTGCCACTTGTTTCAGAAATCCCTCGTCCTTTGAGCCTGAGAGCAGCTGCTGATCTTTGCATTAACATGCAGGGGATGCTCCCAGAGGGATCTCAGTTGGTGTGACCTCCATGTGCACGGACCACACTGGTAAGCAGGCACAGCTCCAGGAGCCAGGCAGCCATGACAAGGCTCAGGATCACAGCTGTCACCTCAGTCATCACCTCAGCACCTCAACAGGTGGAACTGATGGGGGAGGCTGACAGGAGCCAAGAAGGGAGGCTCCTTGGTCCTGGAGGACCTGGCACTGTCTGGGTGAGCCTGTCATGTGACTGTCACATGCAGGACTTCTGCCAGGAGTGAGCACACATCTTGCATAAAAGTTGTCCATCAACTAGTGAAAAATATTCTATCTACTACCACACTTGCTCAAGTCTGCAGCGAGTGCAACTCATGATCTTTTTTGGTATAATAGAGAAAATGGGGCTCCTAGTAGGTGAGGGACAATTCAGAGACCCAACTATCGCTAACAGTGTTGAGGAAAACTGAAAATTTTATGAGGCCTGAATGAACAAATGAATTAAGCAAGTAGTTTACTTTTATAGCAGTTATTTCTATTTTTTGTTTGTTTTGAAATAAAATGAAATTATAAACACATCTCCAGAATTTATATAACTATAAGGAATGTAGCTGTCATCACTGACAGCCGCTTTTCAGGAATCATCCTAGTCTTACATGTTCAATATATATACAAAACACTTTGATGCATTTTTTAGTACAGATTGTATATTAACTGTATCATATGCTAATTCAGGCTTGTATCCCTTGCCTTATAAATGTCTGTAAATTTTTCTGTACAAGGTAATTCTTCTGTTCAGTCGAGTTTATATGTTAATTCTAGGCTGGGATCATTGCATGATGTGACAGCTTTCTACTTTATTAAGCCATGCTTGAATACTTATCTACCTCCTCAAGAAATTCATGAAATGTTCCTATTTCTTTTAATTGTGTATTTGTAACAAACCCATAGCTTTCATGGATGCCTTCACTGAGTGTCTCATTCTCTTGCAGCTGGAACATAGTTTAATTATGGTTATTATCAAAACAAAATTGGAACATAGTGGAAGAAATGCAGATTGCATCCTATACTTGTATTTAAATTTATTATTTCTCATAGTTCTATGCCAAAAGTTCCTACTGACCAATTTAATCACGCAGAGAAGGAGAAAAACCATGAACTCTATTTATTTTCTAGAAATAAGTTTTCTTGTAAGAACATTAATGAAAGGACCATACAATTCTTCCCGACTAAAATTTTTGACTAAATTATTTTGTATCACAACAGCTTGGTTGATGTTTAATATATATAAACACTGAGTTAACAACCCAAGGTGTAATTGAGAAACAGTTATGCCATGAACAAAAAGTAGTATTTATCCAATAACATGGTCTCTCTGTATTGGTAGTTAAATGAGAAACCAGACAACCTTTTTAGAGCTTAAATGTTTTCCTTTCTCTGATCTGTATGTGAAGTTACACTATCATACAACAAGTCATTTCTTACTGGATATTTGTATCATTACAGAAAGCCTATTTGCATTTCTAAACCAGAATGCATTTCCACAAAACCCTACATCTAATTAACACAGTATGTCCAAGAGAATCTCACATTGTCTGAAAAGACAAATAGAAAAAGAGGTGGTTACAAAAACAGGCTTTCAAAGGACTTGTCTCCTACTTATTTATATCTCAAACAGATTAATTTCTTACTACATTCTAGGAAATGGTCTCATCCATTTTTGTAGGGCAGATAGAGCTTTTTAAAAGACACTAAACACAAACATTACTGTATTTCTGACTTACATGACTGTCTTATGAGCATCAGCTGTAAAAGTGTTTTATGTACTGCCTTGTATTCTTATATTTTATGCTCTTCAAATGAAAAAATATTAGCACTCCATTGAGTTGTTTGCTCCCTAAATCAATCAGAAATTGTAACAGATGAGGATATGTATGTTAAATCAATAAAGTATGTAATATGTAGGAGGCAGAACTGTGCAATCAAGGATGATATTCCTTTTAACTTCATTCAGATATGAACTTGGCCTAATGTACATGGCATGCTGATGGCCACTGATGGCAGTGCCTCCAAGTGATATTTAATCATAAGCATCACTGTAGTAGAATGGCTGGCTACTCAATTATGAGATGTATCTATATTAGAAGAAAACTCTTCCTTAAGACTGTTTTCCAGTAAGTATATTAATACCATTATGAAATAGAAATTAATACTCCCTTCCAAAACCATATTGCTATTCAAAATCATGCTATATGATCATTAAGAATCATACTGCTGTATGTGTTTGCATGGCAAAGATTTGGTAGTGGGGGCTACAGTGTGCAGTTGACAGGATCTTTCCCCTTTTTCAACAGAGACAATGCCAAACAGATCCAAGATGGACCCACTGCTGGCCAAAGCCAAATCCACCAGTGACAGCGGCACCTCTGGGATAATGTATCTAAAAAGGTTGAAAAATTATTGCCAACTACAGCCTGAAGAGAGGATTGAGAGTGTGTGAGAGGAGCAGCTCTGCAGACACAGGTCAGTGAAGGAGGAGGGGCAGGAGCTGCTCCAGGCCCAGAGCAGAGATTCCCCTGCAGCCCCTGGTGCAGCCCTGGGTGAGGCAGCTGTGCCCCTGCAGGCCCTGCAGGCCCAGGGGGGAGCAGAGATTCCCCTGCAGCCCCTGGAGGAGCCACAGCAGAGCAGCTGGGTGTGCCTGAAGGAGGCTGGGACCCCATGGGAAGCCCGTGCTGGAGCAGGCTCCTGGCAGGAGCTGTGGCCTGTGCAGAGAGCAGCCCCTCACTGGAGCAGGCTCCTGGCAGGAGCTGTGGCCTGTGGGGGACCCATGTTGGAGGAGCCTTCCTGAGGGACTGTACCGCATGGAAGGAACCCAGCTGGAACAGTTAATGGAGAGCTGCAGCCCATGTGGAGAATTCATGTGGGAGAATTTTGTGGAGGACTGTCTCCTATGGGAGAGACCCCGTGCTGGAGAGTGGTGAGGAGCCTTTCCAGTGAGGAGGAAGAAGTGGCAGGGACAACGTGTGATGCAACTGACCATAACCCTCCTTCCCCATTCACCTGCTCTGCTGTGGGGGAAGAAGTAGAGAAATTAGGAGTGAAGTGGAACCTGGATAGATGGGAGGGAGGGGTTGGTGGAAAGTGTTTTACTTTTATTTCCCTTTATTCTTCTCTCATTTGATTGGTAATAAACTAATTTTCCCCAAGATGAGTCTGTTTTGCCCATGACAGTAATCATCGAGTGATGTCTCCCTGTTCTTATCTTGACCTATGAGCTTTTTGCCATATTATCTAGTCCCTGTTCAGCTGAAGAGGGGAATGACAGAGCAACTTTGATGGGCACCAGGCATTCAGCTGCGGTCAACCCACTACATGCTGTCTTACTTAATATTTGAATAATCACTGTTTTAGATGAGCTGTATTTCACCACTTCTTTAATATTCTTAGATTAGATTAACCAGAAAGCTGCTAAAATTTGCCATATTCTCTTCCTCAAGTAACTCTTACTGGCCACAGCTGGAGAAGAGATAGTGATGGACCTTTCATATGACCCAGCATGAATGTTTTCCGAGTAGTATTATTTAGCACAGTTTAAATCAAGAAATTACAACAACAGGAGGTATGATGCACGTTTCCTGAAACACATGAACCTTCTCTAAGCCTACTCCATGGAGATAACCTGAAGGAGGACAACTTTGCCATCATTAACTACCTGATCTTTCAGAAACCAGAGAAAAAAATAGATGGATCCTAAACAGGAAATTTTGAAATTGCTCCCTCCCATCAAGACTATGCAATTTTCCACTTCATTATTTTCTACCAAGATAATTTAATTGCTACTCAGAATTATCTGGGGACACTGATTCACCTTTTAATCAGAATCATATCTTTTAGTTGGATGAAGTCACACAAAGACCATTAGTATATTAAAAGCATTCTAGGCTATCAGTTTAATACTGACATAATTACTATTAATAATCTTTACTTAGCTCTCCTTTTTTCTGTTGTGTTTCAGGTTTGGTTTTTTTTTTCCTTTGCCACTGTGAGTCATGGGCAGAAGTGCAAGAGAAAACAACTTTTCTTTGTAGGATGCAAGCAATCCAGTTCTGCATGTGGTAGTTTGTTAACAAGAAACAAATAGTTAAAAGGAATAAGACATGTTTTTAACTGATGCTCTTCCATGATAGTCTTTCAAAATCAGAAGAGTATTTTAGCAGTGGGGTACCCCTACTTTGATTTTGAGCTTTTCTATCTGTATATTAACACAAATAACTAAATTCTGTAAAGAGAAAAAGACAGCTATGCAGTAAGAAGCTAGCAATGGAAATGTTTGTGACAATTTCTTACAAACCACAGACTGAAAAGAAGGAATCAACACAGGGAACTTTACAATGATACCACCTGAAGAGAGAAATTCTGGAGACTGGAAAAACAGAAATGTCTCATAATTTCCTCAGGTCATCTGTGAGACACAGCACTCAGCACACTAATCAGAAAAGCTTCCATGGAAGGCAAAATTAAAAGTAAAACATATGCAAATAAACAGTATAATATATACTCAAAGAACTCTGACAGAACTTATGTTTGTTTTCTTGGTACTTGAGCTTTAATATCCCAGCAAGACTGCCTATCTGCAAGGACAGCAGCTGGTTTTTATTTTATTTATTTATTTATTTATTTTTTCTTTAACCTAAAATAAGAATTTTTATTGAACGTACATGCCTTATTCTTTCTGCATAACAATAAATGGCCTTTTCAATAGAACCACATATTTGAAAAAAACTCCATAAAGACTTAAAAAAAAATCTGGGCAAAATCATTAAAAATACAAACCCTTGTAAGATTATTTATGAATGATCCTCAGTTAGGAACAAATAGGAAAAATAATGCTAATTTTGTCTCCTCATTCTGTTTCTCATGGAGGTATTCCTAGCAAAGGGTAACGAACTACCGTCACAAAATTAAAGAACATGTAGTGCATAGAAAATAAACTGTAAAGGCAGAAAAAGCAATTTCTTCAAATCAAATTATTGCTACACTTCCCTAAGGCCAAACATGCTCTGCTTAATTTAAGAACCCATTTGAGGTACTGCTTCTCTAACAAATAAAGTCTGAAATCAAACTTCTGACCTTATGAAAAGAATGATAGAGAATAAGTTTCTATTTCTCATAATTCAGTGGGGAGTGGTGCCTTTGAGGATTTCAAAGATGGAGATTTCAATGGCTCCTATAGCTAAACCAATCCAGTGTTTAATCACTGTCTCTTAAATACCGTTTCCTTATTTCAGCTTAAATCTCCCCTGTTGCAGTTTCTGACCACAGTGTTCTCTCACAGTTCTCATTTTAGAAGAATCTGGCTCTGCAGAACAAACACTTCTAAACATGTTTGGGTGTGCACAGCTGTGTGCTGGGAGAGTGTCTAGTGCAGAAGGTAAGCACTGAAACATGAGGATGATGAAGAGCAGATGGCCACACTCCTCGCTGGGATGTGGATGAGCTACAGGAGCTGATGCCCTAGTTTTAGAAGCCAGCTGACAGAACTCCACGAATTGGCATGAAGATCTAGAAGAATAATTCCCAGGTGCTCAGACACAGTAAGTGGCAGTATATAAGAACAACTGACATGACTTGGACAGAATTCAGGTGCTTACCTCATGGTGAAAGTTCAAAGCAGGGTTTTATCATTATGTACAACATTCAGGTTTCTAGAATTGCAGTTTATTGTTACAAGGTAACTTTATTTTTTTTTAGAAATGACTCTTGTCTTGCGAACAACTCTTGTTTCTTAAAACTCTTTTCATAGCTACTCTCTTCAGGATGGTAAAGTCTGATGGCCTGACCTCCATTTCAGTAAGCCTATTACATAGACATGAGAAGAGATTTTCATCCTGTGTAGGTCAAAATGGCAGAGGAAAACAAATTGTAATTATGGAGGGAAACACCCTCATTTTCAAATACATTTTAGCATGTCAAATTCCACAGTTCATTATCTGCTAATAGTCGATTATGTTGTTTTTTCCAGCTCTACATCATCTTTGATTATTGTGAGATCAGAAACTTTCTTAAAAAGCTAAGTGAGATCCTTTGTAAAAAGCTTATCTGCTGCAAAAGGTGATTTAGTGGAGGAGAATTAAAATGCTGGCTTCTTAGAAAAACTCTGTTATTATTAATGTACTGATATGCACAGATCATTTATCAGAGGCGAAGACACAAAGTTGGTTTTGTGATAGGTTTGCTTCTTTGCTACGAACAGCTTTATGTTCATAGTCTTACAGTAGTTTTGAAAAACTGCAATACATTCTGTTCTCAGTACCCTTTATAATTTGATGCACAGAAGTTGACATCCACACTCTACTTCATTAGCATGGGATGATTAAGTGAAGAAGATATTTAAGTTATTGATGTATGAAATTAACTGCCTTCTCCTCTTAGCCATATATACAGGAGGCAGGAAATGTTTTTGAAATTGATGGTTGAAGGTATAGGACAAGTCACCTTGTAGGAGGAAATTAGCATCTACCAGGTTTTTTGAGAATGCTCAGATTTATCTTGCTTCTTAAAGCAAAAAGCCAACCTGTGTAATGAAGTTTTCAAAATTAGGCACAGAGTACAGCTAGTATTCTGAGGTTCTTTTAATTTCACTTTTCAGTTCTAAGGTATAATCCAGTGCACCAAAGTAATTTATAAAAACTATTTCTCTAAGCTGTTCTCAAAGACATCTAGTAATAGAGGTTTTACATTTCCAAGCAATGTTGAAGACAGTTTTTCCCACTATTCTTGAAAAAGTCTGCAGCCTTCTACATTTTTCAGGCACCTGATGCAGGCAATTGTAATTGAAACTGTTTATCTTAAATTATTGCACCAAATAGATAGACTTAGATAGATTACATTTCTGTGTACCATAGGATAGCTACTGTGATCCATAGGCAGAGGAAAGAATTTGCATGTGTATGTCAATTTGTTAAGTCTGCTTTTGCAAGTATAATGGATAATACACAATTTTAATGATATAGAACTGCTCTTACTCATTTTTTGTGCACTAAATATAGGAATTCAGTCTCTGGAGTCATCTATTTAAAATATGTCTTAGAAATAAACATCCTGGTTATTCATTTTCCTATTAATACAGTAGACTGCATTACCTCTAAAAGTACTAGAAAGTACTTCATTACAGATATTTTAAAAACATACAAAGATGCACAGATTCTTCACTGGTCCCCCTCTTCTGTATTTGCTTTTTCAAACATAGCATATCTTTTGCTCTAACAGGAAACTTCTATGGTTCTAGCATCTATGGGAGATTTTGATAGAAGTTGTATTTCCTCCCATATATTCTGCTCATGGTTTTTGCATTTCCTATGGATTGTCTAAAGTGATTTTTCAATACACTGGTCTTCAGTAAATAGTTTGGAATAATTTAGAGGTCTCCATGTAGAACATGTGTTTAATAATAATGAATTTTTATTACAAGAAAAATATTTGTGAAACATATCAGAACACACTAATAAAAAAATACCCAAAACCCCCACCCTTTGAATAATTTTCCCTCTCATGATGTTAGACTCACATTTTTACTTTCCTTGAACTGTACTGGCTGAGAATTATTTTGTACTTTTAATCCAATTTTCAAAGACAAAAAGCCATCTTTTAAAAAGATGATCTGTATTAAGAGAAATAATCTGGTTAATAATAATCTTCTCAGACAATGAATCAGAGAAAATAAAAACTAGCTATATATAATTTTGCACCTTGTTATGTTGGATGTGACCTCTATATGCATATGCTAATAATTTTCTATTTATCCTTTGACCTATTTTCCATCATTTATGTGACCCTTTTTCTCAGGTCACTTGTCAGGTTCTTCATTTCATTGAAGAACTCACGATTTAGCCAATTTGGTCTTTCATTGAACTGCCTCTCTTTCTTTTGCTCAAGAGTAATTTGCGTGGGTGCCTTCATTTTGTTCCTTTAAGAGACTGCCAACTTTCTTAAGCTGCAGTTATAAAAGAGTAGTTCTGTCTGAATGTGAAAACAAACTAAGAGCCTGTCTCATCCCTCAGCTTTCTGCAAGGACAAAGATTGGTGGGAGCTCTCATTCAAACGCTGGTAGCACTGGGCTGTAGTTCTGCCTTGCCAGACTTCCCTAGGGTATTGTGTGAGGTCTGTGAAGCTCAGCTTGTTTTTCTCTAACTGCGTGTTTGAGCATCACAAGGGCATGGATTTCAAAGGACAGTGGTGGTAATTGCACATTGGTAGGACAGCCAAGGCCTACAGCAAATCCCTGATATTGGGGCTCTATATTAATAAACGATCCTTGGATGTACTTACTTTTGTGTATTGTTGTTTCCTTGCATAGTCCTTGTCTGCTTAATAGAAAACCTGAATGAACAAATTTAGTAAAAGTGATGCAATGTTAACCTTTCTGCTTCAATCTGTGTTTCGTATTTTGCAAATTTTGCATGTCAATACAATCATTATTGAACAAAAAACAACAAATATACCCTGGAAAGAATTTTCACTGAAACAATTGAATACTGAGTAAACACTGAGAAAATTAAAACGTGAAATAAACCAAAGCTAGAGAGTACTGAAATTCAAAGAGATGCTAGAAAACATGAAAAATAAAGGCACATGATATTTGTGGTCTTTTATAGTCCAAGATAACCAAAAATGTTCAGAAAATTGCAAGTGTAACTCACTGCACTCTGTGGACAACAGCACTTCTTGCTGTACTTTACATTAAATTTCTCAAATTTTCTGCTTCAAGTCAAGACATTTCATAGAGTTGACAGGAATTTTTCTGAAGTTTTTTTTCATGATAAGAGTCTGGGAAATCAGGTACTGGAATGCCCCTAAGCCTGGGCTGGACACTGGAGAGACCATAGAGACTGCAGTTGGCACTGAGAGGCACCAAGGTTCAACCCAGCTCATGAGGAAACTGTGGAGACTTTCCATGGAAACAAAGCAACCATCAGTTAGTTACCGAATGGTAGGTTGAAGAAACATTCTTAGTAAACAAGAACTTTACACACAAAGAGCAGTGAATCAGGAGCACATTAGTCTGGAGAGCACCAACAGACACAAGTATACTTTCTCAAGAGACAGAAAGGAAGGCTGCCTGAGCACACAAGAACTAATGAATTCTGTTTATTCAAAATCCAGCTTACTGAGAGCTTTCAACAGCTCATGATAGAAGATTGTTTTGCCCTGAAGCTCACTGTAACAGAAAGCTGTGAGACTCAGGTCATAATCACGGATGAAAGGACTAACTTAAAACACTGTGGCATGGGTGATAAAGAAAAATTATCTAAATGCTATAAAGCAAGGAAGGTAGAGATCACAGGAGTCTCCATTGTGGTAAATCCAGCAGGTTTAACTGAGTAATGCAGCAAAATCTGGATGGTTTAAAATACTTTAGCATAAAAGAAATAGCCTGTTCTGTGAATTTGAGCTATTATTCTATGCACCACAGGTAGGGAACAGATCAACCTGCTCCTTTATGCAACAGTTTTAAAATATATGAAAATTTTTAGCACATGCCTCCACTCTCATCCTCCAGTCTTATCTTCTCAAGATCAAACATTTCAGGTTTTTCCCTTGTCAAAGATATCTCTGAATTTCTGGCAAAGCTTGTTGCTTTCCCATTGTTTCTCTGAAATTATTCTACCTGTTCTTCAAGTGAAACATGACAAAAAATGGATTTAGTACTTCAACACAGTCATTAGCATTGCTGAAGAGTAGAAGGAAAAAGGACATCTCAAGGACTATACTCATCCTAATATTTGACATAATACTTGTCTTTCTCACAAATGGTAGGTTTTTGTCTATTAAACCAGGAAGTAGACATATGTCTACCTCTGAGAAAATGTGCTTATCTACTAAGAATAACCGAAACATATGGCAAAACACAAAGTCTTTCTTTCACAAACAATAGTTTCAATGTGCAAATGAATTTCATATCCAAGTGCTTGAAGGGATAAAAGCCAAACTGTATTCAACAGGTTTAACACTCTCTCATCTTGTGAGCTACTGTAGTCTGTAGCTCCTTTTATTTTTGGAATAGGTATTTAGTTGTTTGTCACCGTATTATTGTGTGGCTATCTCTTCCTACATAAATTTCTAAGTCTCCATCCTTTCTTTCTATGTTGTGTCTTATTTTTTTCATAGCATAATTTCAGTTTTTAAATTGAAAATACTATTTTATATTATCTACCACTGTAGCTCCACCACACCAATTTTCTTTCATTTGTTTAATTTCAAGTCAATGTTTAGGGATGTTAATAAGAATCCTGAATATTACTGGATACAGGAAAGATGCATATAAAATGCCAGTTGTTACAAACTTTTGATGCTGAACTATTGATAACTACCAAAGGTCTGATTTTCCTCCTAGTTTTATTTTTCTCTGACATAAATGAATTCTAACCATATATCCCTGGTCATCTATGAAAATGGTATGCAATACAGCATAAAAGGGTACAACCTATTCCCTACAGGCTTTATTAAATCAAGGATTTAACAGTTACTGGTCTCTATCTCAAAGGCCTGATGTCCTCTTAGAGAAAGAAACCAAATTAGGATGACCTAATTTGTTTATGACAATGCTGTTAAGTTACTCATCTCCTTGTTGCCCTTTGTGATATTTATAGTCAAGCAGTTGATTATGTTGTTTTATTTCTCTGCTTCAGAATTTAACAGTACCATTAGTTCTTCAGCTTGATATTAACAGCATTCAGCAGCTCATAGAAATTGACTTCTTTAATGAAAGATAATTTGCATCTTTGGCCTTTTAATAGCTAGAAAGCAAAAATTTTGTTGTTGTTTCTCTTAGTGCTACTATTGCACCATGGAGACATTTTACATTCATTTTACATTTTCAAAATTGTCCCACTTTAGTCACTTCTTATGTCATGTCTTGTGCTTGGGGAAGCTTGGTTTATAAGAAAAAAAAGACTCAGTGCTGTTAAGTGGAGGAAGATCTGTTCTTATTCAAAGGATTTAAACAGGCACTAAACCCAGGAAGATAAATGTACTATATTAAAATGGGCCTTGAGGGACAGGATAGCAGAGCATGTAAGGATGTCCCTAAGGAAAACAAATACACTCAACACCAAAATGTGAACAGGACTGGCTGGCAATATTTACTATGGTAAACAAAATAAAGTCATGGCACAAGCTCAGGCTCAACCATTCATCTGTCCATACTATTTAACAGTTAGCACATTCCTGGTCCACTTTTTGCCTATTCAAGACAGCACTCTTCCAGGGGTGCACAGAAGTCTTTTGGGAAGAAGCATGAACCATTTACTGTTCCTTACAGACAGACTGGGACAAGGCCATAGTGCTTCAGAGAAAAAAGAATTTAATTATATGGATATTGAATGTGTGGTACCACATTCTTGGGGCTCTTTGTGGCTATGGAATTGTCCCTGGTTCATTTTATATACCAATACCCATGCAGTGATTGTCTATCCACTCCCACTAACTTCTGTCTAATTAATTAGTGGTTTCTTTTATTTTGATTACTCCAAGTATTCTGGATTGGTTTGAGTTTTTTGCAATTCTCTTCTACTCAACATTTGCCATTTGACCTAGCTTCTGCATTCTGACCTCTTCTGCATACTCCTTATATTTGAGGTCAATCAAGAACTTATAGTTTATCTGGGCAGTTAATTTATACACTGCATACCCCCTGCATTGGAGGAGTGTGTAGTTCTTATAATACTGTGTGTATTTAAAGTGATACATCTTCTCTTTTATTTTTTCCTATGCTCCCCTCCTAGGAGGGGAACTATACGTATTGATTTTCAGAGCTGAAGTCTGCTTATTTGGAATCCATTGGTTTTATTTCATTGCATTCCTTTCAACAAACGATATCTGAGAAGTCAAAATTGTTCACTATCACTAGTGATAGTACATTATTTCACTAGCTACTCACCAGAAGTTTTGTTTTTCTTAACCTTTGTATCGTAATTGTGTTCACTAGACCCTCACCATTATAATTGTTTACATTCTTCTCTGCCACTGTCTCTTCATGTCTAAAAAATACATAAGTTCTATTTATATGTTACATTTTCATGTTTTTGAAGTGCTTGTTGATGCCATGATGGAATCCTGCAGTTCATGGAATGGAAAAGTTACTATTTTTAAAGTTGTAGTCAATTTTCATTACAGATCTCCCAAAAAAGATTGTGCAAGTATTAAATTATTTTACAGGAATATTCCCTGTAAGCTGACAGATATCTATCCTTCACTAAGTCCTGTCTGGTACAAGTTGGAAGACTGCTTGGTATTAATTTGGTTAATGTACAAATCTTCTAAAATAAGTACTGCTAAAACTGAGAGGTTAAACTGTTTCTCAGTCAAGATTCAGCAGAGATTATGATATGGCGCTTAACTACTCAGATGATGATGAAACCACAACATTACACAATACGTTTGTTAATATATCTGAGAGCATCACGGATAGGTAAATTCATTCACACCCACTGAAATGTAAAAACATAAACAAAAAAATCAGGCGCTGTTTTTCTAAAGCGTAAGCAAAAGTAGTCAATTTGATTCATGTTGAAGGTAGCAAATGGAATATATGAAATTACTTTTTCCTCAGTACCTCACATTTTTGGAGAATTCAATAGAGACAGTGACAGCATTCAAAAAGTGCTGACAGATATTACTCAGATACTAACAAGGTCACATAGAAATTTAGAGTCTGAAACTACTGTGTGCTAGATGTAATAACTACATACTTGCCTTTAAATCTAGAAATATTCCCAGACATTGGAACCTGATTGTCTATACTGTTAATTTTTTTAAATGATTCCTGATAGAGATTTGGTCCAAATAATATGCTAATCTGCCAAAGAACTGCAGATCTGAATACAAATCTGGACCATGCACAGGGAACCACTTCCAGTGGGTTGTTTGCACACAACTAAAGTGTTTTTGAGGGCAAAACAAGTTAAAAGTACAAATATAATATTTCACGTCAGCTGGCCTCCATGAAAAAAATTGCAGCCATAATGACTGCTTGGCAGAAAGGCTGAAACTTTTTAATATGCATAGGAAGTTGGCCAATATTGTATGCAAAATATATATATCCTGATTTATATCAGAAATAATGTGGTCAGCAGGAGCAGGGCAGGGATCAGCTTGTGCTTGGCACTGGTGAGGCCACACTTCAAATTCTGTATCCAGTTCTGGGCCCCTCACTGCACGAGCTGGAGCTCTGTGTCCAGAGAAGGGCAATGGAGCTGATGAAGGGTCTGTATGTAAATGCTATGAAGAGCAGCTCAGGGAGCTGGGGAGGTTTATCCTGGAGAAAAGGAGGCTCAGGGGAGACCTTGTCACTCTCTACAACTGCCTCAAAGGAGGGTGTAGCCAGGTGGGGGTCAGTCTCTCTCCCAGGCAACAAGTGACAGGACAAGTGGAAATGGCACCAAGTTGTGCCAACGGAGGCTGGGGCTGGATATAAGAAAAAGTTTTTTCACTGAGTAAGTGGTTAAGCATTGGACTAGGCTCCTCAGTGAAGTGGTAAAATAACCATTCCTGGAGGCATTCATAAAATGAGTGCATGTGGCATTTCCTGACATGGCTTAGTGGGCATGGTGGCATTTGATCAAAGGTTGGATTTGATGATCTTGAAGATCTTTTCCAACCTTAATGATTCTATGATTCCATGAATATAACCTTCCTATGTGTCCAAATGGTTATTTGGTGAAATGTCTCTCAACAGTTACAAGGGCAGGACAAAAAACTGAATTTTAAGTGTCAGTGTTTGGCTTTTGTTTCTTCCTCCTGTGTACTCAAGGAAAGTATTTTTAATTCTATAGCTACAGAAATGGGGGTGGAGAGCAAGGGACTATTTCTTGAGCCTAATGGCTATTACTGCTATTTGCCTTTTTTCTGCATGCCAAAGGAGTGTGATTAAGGGAATACCCTCAGAACATAAAGTAATCTAATACGATTCAACTAACAATCTGATTACAGAATGTGCTGTGCACTGCTCAAGACACTCTCGGTGAACACAGTATGCACGCATATCTTCATCACAAAAACTGTATCAGTACTTACAATATCACTTATTTGCAGCCTAGTCTACTATTAAAATATTCTTATTTTCCCCTAAAAATCCTTTGGGTATTATAAGCATTCCACATTGCCCACTGTAAAAAGAAAAACACCCACTGTAAAAAGAAAAACAAGACCTTAATGAATCCTATCTAATTTTAGTCACACATACATTTAGTCACACATGTCATACACATACATTATAAGCATAAACCTTTTCAACATTGAAGTGAACAAAATGTTAAAAGGAGCTGAGCATATCCAGCTTCTTTAAAAATAGTTTCAAACACCAAAATAATGTTCTAGAGAGACCCAATACTTATTTGTATTTATGTAAGGAAAATCTAACAAATTTCTTTAAGCAGAAAATCATATTTTCCTGGAAAACCTACTTATTAAGTATGCATCCTGTTAAATAAAACAACAGGAAAGGCTGTGGCAAATTATAAATTTATAATATGTGAAAAAGTGTTGGTCAGTGCAGGGTGGATATAACTGGAACTGGGCTTCATTACCTATACCACTAAATCTCTAGAAGATGAGTTTTATGATATTTTGTAAAGAGAAAATGATTTGGGATTAGTTTTTATCTTGATTTTTTATGATTTATTGAGGAATCAAGGTCTTTTCTTTCAGCTTAACATTAAAGATAAAATTGCATGCAGTCTCAAATGACAGCTGGAAATCATGATATCATGAGACAAGACAATGAAATTCAGGGAACTAAAAAAAATGTTTGTCCTACGACATTAGGTGAGCTGGTGATTTTTAAAGAATCCCAGCTTGATGTAGTAGCTGACATATGCCAGACAACGTGTCATTTAACCCGTATTAAGTAATTAGGATAAACATCAGGGAGCTTTGGTTTCAATCAGATTACTTAAAAGGTTAAACTCCTTCTCAGTGAAGTCAAAACTTCCAATAATATCATCTTTGGATTAAAAAACCTCCGTCAGTTCAAACTCCTAGAGAATATAACAGGTTGTCTGACACAGACTAACAATTTTGTTAAAGTAACTTCATACTTCAGCTGGGCAATGTGAAATAGAAAAATGCCTTTAAAATAATGCAGAGTATAACCCAAATTCTGTATTAGAAATCTTAACAACCCAAGACCTTGTGATACATTCAAACCAAATGCCAAACAAAGAAATAAAAAGGGAAGTTTTGATTTTGGCTATTCATTGTAATTTCTTCATTTGTAGTCTACTTTTATACTTTTATTTTGGTGTTTGACTGTATCTTAACATAGCCAAAATAAGAATAGCCATGCATGAGAAATGCACAGCACTGTCAAAAGAAAAAGAGTAACAAAACCAAGAAAAAAGCTGTATTGAATATGAGTACTGGAGAAGTTAGGTAACAGTTTCTACCTTAGTGAACAGCTGTCACTGAGTGTCAATCATAGATAATTGACTCCCAAGCAAAAGCTGATTTTGCCATCTGCTTTCTTGCCGGTCAAGAAGCTGGCAGTTAGTAAAAGTAATCAAAGAAAACCCAGAATTTAACAAGACAGTTAGCAGCTGCCACTGAGACTTATGACTTCTTAAGTGAGATTGGAGATAGCCAAATTTCATAATACCTCAAAGGAGCAGAGCAACTGCTGAATTAAGTGACAAAGAACTGGGAAAATTACAGAAAATTATCAGAACAGCAAACATGGGAACACACAGAAAAAATAAAAGCTAAATGCACTTCTAAGTTACATGATTTCCAAGTTCTCCAGACTTATAGCACATTTAGGGAACAGAGGCAAGAACTTGTTTACAGGGATTATTTACCATGGTGAGCAGATGGTCTTCTGTCCACTAGCTGCTCAATTATCCACACCCCAGAGTGATAGCCTGGACAATAGAGTCAACATCCAGGTGCACATTCAAAGCTGAGTGAACTAAAGTAAGGCTTTGGCTTTGAAAGACTGAGGCATTCTACCACTTGTTGATCACAACCCCCTTAATTAAAGGGGTGTATAAGTTAATTCTGGATGGTTAAAATGCTACCTCCTGCAAAATAACCTATTTGCCTTGGAACAAATTTCCAGAAACATTGGTTTACATGAATCCTTACTTAGATGAGTAAGTATAAAAAATTTTGCTTCATACTTCATTCTTAGAATTAGATAGAAAGCTCTTTTGAAAGAGAAATTGAGTTATGATCTTTGTAGTTAAAGAAGACAGCTACTAGTATTCAGACATTATTAACCATAGCATTGACAATATCTCAAGAACATTTACATGTAATCACCTTCTCATCAACATACACAGCAGCTTGGATTTTAATTCCAACCAATCATGAAATCACTTAATGAAAATTAAATGTTGAAGTCTTGAGTTTTTCTTAACCTTCAAGTCTCTTTTAGTGACTTCACTTTGCCCATGCTTAGCTTACTTCTCTGGGCAAAACTTTGCTTCTATGTATACCATTTATGTGCCAGGATGTGAACAGATGAATTTCCAAGCTTCTTTCTCTCTCCTGCTGCTATTTACCCCTCCTTTGTTTGTTTGTTGGTTTGTTTATTTGTTTTGGTAATTTTTTGCTTGGTTTGGTTTTTGTTTTTATCTGATTAACTTATTCATCCTATTTCTCTCATGGCTAGCTAGAACAAATATGTTTTCCATGACTTAAGAATCATTCATGCAGCTTCTGGATAGATAAGAAGTGAAATCACTTGGAAACTGGTCTAACTTCCTAGTATCACTGCAACCAAATTTGCTGTTTGAGTCACAGAGTGAGATCACAGTGGACCACAGAAATGATAGTGCAAAGGACTGTAACATGACTGATGCTTTTCTTTTCCAACCAAAGCCTGTATTAGTCAAAAACTTTGTTAGTGTGAAAACAAACTGTTTTTGTGCAACATCTGTGACCATCAATAGGGCCCAAGACAGTACCAGAAAAAGACAGATATGTACTCTTTAAAACCTGAAGATGATTCCGTACAATTATTTGTTATATGTAGTCACAGTTATATAACTTTACAGTACTCTCTATCTTGCTAGCATGGTGGTGAAACTGGAACTAGAAATGAAAAATGTACAACTTTAAGAAAATCAGGTGTGCTAAAAAGGCCTGCTCACCCAAAAGCCTATGCACAGACCTAGCAACAAATACAAATCCTGTATTTTCCCTAGATGCAGAAGAAAAAGTATTTATTTGCAATGGAAACAAACATTTCTGAATTGCTGCTAACCTACTGAAGTCATGTTAAAGAAATTACAGCCAGACTAGTCTATAAAAGAACACCTGCACATTTAAGGATTCCATTGAGTAAGGAATTTTCCACTGAGCAGTGTGTGGGAGAAAAGTACCTTTATTTGACCAAAGTTTTGATCAGAAATACTGTTTTCTTTGTTGATATTTACAGTTTTACATGCAAACATAAGCATGCTGAAAAAAGCCAATGGAAATTGTTTTACAACCACATCTGACCGGAAACAAAACATACTACAAATCATCATAATCACAGAAAAAATATTTCTATTGAGCTTCAGTTATCTCTTATACTTTTTAAAAAATTTCTGTCATCAGGTTGGAATTCAAAATCTTCTACATATCCATACATAACAAATACATAAAAAGGTGGCATCAATGAGGGAAGATTTTCTACCTCCGTGTCGTCTGAAGGGACCAAATAATTTGGAAAGAAATAATTACTAATAAATTATCTGCTCAACTTAAGCTTATTTATAGGATGACTAAAAATATAAAAGACACTTTTCTGTTTCCTATTCTTCACAATTCATAGTATTTCAATTAGAACTCTGCTGCAAAATGTAACAAGAGGTGAACAAAAGCCAGTGAATGAGATAATTCTTAAGGATAGTTAAATTATCATTAGGTTTGCATAGCTGAAAACTACTGAACTAAATTCATGCCACTGATAAAACTCAACATAAATATTCTTATGTCAGTTATACCTTGTCAGTATCCTTTAAGACCTAATTAGAAGATCACTTAATTTAAGTTACCTAATAACAGACAATGAACATGTAGTCATTTAGAATAGTTAAAAGAACCTTATGAATCACATCTGAAATAAGAACTTCACAGGCTAAGGCAAAGGTTCACATCCTGACATCAGAGTAGGGACTGCAGATTATGGCAAGTGGAACTTCAGTGATACAATTCAGTGAAAAGCAGCTGTACTAAATCTCGAAATGACTTTAGGAGTAGATAGTACCCTTTGACAGTGCTGAAAGAGGGATCTTGCATCCTCATTTTTCCCTGTTCCTCTTTTGATTTCGTTCCATTCTTCCCACCCTCAGTAATGGAGTTTCCACAACATATCTCAGTGCCTAGAATAAAAGGTCCATACAATCTCAAGATTAAACATTTAATGAGTTAAACAGCTTCTTGTTTTCCCAAGATACTTTTCTCATATTTTAGTGAGGGAAATAGAAACAAGTTAAGGGATTTCCCATTCCTGCTCTGAAAAGTATTTACTGTTGTGAAAGTTGTTAATATGTCTATATCCATTTCACACAATGTCTCATTAATATATTTTAAAAACCCACATTCTTTATTCATTACCTCATAGCCTGTATCAAAGTTCCAGGATCTATTAATATCTTTAGGATTATTAAATAAGGCAAAAGATTTTGGTTTAATGAGTGTAAGAAAAGAAACCTGGAGATTTGTTATTTGAAGAAGCAATCCTGAAAGTACTATTGGGAACTAGATAACAGCAAAACATTCAACTCTGTCAAGTAAAATGCACACCAGAAAAGTCACTGTAATGTGGCCATTTTGGGACAAGGAAGTAATGGGTCCAACTGAGCTGAACTTTGAGGTGATTGTGTATTCCTCATCAGATGACTCTTTCAAAATGACAAATTTCACCTCACTTAAGCAGATGCCTATGGCTGAACTTGTAGTTGAGCTCAGTGGGGCCTCTTTATGGTCAATGAAGAGAAACAGGCTCTTAAAGAAGGTGACTCATCTTGCCTGTTTTAAAAAAGAAAAATTTTGGTGACAAATGCCTGTTTCTTACTGACTATGAACAAAGAGCTTAGGTAGGCTGTTGTAAGTACCCACACTTTGAAGAACTGCAATCACAGGAAAAAGTGGGAAGGCATTGAGAGTAAAAATAAAAAAAATCAGGGGGAGGGAAAAACAAAAAAAAAGGGGATAGTAACTAAGTCTCATGACAGACAATTGCAAACACTCCACTGCCATGGCCAGGGATACCTTTCACTGGACCATGTTGGTCAGAGTTCCATCCAACCTGGCTTTAAACATTTCCTGTGATGAGCCATCTGAACTTCTGAGCAACACAATCCAGTGTCTTACCACTCTCACAGTAAAGATTTTTTTCCTAAAAGCTAGTCTATTGATGCTGTCTATCAGTCTGAAACCAAACCCCCTTGTCCTGTCACTCTATGCTCTGGTAAATAGCTGCTCTCCATCTTTCTTGTAGGGTCTCCTCAGGTACTGGAAGGACACCGTCAGGTAATCCTGAAGCCTTTTGTCCTCCAGGCTGAACAATCCCATTTCTCTCAGCCTTTCCTCATAGCAGCGGTGCTCCAGTCCTCTAAACCAATTGGTGTCCCCTCCTCTGTGCTGGCTCCAGCAGGTCCCTGTGGTTCCTGTGCTGGGAGCCCAGGGCTGGATGCAGGGCTCCAGGTGGGTCTCAGCAGAGCAGAGCAGAGGGGCAGAATCCCCTCCCTGCCCTGCTGCCCACGGGGCTCTGGGTGCAGCCCAGGACACGTTTGGCTCTCTGGGCTGGGAGTGCCATGGCTGGGCCATGTGCAGCCTCTCACCCACAGCACCCCCAAGCCCTTCTGGGCACGGCTGCTCTTGAGTCTGTCTCATCATCCCTTCATCTCCCTGTCTTTTCTCAACAATTTAACATCCAAATGTTACCTGTTGGTCACATGGCCATGTACTGCAGAGACATTTCCTGTCATAGGCTTCTCAACTATCTTCTTGTATATGTTCTGAAGAAGTGCCACAGAATTTTATGTTTCCTTTCTCTTCACAAAGCAGCATAAAGAAGTTTCCACAGAACAAGTACTAGGGAATCACTTTTATGTCATGTTAGTACAACAGAAATGCTTACACTGAAAATATTTTAAGCATCAGCTACACCAAGAATAAAGGCAAGAGGATTTCCAGCTTTCACCTTTCACTTCCTTCTCCTCTTCCCATTTTCTAGCTACACCTGCTTCCACCAGCCAGAAAATCTAGAATATTGCAGCTGTTCTTTCTGCAGGATAATTCTGATTTTGCATAGGGCTCTAGCAGAATATGTAATCCTCACTCTGCAAAGACTCGAAACAAGATATTCTGGACTATGATCTGCTCTATATTTGGTAGCATGAATGTATCCCAGATAGTTAATCAAGGAACTATGTTAGTATACTTTATATTTCAGTACATTTGTCATTGTTGCCCATTTTAAAAACTGGTAGAACAGATATTTCCATAGTGTGTTACAGAACAGTTCAAACATTATGGTGCAAAACTTCATCATGCACAAAACAGGAAGCAACATTAATGTTTTTATTGCACATATTGTACTTGGTAGACTAGAAGTTAAAATAGTTTCAGCAATCAAATTAGACCTATTTATGGTATTTATTCAATAAGAACTTCCTACATTAAATTACTTATTAAAAAACAAATGCAGAATCACAATCATATAAATAGCCCGATCTTTGCTGGTTGACTCTACTATATAATTTTAACAGGAGCTTTTGGAAGGTGCAAGTACAGTATTTTTAAGAGCAAATTCTCTCAGAAATCATGTTTTTTTGAGTTAATATAATTAACTTTAAAAGAATATAAATGAAAATTGCCTTTGCTTCTCTTTTCCTGTTCAAGAATTTTTTGGCTTTTGACCACTTTTTATGGAGGTCTTGATGGTGTCTTTGTAATGTATAGTGGCTGTTTGAATCTTGACTAGTGTTTTATTTTGTCTCCTTCTTCCCAAGCAATGTTGAATATTCAACATCTTGTATCAACCTAGTTCAAATACTAGGTTGAAACAAAAGACAACATTTGGCCCTAATACTCTACCAAGTAACTCTGCAGTAATGCACTACATAGATGTGAAGCAAATGTAATTAAACAAGAAGTAAAACAACCTTCCACAAAGAAAGTACAAGATATTATCAGGCTCCAGACTTCAAAAGATTACTTTCCTTTCTTAAATTTATTTTTTCTTTTTTTTTTTCTTTTTTTTAAATGGATCACTAAAATGTTGTGAAAGAAAAAAAATTCTCTCCATTTTGTCTACAGTTAAACCTTGACCTAAAATATTCTCAGCCACTGTACTCATAAATCACAATTTTTATATCAAGAAGTAGATGTTGTAAAATTCATTTAAAGTATCACCATAAATTCTAAACAACTTAACACCTTATCAATATCCTGGTAGATTTTCAATATTTGAGGACGAACATGTATCTTTTAATTACCATCATCAGAAAATTGTAAATCTTTATATGCTTTATCTGCATTAACAAATAATGTGGTGGAATAGAAGAACATTTTTAAAGAAAATGAGTATTTGCTCAGTGGCTTCTATGCATTTAAGGGCTTTCAATGAATTCCAGTTCCAGGATGGTAGATTTTTCAGGTCCAAATACAGCACAGAAACTGGGAATACCATTTAGGTAATGTTACTGCAGAATAGTGAGTTTCAGATCATCAACAGTAACAAACATACAAATTATACTCATTTAAAGTGCACTATAGATACGTGCAGGTAAAGCTGGAGTGGAGTAGAAAAATGTTTTTTTTGTATAAGAAGTCAAAACCAGTTAAAATATATAATATAAAATATAAGATATTAAAAATATTCTATCAGAATATTGAGTATTTTGAATATTGCTTGCATCTTCTTGTCAAGTTACATGAAGAGGCTTTTTTTGCCATTCTTGTTCATGTAGTGGCAATAGAACAACTAAATAAACACAGCAAGACTTCTCCCTTCATTAGCCACATAAAATATATATCAAATTAGTCAATAACTTTGTCAGTGTGGTTCAATACCCTGATACCTGGCCATTTCCTCTACATAAACTATAAACTCTGCTTTGGATGAGTGTTACCATGTCTAAAGTAATGTCTTCTTCCTTTCTTACATGATCAGAATAGCTACACAGAAGTACAAGATGTTCTGAGGCCAAACCCACTACAGATGCCCTTCTCCTGTCATTCTCCTGCTTTTGTACAATGCTCCATCTTTTCTTCACAAAAGAAGAATGATACAAAACCTTTACAAGGACAACTCAAATGTTGTGTCATGTACACACTCTGTCTTCAGATCTGTAAATATTTTCCATGCTTAACAATATGCAAATACTCTCAACTTAACATGAAGTGATTTTTAAATAGGAACATGTTTAAGGTCTCATAAGAGTACATTGGCTTTATTTCCCTGCACACCTTTTCTCTGTTCTTCTATAGACATGAACATGTAGCACAGAAGCCTTCACACTGGTTTTAATTAATTCACTAAACACATAACCTTCAGAAAATACGCATACGAGCTCTCTTATCTTTTAGCATCTTGGATTTCATTTCAGAAGGCTCTGAAATCTGCTGTAGTTGCAAGTCATTCTGATGTGGTACTAAATTTTCAAATGCTAAAATTAAACATCAAGCAATGAAGAGTCAGAAATAATAATAAACATATTAAAATGTGGCAATTTTAAGAATATTGTTTCAAACTGTTTTCTGTGTTAATGTACACAGAAAAACCTATAAACATGTTCAAAGTGAAAATCAGGACTAGCTCCATTGAAAAGAACTTAGAGATTTGAACTTGAATGATGCCAAATTTTGCTTACTTGTGAGAAACTAAGTGCTCTGTACAGCTTCCGCTGGAATGGGATTGGACAGGGAGGTGCTGTGCTCTTGTCGCTGGTATCCAGTGAGAGGACAATGTGGTAACAGAACCATAGAATTTAGAATGGCTTATGTTGGAAAAGATAAGATTACCTAGTTCTGAGCCTCCTGCCCTAGGAATGGACACCTTCAACTAGACCAGGTTGTTTAAAGTCCCAATCAGCCTGGACTTGAGCACCTACAGTGATGGTGCATCCATAACTTCTCTGGGCAGCTCATTCAGGTACCAGCCGCACAGTAAAGAATATATTCCCAATATCTAACCTAAACCTATTCTCCATCAGTTTGAAGGCACTGCCCCTCGTACTGTCTTGTCCAACTCCATGTGGTCTCGGGTAACCCAAAACACGATTGTATTGCATAACTATCTGTGTCCCAAAAAACCCTTACTGTTTCTTTATGATCCAGCACCACAGCCAGAAAGGAAATCCTGAGGTAGGGGAAGAGGGGTATTGTTTATATCCCTTTTTAATGTGGAGACTGGAAACAGGGAGTGCTCTCTTTCGTGGAAGAATTGGTAGAAGGTGAAGGCTCCTCTTTGGAGTGTGTTGCTTCAGGTGGTTGGGGTTTTTTTTCCTGGGCTTGCAAGAGCAGCCACTCAGAAAAGTGTATTTCACAAGCAAAAACTATTTTGGGGTGAATTTTTCAAACCCTATGGGCAGCATGGATCTTGAGTCAGTCTCTAGGGCCAGGACAGTGACAACAGGGCAGTTCTTTCCCCTGGACACACCAGCTGCTTGGCAGACAGCAGCATCAACACTGGTGCACGTGGCAGGAGGAGGCAGCGGGTGGCAGAGCTGGCCCCACACAAGCCAGGAAGTCTTCATCTGCCATTGGAACTGCTCCGTATCTCCCACCTTCTCATCAGGGTTTGCCGCCATCCGTTGTCTCCTGGTCCGTGTTGCTGCCTGCAGAGGCCGCCATCTTAGGGGGAGGGTTTGCCACCATCTTTTCCATTTGTCTCCCCACACAGTCACCTGCAACAGGCACCGTCCCAAAAACGACATTTCCAGCATTTTGGGTTTCTCTTGGTTCTCGGAAATATGTTTTGGAAATTTTGTATCTTAATTACTGGTTTTTGCCTATTGCAGTTTCCTTTGTTAGCAAACTGTCATTTTTTTCCACTTACACCTGCTCATCTTTGTTTTTCTCATGTGGAAAAGGATTAGTTAAACCTATAAAGGGGGGCAAGTCATTTTAGACTGTTCTCCTTTAGACTGTCTTAAACCAAGACACATGCTCTTGTAAATAGCTGCTCTGCATTTTTCTTGTAGGCTCCCCTCAGGTACTGGAAGGACACAATCAGGTTGCTCTGAAGTCTTTTGTCCTCCAGGCTGAATAAACTCAATTTTCTCAGCCTTTCCACTCAGTAGAGGTGCTCCAGTCCTCTAATAATCTTGGTGGTCTCTTCTGTGCTGGCTCCAGCAGGTCCCTGTGGTTCCTGTGCTGGGAGCCCAGGGCTGGATGCAGGGCTCCAGGTGGGTCTCAGCAGAGCAGAGCAGAGGGGCAGAATCCCCTCCCTGCCCTGCTGCCCACGGGGCTCTGGGTGCAGCCCAGGACACGTTTGGCTCTCTGGGCTGGGAGTGCCATGGCTGGGCCATGTGCAGCCTCTCACCCACAGCACCCCCAAGCCCTTCTCCTCTGGGGCTGTTCATTCCCAAACTGCGTTGATTCCAGGGGTTGCCCCAACCCAGATGCAGCACCAGCACTTGGGCTTCTTAAACCTCATGAGTTTCCCATAGGCTCATTCCTCCTGGAATCTTGTCCAGGTATCTGGATGGCATCCTTCAGGTGTGTCAAAACCACCTCAGTTTGGTGTCATCTGCAAACTTGCTGAGGGTTCACTCGATCCCTTTCTATGTCATTAATGAAGATATTAAATTACACTTGCCTCAGTATGGACCCCTGAGGGACACCACTTGTCACTGATGTCCATCAGTTGACCACTGAAGGCGACTGTCAAATCCATTCCTTACCTACCAAACAGTCCACACCTCAATCCCATGTCTCTCCAATATCAAGCAAAAGATGTGTGGGGGATCATGTCAAAGGCTTTACAGAAGTCCAGATAAATAAAATCTGTAACCCGTCCCTCATCCACTGATGCTGTCTCTCTGTCAGGGAAAGTCAACAGTTTGGTCAGGCAGGACCTTGTGACTCTGCACTGGTTGTCCAAAATCACTTCTCTGTCCTCCAAGTGCCTCAGCACAATTGCTAGGAGAATCTGTTCCATGATCTTCCTAGGCACAGAGGTGAGACTGACAGGTTAGCAGTTTCCAGGGTTGTTCTTTTTTCTCTTTTTAAAAATGGGTACATTTCCCTTTTTCCAATTGTTTGGAACATCAACTGACTGCCATAATCTTTCAAATATCATGGAGAGCAGCTTGGGAACTTCATCAGTGAATACCCTCAGGACTCTGGGATGCACATCAGGTGTATCAGGTCCAACCGACTATGAAGACTTCACTCATATCCAGTGGGATTCCCAGCCTTTTCATCTCTTCATCTCTTTCCAAGCTTCCCCAACGACCAGCATAAAATAATGTGAGAAACTTGTTCGTCCAGCTGAACTTAAATCTTGGAACTAAACGCTGAATGAGATTCTTGGTTAGACTTTCTTAACATAAAATACTAATAAAAGACTGAGGATGGGGGAAAATCATATATTGAAGTAGGGGGGAAATACAAGCTTTAATATCTACACACTTTTTATTGTTTATGTGAGAGTCTCCAAAGAATACAGAAGGTAGAAAGAGAACTTCAAATGAGAATTTTAAAAATCACTGCTAAGCCAACAGCATGATAATTCAATTTTCCTTAGTCTACTTCATAGTCTCCTTCTAAACATACTTTATTGTGGGATCTGGGATCTTAGTATGAATATTAAGAAAATAAAAACTGTGAGTGTATCTACAGAAGACTTCATTCCCTAGTGGAAAGCAATCTAGTTTTGCTAACAATTTTTATTAATAATTTTTGGCAACTTCCACGTTCTGTTCAATTTTACTTCTCTGGTAACATACATAACCTGGCATATGGAATGCACACAACTGTGATGAAACAGCAGCCCTGTCGTTTCTATCTAGAGACTGGATAAAGACAAGACAGAGTAAAATTTTGTCCAAAAGGAGCAGTTCAGGGAACGTGGAGAGCATAAACAGTCTGTAAATTCATGTTTACTAATATTTGCTAATTGTAACCAAGTAAAATAAATTCTAGTAGCAAGGACACAATATACTGACACATGTTTATCATATGTAAAAAAAAAAGAAAGCTTTTTCTTCTAATCACATTATTTCAGATTTTTACTAACATTAAAAAAATCATATTATTAAGTAAACTGTTTACTACAAAATGGCATACATCATACCTTCCATAATTTAAATATTAGTTAAGCTTTGTTTATCCATTTAATATTCCTAACATCCTTTCACTGATATGTAGAAAGGAATAGTAAGTGCTTACAGTTTTAACTTCCCTTGTCAATCAGGCCAAGGTCAGGGACCTATATACTCATGAAATTAAACAGATGAGGGAGCAAGGGAAAAGCAAAGTATTTACAATTTTAAATCCAAGGAGTGATGAGAGAAATGCTCTTTTTTTCTGAGAAATTCTTGTAATTACTTTGCTTTCAACAGAAGACCAATTTCCTTACTGAAGATAGGGTACAATTTTTGTGAGAGATGCACAAATTGAATATGCTGGCAGACTGTCTGAATTTTGCTTTCTGAAGTGCTTTTGAAGAGAAATGATGGCTTTTTCATTACGGCAATGACATAGAGGATTTTTCGAGTATGTGTAATTACAAAAATTCAAGGGCTTGTAATTATATATCTATTTATACAGAAATTCTTCTAATTTGATTTTTTTTCTATTTCTATCATGATCTAATGTCTTGTTTTGATGTTTATTCCTGTTACTAAACAGAACAAAAATATAATCAAAACCCCTTCTCTGAATGCCCTTGCTTTGAACTGAATATAAAAAGCAAATCAAAATTATTTCCAGGAGGCTATAGTCAAAGATCCCAACATAAAAGGAAACTTCCTGCTTAAGGTGATGGAAAAGGTGAGTTTAATGCATCCAGAACTGGGCTAAAATCTAAGCTGTCTTTCCAAGATATTCTAAGCTTGAAATAACAAAACACTAACTGTGTGTTTGGTTCATCATTATTTCAACTCTGAAGTATTGTCAAGCATGAAAAAGAAGACTGAGAATGAAAAATACTGTAACATTTAATGCAAATAATCTCAGTCTTAATGAAAATGACTTCTACAATACCTAGAAAATTAAAGAAGGTTTAAAGTAAGAAATTAATAAATATTTACAAAACAACAAAAAAATACTGCCATTTCCTCCAACATTTTGTACAGATATTTTATTATTTAATATTGGAAATCCTATCACTTAATAATCTTCTCAGTCTTTATGATCTATTGCATAAGTGCATTTCTTTTTGCACCTACAAAAATAAATTGTCCCTACTACTATGTATGATAAAAATTGCAACCTCCTTCCACAAAACATATATCAATCCATAAACATGTCATATTTATACCTATATGGCTTTCCACTCGGACTCTGGAATTCAGATTTAATTGCTTCTCTTTAACTTTTGCATTGCACTTTTTTAATCTCACAGTGATCAAGTATGGTGTATATATGTTTTAGATATACTCAATTTTAAGACAATAATATAATAAAGTTTATATTGTACTGGTGGACTGGTGGAAATGATGGGCAAATAAAAAGTAAAGAGCAATAGAAATTACTTACTTGTATTGTTTTGCAGATATAGGAGGATTCAGTTTATTGGTTGATTAAGAATAGAGTTGCATGGTAACTCACGGTAAACTCAAAAAAATATTACCACACATATGAAAACATATACAAAGCACAACACAAGAAATGCAGTGCAGGAAGCAAAATGGCTGGCTATAAATTACTTTAAAAACATTGGAATATAAAAACATGGTGAAAGAAAACAGTAAATTAAAAGCTTATTGGTCAGTACACAAAACAGAAAAATTGCTTGCTGCAACAGAGGAGTAGTGTTAAATACTAAAATGCCTGAATGAAATCAGATAAACGAGTTTACTGGATTAATAAGGAAAACAGGATCAGTATGGAATGGGATTTCTCACCTAAGCAGGAAAGCACAGGATTTTTAAGACTATAATACTGACAGGGAACCTAGGATGGTGACTGTGCCTGTGACATATTGTGGGAGACCAGGAAACCTAAGAGCAAGAAGCAAACAATGATGTAAACCAGGGGTGCACTGTGAGGTAAAAGTTTATGATATTAAAATGTATTATTTCAGAGACTTCAGTCAGGAAACCTACAAGCGAAGGAAAAGCTCTTGAGTCAGTCCTCAGCAAAGTACAGGACATGATCAAAATTTATGTGATTAAGGAACTAATCTGCAACTCTGTCCATCATATTCTTTACTTCATGTCCAACATAAAAAAAATATATATACACCAATTTAGGGTTTCATTTTAAGAAAAAAATTAATCAAATGAGTGACCTTGTTAAAATATTTTGGCTTATGAGTGTCATGAAGACTTTTCAGTGGCACCATGAGAGGCTGTCAGAAAACAAACAGAAGGAGCTTTCCTTACAGAAGATACATTGGAAAATCTGTTTCAAATGCATGTAACAGTAGAAGATCTGGAACAGAATAAAAAACCTAACTATTGCAAATAGCCAAAATTAAATGAAAAGGACTTGGTAGTTTTGAAGGGACACACCTCCGAAGTCACTAAATTATTTGTGTTGATGTGCAACTCATCTTAATTGCAGCATTTTCGAAGGCAGGTGCGCATGCCTAGGTTCCCCTCCTTTAGCCCTAAATGTAAGATAAGTACTAGCTCTTTTTCCCACTCATTTACAGTCTGACAACATTGCAAATTAGTTCAGTTCACCGTGGGAAAAGCTGCACAACAGAAAAGCCAGAGCAAAAAGATAAGTGAATATTAAATGCCAACTAAAGAGACAATTCATTAAAATGATTTCAGCAGTATCTTAGAAAAGTAACAAAACATACAAAAAGAAGAAACTCTGAATCAATGGCATCCTGAGATTTGGTTCTCTCATTCTCTCACAACTACTGCTTTTGCCACTGGTTTAACTGGTACAACTTAATGGACTCTATGAACTTAAAGGTTGTTTTCCAATGAAAATGAGTCTATGAATCTATGACTCTAACACTGTGCCTCTTGCTTAACAATTAGAATCAATTCAACAGCACTGTATTTTGTTTTTTTTAAATTTGAATTGTATCACCCATCCCTAGATTTCTAAGAGGGACAGTTTAACTAGTAACTTATACATGTGAAGTAATCTACAGAATGGAAGGCAAGGAATTTAAGAGAGTTAAGGAACATAAGCACAAGAAAATGCAAGTATTTTTTAATTATGGAAAAGAATGGAAAAAAATGGATAAATATACTTGAACAAAGAATACAGAATTATTCTTTAAAGATGCTATCAAGAAGCCATAGTAATAATAATATATTTGCAAAAAGTTATTATTCTACTAAACAGAGGTTTTTCATACCAGAGAAAACTGACTATTTTATATTTAAACATCTTCCAAAAATATACATACTTTTTGTATGGTTTTTTTCTTCTTTTTTTAAACCCAAGAGGGCAATTGGCTGCATTGTTTTAAAGTGACTTATGATGATTTTAAACAGATGAAAATTCAGACTTATAAATTTAGACTGTCTTCTAATAATACTCCCAGTTAGGAAGAAAGGAATGAAAGTCAATACACAGAAGGAGCAGAACTTATGTGCAAATTTTACACTCAGTGATCCTGGTATCCTGGTAATTCTGGTAATTCTTCCATTAATAGTAGAGGCTTTAGTCATATCCTCTCAAGACCCATGGAGTTATTCAAAAAACAAGGCCACAAACCTGAAGTCTTACCAACTCTATTGCTTCAGAAAAAGTAAAATTCAACTGCATATTTAAATAGTACTTGGTAAAAACTGGTTATATTAGATCCTATGAAAACTTAAAATTATCAGGAAAGACTGCAATTAGAAAGGGACAGGAAATCAGTGTGATCAGTAGATCAGTTTATGCTTAGGAAAATCCCAGAATCCAAAGGAACAGATTTCATGGCAAGGGAACCACTGGAGAGTCCTAAGAACAGTGATCAGTCTTGAATATCTTGATGGGCTGGAGGTTGGAGTCAATTAATTGTAATCAATGGCTCGATGCCCAAGTGGAAACCAGTGACAAGTGGGTCCCTCAGGGGTCCGTGTGGGGACAGCACTGTTCAACATCTTTGCTGGTGACAGGGGGATCGATGGCACCCTCAGCAGGTTCACTGATGACACCGAGCTGTGTGGTGTGGTCCCCTCTGGAGGGAAGGGAGCCATCCAGAGGGACTGGACATGTATAAGATGGGCTTGAGAGGTGAGTCTGTGTGAACCTTGTGACGTTCAACAAGGCCAAGTGCAAGGTCCTGCACCTGGGTCATGGTGATTCCCCAGCACAAACACAGGCTGGGAGGAGAATGGATGGGGAGCAGACCTATGGAGGAGGAGGACATGGGGCTGTAAGTGGATGAGGAGTTCAACATAACCCAACGACATGGGCTCGCAAGCTGTGTTTGCTGAAGAATGATGTGGCCAGAAGATTCAAGGAAAGTGGTTCTCCTCCTCTACCCTGGTCTTGTGAGACTCCACCTGGAACGGTGCATCAAGCTCTCCAACACAAGGACACAGACCTGTTGGAGCCAAGCTGGGACAGTTGGGGACATTTAACCTGGAGAAGAGAAGGCTCTGGGGAGACCTTAGAGCAGGCTTGCAATACAGAAAAGGTGAGAAGATGGAGAAGAAGTCAGGAGAGGGACTTTTTACGTGGGCCTATAGTGACAGGACAAGGGAGAGTGTCATTAAACTGAAAGTGTGTATATTATTATTACACTTTAGGGAGAAAATCTTTACTGGGAGGGTTGTCAAGCATTGGAACAATTTGCCCAGAGAAGGTGTGGATGCCTTATCCCTGAAGCTGTTCAGGGCTAGGAAGAGGCTTTGAGAAATCTGGTCTGGTGAAAAGTATCCCCACCCATAACAGGGGAGTTGGAATTAGGTGACATTTAAGGTCCCTTCCAAAACAAACTGTTCTATGATTCTGTGATAATAAGTTGGACCAGGTGATCATTGTAGGTCCCTTCCAAGTGAGCTATTCAATCAAAAAAATCACAGAACTTGAAACACAGTTCTGTTTACATTTTTGACCTCAAAACACAATTCTGTTTACATTTTTGGCAAATATTTGCAGGCCACTAGCATCCTACCCAATTCCTTTCATCAAGGTAGTTTATAGGAGACATCTACTGCACACATACCAAGGAAAAGAAATTTAGAGGGAATTTTTACCTGAAATTTAGTAATCAAAGACATTAACACTGCTGCATGGGAAAGGTGAGTTGAACACTACTATGGAAAAGAAATTGCAGCATTATAAACCAGATTAGAATATTTGTTTTAAAAATCCTGCCAGACCTGTTTCTGGAATTGTCAAAATGCCAGTGAATAGATGGGAAATTTAAACAGAACCTCGTTAAGAAAATGTGATGCAGCAGAGTCATGTACATATGCCAGATTATATTAAAGATTTATGAGTGGCTCACATAGTCAGTAAAACAGAAACTTATGTATCTAATATCTGTCATTCCAGCAGACCTAATACTTGTTACAACCAGTCTAAGTTTCTGCCTCAGCCAAAATGGAAGTCTGATATTTGAAAGGAGTTTTAGAGGGAAACGCATGTGTTTGATTTGCAGAAGTAGGGCAAGTATCACTTATGTCTAATACAGTGCAAAATATGCATGTAATTATTTTTTTCTGCTATGTTCTGCTGAAGCTTGCATATTATATTTTCAGAAGATTCAAAAGTCACATAATCTGAAAATTCTTGGACAAAGTTCCAGAGCAACATTTACCTTGTGTCCAGTGTAGGACTTGTAAAATACACCTAATATCATATGCTAAGGAATTCAGTAGGCTTGAAACCCACAATCCTGAACACTTAAGATCATATCAGATATCTGACTAAAGGGATGACTGGATGAAAATTATCTGCTTGCCTAACTGTGATTCTGGCAGTACAAACACTACATCATTTTAAATAGGGTGTTTGTAACCTCAACTCTTAGAAGTTGTATTACCTCAAAGAGTAATCCCCTGGGAGAAACAAGTAACACTGAGATAACAGCAAGAACCTCTAGTCCAATCTCACAAGCACCAGTGTATAAGACATGCATGTTGACTGTAGTTTGTACCTGAGCTCTGCTCTATAACCAAGACAACACTCACAGAAGATTTAATTTCCACTTTGAAAAATCACATTAACAAATACAATTTTCTTGGTAATTACATACTCAGTGGACACTGAAAGAAAAAACCAAACTACTTGTACCTAATGAAGATGAAACCAAATGCATGTACTAAGAAAGAAACCTACTAACAAAAATCCCTCTCTTGAATAGAAATCCTGTAAGAATTAGAATGGAGGACAGTTATTCCAGTGTTCATATGGACTACAGAAATCAAAGACATATCTATATTAGTATTACTGATTTCAGTTTAAAAAACACTCTACCAAATAAAAAGAACCAAAAACCCAAAAAACCCCAAAAAACCAAATAAAAAAGAAAACAAAACAAACCAAAAAAAAACCCGACCCAAACCAAGCAAACAAAAAAAAACCCCAAATCCCAAGAAGAATACAAAAATAACAGAAGGAATTCACACAGAAATTTTAATACAATGTTAGAAATACAAGGAAAGGTGTAGAAAAAAACATCATACAAAAGACAAAAAAGTCCTGGACTCTGTAACTTAGAAAGGAGATAACAATGCAGGCTTACAAAACAACAAATGATGCAGTGAAAATATACTGGGCTGCTATGACTCAGAAACTGTAAGTACCAAAGTGCAAAAGAAATGCAAGAAGTCGGCATTGCAGTGCTTGTCTTGTTTATTATCAGGCTAAACATGGAGCTTTTCAGATACCTCATATCAGAACACTTACGACTGTGAACTAACCTGTGTATCAGGACGTGCAATTAACAACACTCGATATCCCAAAAGTCTCTTATTTTCCCTTACAATATATCCAAGGTTTTCACTATGTTCTCAACAGATGTGATCATCCTCTCTCCCTAAAATTCTATCCTGAATCTATCCCACTTTCTTTTTTATACTTGCTCAGGAAATATCTATCAAATACTGACTATTCAGAAGACATTGTCAGCTACTTGCGTCACTGTCAATCTATAAGCCTCTCTATATTTTTTCCTTCTTGTTCTCCTTTACTCAAGAGTAACGTTCACGTTTTCTTTGTTTTCTCCATTGCCCTCAACTGAGCAGTCTCTGAATGTAAATCAAGCCTCAGAAGCAGCCAGAACCCAACATGAAATTTTTCGTTATTAAGATGATTATTCTGTAAATGCAATATTCTTGCCTTTTTCTCTGTAGAATGGGTTACGAACCCCAACCACAGGCTGAATATAGGAAAAATGAACAGCTTTGATCCAGTGCAGCTATTTCTGTGGTTTTGTGCCTTAAAGGAGTTAAATACCTTTTCCTAAGCAAGCCGAGCATTTTTAAGTTAGCAACCATGTGCCTCAATATAAATCCTAAGCAACAAGCACTGAAGTAATCACCTTCTTGGACGTGGGCCTGTTAATACCCTTAAAAAACAGAACTGGTAATCCAAATTATCCTCTGTGTGTTTTTCTCTGGCTGAAGAAGGCTGAATATTATTACTTCTGAAGAACATAATATCTCTGGGAGGAAGCATCACTAGTATTTACTGTTTTACTAAATTGCAGGCTTGAAATGGGAACAGCAAAGAATGTTAGCAAATCAGTTGAATTTTTCTCATTTTTTCTATTAATAATTTTCTGGACTTGATTCTATCACTTCTGAAATATTAAACTGAAACCAGTACTTCAAATAATAGTAGGAGTGGAAAACTTGCATGCTTTATATTGTTTCAATCAATAATCTGAAAAAGTGCACAACACTCAGCAAGAGATCAAAAAGCCCAATGGGCACTGAGGCTTCCCCAAACACCTCCTTTTTAAACTGTCTAAAAATAAAATTATAAGGTAGCATGCCATGCGTTGCTGGCAAGTATTATTAGTGTTAACAAGTAATTAGACCAAACTACTTTGATTCTGAAATGAAGCATCTTCCCTATTTATAGACAGAGGACAGCTGTGAGCAGCACACTTCACTTTCCTTCAGTGCAGAGTTACAACTTCACAATTCTGTACATCTGCATCAGTTTCCTTGCTCCCTGAGCTAGGATGTGGACAGGCATAGGAGGAGGTATTTTGCTAATGCTCCCTTGAAGCAATTTGTTGTCTCCTGAAAGATGAAGTGAGCCATAAGGGAGCACCCTTAAGCACTGTCTAGCCTGCCCGCTGCTTTTGGATCACAGTAAGCTTCAAGGCAACATGATTAAACACTGCTGCTGTGTCTTAGGTAGGAGATGCTAGATGTGGCCAGGGGTGTGCATTCTATTGCCATCTGTTAGAGGTGGGGCAGTCGTCTTCTGTTAATTGGGTCACCTGTTAAAACCAGGTGGGGCAGTTGTCTTTATCTCTTCCACAACCAGTCCTCCCTCCAGGAGATATCCTGCCCAGGGGGAGGAGCCAAGCGTTCCCACCTGGATACAATCTGAGCCTCGGAACATCACAGGCAGCCTTTCCCCTTGAGTCCCAGAGGAGCAGCTTTCTTTTCCAGTGGTTCCCAGAGGAAGACCAGGCCCATCTACACCACCACTGGACCTTCAACAGGATCACTGCTCCAACAGAACCACATCTGTCACTGCAGGAGGGCTGCAGCCACCATTTAATGGGACTGCTACAACACCCTGACCCACAGGATGTCAGGTCATATTCTGACTCTGTCAGTGTTGTTTTCTATTACTACATTTTTAGTTTTCCTAATAAAGAACTGTTACTCCTACTCCCATATTTTTGCCTGAGAGCGCCTTAATAATTCAGAGGGAGGGGGTTTACATTTTCCACTTGAAGAGAGGCTCCTGCCTTCCTTAGCAGAGACTTGTCTTTTCAAACCAAGACATGCTGTGAAACAGTTTGACTTGAAGGAGGACATGAACTCAAAGATAGTGATAACAGTCTTACAACTGAAGTTCTGGGTTGAATCTACATCTAAGTTTAAACTGGGTTGTAAATTGAAAATCAATATGTAAATCACATATACTTACATAAAAAACACACCCACAGTGAGCTGATTTTAAAGAATATCCATAGATGTTAAAGCCTATGGCTATTTTTCTATTTGTTTATTTTTTGTATACAAAACACAAAGTACAATAAATACAAAACACAAATAAAATAAATACTAATGCAGCAAATGATAAAAATACAGTCAAGTATGCAGAGGAATACAAGTATGTTGATATAAACATTCTGCATCGTTTTCCATAGGAAAAAACAGGGGAAGTAATTTGCAAAAGAATGATATAGTTTTGGTTTGTTGTTAGTGTCCTTGATTTCTGTTAGGATTACCTAACCCTTGCTACTTATTGCTGCAGTGACACAAAGATATCTACTACAAAAACATTCAGTTGTTCACAGGTAGCTGCTGTGGTTGACAGTCTTTCACTTAAAACTGATGGGCAACAGCACATTGCTAGATGTCCTTTTTAAAGGAAACCACACACCAGTTAATTAATATACCCACCATAGCATCTGTATTTCATAACCTGAAAAAATGTGTTCCAAGGCTGAGTGTTTTACTCACCCAAACCTATTCAGAAAGTGATTTATGGCAAGTCACTCTTATGATGAATTTAACTTTTAAACATGTAGGTCAGAAGTCTAAAGGTAAATTACAAAAAAAAAAATCATAGAAAAAGAAAGCATCCAACACACCCATTTAAATATCTGTCTAATGTACAGTGCTCCAAATTCAAAACATTACAATGTAGTGCAGAAATAATCAATATAAAGTGTTCCGATAAACACATAATCTCGTAATAGCAATGGAATTAATGTTCCATAATCTATGGGGATACAATTCACAAGAATTCAATTTGAGAAGGTCACTGGACTAAATTAGAGGTTGGACATTATGCTTTTATTTATTTCAATTAAAACTACAGTTGCTGTTTGGTCTTTTGACAACAGCAACCTAAACATCTGAGGTCTTCAATAACCTCATTTTTTTCCTGGAGTTTTGTTGTCAATATGTGACTAATGTCAACATTTTGATTTGGTAAACTGTTCTTATATTTTACAGCACTGTCAATAGCTATGTAAGATGAAAGAGGAAGAAAAATCAGACATGATAAGAGCATTGTTAGTTCTGGTTTCCCCCATATTCATACTATAGAATTAAACTGACTTCACATTAGTATTTTTCCAATGACTACTTCTGAATCCATGTCTGGATCAAACAAATTAGATGTCCATGGTACATTGTATTTAGAATAGATGGACCAAAGTAACACCAGTAATTTAAAGCAGAATGAGAAAGCTGTATTTGTCAGCATTTCATGTGGAAGAGCAGGTATCTACCAAACAAGTTGGAACACCTGGACACGTGGCTGTGGGCCATGCACAGATGGCCTGCTGTAAATCAACAGCTTTAGAAATATCTTAGACTTGTTATGCACTCATGGATCAGTTGCACAGCACAGGGAGGATGACATGTCCTGGATTCACCTAATGCACTCCATGAGCCAGGAAAGGCTGATCTGCCTCTTTGTCCACAAACAAAACTACTGGGGAGGCTGCTGCTGCTATCACAATTGTTCAGGACTGCAGATTATCCAAGAAAACAGCAGGGTAGTAGATAGCCTGCAGTAATTTATTGGAACATTGTTAAACTAGTTAGTTGGTTTAGAGAAAAAAAAAAAAAAAAGGATCCTACTTATTGTTTTCTGAATTAGTCATTACTGATTACTTATCTTAGTCAAGGTCATTCATATTAGCAAGCTCTAACAGCGGGTGAACCAAGAGAAAATAAGGACAGATTTACTTGTAAAAATTAGGAAAAAATATAAGAAGGGAAAAAAGTTTGAGATATAGGTAATATACTAAGAAAAGTATTCAGCTCTGTACCTGGCATGAAAACTGAAAGTAAAAAATTAATAATAGAAGAAGAAATAGAAATGAGAAATGTACATTTCCTAATCCTTTAACTTTGCAAATTAATGTTCTGTTTTTAATCACAGTGCATTTTTCTCTCAGAACTTATGCTACAGTCTTTTAAGTCAACTTCTGTATGCATTCTAAAAACTTTGATGTTGTTCTGTTCTTAAATATCTAAGCATTAAATATTTAAAGTATTGAATATGCTCTCATTTCTAACTTTTCTATTGCACATTTTACATAGTTAAGAAGGCTGACATCATATTGAACTTACAGAAGCAGCCAAGTCTTCACTGTCCTCTTGCTTCATTTATTCCCCTGATGTTCTGATAGAAATATCGTATTAGGAAAATGGCTATTCTCAGAAATGGAGCAATGAAATCAGGTCAATTTCAATATTTCTATAATGGCTTTAAACATGCTGCAAAGAACCTCAACTCGCTTTCATAAGAAGCATCTTATACTCAGAAATTTTCTGTAACTTTGATGAAATGGTAAAGACAATAATTTTGAGAAAACCACACAGTTACTTTAACCAATGAGATATAAAAAATAATGAAATGCAGGAGCACTGATAAAAAGGACTGGAATGGCAGGAAAGAATAATCAAAATTAACAAAATCCAGCAGCTTTAGCCAGAGGTTTAGATTAACCTAAAGGTAAAAACAAAGCACTATGAAAGAAAACATATCACAAGGTAAGGTGATATCAAGCCATTAGAAATCAAGCCATTTTCATAATCAGATATCTCATTTCACGCTTTGCGTCATATGCTCCGTTCTCAGCACAAGACATGGGACAAGTATTGAAAAAGGTTCATCTGTCATTTTCTGCAGATAAACTAACACTGATTTTAACTTTTTTTTTTTTTATAATGGACATGTAACACAAGAGATACTTAAAAAATATAATGGTTGATACATGTAGTTTAATAATTAAGCCTTAGGGCTAATTAAGAAAGACATTAAATCACATTTGATGTTACACAACAATACAAGAATGAAAAAAATAATAAACTCCAGAGACTCTGCCAAATCACATCATAAGTAGTTGCTCCTTTATTCTTATTTTTTATGAAAATTCAACTAATGTGTAATATTCTCTTTTGTGTTAGAAAAAGAAAAAATAATTTAATGTCTAAGCAGAAAAAGTTTAAATTTTTTTAATACAAAAAACCAGAATGAAATAATATGTCTGTATTGGAGGTTTATTTTAGTAACACATGCATCAATATTTATTAAAAAAGAACACTGTGCTGAAAACTGTTGGCAACTACTCCGCACCCCAGAGCGTCATAAACTTTGTTTCTTATCCCTGTGACTTTAATGTACTTTTATATTGGTATATTTCTGTGTGAATTTTCAACAAAAATAAAAGAGACTCCAGAGTTATTATCTCTTCCAATTCATAGCTCACACAAAAACTTTTCTATCATTTAGTTGATAAAGATTTTACTTACACAAACGGAGTCTTTTAATCCATCTAACTGAGAAATGCATTCACTTCTTAGAATACTTCAAGTCTGATATTTATACCAGGCATACTGCAGGTATGCTTTTACTTATGCATATCGCCCTCACTCTTAAGGGACACTTGCAAAGTGAAGAACTGACAGATCTTGATCCTGCTAAGGTCACAGGGACTTAGCTATATTATAGCTTTGCTTAATCCTCATTGGTTTTGCCTACTGAGCACAAGGCTGTTTCCCTGACAACACAACAGCAGTTACCACAGTATCCAGAAACACATATGTTGTCCAGGTTTAAGGTATATCCCACCTGAAAATATATTATTTATTGCTATTTTCTATGGTCATTGCGGGGAAAAAAAATAAAAGCTGTGAAGATCTTCCAGACACTCTTACTTCTGTTAAACTTCTTACTATTACTTACTTCAAGGACCTTCCCTAAGTAGGTTGAACATTTCTGAAACTCAGTTCTTGAATTAGTGAGTACATGGAGCAAAAGTCACAGTAGGAAGCCATGGAATGTAAGGGAATTACTGAATGCTTATATATCTATATCTATATCTATATATATATACTATATATATATCCATATATACTTGATAGGTATATATAGATATATAGATATATATCTATATATACCTATCAAGTGCAAAACACAACATGAGAGAAAGCAAAAAAAATACCACTACAAATTTTAAGAAAAGGGCAATAACTGCTAGCATAGAAAGGGAGGGAACACTTGGTGTCTAAAATGAGAAGTCTGGGAACAAGTTTAAAGGTGGATATAGAAAGGAGATGGTGAGAAACTACACACTGCAGTAGTATTTTATATAAACACATATGGACCATGGCTATGTTTTTCAGTTTGAGAAAAGGATTTTACAATAATTAAGATAAAGTGTGAACCAAGAGAAAAAAATGCATCAATCTGTAGCTGAATATGGAAGCTGTGATTCTAAAAGTATTCTTCGGTGACTAATAGAAAAAAAATCCCCACTGAGACAGTAAATCTAGCCAGATAATTTCTTGCACTTCACCAAAAGCATGCAGTACAACGCATAGAATAGATCCCATATAAAATCACTTCATTGTTTTAAATTTGTTCAAACAATGCTGACAGGCTAAGCTTCTGGTGGTAGATTATTTACCTGACCATCTATCAACTAATTTAATATGAAAGCAAAATGCTTTTATTTTTCTTTTCTTGTGTGTGCACTAGCTAATGTTACAGAAATGCAGTATGGGATCATATGTGCTCTAACTCAACTCACACCAGGTAAATTCAGAATTAATAAATGAAACTTTATATAAGTAATGTTCACTGACAGGTGTCTGAGTGATTTTAGCTGAGATGAAGTGAGACTGAAGGAAGGAAAGAAGCAGACAGTAGCTTGACCTCATGGTTAATTGAGGAATGTCCAAGTCTGAGTCAGGCATTGCAATGGACTTTCCAGTAAAAAACAATTAGAAGACAAGGATTTAATCAATTGACAAAACAGCAGTTTGTTTCTAAGCAACACAGGTCACCAAGAATACATCACTCCACTCATATAATTGTTTTCCTATTGAATATAGTTGTACATCAGCTTTTAATTTTCTTTTTCAAATACCTCAAGTGTACAAACTTACATGACAAAAAAGATCAGGCTAGCACAACTATGAAGACAATTTCCCATGACACTGACCTTCTATCTTGAGGAACAGTGGCTTAAAATGTGAAGAAAATTATTGTGGGTTTTGGGGAGTCTTTTTGGCTTTGCTTAGTTAGTTTTGTTTTTAAACTCCCAAGAAACAATGATGAAGAGTTCAATCTGACTGGCCCACATTGGTCAATTTAGCGTCGGGAAGTTGTAAAAACTATGAATTCTACTGCTTTCAGAAAAAAAGTAGAATGTATAATTAAACTTATTTTTCTATGGACTACATACTAAATAAATAAATAAATAAATAAATACACAAATAAAAAAGTAAACCCGACCCATTGAAAGAATGCAGTAAGCATGACAATATCGATTTTCTTAAATGCCAAGATAGTAGTGATCAGCAAGATGCAGCAGGTATAGTAGCATAACCACAGTTACTCAAATTAAGAGCATTTGTTGAATACCATTTGTTCTTTAGTCTCTTCGTGCTTCGTGTTTTTAAGCAAAATTGTGAAAAGCTATTTTGAATAAAATAATGCGTATACAAAATTGTGAGTAATTATTTGCTCATTTCAGTTCTGAGAAAGCTGCTATTTACACAGGTGGCTGAACCACACAAAATGGTTGTAAAATATAATTAAATGAAACTAAGGGGCTTTTGCAAAATTACAGACTGTTTGAATTATTTTTAAAAAGAGTGTTCAGTCTGTAAAGACTATGAGCAGCTTGCATTATCCATGCTCTGTGAAATCATAGTCATAAAATATTTTACACATTTTAAAATTAATGTTAATATACAACCAAACCATTAACTAGGCATTTTAAGCCCTAATGATGAACTATTATGTAGGAGTTAAACTTTTATATTAAATACAACTACATTTAGAAAGAAATCTAATGGTATTAGACAAAGTACTTACAGCAATCCCCCCAGAGTTAATTCTTACAAAATTCTTTGAAACAGGTGACAGTTGCAAACACGGTTGGGCTGACATCATGTATTTTACGTCTGCACAAATGAAAAGAAAAGGACTATAGTTAGGAAAGGAAGCTAATTTTCACAACTACCTTAAAATGAAATGAATTACTTAATTTTCATAAGTACCTTTACAGCTGCAAAACACAGAAAAAAAGAACTACAAATGCTTAAAAAAAAGTATAATGACTGATGTGACAAATCTAAACCTAAATTTCTTTTAAAATAATTACTAATGAATAAACAATGAAGATTTCAAGTTCATTCCTTTTGGAGGAATACTGGGCAGGATAAAATCAAAGTTAAAACGATATAGGCCTTCCTGCAACAGAAGAAGGAATAAGAAATAGGAAAAGAAAGTGATCAAAAAGAACACAAGCACACTCAAGGTTAGTTCATTAGTAAAACCAAGATTCTCACATGTTAGTTCATGCTCACACCCACTCTAGAGGAGTATATGCTCACACCTACTCCCCGAGTTCCTACAACAGTCACGTAACAATGAAGATAGAAATAATGTTAAAATATATTTGTACAATATCATGTTAAAATATCATATAAAATATCATGTTAAAATATATTTCAAACAACCAAAGTTACATTAAAAACCAAGTTCCAAATAACATACTGATCACAATTGATACTTTATTACAGTAAATGGCTTTCCTAGCACATATGGAAGTAACACCTCTCTTGTCAGTTAACTGAGAATCATTAGAGCTACGAACACTTCCTTCACATGCAGGTTACTCAGGATTCAAAATCCTCACTTCTTAAACAACTTATTTATTGCCTCTTTTTTTGCAGAGGGGGTTTCACTAATCTAGGTAGCCAAGAAATTCCTCTAAAAATTCTATTATCAATTTCCTTAACTTACTATGCTTGTATGTTAATCATACCGTAACACAGATCAGTTGAAAGATTGTATTTGTGAGATAGATTTTGTGCTATTACTGTGTTAACATGGATACTGAACTGAAACTTGTCAGACTTTTCTCATTCATACAGAGAAATAAATGTTTCTTTTCTTCTAGGAATTCTGATATCTCCCCATATTCTCTGTAACTTATACATCAGAAGTTGCTGATTTCTTTCCTATGACATCTCTTCTTTTCCTGGATCCACTAGTGATTAGATCCTTCCACACCATTGGGACTTAAGCACTGAAATATGAATTTGACAACTCCAAAAGGACTAAATTATTTAAACGACACAACAAGATTACTGAAATTCAGCCAACAAGAACCTTTACTTTCATTCTAAATGCTCAAAATATTGTAAAAGGACAAACTAACAATATCAGTCACACATACTTCAAGGTTAGGCTCCTTTTCCTGAAAGGAAAGCAAAGCACAGGTTAAAAAGGGACCACTAGACACAGACACTAAAATCAGACATAAAATTTTCAATTTCCTAAAAACTGATGTAGCTTTCAGCATTAGAGGATGTAATCTTTAATGTTATGATGACAGATTTTTCTTTTTGTCATACTTAACAATGCCTTTTCAAGTGCACTCAGGTAATTACTGGAAGTAATAGCAAACCGAAACAACCTAAATTGCCAGCATCTCCATGTATCTGTCATACAAGTTTTCAATCACTGCAGTTCCAATTTCTATTTTTCTATCATAATTACTGTTCATTACAGCAACTACTTTAAGACATGCAAGAAATCTGCACTAATCTTAACAATTTTACAGTAGTAATTAATGTTTAACTACGTGCTTGTCTATATATTTGTTGTTTATACTTTTCCTATGAAAGAATATTTTTTGGATTGCAGAGCTGGAAAGGCAAGGCAATGCTTTGCCCCTTTTCAACAAAGGAATAAAGTTGATTTTGTGGTCAGCACATTGTACAAGGAAGCATGGACAAATTTTTGACCTCACCTTTCTCCTAGTACAGTAAGCCTTATAAAATCAGTTTTGCTTTAAAATCAGTCCTAGCAGAATCTCAAACGCTTCATCAAAGTTATATGCCACTTAGAACTTTCAAAATTTCATCATCTTTCTAGATGCACGTGGAGAAATATAATCTACAAAGAGTCTTACACAATCTGTAAAATGTATGTAAAGACCAAGTGATTGTCTCTGGTTGATAAAATTAATCATTTCACACTAAAAACTCAGTATTGGCAACTGATTAAAACAAACTATCTAAGACTTTGTAGACTTAATTTCTCTAATTGCATTAAGAAAGCTGCTAAATTTTTATAAATTTTAAATGGCATATTCTACTGCTGAAGGGTTTGAGACTCTTCTAGAGTTGTTTATAAAACAAAATATTGTTATACAAAGCACATATTTCAACACAGTGCAACAAATTCATTACATTTTCATATTAAAAGAAATTTTAAAGAGTATTAACCATATTGTATCTTTTTTCACTTTCAGAATAAAATAACACAATTAACTCCATGCCAGGAATTTTATACTTATAGCAGTTTCAGTGCTGTTAACTTGAAAACAAAATAGGTTATATTGAAATTAATAATTATCCGGTAGTCAGTGTCTGGACAGTTCAGAAATGTAGTGTTCAATGATCTGAAATTATTTAAGACCTCCTAATGAAATATAGAATGAACGACTTAAGAAAAAACCCAAACCAACCAACCCACAAACAGTTTTTTTCCATTTTGCTGGCTGTGTATCAACTGATTTTTTACAATCTTGATGTTCTGTCTGTAAATAGTGACAAAATCAGAAAGACTTGAGCTAATATATATACCAACAATGTATTTGTTTCCTAGCTCAGTCATCTGAACGTTAATAGAGAAGTATCCCTTCCTAAGCAGAGGGATAAATATATTTACAACTGGTCACCAGCCATCTCATCTGTAAGATGCTGGCTGTGTCTAAAGGCAAGACACACGAGCATACGGGTTAGTAAAAAATAAAGGATTCTCAGCTGAGGAAAAAAATTGAATTTTAGTGAAAGGTAAAAAACTCATGCTACTTGCACAAGTTAATCACAAGAACTATCACAAGGAAATACAGTATTTTCAATTTTCTTTGCTTAGGCTGTTCTATTTCAATCTCCAGAACACTACAAATCTGTCTCCTGTATTCCTTTATGTTATCACACTTCAGTTATTGTTGCCTACTCCTTTCACTCTGACTAGCAAGCTACATTCTTCCAACTTCTGTCACTACTGCCACCCCCTCAAACCAAGTGACTCTCTATCATCCACTGTCTTCCTTTTTTCTTGTCCCTTGAATGACTTCCAATCCTACACTCCTCATTCACTCCATTCTCAAACTCATCATCTCAGTTGCATGGAACCTGTTTCTGAGACAGAAATGCTAAGGTTGTCATGGAAAGTAGCTTAACTTTAACTTTTTTAATATGAAGTAGCAGATACCTCCTGCCTCATATATTGGCTTTTATATGCAATGCATATACTATATTCTTGCAGCACAGGTCCTTTTCATATTATTTCTTCTTTATTTAACAGTTAGAAGAGGTTCAGTTTTCAGCAGACCTGAATTTTGCAAAGGTTTGTAGCAAAGTCCAACTCAACAAAACTGCACTTCCAGAAGAGGTGGCTTCCCTTTCATGAGGATATTTTACTTGAATTAGCACTCACTATCTTGCAGTAGATACACTAATGGAAAAACCCAAAGAAGGAAAAAATGAGCAAGCTGCTCTTTAGATCTCTTCCTGTGAAAGGTGCAAAAAAAGCATATTTGTCGTCCCTGGATGGCACAAAAAAGTATTTCATAATTTATCATATCAGCTGCCTAAAACATACCTTGGGATTTCTATTCCCTGGGGAAAGAAAATTTTGATTCAATTTGCTTCAAGACTGATCACATTAGTTAAGCCATGTCATTATGATGGCTAAGAGCCAAATTTCTGTCCCATTGCACTTGGAAATGTAATGATGATGCATCTGCTGTGTAATTCGCCCACAAACTGTTTATCTATTGTGATAATTATGAATGCAAATAATATTATCTGCAAAGACAGAGATGCATAGTTTTTCTCACTGCTGTCTCAAAGATTGGAAAAGATCACTCAATGGCCAACAAATAATAAAAGACTGTATGATTAAATGTACAAAACTTTTTATAACTCTGCCCAGTGCAGAAAACTTCTGTTGCATATTTTGAATGGCAGGTTAAAGAGATGAAGAAAAGGTGAAGCTGTTTTTTTCACAAAAAAAACTATAATTAAATGCAATTGAGGATTTAAACTAGCATGAATTATTTCTAACATTAACTACCACAAAGCCTTAGCCCACTTGATGTCTGAAGAGCAACTGGCATTATCTACAGATCACTATTGATGTGATTAACATATCAATAAATAGTTCTAGTATTGCTAGAGAGGATTAGTTATATGATACAATTGCTTCATGTTCCCGTTTTGGTTCTGTTGTTACTCCAAGAAGACTTAAATAAAATGAAAATAAAAAGATTAATTTAGAATAAAGCTACGGTTATAGAAAGTAAACCTCATGTGTAATATAAAAAGTGCATCATATATACCAAAATCACTGTTGATTTTACAACACCTCTTCAGCTTTCAATGCTCACAAAATAACTCTTCCTGAATAGATCCAGTTCATAGCAATCATACTCCAAAAATGCTTCTCAGTATTAAGAGGAAGCTGCCTAGGACATAGTCCACTCATACATTGATACATCTCTTCAAAATCAAGACCAAATACTTCATGTATTGAGATTTGTCATCATTATGTTATCCAATTTGGTTTTGATTCCAGAATTGTAAACATTTCTTCAGATTCCAAGAACAAATTCTGACTCATCACATATGGGGGACAGTCTGAGGTACAGCAGCAAAACTCCTCTTACCAGCATACACTTTATTGGTACACACCCAGACCTGGCTACCTGGCTTTTTTACCAGCTCAAAAACAAGTCAGTCTTAATCCTGACCACAGCTTGCACTTTAACTCACCTTATGAGCAACCAAGTGTTCTATTAAAAAAACATTACTCAAAGCCATTTAGACGTGACCGTTAGAATATAAAATCAGCATCTACTTTGTTCATGCAAACAAAGAGCAAAGGAAGTCAATGGAAATTCATTTGTACTGCCTTATAATTCTGTATCCAATTATTTATCTAGTAATTCTGGGACTGCATGGCTGTGTTTGCTTGATAGGAATATTAATTCCAGTGATTGGAGAGACTGTGCAAGGAGGGCAGGAAATATATTTTGCTTAGTGTTTAGCACATACTACTTCTTCTTTTTGTGTTCCTCAGAGGCTAACTTAGTAGTCTTACAGGTATATGATTCCTTATTAATTCAGAAATATAATCACATTTTATAGCTGTGCCTGCATCATTTTTTCTCTTGATTTAAAAATTCTGTACCTCAGTCAGGAAGAAATAATTAACAGACAGTCCATCATCTCTTAGGGCAGGTTACTCTCCTCACACACAGTTAAACTGCACAGTACCAAGTCATTCTTGTACCAGTTTAACAACTTAGAATATTTCAAAGACAGAATAAGCCATTATTTCTTTCTCAATATCAATATAGTACTATTTTTTAAAAACTGTCAACAAATTTGAAAATAAGCAGATTCTTATGCCAGTTCAAAATTAATTTTCCCTTTCCAATATTATTGTTCCTTCCTCTTTTGACAGTGACTACTGTTAAAGTTAAGATAAAGATTTTCTCTCAAGGCCAAGAAGAGTAATTGCAAGTTGCATATCATTCCCATTTTCATTTTTCAAAATGTATCTTTTAAAATATGTCTTATGCACTAAGCAAAAAACATTGAGTAAGTGTGGCGGTGCATTCCCTCTGGCTGCACTGTGATCTCAGAAATGCTCATTAGGCCTCAGCCTTGACAAACAGCACCTGGACTAAGCCCTTGAGCTTATTAAAAATATTGTCTGCTCCCAAGAACTTGTGCTGTGTAGCACAAACCACTTTGGAAACTTACATTTCTTGTCTGAATAACAACTCCAGTGGAACAACACTTTTGTAACTGAAGTTACTACCTGAATTGTGGCCAAGATTGAAGATTATTATGACTTAAGCCAATTCTTTTATGACTCTAGAAACAGTGGTCCCAAGCAGAGCTGTCCTTTCAGAAGGAATTTCTTCTCAGAACAGATTGTTAGACTGGAATTCATTGGAACGAACTGTCCAGGGAGTTTGTGGAGTCACCATCCCTGAAGGTGTTAAAGAAACAACCCGATGTGGCACTAAGTGCCATGGTCTAGCAATAAGGAGGCGACCAGTCAGAGACTGAAGGTGATGATCTTAGAGGTCTTTTACAACCTCATAAATAATTCTGAACTCTTCTGGCCTGCAGTGGTCTGTGATCAGCAAATTCCTCTGAGCGGGGCACCTCTCAGGAAGTCCTCTACTTGGACTTGTCATTGTACAGTGAACAATGACAATGGACCCTGCGCTGATAACCCTGCTCCTTGAGGCTCAGCCTGTTGAGAAGATGCAAAAGCATCCAATGTGAGTATTTCCCTGACCTTGAGGGAAATTTTTCACAAGTGACTGCCTACCTTGTACATACACCTTCAGTCTGTATGTGTGCAAGTATGAATAAGCTAATGTACTATGAATGTTGCTCTCTTAAATTGTTAAGTAATTTAGGTTTCTAAGGAAGCTAGGCCTGAGGTGAATTACTGTTGTGCTTACAGTAAATTATATAGAATCTTTTGATAGATTATTTAAATATCAATTAAATGTGCTATTAAGTTTAAATGCTGTTAAAACATTTAGGCCTAAATCATTGGTCAAGTCTGGGCCAAAATGGTCTAGTCCGAATTTTGTGACCCTGCAGGACTGTCTCTCTTACTCATTTTTATCATTAACCCTTTCCTGTTCTTGCCCTTTTTCCATCTCCAGCCTACACATAGATAATTTTTGGCTGGTTTTAGTTTTAGGTAGATTGATTTTAGGTTCTAGTCCAATTTCTCCTGTTTGTGCTTTAACCATTGAATAAGTAGAATGAACCTTGCTGATGAACTTGGTTGCACTGTCACTTAAATATTAAACCTGCCTTGGCCACCACCGTTGCTGGTAATTCTTTGAGAGACCTAAAATAATCATTTGCAACAGTAAACTGGTAATGGTATTTTTTCACAACTCTAACCTATAGATTTATAATGAGACAGCTTAACATAAAAAGTATGTATATACATACTATGTATGTATATACATAAGTTACATATGCTTACATAGACATAGATACATATATAGATAAAAATAGATATATTCACTAAAATTCATCCTGAAATATTGAAAACATTTACACATATGATCTATCACTGTTAAAAAAAAAATTCCCACCATAATGCAAATATGCATCTGCCTTTATAATCACATCTGCTTCCAAAATTTATTGGCATGTGTGCAAAAAATCCCATATTCTTGAAAAAAAACAGGGAGTTAATGAACTTTCCATTAGAGAAAAGTAAACAAAAAGCAACCAAGAAAAAACATACCAAAAACATGTAAAACCATGTCTATTCACAATAATATTTAATTTAGCATTTCATAAACATTCAAAGGAAATTTAGAAGGTAATGTATATACAAAGAGTAATTTAACAGCAAAAGCATAGGTAAAATTTTAAAGACTGTGTAAGGTAAAAATATTCTTTCAGAATGACCAAAATGGGATCAAAGTGAGAGATAGACAATATGCAAAAAGTGACAGGAGAGCATTAGACGGATCATTCTTTTATACTTTAACTTCTTTTATGAAAACATCTTCCAGTTTAACTTGAAATTAAAGAAAAATATGGTAACACCATATCCACTTCCAATGAAGTAAAACAATTCAGGTGCAGGGGGTTGAAACTAGATGGTCTTTAATGTCCCTTCCACCCCAAACCATTCTATGGTGCTATGAAATTGTAACAAGCATATTAAACTTAAGACCAATGAAAAGGCTTCAGGGCAAAATCACCAAAGCAGCAAGTCTTAGGCAACAACAAATATATGGTCTCTGTCTGCTACAAATGCTAGTTTAAGACATGATTTCAGAGATTGGCCCTCAGTTAAAAAACAGGCTAAACCCTATTTTTGTAGAGACAATAAAATAAACTGATAGCTCAGTATCCAATTGTACATAGCACACTGAGAATTAGTCCCAAGTTACATCAACTAATGAGCTGCTACCAAATAACACATGCTAAAAGTCAAATGCTAAACTAAGAAAAAACAACAAATTAGAAAATATGGCTTAACCTTCACCTCACACATGTTCCCAGGCATCAGCATCTTCTGTATTTAACTCCTATCATAAATGGATTTCTGAGTCATGGCAATGGAATAAACAGTAATTACTAGCAATAACTATAAATTACAACGTATAATTTTCTACTTCATTTAAACACATAATCTGCCTATACAAGCAACAAAAGGACCACACCTGTCACAAATGAGATCCAGCATATTTATCATAATGTCAAGTCAAACTGGTTCCTAGTGATTTAGCTGCTGTCATTTTGTTGCAAGGACTACTGTTTTGTGTCACAGCATTTGATTTTATTTTCTTTAAAAAAACAGCCTGAAATGGATTAAATAACGAACAAACTTCCAAATTAGGGGCGGAAAGCCCCATAATCTAAAAAGACAGAATTTCATATTATACCCAATTTAAAATTGTAAATAAAAAAATTCTAAGTTGTATAAGAACAGAAATAAAACCGTTCACATATATGAAAAAAATTTCCCAAGTTTACAACTTGACTGAAAGCAAATCTTCACACTCACTGTTACAGTACTGCAGCCAATATATTAGAAGAAAATAGAAATGCTTTTAAGCAGATTACATTGTTTCTCAACAAGCAACAACTACATATCTGCTCTGCTCAGAAGCTGTAACAGTATAAACAGGTATATTACTGGAGTATGAAAACAAGGTCACTTTGGCCTCTAAGTCTGTGTGACTGGGATATGGCAAATATGGTCATTTTCCCATTAAAATAATTAATCATTAAATCCCTTCTTAAAATTTTTACATGTTAAGGACTGAGTAAAGAAATATATCAGTGTTCTCTAGCTAAAAAAATAGCACTCACTTCCTTTAATTCTTTATTGTCTCTCAAAACACTTTATTTTTCATTGCTTATGAATGGAGTCTGAACTACAGTCAGAAGCTTGTGCTTCATCTATTTTATTATTTTACTGATTTTTTTTCCCCCCACAGCTTCATACCTAAGATTCTAAATAAAAAAAAGGTGATTTTGTTTTTCCTCAAAGAAAGTTAATCAGAACCCCTTGCTCCAGTTTGCTCACATTCAGGGTTACTATTCATTGCTGACCTGCTCTGGGAAAGTGGCATTCCTGTTCTGTGAGGCACGTCCCATCCAGAAAAGCTGCTTTAATGAGAATTACTTCACTAATGGTTGTGTAATCGCTATCCTGAACTTGATTATTAATGATTTTATCTTACTGCTTTACATACTTGCTGGCTTGAAGGTGGTGAAATGTTTCCAAGCTTTCGATGTGCCAGCAATAAAAAAATATATGTGTTTCATATTACATAATGAAAATGCTTATCATACCTTGGTAGTTTTTGAGAACACTGTGATAAATCCAAGTCTATTAAGCAGTTTGCTAGCAGATTTCTGTTTATCTTAACAAAATTGTAACAGTGATATACCTGCATTTTTAAGCTGTCAGTAATGACAATATTTCACCAAATCATAAGCATGGCATTTTAGGACCTTAGGCTTAACTTCTTTGATGTTAATAATTAAAGTAGTATGTAATATTTAACCAAGTTAAATATTACACATAACTTTTTTGTTGTAAATATTATTTTTTTTGGCTGCTGTAGATCAGCAGATTGTTAAAGAGCTGGTGATAGGATTTGCTAGACTCTATAATTGTAGGGCAGAATTATTTCTCCTAAACTCACACATTGCCTTCTTCCTTTTGTGGAGGTATCCCATACATTTAGATTAGGACTTCTACTTACATTGCCAAGACCTGATGTAGAATTCATACTTCATAGAATCATCAGGGTTGGAAGAGACCTTCAAGATCATCCAGTCCAACTGTCAACAGAGTACCACCATTTTCACCCCAAGTGCCATATCCAGGCACCTGTAATACAAACCCTTTGTGGGAAAACTAACTAGTTTTACAGACTGATTAACATATGTAAGAATTTTTGGTCTTCCAGTATTTCTGAAATATGAAATATACATGAAGAGAAATGGAATCTCAACTGAGTAAAGCAGAAAAAAAATCCTCTCTTCAGTGAGGAAATAGACAATTTAGAAAGAGGAGGGATAGCAGAAAGAAATGTGAAGGACAATAAGCAGGTCTTGCATAAGAGAAAACAAAAGCTGGGAGAAATTAAGCTAGTATGCTTTCTGAGTAAGCTCACAGGAACAGTGGTCAGTAAAAATTATAGTAGTATCAGTTGAGTAAGGGGGAGGAAGACAGGATCATTACAAAAAGCAGAGGCTGGAGAAATAAGATTCAGCTAGGGTCTGAAATGGAACTAATGGAAGAATAACAGTCAGTCTTATAGTATTTTTTGTGTTTAATAGTTTTGCTCTTTCACACCACAGGGTTTGAATTAATACTCTATTTATTTCTGAAATACTATTCCAGAGAACTACAATTACAGCATTAAAAATGTAAAAAGATTATGTGGAATACACACTACACCTGATTATCTAAAACACAAGGATGAATAAGGCTTGCAAAAGGAATAATATGGCATAGTATCTAGAGCTGTCTTAAGAACTTCTTGACCCATACAACGACAATGCATACAAAATAATAAGCTAAATAATTTACATTTTTGTTCTCTCTCTCTCTCCATTTTCTCTTTTAATGCTTTATGCTTCAACTTTGAAAACAAGCTTAGAAACTGAGACAAGTCTTTCGACTACATGGAAATAGTCCAGAGTCTAAATGGTGACAAGACACCAGCCAGATAGGGTCAGCATCACATTGATGAAGAGAACAACTGTAAATTTCTCATCAGGGTAATTGGGAGGCAGTGTCTTATGACAGGATTAACTTTTGAAAAACTAAAATATGGATCACCATTACAAGTTAGCATAAATTTCTAAACGGCATGCTTAAAGGTTATGGCACTACCCCTTAGCCCAGACTGTTAAAAAGTAAGTGAACAAGTGAACTCTCAACAGATTAACAGAATCCTGTCAGAATTTTTCCTAAGCATTATCATTCATCTTAGGTCTCTATAATATGTATTTTACTGATTATGACTGGATTTGGATTAAAACCAGAATTTAAAACCTCAAAATTAAAATCAAAGTTAAAACCTCAACTCCAAACTATTTTCTCCCTTAAGTAACAGAAGTATCTCCAAATATCTCTTGCTAAACCAAACTGTAATTACAATTAACTACTTATACAGATTTAACACCTCCATTATTTAGTAATTGCATCATTTATTCTTCCATTTTTGTCCTGAATTTCCTGTAGTTCACCTCACAAAACACGTGTTTTTTTCTGCTTGTAAAATTCCACATTACAATTTATGGCATCATCATGGCTGAACCAAACCTGCATACTTTGAACAGTCTAAGGGATCCTGAAAACAAATTATAAATAAAATCTTTTTCACTGATGAGGATATGTTCATCATAGAGAAAACAAATGCTATAAAGTGAATGGGTAAAGAGGAACCATTTAAAAAAGTTTCTGTTGTATAATTCAAACAGAGTATAATAAATTACAAGGCTCAACAAAACAAGAAATTACAATTACTGAAAAATTATGCTCTAAGGAGACGCTGTTGCTGTTCTACATGCTGACATGTTATACACAGGATGGAAGTACTCACTTTAATCTTACAAAAAGGCTGGAAGTAGTAGCTCACAAAAACAGAAGTGAAGGGGACGAGAAACAAATTATCTAAGTGTCAAAAACTCTCACGAGGAAAGCAACACTACTTCCTCTATTTCAAGAGAAGTAAGCTAGAGATATTTAATAAAAATGTTATTCTCTTCCTTTTGCACAAACAAATTCAAATAATACCTATCATTGGACAACAGAAAAGAAGATGATAGGATATTTAAGTTAGAAGTGACGCAGAAAATGTTTAAAGAAGTCATATTTCTGTAGTTACTTAAATTTCAACAATGTCATGTTGAAAGAAAAACATTATTAAAACCATGAGTCACATATAAAATTCAGGGGGGTAAAGTAATTATTTAATTTTCTATTGTAATAAGTAACTTTGTGGGAAAGAAACTACTGCAGCAGTAAGAAAGTTATCACCATTTTTTTGTCTATTTATAATTTGAAATACTGAACATTGTGTTTGCAAAAGAGTTTTCAAAATCACTGTGTTTTTAAAAAAATAGTTAAAAGCATATGCACCCATACACAGTCTATGTCTAATTTTTGTTAGAAATCTTCATTTATTAGTATTTTAGTTATATTTGATATTCTATATCTAGTTCTTCTTTTACCATGGAATCAAACTGTTAAAAACACTCATTAAAAAGGATTATTGAACAGAGGTTCCCTAGGCAGCTAATTACAAGCAGCAGCTGTGTAACTCCATTAACAAAATTATGTGCATCTTAGTTTCCATGTCTCATATTATGCAGCATAATATTAAATTTTATTTACATAACCTATATACAAATATGGGATTAATTTGATGCTGTATCAGCTGTAAAATCTCTCAGATACACTTATTTCTTGTTTCAAAATCAGAAGTGTTTTTTTGTGCTTTACCTGATCCATTAATCAACATCAGGCATTAATTCATTAAAAAAAATTCAAATCAAAGTACAGAATTTAACTGATTTAAAATAAATTTAGTTGCACTTGCCTTTTATAGCTTTTCACCTTTTCTTATTCCAAATACAATGATAAACAAATATATGCTCATAGAAAACAAAAATGTACATCTAAATCTTGGAAAGATACCTTTCTCAAAGTGGAGGACCAGGGATATTCTGTTCCAGTAGATTCTTCTGATTTGTGCAGCATGTATTGGTCCGGTATCTGCAGCAGGTTATCAGCTTTAATGAAAGAAATTTATGCTGCTATCCAATGTAAACTGACCACAAGACAGATTAAATTGACTTCACTTACATATCTTTTTAATTATTATGCAAGAGAATTCTTGCCACAGAAAATATGAAAAAAATTTAAAATGGAAAAGAAAGAAGAATTTATTAAATTTTTATGAATAGTAGGAATTCTACTCAAGGCTATAGTAAATTTTCAAATCTTCCACTGAACAGAAGTACAAAAAAACAAGAAATTCTACTAGAAACTTGTTAGTGTTTGTATAAGAAAACATCTAATACCAGTAGGTATCCACTATTGTAACTGCAGTTGAAAAAGCTGTCTTGAATAGAGCAGCCTGAGCATCTGTATCTGTTACTGCCAAAGAGAAGCAAAAGTATGGTGAGAGGTATAAAAATACAAAGGGCAGAATGAGCTTTGATGTCAGTAACTACCACTGAAAAGAACAAAGAGTCACCTCTTTACAGACAATGAAGATGGATCTACCTGAGTATATGCCCAGATTAAGGATACTTCAAATTCAGTAAGGTTTCCAGAAGAGGCAGGAAGAAAAGAGTGCATTCCAACTATTGTTAATGATTCATTCTGACAAATGCTGCTCCTCTGCTGCTAAAAAAGAACTTGTAATTGATATAATTTCTTTGGGAGCACTCATTCTGCATAAAAGGATAAACACACTGAGAATTAGCTGATCCTAATGTAAAAAAACAGCTTCTAAACCCAAGGGCAAAACAAGATGTGCTAGACTTTGAATATAAACTGTGTACAATGAGTTAGAACTTAGAGCATATGTTTGGAATAAGGCAAACCTACATATGAACATGGGTATAATTATGCAAATTTGAAGGTAGGTGATCAATGGTTTTCTAAGGTATTTAGCAAACTGATACTCTTTCCAGTCATAAGGTTTTTAAAGCTGGTGTATTCACCCACTGCTTTTGTGTATGCTTGACAGCCCAACCATTATTTTCTTTAGTTTCATTTCAAATCTCATTCATACAACATTTCTCTGGGATGAAGCAGGACATCTATCATCCCTCAGGGGATGGAATTTCAAAACTGTCATCTGCAAAGACACTGTTCTGTCCAGATGGCAGGTGCCAAACACCGATATTGAAATTAAAGAGCTTACAAAGTACATCCAGGAAAAGGCACTGAAGGGGCTTGGGGCCTCCCACTCTCCACATGGCTCAAATGGACAAAAGGGATAAATTTTTGCCATTGAACCTAAAGAACAATTCTAATAGTTTCTGCTATCGCTGTGGATAATGAAAAGAGAATGGTTAGTGCTGGTACTTTAGAAATCTGACAGAACACATAATTCAGAATGTAAAAACAAAATGTATGTATAAGCCTTGGTAGGACAGAAAGGTTGGGGTAGATAAAAAGGAGAAGAAAGACACATCATCAGATGTCTTTCTGAGGAATATGAAGTAGGAAATAAACAAATATATGGGCAAGACTAATTGCAATTGCAGGAGAGAGTAAGAATCAACAGAGCAAAGAGAAATGGAAATGGGAATAAGTGAGACAGCTGGGGAAAATCAGAGGCAGAGTTGCACACTGTTTTAGAGGCTTACTACTGGTTTAATCACAGAATTTTCTCCACTGTTTCATGATTTGAAATGATCCATCAGTAACAGTAAGGCAGTCAATGCTTCCCCACACAAGTTGCTAAATTTCTGTCATTTGTTTAAAATGCTTATCTGTGCCACAACTCAAAACATGAACAATTGGATGGCTTTTTTTTCATCTTTTACTATGGCCTGTATCCAATCATTCTATATTAAATCAAACTTTCAAAGAGAATTTTACTTGTTTTAAGGCAGACTGTTTATTCCTGTTTAAATCTTCTAGTCAGAGCACATGTAATCAAATAAGAAACTGCTTATGAATAATTCAAACTTTTTTCAAAATTGCATTTCCATAGCCATTAAGCAGAGGCACAATACTATTCCTGTCATTATCAGCAACTCCTACACTCAAGAAGAAAAGAAAACATCTATTAGATCAAGAAGAAAACATCTATTGGAATCAGTCTGAGAGCCAAATTAATACTGGCATAAGAGGAGAGAAATTAGCAACTTGAAAGATAAATCTTTACTGTAGAAAAGAAGTTATATTCTGTGTACTAGCATTACCATGCAATGATGTACCACTAATTTTTTATTAAAATAAGGAACTGGGCATATTAGCCCATAGTCTTTCCTTTGTCTAGCTACATCAAAATCACTTTGATTTTAATATTTATATCATCAGTTCTACCCTAATTAGCTAAGTACTGTTGATTAAAGAACAATGTTGAAAACCTGATGTTTTACCAGGCATACTTCCAACGTAGAGCATGCTTGACCAATGTTCCCTTTCAACATAACGAGAAAGAGCTATCCAAGGCTTTTAAGTGCTGGCATTTGTTCCTAGAATTCTAGCCAAATTCCAGATCACTTGGTTACATTATGCTTACTTGAATTCCTTCTCTACTTCAAAAACAGACACACTATTCTTATTTTTATACTCTAAAAACATAACTGAACAGAATTGTTAGTACACAATAGCCATACTATTTCTGAAAAAAAAAGCAGTTGCATTTCAGTAACATCCAGGAGGATTCTAGTTACATTTCACACATTCTTTAATAATGCTAGACAAAAACCACAGTAAAAGAATGTAGGACAAATGTGCACAGTTAATGAGCATTTATTGAATAACAAAGATAAAATACTAGCTGATGAGGCCTTGAGAGTATTTTAAGTACTACTCAAAATATTTCAGCCCATTGTTTATAAAGCAATACATCTGTAAAATTATAGACTTACAATTTATTAGCCTAGAAAAATCTGATTTATTAACAGGATTTTTATCTTGCAGAAACACTATGCCAGAAAATGAATTAAACTGTGCATGGCAAAAACGAACCATCTGAACTTTACTTACTACTTTACTGCCTTCTTTTTTCTAAAAAAAAAACAGCTGTAGAGAGCTTTCATTCATCTACACCAAGCACACAACTATTCTATGCATAAAAGAATGACTACAAGAAAAATGTTCACAAAATTTTGGTTCTGACTGTATTGTGACACAGATGTGAGTGGATATGTGTAATTACTGGGGTTGACTAAAACCATCTTTTGACAGTACGTTTTACATACAATTTCCCAAGGCAGAGAAATAGTGATTCAGAATTTCAAGACACTGCTTAAGCTATAGAACTAACGCAATTTGTGTTGCCTTGATCCTCTTTGTTCCAATGGGTTCTAATGGAACCCTCTTGGCCACCCACCTGTACCAGTCACATTGCTCCATGAATTTTTGTTCAATTCCACTCTCTAATCATCACCTTTTTTTATCCCTTGCCTGCTGCTTTCCCCTACTACTACTCCTATTATCCCACTAAGGAAGCACAGAATCCTCAACCCAAAATGCCCAACTTCCTGATTGAGAAAAATAACCATAAAGGAAAGAAAGTGGTAATAAACCCAAACCAAAACTACTAAGAAGAAGGAGATGCTTAGAAATGGGTAATGAAATTCAGTGAAACCACAGCGTTTCCAAAATAAAAATGTCCTTAATTCCTCATGCCTTTGTTTCGTGCACTTGTTTAAAGCTGTATCAACATGTCAGTCTCTACTTCTCCTGTAATTTACTGTGTCCTTAAGACATGTATGTACTAATTATTCAGAGAGGTTCTAATAAGTTTCTTACTTCCTTTTGTTTTGCTTATGTGAATTTTTAATCAGTCAGGCAGCTTGGTTCTTTCTTTTTTTCCACCATTTACACTCAGCTTTTGCTGTTCTGATGCTTTATTTTACTCTTTTGATGCTTGAAATGGTTAAGCACTGTCTACCTTAAAACTGCAAAATCTCTCCAAAAATTTTCAATCAAAGTCATTAGTGGATTTTTAAAAAAACAATCAAACTAACAAACAAAAAACAAACCAAACCCCCATCTGCTTTAGTAAGTCTCTGAGTAGTCTCATAAATTAAGCCAAATGGCATAGATATTTGAAATGCTATTCCACTCATATTCCTCTCTCCACCATAGTGGACTGTAATTCCTACCAAGCACGTCACGCTGGAGATAACAAATTGTCACTTTAAGCTGAAAAATCCTTCAGTCCTTGATTTAAACGTGCAATTGCTATAACTGAACTAAATGGAACCATATTGTCTCAGATGCAGCCAGAAAGATTTTGCTTAAGAAGATTAAATTATCTTCTTCCTTACTTAGTTATCAGTACAAAAAAGAATCACAAAAGTCAGCCACAGAACACCACATGTTCCTCCACTGGAAGCACTTTGCCCTGTCTCAAAAACATCAAAACTTCCCTGCACTTCTCTTGCCTTAATCTTGCCCAGTAATTTACTGACTCACTCAAGGTGAACCTACACACTAATGATCCATTTTGCAGTACAGAAAACAATGCACCCAGTCACAATATTTTCCTGCACACAGCACACCTGTTAACTTTCCAAGCCTCATTATACATTATCAGTATTGAACACACTTTTTAAATATAAAGAGATTACTTAACCAGTGAATGCAGGTCTTGCATATGTATTGTATGAAAACCCATTAGTATTGCTAAGTGTTAGTTCTGCAACTGCTTGAAGTGGAGGACTTTGTTTTGTAGGACTGGTACAGCAGACTCATCCCAGTGCTCTTTGTGCAGATAATAGAAATATGAGAATGTTGAAGCATCAGTTCAACCTGAAAGTCAGATAGCTAATGCTCTTGTTTAAAAATAAAAGAACAGCTAGAGAGCTGGGGGGGAAAAAAAAGAGCAGAGGATGCAAATTCAAAATACACAAAACAATAACATTCTTTGCATAATGAAGGGTAATCTAATTTTTTCACACAAAGCCAGGTTAAGTTATGGAATGCCTTACCACAAATCACTGTCAATATCAAACATTTACAGAGACTCAGAAATGTCTGCATGTGTTCATGGAAGGAAAGGTTAATTGTATTAGCTTATGTCAATGCATGAAGTCCTTTATCACATTCACTGGTGGCAGGGAGAAAGTTCGGAATGGCAATGGAGTATATGCTAACGATTTCTCCCCATTTCTTCCCCAAAATCTTTCATTGACCATTGCTAGAGACAGGAGACCAGGCTAGACCTAATGGGTTGTGACTCAATATAACTGTTGTCTTGTGGCAACAGAGAAAACCAAGTTAGAAGCCAGGACAAGCTTCCATGGTGCTGTTCTAAGAGCCAGCAGGGGCCATGGAGCTGAGAAATGCTCCGAGCAACCACCTGTGGAAACACAGTAAGCACAAACCGCAAAATCATGATTTTTTTTGCGTTTTTTAGTTTTCTGTCCTCAGTACAGACATGAGGATCCGGAAGAGGGTATATGTGAAGGACAAATAAATTCAAAACTAAGTTTTAAAGAGGTCATGCTCAATCATTGTCAGAGGGGATAAACACCCTGAGATTAGCTCAGGTGGTTAGAGCATAGTGCTAATAATGCCAAGGTGGCACATTTAAATCCAGTGCAGCCTATTTGCTTAAGAGCTGGACTTGATGATCCTTGTGGACCCAACTTCCAACACAGACTATTCTGGAATTTTGTGATTCAAATAACATAAAGTAAAAACAAAGTAAAATGAGTAATAAACTGGGAGGAAAGAGTGAAAAGAAGCCCTAGGAGGAGTGGAGGCCATTTAGCCTCTTTGTAACTTCTCAGGAAAAACCAAGCAAATAATATAAACCATAACATTACAAGTAAAAAAAAAATTTAAAAATATAATTTTTTGTGAAGTATGTTTATAAACAATCTTGTTGATACAGGAAAAAGCAAATTTTGGTGCACAAAAGGAAACTCTTTAACACAGACACTTTTTTATTACTCTGTTTTAGTTTACTGCTATTACTGTTGGCACAGCTTCCCTCTGAATGCAATTAAATTTGAGAATTCAGGTACTGCTTCCTTATCCTTTTCTTAATCTTAGTTGTATTAAATTGCAGAATTAATTCCCCCAACAGTTTATTATCTTGAAGATTTACAAGTATTTTGGTTTTTCTTTTGTTCGCCTTTAAAACTGGATTTTACCATTTTATTCTTTATGCATACCACTATTATGTCCATGTTATTCAAAACTTATGTGTAAGAAAAGCTATAGACTTGGTCACATCATTTTTTGCTCCTCACGTCTGCAGTTTCTTTCAGATGGGCAAAAGGAATGAAATGTAACAGATGATCCCTGACACTTCAATTTCTGCTCAACAGGTTGCTGTCTGATGTCTTCTATTCCTTCAACTATAATAAGTTCAGCCTGTAAACAATCCTCTCCTCTTTCAAAGCAAGTCCAGAATAAAATGCATGAAGTTTACAATAAAGACAGAGCCTTAGGTGAATAATTCACATGCATTCCACAACCCCGTATTACTGGCTAAAATCTACATCATTTAAAGTACAGAGTCCTTTGAAAAACAGTTTGGAATGCCCAGTGGCATTCCTAGCAGAGATGTAAAAAATTCAGTGCACAGGAAGTATACAATGTTATTATTTAAAAACACTGGTGTTTTCAGCAAGGGTAGAATGAGAGAAACACTTACTTTATTTGTTTTCTGCAATTATTTTCCTTTAAATGGTCTTTGGGCTCAGCTTTCACAGTGCAGAACACAGACATCTTTCCAAGTTCTTAAATTCAGGGAAAGAATGAAGTAAGGTTTTATTAATACCTTATCTCATCACTTCTCAGAATAAAGAAAGCTACATTAATTTGTTAAAACAGATATAGATGAAACAGCAAGACACTACTGAATTTAAACATGAAATTCCACATCTTTTTCATAGCTCTAGCTAATCTGAGTAAGATTTTATTATGTCATCTCGACAGACATAAAAACTCATGTTAATTTTAAACAAAATCAGGTGTTTAGAAATGCACTGAATATGATCATGAACTTGAAGGAATACATCCCCCCCCCCCTCCAAAAAAAATCTAAAGATACAGGAAGTACCGGCCTTTCAGCATCAGAGGTGATACGGAAAGAAGTTCTATACTTAATATAAATCAATTCTGGTTTGCATGTTTTAAAGTAACATAAGCTTCTGAAAATGACTACTTGCAGCAATACCTATGTATATCAACTTAAATATACATCGATTTCTAGAGCCATGGGAAAAATTCCATGATGAAGCTAAAATGTTTGTTCTTTCCTCCCTGAAACACCAGAAAAACACTCTGATGATAGATTCACCCTACAAATACAATCATAAAAATATTAAAAATCTGAACTTTTTTCTTTCCCTAAAGTGCATGTGATATATCTGAACTTTTCATAAGTTCAGACAGATGCAAAACTTTGAATCCCTAAAAGAATATAAATATAAATATATTTAATATAAATATAAATACATTAATTTAAACATCTGTCCTAAAAGTACTTCCTCTCTCTTGAAGTTTTCTGTTACTTCACTCATTCATATGGCACTGACTTTACACTTTTCAAGATTCATGAATACCTGGTGAGTTATTCATTTATATTCTTATTCTCAAGGATTTCATTTGATTCAAAGCACACCCTCTGTCAAAGCACACAGATTTAATCTGAGAATTCTGTTTGTTCTCAAGGAGCAGAATCTGTAACATTCCAAGTTAACTGACACTTTTGAAAATTATCATTAGCTTGTTGTCTGTCATTAGCCACTAGATCACCTTGTTCCTACCCTTTTGTAGCAATAACAATCCTTCACTATTCCGTACTGTTAAAATAACTTTTCCAAGGGGAAAAAACAAACAAACAAACAAACAAACAAACCGGCCAATTTAAATACCCACTATGTGCTGTGCATTTTCCAGATGCAGCTCTCTTCCCTGTTGCTCTGGCGTTTTATTACACACGCTTCAAATAGCAGCACTGGAACCAGTGCGCGGCTGTTTCGGTGTGATTCTAAAACGAAGATGATTTAACGCAGGCAAGGGCTGAGCGCCGGCAGTCCCGGCGGGGCTCCGGCCCGAGCAGCTGTCTGGCACAGGGTCCCGCACCGCCCTGTGTGTGGGGCGCGCCCCGCGCCGCGCTCGGCTCTCCCGCCCCCTTCCCTCAGGGCGCCAGCACACTAACAGCGTGCGCTCTTATGACAACGGATTTGGGAAAATCACCCCGGCTTAATTCCCCTGCTCCCGACAGGCTGCGCTTTGCAGAAACACAAGAATCAATCCGGTCGAAAAAGATCTTTGAGGCTGAGCTAGCGCAACCTGTGAGCCAGCACCGCCGTGGTCAACCAGACCACGGCACTGAGTGCCACGTCCAGTCTTTCTTTCCTAGGACACCTCCAGGGACGGTGACTCCAGCACCTCCCTGGGCAGCCCATTCCAGCGCCTAACCACCCCTCCTGCGAAGACACTCCTCCTGATTCCCAGCCTTTCGATCCCTGCCCTGCACCACCCCCACCAGCTCACGAGCAAACACGGCGGGCGCCGGGCTCGGGGCGGAACGGGGAAGTTGCTGTTTAAACAAGCACACGTGGAACGCACAGCCGGGGCGGGCAGCGCTCCCGGGTCGGGCAGCTTCGCGCCGGCAGCCCCGCAGGACTCCGAGACACCGGGGAGAGCTCGCAGCGACCCGCTGCACCCCGCCGCGTCCCCCACTGCGCCGGGCTCAGCCGGGCCCGGCCCCGCCGCGCCGACCCCGCCTCAGCCCCCGCCCGCCCAGCGCCTCCCCCGGGGCCGCCCCGCCCCGCCGCGCGCTCACCTTGCTCCGCGCCCGGGGACGCCCGCCCGCCCGCCGCGCCTGCGCGCCCGCGCGCCCGCGCCGCCGCGCGCCCCGCCTCCGCCGCGCAGGCACCGCCCGCGGTCGCCGCGGCAACGGGACGCGGAGCCGGGCGGCGGCGGCGGCCGCGGATGCCTCTCGCCATGTCCCAGATCCTGTGCGAGTGGCTCAACCGGGACGTGAAGCTCTCCCGGCGCATCGGTGAGTGGGGCCCCGCTGCGCGGGGACGGGCACAGCCTGGCCGCGGGGGCAGTGGGGGTCAGCGGGGTCAGGGTCGGGCCGTCGTGCCAGGGGCACCCCCACGGCCGCCCCCCTGACGGGCCCGCCCCCTTCCCGCCGCCACGTGCCTCCGCAGGTACAGGTTTAGTCTTCGTGTGAGAGGCGGGGACCACAGGATCGTAGATCCGTGAGAAGACCCTCAAGACCACCCAGTCCTACCACGCACCCAGCAGTGCCCCTGTAACCCCTGAGCCACCAAACCACATCACCCAGCGCCAGATCCAGACACCTCCTGAACACCACCAGAGATGGTGACTCCTTCACCGTCCTGGACAATGTATTCCAATGCCTGAAAATTTTCAAGCTGAAGTTAATTCTCCTCAAGGGACAGGTGCTCTCAAGACATGGAATGTGCTCAAACTCAAAGTGCTAATAAGGACTCTAGAGAATAAAAATTAGTGTAATATGTTTGGAAAGTAGTGCTTTGTTTTGAATGGCAGCTGTTGTGCTGGCATTGGAAAAGCATTTGTTCTGCAAGGAAGGAACAAAACCCTCAGAAAAGTTAGAGACATGGGCAATCACCAGCTGTATGAAGTTTAATAAGGTGCCACATTCTGCATCAGGGATGGGGCAACCCTGATTGTGTGTATAGACTGGGGAAGGAGATGCTGGAGAGCTGGAGAGCAGTGCCATGGAAAGGGACCTGGGGCTCCTGGTCAATGGGGAGCTGAACAGGAGCCAGCAGTGCCCTGGCAGCCAGGAGGGCCGGCCCTGCCCTGGGGGCATCAGGCACAGCATCACCAGCCGGGCAAGGGAGGGGATTGTCCTGCTCTGCTCTGAGCTGGGGCGGCCTCACCTCGGGTGCTGGGGCACCTTTGGGTGCCACAGAGTAAGAAAGACGTGAAACCATTAGAGAGTGTCCAAAGGAGGGCAGTGAGGGTGGTGAAGGGTCTGGATAGAAAGCCAAACAAGGAGTGGCCAAGGCCACTCGCTTTGTTCAGTCTGGACACCAGGAGACTGAGGGGAGACCTCACTGCAGCTACAACTCCCATATGAGGGGCAGAGGAGGGGCAGGCACTGATCTCTGCTCTGTGGTGACAGTGACAGGAGCTGAGGGAATGGCCTGAAATTGTGTCAGGGGAGGTTTAGGTTGAATATTAGGAAAAGGTTCTTCCCGAGAGGGTGTTTGGGCACAGCAACAGCTCCCCAGGGCAGTGGTCACAGCAGGAGCCAGACAGAGCTCAGGAAGTGTCTAGAAAATGCTCTCAGGCACGTCGTGTTTGACACTTGGCGTTTGCTGTGAAGGGCCAAGAGCTAGATCCAATTCTAATGGGTCCTTTCCATCTCAGTGTATTCTGTGATTCTGTGATTGAATGAAGAGGAGTACATTCATTAAAGCTAGCTTTTTTTTTTCTTCTGCATTTTGTGTGAAAAATCTAGTAATTATAGCTAATAGATATTTTCACAATCTCAGTGGTAATTATGACAATGTTTGCATTTTAACACTGAAAATTGGAAATGACTATTTAAAGCTGATGTTGCAAAACAACTACACAGAAAGTATATTTATTTGTGATTTGAAAGCTATTACTGTTAGATCAATCTCCTAAAATTTCTTTGAATAATTTACTAAATTTTGGATTTAATTTTGTTATAAACACGATAACAAGTTTTGTTAAAATTAACATTTGGATTCTTTTAATTATTTTATCTAAAAAACCCCAAACAATCACAAAACCTCCAAACTTAGTTCCAGGATCATTTCCAGAAGAATTTTCTACTGGCTACCTCCTAGGAGAACTTCTGCACAAATATGGTCTTCAGGATGACTTCAAACAATTTTCACAGAACAGGTTAGTACATATGAATAATATTTGCTCTCCTGTATAAAATAACAAGTCTCTTACATAAAGTAGACAAAATATGTATTTCCGTAGCTGGGATTTGCTAATGCACTGTAGAATTTATTGGGATTTAAAATATTTTTCAGCAATTCAAAAGCTAAGTCTGTTTGAGGCATGAATTGATTTCATATTTCCAGAGAGATTGATCATACTTCTTCAAGAAAATTATGCATTCTAATTGTAACTACAAAAACACCAGGTTAAACCAGAGGTTCAAAAAGCCTTTCAAGGATGTCTTTAAGATTGAGAAAAGTGGAACTCTGCCCATGATCTGTGTACAGTAAGGAATACAGTGTTGTGTTGTGGTGGTGACCCTAACATCTTCACTAAAATGAAAATGTTGGAGAAACATTATGAAGCTTTGAGTGGATCTCTGGCAGAAGATCATATAAGAATTTATAAGTTTACAAGTAATCTGCTGTAATGTCTATAATCAAGAAGAACTGTAAAATGGGAAGTTGAAAAATCTTGTGCAGATCTGTGAGCTTTTATACACTGATGATGCAATTTGCGAGGTTGGCTTATGCTGTGTTTTGTCAGACCATGGTACACATGTACATCAAGAGTTCCAGGCTGTACAAAATCTTCCTGTTTCTTCTGAACCTCTGCTTTTATGTTCTTTGAACTTCTCATGTAGTCACACTCTTTCTTATCCCAAGTCCCACCAGATTGTAGGAGAGCAGGTAATAAAGGCAGCCAACAAAAAGCGGTTTCACACAGCAGTTCTTGAACTCTGTTTCTAGGACTTCTAGATTTCTTAGGAATTTCTTGGATCATTAGAAAACCCCAGGTAATTCTTAGAGTACCTGCTGTTGCTGGGAAAAATAGCTTCACGAGGCTTTTATTTTTTCTAGGAAGCTCTAGCCTCTTCTCACAAATTTTCTCAATTCTTCCTAGTAAAAGGGTGCTTTGAGCTCTTGTCTCCAGGTGATTAGAGAGGTGCATTTAGTGAGGATGCACTTCAGCAGGTGCAAGAAGCGATTGGAAATTCTGTGGAGATGGTTTATGTGTCCTCAGCAAAGATGGGGATGCATGACAGGGCATGACACTCATAATCCACTGGAACAACTACTCAGAGTTTGAGAGGCCTCAACTTGAATTTCTGTCCAATGAAAGAAATGTCTCAAACTTCTGTGAGGAAAAGGAAGGTGTCTGCTCCTCCTGCTGAACCACAGCTGCAGAACAGGTTCATTGCAGTGGTAGCAGGTGAGTACTGGTGGCACTGTTTGACAAAACATCTGAGCAGATGAAGTTAAACCACCCCAGAGCACCAGGAAGAGCAGGTGGGAATAGCAGGGGGAGACTTTCTCCTGCAGGAGATGAAAGTGCCATCAGCTGATGTCACATGCCAGCCAGGGAGGTTTGCTGCATACCAGAGGTTCAGCCCAGACCTGCAGAGACTTGTCCAGCTCTTGCATTAATATCCCTGCTGTTCCTCTCTGTGGACACCAAGGCTACTGCCAGAGACCTGCAGGCAAAAGCATGAGGGCCCAAGTATTTATTTTCCTCACTTCTGCTGGTGCACGGGCTTAATGAGTGGATAGGTTCCACAGGTTAACAAGTGGTTGTGCAGCTGCTGTCCACCACAGGGATTTGCTTTTCCTAGTCATAGGATCCTCTTTCAAGAGGGAAGACTGCTAGGAAGAGACAGGATCTACCCATCCAAGCTGGACAAGGAACACATTGCCAACAGCCTGGCAAAATGGGCAAGGATAGCTTTAAACTAGGAGTGAGTATTGATGGAGAGGTTTAGTTTCAAACAAGAGAGGAAATGCTGGCCTAGACTGGCAAGCAAGAGGAAGGTGATGTGAATAAGAGCAGCAAAACAGTGCAGAAGTCTGCTCACCCTAATATATGCATGCAATTAAGGAGACAGGATTATGGGAAAAGCATTCACACCTTTTCTAAATTACATTTTTTTAAAAATCACACAACTAACTATTTCTCTGAAGTGCCTATATAGTAATGCATGCAGCAGGGGGATCAAACAGAAGAAATTAGAGGCTGTGAGCAGTTGCTGAGTAATCATTGCAATCACAGAAGGACAGTGTGATAGCTCCCAGGACTGGTGTGCTGCCATGGCTTTATATAGGTCTTAAGGATGGACAGGCTGGGAGGGTAGGGACGAAGAGAAACTGCCCTCTATGTGAGAGAGCAGGAAGATTCAGGACCTGCCTTAGTTGTTTTCCTGCATCAAAAAGATGGCAGAGTATGGCTTCATTCATCAGCCTCCCTCTCAGATCCTCAAATGAGTATCTGCCATGCTGAGGCTGAGATTTTTTTATGCCCTCTCTGTCTTAGTCTACTAAATAAAACTCACACTCAGAAACTTGAAACTAAGAGTCTTTGAAGCTAACAGGAAGGTCTGCACCAGTTTTTTACAATCTGTGATCTGGAAAACCTCTAAGGATGAAGACTATACTCGAGGCAATTTATTTCAATATGAAATTTGTATGCATTTTTTACATGATTGCCCTCATGAAAAAAAAGGTCTTGTCTTCTATCTAGGCAGAAGGGCTGCAAGAAGGGCTTTTACTGGTATGTTCACAGCAAAAGGAAGGCTGGGGAGAATGTGGGTCTGCTGGGACATGCAAAAGACTTAAGATATCCCAAGGCCCTGAGACACACAGGAAAGTCTGTAGGAAGAGAGATTCAACCATGGAGAAGGAACAGTTTAAGGAACATTTAAGTAAATTGGAAATGTGCAACTCCATGGGATCTGATGGCATATACTCACCCAGGCCGTGTGACCTGGCCGATGTCATTGCTGGGCCACTCTCAGTAATCTTTGAAAGTTTGTGGTGATGGGGGGAGTCCTTAGGACCAGGAGACTGCAACTGCTGCTCTTCTCTTCAAGGAGTCCAAGGAGGGAGAAGTAGAGATGAACAAGCCAGTCAGCCTTACAGAATAAAAAGTTAAGAGCTTCTCAGTGCATGTCAGATGATTTCTGGCAAGAGGGCTCATCTTAACCTTGAATCAATGGCAGAAAAATGCTCAATACTTGTAAGCTTCAGGTCAGTGTGTAAGAAATAAAGCATCGACTGTTACAGTGAGAATAATGAGCTTCTGGACAGTTTAATCTAGAAATAATATGAATACTGTGGTACCAGAAGGTCTTCAGTTATAATTGGGCATTTCTGTAGAATTATGCTGGATCTTGGCTGACCTCAAAAGCTGGTTGTTCCATGTGAAGGAACTATTGTGAACTCAAGCAATAGAGCAGTACAGAAAGCAGGATCTTCCGACTCAGACTGAAGTTATGGATATGTCTGATGAAATTTGATTTGCTCATTGTTATAAACTGACAATTTATTGCTACTTGGTTTTGCCCTGTGTATCTGTGGATCTTGAGTGAGTGCTTTTTCATGAGAACCTACATATAAAAAAAATATTAGCCTGCAAGCCACTATCTTAGTTTCAAATGTAAATTTCACATTTAGAACACAGACTTCGTTTTCAGCAGTGCTTTAACCTTTGTTTTTCTTGGAGAAAAAATATCAAATTATTTTAAAAAATTCTCTGTGTGTTGTTTTTTTTCTGCTCCTGTCTTGGTATAAGTGTCATGACCATGCTTAATGCAGCAAGTTGGAATCGAAAATAAGTTTAAGTTCTGGGTTTTTTTGTTGTTGTTTTCAATCATACAGAGGTGCAGATGCAAAAATTAACAACTTTTCTCGCCTGGAACCCACACTTCACCTCCTTGGTGTGCAATTTAATGAGAATATGGCCCAAGACATCATGACAAGACAGCATGGGGCTGCGACAAAGCTTTTATATGAATTGTATATTGCTTTAGAAAAAAAGAGGAAGGCAAAGCTCACTGGAGTAGTTGTGGGAGCAATGAGACCTGCAGCAACTGCAAAGCTTATGTCTACTGAGAGTAGAAATCAAGAGGTAAGTAACTATATCTGTTTTGTATAAATAAAAAAGATAGCATATTTACACGTACCTTTCAAGCATGTTATGTGCTTTCCCTCTTTACTTTGTAAATCTCCTATTCAAAACCCAGTACTTAAAAGGAAAAGAAGCAAATGTTCTTTGCTGTGTCTTATACAGTGGGTTTGCACAGCTTATCAGGAGCTCAATAGGATATTGATCTTCTGTGTTCTGTGTTTCTTTGTTTTGGTTCATTCTGTGTTACCTGCTCTGTTTTCAAGCTTTCTACAGAGTTAAAATATTATAATAAAAGCTAGTGGTAGTTCAGCAGCTGCCTTTTTACTTGTTTAATGAGTACAGATTGCAGACTGCATTGCAGTCTAGGTATCAACTCAGACTAATTTCCCCTCCAGGAAACCTATTTATAACCGTGCCACAGTGGTTTGATTCATTCTGTTGCATATCTCTCCGTGTATTTGTACTGCACTTCATTCTACAGCAACCATATGCTGAGAAATACAAAGAGAGAAAAATAAAGGGAAAAGAGGACATCTAAGAGGAAGTCAGTGTTAATGTGGTAGGTTCTGTTAAAGACTTCCTTCTTGTTTTCAGCAGTAATATTCAGTATATACAGACCATTATTTGTTATCAGGATGAGGAGCTTTTAAGAAGGTATATATAATGAATTAAATTCAGCTGGGAGAAATTTCACTTTTTTTTTTTTTCTGGCACTATTTCTGAAAAATAGCCTTCAAACAGAAGTTTAGCAACAAGTGCAAAGATAGTACCGAAAAGTCAACATATCTTTTCACCTGTAGAGGGATAGCTTTAAGGAATTGAGCAACTGAGAGTAGGTTCTGTCTTTAGATAAGTTCAGAATTTGAATCATATAATAGGAAGGTTGAGAAATAGAGAGAGGAATAAAGGTTGGAACGAGCCTCAGTTTATCCCCCCTGCTCCAAGCAAAGCCAGCTATAGCAGGTTCCTCAGGACCTCATTCAATGTGGTTTTGAATATCTACGAAGCTGGAGACTTTCAGTAAAGAAATGCTTCCTTACTTCCCCTGGTCAGCGTGGGACAAATCCTGAGACTGAAGTGTGGCTCTGGATGGCTGTGGGCTGTTCAGAAAGGACTGGAGGGGAACAAGAGGCTGAGGGTTTGCCCTCTATATCAAGAGGTGGATTGGATGTGAAGAGTTGTCTCTGAGGGATAGACATGAGTGGGCTAAAAGCCTGTGGATAAGAATCAGAGACCAAAGCCAAAAATGGAACCCTGTGGCTGGTGTTTACTGCAGTCTCCCTGACTAAGGCAGGCCTATTTGACAAAGTCTTGCTCCAGCTACAGGAGACATACTGCTTGCAGGCTCTTGTCCTGCTGAGGGTCTTCAACCAACATCTGCTGGGAAAGTAGCACAAGGCAATCCAGGAAGCTCCTGGAATGGAGGATAACTTCTTGAGACAGGTGATAGGCAGCCCTACCAGACGGGATGTGATATTGGATCTGATGGTCACCAATAAAACAAGTTAATTGGGACATCAAGACTGGAGGCAGCCTGGGCTGCAGTGATGGAGTTGGTGCATGGGTTGATGGTGTTTTAGTCCTGAGGTATCAGATAAGAAGTAAAGGTAGATCCCTGAACTTCAGGAAAGCAAACTTCCAGCTCTTTAGGGATATAGATGACCTGAGAGGCTGCCCTTAGGGACAAGGGAGGAGAACAGAGGTGGCAAATGTTTGAGGAATTCTTCCATAGTGAGCAAGAGCTAGCAATCCCCAGGAGCAAGAAATCAGGCAAGGAAGATGAGAGACTGGCATGGCTGAACTGGGGAACTGCTGGGAAAACAAACACACAGGCAGCTGAAGCTGGGGTGGTGAGCTGGTATGAGTACAGAGATGAAGTACCATTGTAGGGATGGAGTGATAAAGGCCAAGGCAAAGCTGGAACTGAACTTGGGAAGCAAATAAATGCAAAAAACAAAACCAAAAAATAGCAGGAAGAGCTTCTACTGGTGTGTTAAGCAGAAAAGAAGGTCGATAAACAATGCAGGAAAACTGGTAACAAAAAGAAGAGGAGAAGGCAGAGATACTCAACTTTTTTTGCTTCATTCTTCACTTCTCAGGCCACAACCTCTTGAGTGGAGGGACAGGAGGATGGGAACTGGGGGACAGGCTCATGAAGTGGGCCCATGGAAACATGATGAGATTTACAAGGACCAAGTGCTGGTGCTGCACCTGAATAGGAACAGCCCCTGGTGCCAGCCCAGGCTGGGCATGAGCAGCCCCAGAGCAGCCGTGCCCAGAAGGGCTTGGGGGTGCTGTGGGTGAGAGGCTGCACATGGCCCAGCCATGGCACTCCCAGCCCAGAGAGCCAAACGTGTCCTGGGCTGCACCCAGAGCCCCGTGGGCAGCAGGGCAGGGAGGGGATTCTGCCCCTCTGCTCTGCTCTGCTGAGACCCACCTGGAGCCCTGCATCCAGCCCTGGACTCCCAGCACAGGAACCACAGGGACCTGCTGGAGCCAGCACAGAGGAGGCCACCAAGATTATTAGAGTGATAGAGCACCTCTGCTATGAGGAAAAGCCGAGACAATCAGGATTGTTCAGCCTGGAAAAAAGAAGGCTTCAGAGTGACCTAATTGCAGCCTTCCAATACCTGACATAACTGAAGGGAGCCTACAAGAAAGATGCAGAAAGACTTTTTATGGGGCCATGGAATATCAGGAAATGGGGGACTGCCTTCATACTAGAAGAAAGTAGGTGGTGGTAGTAGTCGTAGTAGTAGACGACTAGATATTAGGAAAACTCTTTACTGTGAGGGTGGTGAGGCACTGGCAGGTTGCCCAGAAAAGTTGTGGATGACCCATCCCTGGCAGTGTTAAAGGCCAGGCTGGATGGGACTCTAAATAACCTGATCTAGTTGAAGCTGTTCCTGCCCAGAGTAGGAGGCTTGGAACTAGGTGATTTTTAAAGTCCCTTCCAACCCAAACCATTCTATGATTCTATTCCACATGACATGTGGAATATCTTACTTGATACCAGGGACAAGAGTATAGCACTTCCCTCTGCACTTCTCCTCCAGAGGGAGCTGTACAGAGCAATGAGGTGTCCTTTTTTGTCAGCTTAACAGTCTGGCATCATTCAAGTTCAAATCTTTAAGTTCTTTTCTTCAGAGCTGGTTCTGATTTTCAATTTGAACATGTTTGTATGTTTTTCTGTGTACATTAACTCAGAAAAACAGAGTTTGAAACCATGGTCTCAAAATTACCGTATCTTAGTATGTTTACTGCTGTTTTCTGACTCTTCACTGCTGGATGTTTAACATTTGAAAACTGTAATGCCACATCAGAATGAAACGAAATCCAAGATGCTAAAAGATGAGAGCTCGTGTGCATCTTGCAGAGCAGCTGAGAGCTCAGAACCTCCAAGAAGAGCAAAGAGCCCAAGACACTGAAAACATGACTAGTTATTTGTGTAGACTCCTGATGAAGTATTTTCTGAAGGTTATGTGTTTAGTGAATTAATTAAAACCAGTGTGAAGGCTTCCTGATTCTGTGCTACATGCTCATGTCTATAGAAGAAGAAAGAAAAGGTGTGCAGGGAAATAAAGCCAATGTACTCTTATGAGACCTTAAACATGTTCCTATTTAAAAATCACTTCATGTTAAGTTGAGAGTATTTGCATATTGTTAAGCATGGAAAATATTTACAGATCTGAAGACAGAGTGTGTACATGACACAACATTTGAGTTGTCCTTGTAAAGGTTTTGTATCATTCTTCTTTTGTGAAGAAAAGATGGAGCATTGTACAAAAGCAGGAGAATGACAGGAGAAGGGCATCTGTAGTGGGTTTGGCCTCAGAACATCTTGTACTTCTGTGTAGCTATTCTGTGTAGATGATGTAAGAAAGGAAGAAGACATTACTTTAGACATGGGAGCACTCATCTAAAGCAGAGTTTATAGTTTATGTAGAGGACATGGCCAGGTATCAGGGTATTGAACCACACCGACGAAGTTATTGACTAATAGTGGCTAATGAAGGGAGAAAGTCTTGCTGTGTTTATTTAGTCGTTCTGTTGTCACTACATGAACAAGAATGGCCAAAAAAAAAAAAAGCCTCTTCATGTATCTAGACAAGAAAATGCAAGCAATATACAAAATATTCAAAATAGCATTTAAAAAAAATTTTGGAATACCTCTTATGATGTGTTATATATTTTTAACTATCTTTGACTTCTTTGTATAAAAACTGTTTCTTCTTCTTTACTCCACATTTACCTGCCTGCATGACTGGTGTGCTTTAAATGAGTGTAATTTATATGTTTGTTACTTCTTGATCATCTCTGCTAGTGTTACCTAATGTGTTACCTAATGGTATTCTCAGTTTCTGTACCAGGAAACTGGTATTCTCATTTTCTGTGCTATATTCAGACCTGAACCAGGTACCTTACTAGAACTAGAATTCAATGAAAGCCCTTAAAACTCTGTAAAGCGCTGCTCATCTGCTCAAGTCTGGAGCCTGATAATCTCTTCTAGTTTCTTCCTGGAAGATAATTTTTGGCTTAATTATATTTGCTTCATATCAGCATTACATAGGAAGGAGACAAAATGAAATAATGGCCAGGATTCAAACAGCTGCTATACAGATTCAAAAACAACCATCAAGACCCACCATAAAGTCTTCTGAAGCCAAAAGAATCTTAAAGAAGAAAAGGGAAGCAGAGGTAATTATCATCTATACTGTTTTAATGCTAATAACATTAACTCAAACAGCACAATTTCTGGGAACATTTATGGTTACAAATACTGTACTTGCACCATTCAAAAGCTGCTGACTGTCAAAATGATATCAATTCAACCAGTGAAACCTGGGCTGAATATTTACACAATTATGATTTTGTAGGTTTTTTAAAGTAAGAATTGTTTTGATGTAAGAGAAATAGAGAAATGTTTTGATGTAGGAGAAATAGATAGGTAGTAATTTGATTGCCAAGAGTAGCAATGAGTCTACTAGAAAGAATACATTAAATGAAAACATCAATGTTCCATTTTGATTTGTGCATGATAACATCTTGCACCATGATGTTTGAACTGTTCTATAACACACTATAAAACTGTCTGCTTATTAAATGCTAGTAACAGCTGAAATTGACAATAACCTTAAATAAAACCAAGAGAGATGCAGCAATTAAAAAAAAAATTCTCCATTATCTAGTAATTAAAAAAAATTATTCATAGATTGTAATTCAAGTTCATGGATTGTATTGTCATTAGACGTGCAACTATTATTGCTTTTTACAACTGGGCAACAGTAGCAGGTGTCTTTAAATCTAAAGTTTGGTAAACTATAGTAAGACAGTTACTTGAATAACTATTAGGGTTACATTCAAGTTACTAAATGAGATCATATTCCAGAGTATCTTATTTCAAATCCCCATATGGTGAGAATAACATACTCTGCTAGAGCCCTATGCAAAATCAGAATTGTCCTGCAGAAAGAACAGCTGCAAAATTCTAGATTTTCTGGCTGGTAGAAGTAGATGTAGCTAGAAAAGGGGAAGAGGGGAAGGAAGTGAAAGGTGAAAGGTGGAAATCCTCTTGCCTTTATTCTTGGTGTAGCTGATGCTTAAAATATTTTCAGTGTAAGCATTTCTGTTGTACTAACACGACGTAAAAGTGATTCCCTAGTACTTGTTCTGTTGAACCTTCTTTGTGTTGCTTTGTGAAGAGAAAGGAAACATAAAATTCTGTGTTACTTCTTCAGAACGTATACAAGGAGATAGAAAAGTTTGAGATGTCTATGACAGGAAATGTCTCTGCAGTACATGGCCATGTGACCAACAGGTAACATTTGGATACCAAATTTTTTAAGAATAGGCAGGATCTGCCGGGTGTCTGCTATGTATACAGCTACTTAAAGAATAATGTTTCTTTTAGTTTAAACTGTGATTATCCTTTGAGTGAATGCCACACTAGCGCTGATTTCAGGTTCAACACAGTTGCAGTGTCTTGAAGTTACCTTTAGTTAGTAGGGAGAGCTCAAGCTTCCTTCACTACTTTTTGCCATGTGTGCAGCTAGGAAAGGCTTAAAAGTCATTTCTCTGTTCATTTCAGTCATTGGGTCTGTAAGGTCAGTTACCCTTGCAGCAAGATAGGAATGGTTGTGAATTTGCATACACAGTAACACGTTCCAAAGGGAAAAGAAGTAACTTTTATCCTGAAACTTATCTGTATGTTGATTTATTTGTTGATTAATTGCCAGTAATTTTCATTCTGCCATCCCTGGTGATATGCATGCCCTACTCAGAAGATGTAACACTCTTGCATACTGCTGTGGATATTTCCATGTGTAAACCTGTGATTAATAGCTGCAAAACTACTCAGAGTGTATGGCCATATTGAGGGGTAACCCAAGTTTCTTTGGCATTCTATGAGCCATCCTAATTTGCTGTTTCTGTGGAATTTGGCTTTGCATTGACAAAGAAATTAATGATTAGTTGGCCCAAGTCAGTGCTGAAAACATCCTCTGGACCTAGTGGACATTGTCAGGAAGTAGCCACAGAGCCCACAGAGAGATGTTCTACATTTGTTAGACTTGCACATAACTATACAGGCACCTGTGTGAAAAGACCCATAAGAATGCTAATTCCAATCTTTCTTTTCTTCAATCAGTGATATGCAAGAATTATTGCAAACACAGAAGTTTCGAGAAGCAAATCTAGAAACTATACCAGCGACAAGAACTGAGCTGTTAAATATTTATTCAGATGATGAATATTTAAGGAAAATTCAAAAACGTGTACAGGAAGATACATTCGCTAGAGAGCAACGAGCAAAGAGACGACGAAAAATGCTAGTGGATCAGTTAGCAATACATGAGATTCAAGAGGTGGGAAATTGTATGCTGAAATACATAGTCCATGTGCATTTAATTAGTAATCTAAAATGTGCTTACAAATATGAAACAATTACTTCTGGAAGGCTAAATAAAATTTGAAGGGGATAAAGGGACTTATACACACTTATGTCTAAATATCTCTTTTATGTTAATCTCAGAAAAATATGAAAGGTTGGCTGTTCTTCATCACCACCCTTACGGCATACACCATACTTATAAACTTAAAAGCATGAAATTAGGGCAGCAGAAAAAAGATTATTAAAAATCTACTGCAGGCCTGCCTTCTATTCCCTGCCTCCCTCCCCCAAAAGTTGGACAGCCTCTGCTATCAAAATGTATACTGGTTCTAAAGAAGGCTGTTATTTAAAAACAACAAAATATAGCATTCCTTGTTTGAAAACCTGTATTTACAAACGTGTCATGGGAAGGTTTTGATCTGGACTCATGAATTTTGAAATGGTTGTGCTGGGTGATATAAAGAATCAAAATTTTATTTGCAGGTCAGAGAATTGGTGTTTGATGTGTTATGAAATACAAGATATGTCTCTGGAGAATGTCTGTGTTGTGTCTAAAAATGAATGTTGCAGATCATTGCATTTAAATCCTGTCCCATAAAGCACAAGGCTTTTATGGTTCTTCACACATTACTCCTTTAAAAAGCAGCTTTTAGATTACTAATTTCACAGATTGTCTCTTTTATAATTATTCTATCAAAACACAGCCTTGTAACTTATTGGGGGGTTTTTTATTTCCTGTTATTTTTTTATTTTAGTATTTCCCTGTGAGTTCCTTATATGTGTTGAACATATATAGCTGAGCCTATCTCTATTGCTAATACTAATAATACTAGTAATAATAATATCTCATAATAGCAGCATTTCAGATGTGCAGTATCTCTGAAAATATGAGTTATTGCACATATATATATTTTTAGAGCCTTGACATCTAATGTCTGGAAATTTTTTGGAAATGTTAAGAAAAAGTTTGTTGGGGTAAACATCTAGAAGTTAGGTGCTGCTCAATGTCTATCACAGTCATATTCTTGAAAAACACCAGTAGTGACTTGGAAAGGTCTATCTCTGCATAACTCCTGTCTCCGAGTTCTAATTCAAAGAGATTTATATCACATTCTTGTTGATACGCATAGGCCATGAACAAGTTTTGCAACCCACCTCTCTGAAATCACCGCAGTCCCAAAACTGGCTCTTTAAGCACTCAGCTCTTGCAGCCCCTGCAGTGTGGACCAGTGATTCTAACAGCCATGGCTACCGGCCTCCAGAGCACTTGGTGGATACAGCAGCTCAGACTGCCTCTAGAGAGGCTCCAAATCAAGTGAAAACTAGCAATAGTGTTCCTTGCTTCCCAGGAAGAAAAATCAGCTTTGCTATACAAACAATTGAAATCACAGACTGCAGGAACTAGAAGGAGAGACAAATTAGCATTTGACTGAAACAGTAATCTGACCATATCAGAGAATATATTTAGTGGTAATTTTGTCCTAAATTAACAGAGGAAAAACTGTGTTGTTGGAACTTTGTGAGATTTCAGACATTAGATGTTACTTAAGAGAAGTGGGAAGCAAACAGAAGTATTTTCTTTTAAAAATGAATGAATATATAAAATAGTTCAAGATTGCTTTTTCCATCTATTAAGTATTGAACCAGAAAGGGTTTATTGACTGAAATTGCAGCTGTTTATGTGCATTCAGGTCTGAGTTTTAGCTCCACTGCATAAATCTTGAACATGGCATGGGATCATTTAGAGTGGAAGGAATTTCATCCCTTCAGAGTGTAATGTGTTTTCATATTTATAAAAGTTTATTAAAATAATCTTGTTCAATTTTTTGGTTTTTTGGTATGCTGCAAGGTGGAGCTTTGGAGAGAAAAGACTTTACAATTACATGACAGTACTCTAGGTGGAGCACAGCATGATGCCAGTCAGATTTTCATAGGCAGGTGTTGAAAGTATTTGACATTGTGTCTTCATGCCAACTGAACCTTTATCTCCACCATTTCAACAAATTATTGGTGATTTGTACATGCTATTTTTAATGCTCTGTTCAGATTTTATGTCTCTGATTAAAAAATTATCAGACATAATTTACTATCAGCAGTAAACTGAGAATGTGAACATGGGAGGAGAAACAAATTGTTACTACCTTATTACTTGTCAATCCAATAGATTTGTGTGTGCTAAGCTCCAAGTTTTGGTCATAAAATGGTCATTTATGACTGCACAACAGCACAGAAATGTCTCACCTTTATGTAAATCAAACAAAGAAATAGAAAAATAGAAGAACATGATATAGTAACTACGTATGAACTACACAAAACGTAAACACGTTAATGTTTGGCCACTGGATGCCACTGTTGTCTTAAGTAGGTAAACTGAAAAAAGCGTCTATTTTGCTTTCTTAGTAGTAATTTTTCAAAGTATTACTAAGTTGTCCTATTTGTGATATTCATGATTTCTTCCAGCACTTCACAGTTCTCCGTGGAGATGTTGGTAGAAAATGTTAGGTCACAAACTTTTTCTACAATTTTTATTTTCTGTCCTTGTATGTTCAGAAGTTTCAAAACTTTCCAGCCTTTGGCTTGAGTACTTTCTGCATTCCTTTTTGTGTGAAAGATAGCTACTAATGCTGCACTCCTCCATCCAATGAGGATCCTTTTGGAAAGTACGAGTTTGGAGTTCTGAATCCTTATTTGTCTATTGTGAAGTTTTGAGTTAATTGCCTTTCTGTTTTTCTTGTTCCTGAAGAATTTCCTACTGGCTCTCTTTAGGCCTAGTGAGTATGACAAAGTATTTGATCACTTAAAATACTGAAGTTCTCTTCAGTTTTCTCACTGAAAATCTGTTTTGTCTGCTGTGAAGTGTTCTAAAGGAGCATCTTCCAATTTCCTTTATGAAGAGGAAATTCACCTAGAGAAGGTGTTTTAATTTCTCAGTGGACCAATTTGCACCATTCAGTTGATGATTTGAGCATGACAAGTTAGGGTTTGAGCACTATGTTAGGGGGTGGCTCCTTCAATTCCCTGCCAATAAGGAATTTAACATCAGTTTTCTACTAGCGAAGGCTTCTTACTGCTGTAATAATTTGTGGTTGAGGGTAAGCAGCAACTAATGAAAAAAATTAAGGATATTTACTTGCAATAGGAAGTAAATTGTGTAACCTCTGCTCTTCTTTGAAATCTTAATTGAAATACTAAGTACCATGAAACAGTGGATAGAATTAAGGCAGAAAAGGGCACTGTGCCTCCTGTTATTGCCTTCAGCTCATGAAGGTAAGAGAAAATGGACAGATTAACTCTTCAGTAGGCAGCAGTATTGGAAAATTTCATCACCTGAGCTGTATTAAGTGACACAGGGAGTGAAGTTGTTATGACTGCATTGTTTTCCATTGGATGTATTATGATAATTCCCTCCATAGACAAACAATTTACAAATAGTATGCTACAGATAAAGAACAAAAAAAGACATGTTTGAAATGACGTCTTTATTTAGTGAAAAGTTTTGTAGAGAGATAATATAGCATGCAGGTGAAGGACTCTATGATTAAGGCCTGAGATGAGTGCCCATTTTTAATGGGGACTGTCTTGAGACTCAGTACTAGGAAAGCAGAGGGCAAAGCCCACATTTTGGTTAAAATAAGGAAAACATTAAGATATTTTTATAGTAGCTTAATATTTTCAAGTCCCCAGAATTTAATTAGAAGGTACTTATTTCTAGGGAAAGGAACTTAAAAGCTATGGAAAGAGATTTACGTGCTTGTTTGTTTGTTTAGCTTCTCCCCACCATCAGCATTAAATATCTAAATTATTTAGAAAGTTCTTCTCTTATTATTGCAACTGTTGCAGTCATGCTTTGCATTAGAATTCTATTACAGGTATCCTGGCACCATTCTGTAGGACAGATTTAGATCTCTTCATAGAATTTTTTCATAGATAATGTCATATACAATCAAGTTGGATTTTTCATTTATAGGTGAAGTTACATAAGGTGTTTTGCCCTCTCTGTCACAGACAGCTGATGAAAAAGACAGATTGAAAGAAAATACTTTATTTTGGTGTATTTTTGTTTTTTATTTTTTGGGGTTTTTTTTAATTATTACTGACTGACTTTACTTGTGCCACTGTTTTTAGGAGAATGAATTTCAGATCTTCAAATCAGATCCCAATTTAAGTCCTTAAATTTGAGTACATTTCATAGCAGTTTTGATGCATCAGAAGCAAATATTCAGCAAATCAGAAATTTCCCCTAGGATTCTGCTGTAGCATTGGTATTTGGCATTAATGCTTATAAGGCAAGATGATGTTTTTGTTCAGGACTCAAAAAGAGTTTTAGACTGTGATAGTAAGGCAAAACTTGATGTTAGATTAAGCATTAGTTTAGATACCAAGAAGAGTCTGGAGAAGTGTAACAGTGAAAAGGTACTATTATGTTTCAAGAATACTTTAAAAAATAACAACTCACAGCCTTCAAAATGTCTGTGCATACAGACCACATCTCAAGCAATAGCTCAGAATGATTTTCCTTTTGTACTGCATAGTATATTATTTTCATGTCCCAGTAAGGACACTGGAACTATTACCCAGAAGTCTTGTATTTTTCTCGGTTTTGAAAAAATTTTTCCTCATAGTCCCAGCCTGCTGAATAGGGAAGAATGGAGAACATAATTACCCAATTCCCCCAAAAGAAGAAAAAATTTCAAATCTGTAGAAAATAGATTGCTCAAGGATGCTGAAGATTATGGCTGAGAATAGGACTGGTGAATAACAGGGTTAAATTAATGATTTGAAGAAAGGATATATATTCAGATAAGAAGCTGTTATTTGAAATATGCTGCAGTTTCTTTGCACATGGGAAATAACTACATTAAAATGGAGTTAGTCTGACCAGATGTATTTTTACTGGGTATCTCAGTTAAGACATATTTTGAATTCTTACCTAGTTTGTGCAAATTGTACCAATAAATAGATATTAATGTTGTTCTGAATTTATGTCCCATGTAAGCAGGTGAATGCCATTATACGACAGCATTTCTATTTCTCATATTAGACACTGATGAGTTTTCTAGGAAATAGTTTATCAGCTGTGCTTAGTACTATTATTTTTTTATCTTTTAGAAGGTTTACCGGGAGGAGCAGCTCATTTACAGGCTAATGAAACAATCTCAGCATGAGCGAAGGATTGCTGCTCAACTCATGCACGTTCGGCATGAAAAAGAGGTGATAAGGCAAAACAGAATTTTCAGGGAAAAGCAATATGAAGAAAGACGGCGGAAGGAGTTCCAGGAAGCCCTTGACAGAGAAGCGGTAAAAGATTGATCTGTGAATTGCTGCAGGAGTGCTAGAGTACTTCCTGTTACAAAATGGAATTTGTGTTGCTAACTGTGAGACTTCAGGACTTTTCTAGGGACATGATGATTTAGTGATAAATATATTCTTTTGTCCTTGTTGGAAGTCACAGCTATAAGCAATAAGGATGTAACTGTAACTGTGGAACTGAGTGCATTTTGTACTGTGTTAGAAGTCTGGGGGAATTTTGCAGTGAGAAAGAACAGCTAATCTACCCGATGCAGTGAAAGCTGGGCCTGCCCATGGCAGCAGGTTTGAACTAGGTGTCCTCTAAAGGTCCCTTCCTACCCAAACCATTCTATTGTTCCATGGTCCTGTAATAAGGGATAAAGCTGAGTAACTGAAAATCTGATTTTTCTTCCATATTGATTGTAATGTCTTCATAGGAAGACTTCTCTGTGTGCTGAGTTTTAAAAGGCACAGTCTCACAGAGGCAACAGGACAATAACCCAAGTTCCCGTTTCAGGAACCATGTTCTTAATTTCATTTAGATATGATCTGTTAAAGTTTGTTTTTGAAAAATGATGGAGTAGTTTCACTCATGAGCACTAATTTCTGCTTTGAAGCTTTAAGTTGATTAAAATGACTTATAATTCTGTGGAAAACTGCCAAGTGCTACGCTCATGGTAGGCTATAATGTAATACTAGAATTTTTTTCTCCTGTCAAAAACGATCAGCAAATACAAATGCTCCAATACAGGTGGAATACTATGTAATCAGCAGCTATAGCTTTTAATCACGTCATCTCTTTAAGTATGCTTTCAGCCACCACCACAGGGGGTGGTGATGGAGCACGCTACTACAGGAACTGCTGATAATTTTCTACCATGACCAGAAATCTTTCAAAGATTGAGCAACATCAATAATATGAAATTATTTGAAGATCAGACTCTAGTAAGATAAATTACATGTTCTAAACTGGTTGTTACACTGAAAGCTGCAATTTCACTGCCCTCAAGGACTGAATATGTCTTATGTGTTATTCATAAAAGAAGTAATGGGCTTCTCCTTTATTTTATTCTATTTTAGAAAGCAAACAAATGGGAATTTACAGAGTGAATAAAAATGCTTAGATTTGTTTATGTGTTAGTCTGCCTGCTGGCTATGCAACTCTGGTGAGAATCAAGCTGTTCTTGTTTCTTAAGTTAGTTTTCATTTTCGGGACTGTGTACCTCTGCACTTTCATTTTCATTGCAGTCTCAAATTTTTTCCTTAAAAACAATTCTAGGCTCTTGCAAAGCAAGAAACTATTGATAATGAAGAACAAATAACCAGAGAAAGAAAATACCATGAGAAAATTGCTGCTGAAAGAGCTCAGGCACGCTATAAAAAGCATTATTCTATGTGTTGGGAAATGATAGACCAAATCATTGATATATCGACAAAAGTAGGAGAATATCGTCAACTGACGAACAAGTGAGTATGTAGCTGCTAGGCAAAACTAACAGCTGTTAGGCTGCATTAATCAGACTGGTTTAAGCATTATAGCAAATTATGTATTTTACATGGCAGCTGGAATTAGTTTGAATGTGAGAATGGTAGCATTATTTTTGTGTGTGGATTGACTGGTGTGTGAATCAGAGTGAGCTAATGCTACAGCCTTAGCATGATTTCTTGAAAACTCAACTGACTTGAATTCTTAGGAGACCAAAATCCACTAGTGCCACAGTTTGTGAAACTGCTGATTTCCTTTCTTATTAACAAATTCCTTAGTTAAAAGTTAAAACTGAATGGTGCTCATCTCATCCTAGTTTGCTTCACTAGGTGAACACTTCCTCAGAATAATACCAACAGGATGAATTTCCCAAGTTATATATGCTGCCTGGAGTGTCCAAAATACATCAACTGAGCCCAGGTTCTCCTGAGTCCTCCATGCTATGATTCCCTCTTCTGACATGCCCTAATTACACAGGGTTTTTGAGAAGGTCGTACAAAGGCAGTAATCTCCAAGTGCCCATGCTGTAGAAGTGTTTCAAATATTGTGGAGTGGGGAGTTATTGCTGTGGTTCTTTCATTAATACTCAGTGATTTGACTTTGGTTTAGACTTAACAGTATTAGAAAATATGCCAAAACCTTATTTCTTTTTAGTGTAATTTTATGTTAAAATAATAAAAGTGTAACAATATTAAATACCCATGATTTAATAGAAATTATATAAATTTAGGCTTATTTAGTATGTGGTAAAATAGTCAACCTAGGCACATAGTTTAGTGAAATTACTAACTAAAGAAAAAGTTTAATTCATATAATTCTGAATTAATTTTGACTTTGAGGAAAAAAATATTCTATTTATTTTTTTGGTAAGAGGAGGCTTTACAGCACAAAAGAAAGAATATTTTGGGGCAGGGAAAAGTAGCAATAACAAAACTGTTGCTACACAGCTCTGCTAGCCAAATATTGTGTGATGACACATTTGTGAAAACACTGAAGCCTACAAGTGTCTACAACTGTCATAAAAGGAAACAAACACTTATAAGAGACTGTAATAATTACAGGATGCATTATAAACTATAGCTAGTTTAGCATATGCTTGTTTCATGATTGGAATTCTTGTAAATTTGGGTACACTATTGGATATTGCCAAATATCCAACCTTCTAATTTTTTGTTTAAAACTGTTTTTTTTTTTCTTTTCCCTTTTTTCATTTTCATGCAGCCGTGTTCCACTTAAACTGATGCTGGATTGGAAGGAACTTTTTTTTAAAGGAAAACCAATATATGAACAAGCCTCAGTTCAACCTTTGTCGGATGAACCTAGCCCAGAACAACTTGTAGAGCTGAATAAAATCAGTCTGTTAGATGAAAAAGATTATGGTGAATACAAGGTACACCAAACTGATAAGGCGTAATGGAAGATAATACACCTTGCTTTTTCTAAATCATAAACTTCATGTTGTGATCTTGCATTTTGTTCTATTACTGGTTTCTGTTGGCAAGTTTAGACAAGCATTTTCTTTTCATTGCCTGATGTTTTGTATGAAAACTGTATTTGATATTAGTAGGAGTTATAATTCCATTCTTATGTATAACCTTGATTATATTTCATGAGTTGTAGGACCAACATGTTAATTGCAATGCAGTGAATTTTCAGCTAATTGAAATGTAAAGGTATAGTTAATATTACCAGATTGGAAAATGCAACAGAATGTAACCAGTAAAAACAGTAAAATGAAATACCAGAAATGTTACAAAACCTGAACTCTTAATTTCAGCAATTTTGAGTGAAAGCTTTCTAGCAAGATGTATTGGTTTGAGTGAACTATTTATTTTAATACAGTAACCTTTTTTGGAAATTATTAAAAATGGCTGACATTTTTCTTAATCTTCTGTTAGAATACAAGTAAATATTTTTCAGGGTATATTAACTTCATCAACTTTTCAATACATCAGTGTTATTTCAAAATTGAAAGATTAAGGGTTGATGGTTCCTTGTTGAAATGTGTTGTACAGTTTTTTAAAAATTATATTCATGGTTATATTAATTAAATCCCACTACATATTTAGACTTTTCAAGTAGCCTTATGAGTAGAATGTGACAAAATCATGGCAAGTACCCAGTCTTTTTCTTGTTGGGGATTTATAACTACAATATATGTTTAATTTTTTCTACATCCTGAGCCACTTGGTACATTTTTGTTTTGCAGTGAGTATAGATGTCCTTTATGAGTTTCTGTGATGAATGCCTGAAAGCTCAATTTACTGTATTCATTTTTAGCATATGCTTTTCTGATTTATCTCTTTATAAGGTCCTAATTCACAGCATACCAATTCATGTATGAATTTTATGATTATTTTCTTTGGTGAAAAAAGGGCTATACACAAAGTCAGCAAGGAGGACATAAAAGATAGGCAGGAAACAGAGAGCACTAATGAAAAATTAAGTTTTTCAGTCATAGTTTTGTTTACATTATGAAGTCTCAGTAATCTTCTATAAGTGTAACATCACTGAATGTCAGAAAAATTTATTGATACATTTAAGGCCTCTTTTTTCCTGCCAGGCTATTTCAAATTATTTTGTATTTAATTTATTCCCAGATGTTGTTAGTCTTATGCCTTTCTGAATCATTATTAATCAAAAACTGGCATCATATGACGTGTGAAATTGTTGGCACCAGTTCATACTTATGTCTTCTAAAAACCTAAGTGAACAGCTAATTCTTTCAAAGTCTTGCTTCTAGATAAAAATTTGTTGGCTGGTCATTCTCACAATGTTTGTAGAGATTTTCCTAATGTTTCTGAAAAAAGCCCAGGACAGGCAGTTTGGCATCTCTCAGGAATACCTTGCCTACATTAGGCATACCAGCTAAAAGTGCCAGGTGTATTTGATAAAATACAAGAAAATGCAGTGCCATCAGTCCATTGCACATTACATATTATATTTTATTGTGAGAATAAGTTTTTGAAACTACCATGTTATAAGTTATGGCTAATCACTTAATAAATTAACACAATAACCAAAAACCAAGCCTAGCATTAGGTACTGCTGGAATAATTGCTTGTTTCGTTCAAAAGTACTGACCATGAATTACATAACTCCCATGTGAATGCCTGAAAAATTTTTTCTGAAAGGTAAACTATTTTACCTCATGAGAGGTACAGTCCAGCAGTCCTCTGGTTAAAAGGGTCAGATAACTGAAAAGTGGGCTAACCCATTCCACTTGGAATTAATTTTTTCTAGAAGTCTAATAGAATTTAACCCTTCTCTTCCTATAGGTTTAAAGAAAAATCATTCAGATAGTGCAAGTATTTGGGTTTTGTTAAGGATGTCTTTTCAATTACACATGAAGAAGTACGTTTTCTGAGAGATGATAGAGAGGGGATATGGTGCAACCCAAAAGTTTTTACTTTATTTGTGTGTACTTATTAAAAATAAGTGACTTCTAATATTAATTTAAATTTATCTTAGACTGATAATTAAATTGGTTTTTTTGTTCTAGTAGACATGTTCAAAGTCAGCATTGATCATGTTCTACTAGTAAAATGTATGCTATGGCAATACATGGTCGAGATTGTAAATTCAGGAGAATGTTGCATATTCTACCCAGAACATTAGTTCAAAACCTTATCTTTGAGTAGAACTTTAGTGTTGTTTATTCTGTTGATGGTGATGAAATATTTAATTTATAGAATGACACAATGGTTTTGATTAAAGGCTTGTGAAGGTCATTTGCTTAAAGCAGGGCCAGCTTCTGAGTCAGGTGAGGTTGCTTAGCATTATTTGGTCAACTTTCAATTATTCCAAGGATAGACATTTCACAGATTCTCTGTGCAATCTTTTACCATGCTTTACTAGTCTCATTGTGAACCAGTTTTTTCTTCCTTTTTACCTGCTTGGAATGTTCCTGGCTGAAATCTTTGACTTTGCCTTCAAAGCTTTGTTGTGCACCCAAAATGAAGAGACAAACTAGAGTCTTATGGGAAATATTATTAGTCTACACATTTCCAAGCAGCTGTTTAATATTCTCCAACCAAATGAATATTAATACAGGACTAGTATTATTCTGCATACTAAAATATCTTTTAGATTCTTGCAGCATAAACTCCAGGACAGCTGGACTTTCCTTATGCTATAAGATGCGAAACTGGTAGAGTAACAGTACAGTTCTGTGTTCCATTCTTTGGATTACATTCTTTCATTCTTCCAGTGTGATTTTCAATAAAATGATCTTTACTACTAAAACCTATTAAATCATACAATTGATAAATTTCTGTTTATCTCAGGGTAGATGAACTGGAAGTTTCTACTCGATATTTCCTTCCCTTAATGAAGTTTGAACTTGTTTGAGTTGCTGGCTTTGGTTTGATTTTTTTTTCTCTCTTTTGAATGTGTGTTAGGCAAATACATATATTTGAAATCTTTATTAATGAAATTTTCAGAGGTTTAAAAGTGATACTGGGCAATAAGGTTGCCCAATTTTAGAATGCAGAATATTAGGATAGTGAATTTCTAGTACAAAAATCAGCTACTGATTAATTCTATAATATTGGTGAAATTACTTTTCATGTTTATGGAATTAAAGAAGTGATATAGGAATCTGTATTAAATTTGCTCAGCAAAGTTCTGGTAGTGGGGAGCTGCAGACGTGGCTTCTCTGAGAGTCTGCTGAAAGCTTCCCCCATGTCCCATGTGTCAATGCCAGTGCCGACCCCAAGGTGGTCTCGTCACTGGCCCAGGCTGAGCCAACCAGGGATAGCAGTGACAACTCTGTGATAAAATATTTAAGAAGAAAAAAAAGGTTTTGTGTAGATGTCAGAGAAGAGAGGAGTGAGAAGGTGTGAGAAGAACAGCTCTGCAGACCCTGAGGTCAGTGGTGAATGACGAGGAGGAAGTGCTCCATGCTCTGTTGTTTCGATCCTACCCTAACCCATGGAAGCTCATGGTGGTGCAGAGATCCACCTGCAGCCCCCGGAGGAGCCACAGCAGAGCAGCTGGGTGTGCCTGAAGGAGGCTGGGACCCCATGGGAAGCCCGTGCTGGAGCAGGCTCCTGGCAGGAGCTGTGGCCTGTGCAGAGAGCAGCCCCTCACTGGAGCAGGCTCCTGGCAGGAGCTGTGGCCTGTGCAGAGAGAAGCCCCTCACTGGAGCAGGTTCCTGGCAGGAGCTGTGGCCTGTGCAGAGAGCAGCCCCTCACTGGAGCAGGCTCCTGGCAGGAGCTGTGGCCTGTGCAGAGAGCAGCCCCTCACTGGAGCAGGCTCCTGGCAGGAGCTGTGGCCTGTGCAGAGAGCAGCCCCTCACTGGAGCAGGCTCCTGGCAGGAGCTGTGGCCTGTGCAGAGAGCAGCCCCTCACTGGAGCAGGCTCCCTGGAAGGACTTGTGACCCCATGGGGGACCCATGTTGGAGCAGCGTGTTCATGGAAGGCTGTACTCCATGAAAGGGACCAAATTGGAGCCATTTGTGAATTGTAGCCCATAAGGAGGACTCAGGCTGGGTATATTGGTGGAGGACTGGCTCCTGTGAGAAGGACTGCATGCTGGAGCAGATGAAGGTTCCACTCTGAGGAGAAAGCAGCAGCAGAAGCAACATGATGAATTGAACATAACCCCCATTTCCTGTTCTCTTATTCTGCAGGGCAGGAGGAATTACACAATTTGGAATAAAGTTTAGCCTGGAAAGGAGGGAGGGCTGGGAGGACGATGTTTGTAGGATTTGTTTTAGTGCTCACCATCCTGTCTGATTTTGATTCATAGTAATTTCAACCAGTTCCCCCAGGTCGAGTCTATTTTCGAGTCTATTTGCCCATAGTGGTAACTGGTGAGTGATGTCTTCCTGTCCTTAACTCATGAACCTTTTGTTGTATTTTCTCTATGGCATCCATCCAGAGGCAGAATCGCAGAATCTATGAAAATGTTTATATAAGTACTTGTCTCTCAACTAGTTATTAGCGAATATTGATAAATATTTAATGATTATGACATAATTATAGGTTTTAATGAGGTTCTGTTCTAAAAACGATGTTGTTATTGAGTACTATTCAAATTTCATTATTTTATGTATTTTTTATGTGAATAAGTACGTATATTTAGAAAGATGGAAGGCAAGATTATAGCAATATTGAGATTTGCTAATTTGTCATTTATGCAGACTATGACAGGGGAATGGAGCCCAGCTGAAGAGAACAGTGAAAACAAACCTCCTCCTAATAATAACATATTGGGTCATATACTTCGTAGACTGATGGAAATGTTCTATCCTCCAAAACCCAAATCTTCACGTGAATTTCCTTCATTTCCTGTCAAGGGATGTGTTTTGGGAAAAATGTTTAGTGGAAAAACTACCTGTGCAAAGTTTATTGAAAAAGGTAGAGGTTGTTTGTTTGTTTGTTTGCCTAAAATTCTTTAAAATGTTTGTGTTAAAATCCCACTCTTAAATTAAAATTGTTTGAGAAAATCCTTGCATTAATAATTCTTGAACCTCAGATGCATCTGTATTTTGCTGGGGTTGATTGCATGTCATTCCTTTGTTATATTTCAAAATAAACTTAGGAACACTGGAACTTGAAAGTAATATTAATATTGTACTGTAATGTTAATACTTCTTTGTTGAGAATTGGGAAGTGCTTTTGGTGAACTTCTTTGGAGATACTGGTTTTAGAAGAGACTAGCAAGATAACTATGTGATTGTCAATAGATACTGTGAAGTAGTTACAGAGAAGAAAGACTGAAAACAATTTACATTAGAAGCCCAGATTAAATAATTAATTTAACTGATTGTAATAGTTTCTCTGTATGTATACTCAACTCATATTGTAGCTATCTAATATTTTTGTGTATTAGTTTGCAATATTCAGGTACTATCTGTTGGTACTCTGGTTCAGGAGGCCATTGAAGCTTTTCTTAATAATGAAATGAAAAGTGAATCCAGCATAATATCACAGGAAGCAGAGAGTTCTGGAGAGCAAAATGAGGTAAGTATATTCCCTAGTTTTGCTCTTGGCTCTAACAGGTAGATGGGAATGAAATGTGTAAGGAAAAAGGCATGCTTGAATTTTTTTACTCAATTTCTGACTTAATTCTAAATTTTGACAGGTAAGACTGGAAGATTCAGCTTGAATTTACAGGCTAGTTTTTTCTGTAAAATGTCATTTTCATTCTAATCCATTTCCTGTCATATTTGATACAAGGACCAGGAGAACTTACCAAATTCACCACCAAATCTAGAGGAGCTCGAAACCACAGATGCACAATTTACCACAGAACTTACCACAGAACCCAGCACGGAACTTACCATAGAACTTACCACAGAACCCAGCACGGAACTTAGCACAGAACCAACCACAGAACTTACCATAGAACTTACCACAGAACCCACCACAGAACTTAACGCAGGTAAGTGTTTCTCGTTGCACAGATTTTCCTGTGTGTCTCAGGGTCTTGGGATACCTCAGTCGTTTGCATGTCCCAGCAGACGTTTTCCCCAGCCCTTCTTTTGTGGAGAGATCTGCAGAAGCCCTTTTTGTTACCTTTCTGCCTAGACACAAGACAAGGCCTTTTCCCCATGAAGAAAGCCAAATACTGAAACAAATTTCCTGGAGAGTTAGTGTAGTCTCCATCTTTGTAGGTTTTCCAGATCACATGGGGTAAACAACTGAGAAACCTAGTCAGACCTTATAACTGATGCCACTTTGAGCAGAAGGTTGTATTTGAACCAGGTGACATGGAGAAGTTGCTTCCAACCTAAATTTCTCAATGCTCCTATGATTCTAACAATTTTATGTACCTTCTGTATTGATTTGTTCAAAGAACAATAACAAACCATGTACTTCTATTCTTTATCTGTAATAATGAATTTGATAGTAATAGCATCATCAAACTTTATTTTAGACAATTGTCCTGTTGAAAAGGTTACATCCCAGGAAGAAATCCAGGAAGAATTTGAATTGGATAGCAGCCAGGATGGCCTATCTAAGGTTAGTAGTCCAGTTTTAGTTTCTACTTTATAAAAATACATCCATAGAAATGGTTAAGTTCATAATTCTGAATTACTGACATGACTTCAAATATTTTCTGAAATATGAAAAGGGCTTTTGTGAAAATCTGTTCCTCTGCATGTTGTTTAGAGTTGTACATCTTATTAAAATTCTATATTTTTTGTGAAATCTCACATTTACATAAGATGTGGTATTTTCTATGGCATTTCTGAGTTAGCAAAAATGTATTTCTGCTTGCTGCAGCCAAGCAGATAATTCCTCCTGTGACAAGGTTTCTTTTCTTTATGTTAAAAATGCTTAATTCTACAGTGATCTCTATGGCCTACTACTAATTCAAAATTACTTCTGGAGCTATGATATAAAAGAATACTTGTAATACTAATGAATTTATGTGCTGCTGTATGAAATAATCAGTGGTAATGGATATCAGAATAAACTGAGAATCAGAACACTTAATTTTAATTTCTTGGCCTTCATATCCTTAGTTTCTCCATCTTGTTTTTTTCAGCATTTTTTTGAGTATAATCATGGAAATCAGGTTGAGATTTCAATTAAACTAGGCATTTTTTTATAATTTAAAAATGGTCTATTCTCCTTAATAGACTCGCCCCAACTGTTATTGATAAATAACAGCCACCAGCCCCAATATAAATAAATAAATAAATAGTATATGATATGAAATGTGGAGTCACACACTTTTCAACAACTCTTTTTAATGACAGTTATGGACATTCTGAGCATACTTCTGTTGCACTCTTCCACAGCTGTCTGTGCGTGCCAAACTTGGTGCTGAATTACAGAAATGGCTGAAGAACGGAAAAAGTGTTCCCGATGAATTACTAATTGACATCCTATTGGAAGCCATTACGTATGAAATTGTATAGATGCTTGCTTTTATCTACTCTTGTTTGACAGAAAATTGTCTCAGCTATCCTGAAATGCAGTTAGCACTTAAGTTCTTACATGAATATAATTTAAGTTGTATTACTCCCATTATTATACTGTAAATTATAAAATAGATTTTCCTATTTATGACTTGAGCAAAAGATTTATTTGAGAAAACTTAAATTATGCCTCTGAGTAGAATCTAGAGTGATTTTGAAATCTTTATTTATCAAGACAGCAAAAATCATTTTGTTTCTGAATTTTTCACTTTAATTAGACTTGATGTTATTTTCTTCTGATTTAAAATCCATTACTTTACAGTCTAATAATATCTGTCATATTCTGTATGCATCAGGAAATTTAATGTACTGAATTAAGAATGGATGATGGCTAGAGCAAGCTGTTATTTCAGTTTTATTATTAAGCTATCATTTCACTGTGTAATTCTGGTTCTTCATTTTCTTTTAGCCAAATATCACCAGAGAAGGGGTGGATTGTGGAGGGGTTTCCAATGACAATCAATCAGGCAAAGCTATTTGAAAAATCCTATACAGGGATTGATGTAGAAGCAAAAGATCCAATTTCTGAAAAGCTGTCCCTTGCTATAGATCCCAGAGCCCCTACCCAGCCTCCTCCTACCTCACCTGCATTTGATGTTTCTATATTATTGGATATTTCAGACAGTCTGGTACTGGAACGTGCAGCTAATGTGAAGTGTAAGTTTCCCAATCCTATTAACAAAGTAAAATGACAAGCAGATATCTGTAACTTGTAGTTAATAATGCAAAATAGCATTACTGAAAAATTTCTTTATATCTCACAGTATCATTTTGTTAATTGTAGCTTGGATACTTCTTCCAGGTTATTTCAGATACTTCTGTTTGTTTCAGTCAAAGGCAGATCAAAAGTGGGCAAGTGCATGTCTATATGCTTTTTTGTATTTGTAATCCCACTGCAGCTGAGATAGCACAGTGGGTGATGTTAGATATCACATAAAACAGCAGCAGGAAAAACCCACAAATTATAATAGATGCAGAATGTACTGCATTACAAGTGTGTGTCTGTAAATAGTGTTTTTCTTCAGGAGACACACTTATAAAGGGAAAAAGGAAATTATAGACAGAGGGATGAGCCAATATTCATTCCCTGAGAATGCCAGAATAAATTCCCTATTGATTACTGCCTTTGTCTTGTCTTCAGCTAGTCAGGGAATGATCAGGAATTGAAGTCAATTCTGGTCAAACAAGGCAAACACATCAAAGGCTTTTTGAGAGCTTTTTCACTTTCAGACCACACATTTTAAGACCTTGCTAAAACAGACATTTTTTAATGAGTATGTCATGTGTTATCCAAATTAGGAGGAGATTCTTCTTTGTAGTTTTCATTGCAGTGCATAGATGACAAATAGCTTGAGTTAAAGCACTATATACATTTGGCTTTTATGTATGGGTAGGACTGAGGATGGGACAAAATCTTTAGAGCTTTTGCTAAAAATCTGGCAGGGATAAATGTACAGAGACTTTAAAATTGCTAATTTCAAGACCTTATGCTGCCAAAACACTTGTGGTTATATTTAATATAATCTCAGAAATACACATAGAATTTATTTCATAAGATGTAAATGTGATGACAGAAAGAGTCAATAGAACAATTTAAAATCTAATGAATTAAAGGCTTTTTTAAAATTTAAAGAAGACTCAGAAAGAGAGAATACTTTGTCTTTTGATGAAGTGGCATGTCTGTTCATTGTGAAAAGTAGGTACTTTGGATGAAATTGGGAAAATACCTTCTAATTGGTAGAGTAGATAAGCCTGAAATAGTCACACAGGAATGCTCCATGTCTTCAACTGGAGATTTCCATGGCTAAAAAGCATCCATTAGGAAATGTTAGTGCTATAATTGGCTGTGCACTTAAACAGAGGAAGAGGCAGGACACCCTGCTGGTGTTGGGTGGTACCCAACTTTTAAGTTAAGAAATGTAAGATCAAGAAACACTGAATTTTTTCTTAAAATGATTATCTTAGTTTGGGTGAATAACTGTCTGAATAATTGCATTTTTTAATATATGCTTCTATATTAGTTATCCACACAGCTGATGAAAGAAAGGCTTCTCAGTCTGAACAGAGCAGCAATCAAAATTCAGATTCTGAAATCCTAGAAGAAAATATTGACTTGGCCAGGGAGCAGGTGCTACATAGGTAAGTTATATGAAGTATAAAAATATTACTTCAGCCAGATGTTAGGTGTGTAACAGATCTGAGTCTCATATGTGATCCAGGACAATACGTACAGTGCTTAATGTTAAGAATTTACTTAGACCTTTCTATAATGTGGAGCCTAAAGTGTATTTTCATTTTATGCGCAATATAAATCCTCCTGGAAAAGAAGAATTCTTGTGTTTTGATTTTCCAGGGTATTGTTCCAAGGGGAATTTAGTTTTCAGGTATATATTGTATGAACTGTGTATACATTCTGTGTATATGTATATAAATATGTGTGTGTATCTATGTGTGCACTTATATCTGTCTGTCACACGTGTGACTGCCCTTAAGTGAAATACACTTGATTTAAGTTAGAGATTTTGTAAAATGTTATTTTCCACTTCTACATTTACAAAAACCACTTAGTTTTCTAACTTAAATTGAATCACTAGTTTAATCACTAATTTAACTTTTCACAAAGAGGAAAATAAAGAACAATTCTTTCTTCTGAATGTTTGATACTGTTAACTGTTTCAGACTATTATATTATGCATCACTTTTGGTTTAATTGTGATATTAGAAAATAAATATAGTTTGTGATATGAAAGAGTAAGAAATATATTATTAGTTGTCAATAGAATTTTGAAAACTTTCTTATATTTAAAATGATGGGGTTGATGTGGGTAGAGTTGTTTTAGTGTTAAATTAGGTGATCTGCTTTTTCTTTTAGTTATCAATTTTAGAAAATGTTTTGTTTTCCATTAGTTAAATTTTAATTTCATACATTGATATGATTTTTGTAGGATTTCAGGCTTCCTAAAGACATGGCCAAAATTAGAGAAATGGTTTTCAGTCCAACAAAACAATCTAGTGAAAGTAAATGCAGAGACAGAAGAAAGTTTTGTGTGTGAAACAGTGAAAGAAATTATAATAGAAGAAATTGTGAAAAATCAGCATAGAAGTAAGTTTTCATACTCTTACTTTCTAGAATTCAGTAACAAAAGACTTTGTCTTTTATAATTAAGACTAATAATTACTATATAAAATTATATGTCAAACCTACATTTTTGCTGCCCCTGAAAAAATCTGAGGATTTTCAAGTTAGTGATAACTGCACCAGAAACCTGAACTTTTTTGTTGTGCTTTCACCTTTTCGGAGTATGTGGACCAATTTCACATAAAAATTAAAGCATTAAATTCAGTCCTTTCTTCCTGGTTTAAAAATTACAGCCATCATTGTCATCTATGGGACAATATAATTGTATAAGAATGTCTAACTTGCTCTTTATGAACAAAGAGTCAGTATCTCATATCATATATCAGTAGCAGCATAAAAATATGGATAAGTATAAGTGGTTTTGACATTTAAGTTTGGTACATCTTTGTTTCATTTTTCCCTTATTATCCAGAAAGAAAGAATAATTTAAAATTATTAAAAAAAATAAGAAAAGAAAAACAAATGAAGCATCCAAGGTTACAAATGCATCATGTAAACCAGCGATAGTGATCTCTAAATAATCAGAGGTTTTTGCATAACTATAATAAGAAAATCTTCATGTGTCTTCTACCACTAAAAAAAAACTACTTTGAAAAGCACTTGTAATAGTAAAAGTTTATGCCATTATTCCTGTGCACAGTTTCTAGTTCATAGGATTTTTATATGCTTGGTATATGATTAATGGCCCTGCTAGATTCAACAGCAAACTTCCTATTGTTGCAAATGAAGTGAAGATTTTCTAGTTAGAATCCTGCTGTTATATAGAAGTATTTAAGGCCTATTTACTCCTTAAGGAAGAATACCTGGAGTAATAAAAATAATTAATATAATTTTAAAAATTAATAGAAATTTTAAATTATTAATAATAATTTTATTACCTGGGGTAATTAAAAATAATACCTGGGATATTAAACAAATAAATTTTAATTCCATATCTATGTTCGCAGCTTTCAAGGTGTCCTTCACTATTAGGTTCATATAACCAGAACAGAGTATCAGGTTAGTCAAGTGTGTTTTCCCTTTAGTGAATCCATGCTGACTACTCCTGATTAGCTTCTTGTTTTCCATGTGGATAGAGATGATCTCCAGAATGATGTGCTTCATCACCTTTCCAAGGATTTAAATGAAACTGACTGCCTGGTAGTTCCCTGTGTCCTCATTCCTGTCTGATGCGAAGACCAGGGTGACATTTGCTTTCTTCCAGTCCTCAGGTGCCTCTCCTGATCTCCATGGCCTCTCAAAGATGTCATGAGCTGGGAGCACATGTCTCCCAGCTGTGTCTGCCAGCTCCCTCTGCCTTTGGGTATGGGTCCTGTAAGGGCCCTCGGATTTATGGATGTCGAGTTTGTTTAGGTGTTAACTGATCCAATCTTCATTGAGAATTCCTGATTCATGAGTATGTTTTTGATGAACAACACCTAAGTAATGAAACAGTGAATCTGTTACATTATTTTGAACCTGTGAGAGTAGCAAAGATGTCTAATTTTGTTTATTGATACTTAAAATACATTTGGAAGTATTAATTGCACATTCATATCAAGGGTCTGCTGAAGAAATACCACCACCACCAGAAGAAGAAGAAGAGGTTTTACCAGTTACAGATGAAGAAGAGGTTTTACCAGTCACAAAGGAAGAAGAAAAGGTTTTACCAGTTACAGATCAGTCTCCTCCCTCATCTGAGGCACCACCAGTGATTGAACCAGGATCGGATGAATGGATTTATGTAGAGGAACCGCTTCCCCAGGTGCACTAAATTCCAACTGAAAATCTTAAATATCAAAGTATATATTTTTATTAGTGTTTTATGTATGTCCTACCTAAACCTTTTGCATCATTGCGTGTTGTTTTTTTCAATATTTTTCAATAACAAGTATGCTATTACTTTGTGATAGATATATGAAGGACAGTTGCTACTAAAATACATAAAAAAAGGAATCGTACTTTCAAATTTAATTTTGTTTTTTAATTCTTTCAATTATCATGAAGAACACAGCTGTCAAAACAGTAATGCTTTTTACTATTATGAAATACTAACACAAACTTACTAGATCATTTTTCTTTCTCTGGCAAGAGTAAGCTGTGGTTCTCATACAAACAGTAAGAATGAGGAGAGTGTGCACTAATCTTTCTCCTAGTATATTTTTTCCCTAATATTTTCTCCCCAAGGACATCTGCTCAGATTCTAGTGATCTGAAATTTAGGGGTTTTCTGAAATGGCTGTATTTCTGTATCTTGTGCTTAGTAGCTCTCAATGGACTTTTCTTCGAATGGTTATGATTTTTAGTTGGCTTAGTAGCTTTTTTGAAGCCATTTACTTTTTCTTCTCTGTGACATAGCTTGTATAATTATGTTAATTCTGAAAAAATATTTCTGTTTCTTCACTTGAAACCATGATCTTTGCTTGGATCGTTTGGTGACCCTAATCCACAGTGACAGTAATTCACATATTGATAGATACAATGAGTAATAATTATATAATCAACCTCTGAGGGCATCTAAGATATGACAAGCATCTCTTAAATGTTCATTTTGCTGGATGTTGCTTTTGTTCTCCAATCCAGTTATAATCTGTTCTAGTTCTTCTGTAAATTTTTTGAGAGGAGTGGCTGGGACTGCGTGCAGTTTTTGAGATGCAGATTTTTCAAGGGTGGACAATGATGAATTGAAATTTGTTCTGTAATTGTTTTCCTAATGTTTACCAGTTTTTCCTGTTAACTGCAATGAGCTCACATATGTTGGGTTTCCTCTGGCCATGGCCTTTATTTACATTTCATAACAGTCAGTGAGTCAAACATCACTTTTGCAACACTAGGCAGTTAGCTTAGATTTTTAGGAGCCCAAACAATTATGAATGACAAAATTTTCTTACTCAGTGATCATTCAGTATCATCATTATTTTATGAGAATATCCAAACCAAATACTGGAATATTCTGCTGGAATTTCACATTCCTTTAGAGACTGACTACTTTTTCCCAAAGAAATCACAGGATAAAAGTATATGTTGGTACAATGTCTGTAATCAGCAGTAAACCAAAAGAAATACATAGTGAAAAAAAATCAATAATATGGTTTCATGAAATAATGTTTTTGTGTATTTTCTAATGCTACAGATAGATTAATTGCCAAGAAATAAATCAATTAATTTTAATGTTTTTAACAATTCACAGGAGATGATTGATTTTTTAGTACCTTACTGGGAAGTGGTAGAAAATACATATATGAATACAATCAAAACTGTACTTAGATGTCTAAGGGATGAACAGTACACTATAATTCATTACACAGCAGATATTAGGTAAGTAGGAATAGTATCTTATTACATTAATATTAGCATTTTGTATTTTTCATGGGCCATTCTGTAACCCAAAAGTTATTTTTACCGTAATTTACAGAAAAAAATTTCAAGATTATTTGAAACGTCCACATCTTAAGCAGGAGTTTGTATCTCTGTGGCAAGCAGATTTTAATTCAATATCTAATGAGCTGCAAGATGATGAGGAAACAAAAGCTGAACTACACCAAAGGGTTACTGTAAGTAAATGACAGAAATTACAATATACCCTAGACTATTATTTCCTTGTATACAAGCTTGATATAACATCAACTTGATGAATCATATTATTAACTTCTTTCTTCCTCTTTACAGTTCTTCTTAAACTATGTCTTTTCCTCTTGTGCATAATCTGTCCTTTAAAATTATTCCTTGGTTCTTTGCCTCTAATTTTCTTACATCTTGCTGTGGTATTGTGGTATACTGTAAAATAAATATTTCTCTGCTCTCTTTTTTTTTAACATTTTGTGGTTTTTAGAGATTTTACAAGTTGAACATTTCTATCTCAATCCAAAAAAACTTGGCAGTGTTTTATTTTTTCTGTAAATTATGTATGATAGTCTCTGCTTTCTAAAACTGATTCATACCAAGTACATAGAATTTCTTGGGATGTTTTGATTCAGGTATATCTTTTCTAGATCATGTCCTGAGAGTTCTTTTTCACAAAAATCAGTAACTAAATGTCCTAACAAATTCAGAGCCAGATTTAGTATCAGGCAAAAGTAGAGCTATCTTTGAATTCATCAAATTCCATTCCAGAACAGACATGATTTTTAGTTGAGCACAATCAGATATGTTCCCCAAAAAGGAGAAAAGAAATACTGACAACATATTTGAGGAATAATGGATTAATTCATCTGAGATGGAAAAAGCATTGGACCTCCTTTTCCGTAGAAATATTCTGAGAGAATGGAGTAGAAGACTGAAAAATCATCATCCATATTCCTAATTTCTACTGAATGGCATTATAAAAAGACTGGAATCACTCTGTGCTATATTTTAAAAGGATAAAATTAAAATCTTTGGCCTTTTGTTCATAACAGAAATCCATGTTTGACATTATCCAGCTCAAGGTATGTGAAGAGGAGGTTTTACTTCTGTATGACGCAGTGAAACTCAGATACTGTGATAAGCCTAAGCACTTAGATTGAATATATGATTTTCAGATTTTTTTAAAATAACCCATTCACCTATAGTGAATCCCAAACCACTGGGTGATTGTGAGGATGATCTTCCTATATGCTGTTAAAGCCATGCTCATTGTATCTCCCTGAATGTATGAATTCTGTCAGCTATCCTTCCTTGCTGTTAGAAAGAAAGAGGAAATTAAATAGTGACAATCTTCATAATGTTTTTCTTCAAACTCACAGACTCCTCAACACTATCATCTTATCTGGACTCTACCTAATACACTGGCAAATGCCAGCTGTAATATCTGAAAAATAAATTTCTCTGGTATCAACCAGGAAATGTAAAACCCACCCCATTTTGTGATGCATGTAAAATTCCTTAAAGGCCCAAAGCCCAGAGGGCAGCCAAGACTTTGGCCTGATGTTGTGCTTAACCCCAGCCTGCACTCAAGCCTCACACGGCCATTGACCCACCACCAGTGGGATGGGGGAGAGAATTGTGAAAGTGAGAAAGCTCCTCCGGGGCTGAGGTAAAGACAATTCAACAGGCAAAGCAAAAGCTGTGCACAGAAGCAAAGCAAACAAGGAATTCATCCGCCACTCCCGAAGGGCAGGCAGGTGTTTGGCCATCCCCAGCAAAGCCAGGTCCAATCACACACAGTGGTGACTTGGGAAACAAACACAGCCACCCCCAGTGTGCCCTCTGCTTCCTTCTTCTCCCTCTGCTTTATATACTGAGCATGGTGCCATATGGTGTGGCATGTCCCTTTGGTCATTTGGGGACAGTTCTGCTGTCTGTGTCCCTTCCCAGCTCCCTGGTACCCACAGCCCCCTTGCTGGTGGGTTGGGGTGAGGAGCAGAAAAGGCCTTGGCTCTGTGCAGGTGCTGCTGAGCAGTAACAAAATCATCCCTGTGCTATCAGCACTGCTTCCAGCACGAGTCCAAATCATAACCCATAGTCACTGCTCTGAAGAAATTAACTCCTCTCCAGCCAGAACCAGCTCACATCCAAAATATCCAAACACAGAATTACCATGGATAGAACACACTTCAGCAGCACCTATCTGTCTTCCAGAAATTTCTCCAAATTCTTTCATTGGACTGCTATCATTGAATGTGATCAGTTGCTTGCTATCACTACTTCTCTTGTTCCAAATAGGAGAGGACTGAGCTAATGCATCCTTTCTTCGTTTTTTCACCACTTCACTACAAGAAAAGGAGAGAAAAGCTGCTTCATTGTGAAAAGAGAGAGAAAAAGAAGATATTCATAAAACATGCTTTTAGCTTCTGCCAGAGGAATATAACTCACTGTACTCCTCTGCAGTTTTCTCCACTGCTTACAGTAAATCAAAACTGTGACTTAAACAATATGAGGACAAAGAGTAAAATCCTTCATGTTACATGTTTTAGACACATACTGGAAAAAGTTATACATCAGTTGTACAAAACATTAGTGTGGTTTTTTGCGTGGTATTGCATTTATATGAAATTTTTTTGTGGTAAAGGGGCTGCAGAGGTGGCTTCTGTAAGAAAGCATGGCAGCTGTGAGACAGGAGTGAGAAAATGTGAGAAACAGCTCTATGGTCACAAAGAACAGTGAAGAAGAAGGAAGAGGAGGTGCTCCAGGCACCAGGGCAGAGATTCCCCTGTGGCCTGGGGAGAAGGCTGTGCTGATGCAGGTTGTTCCACAGAAGCCCATGGAGGGACCTCGGGGAAGCAGATCTCCACCCTGCAGTCCATGCAGTCCACCCAGGCTGTATCAGGTGGGCATGCTGTGAAGGAGCAGCAGCCTGGGGAGAGCTCAGCCAGAGCAGGTTCCTGGCAGGAGCTGTGGCTGATGGAATACTCACATTGGAGAAGTACAGTCCTAAAGAGCTGCACACACAGAAGGGATCCACACTGGAGTGGTTGTTGAAGAACTGAAGCCCTTGGGAAGGCTTGCATCAGAAAATTTGATGGAGGACTATTTTCCATGGGAGGAAGCTCACCCTGGAGCAGGGAAAGAGTGTGAGGGAAAGGAGTGGCAGATAAAAATATATCGTGAACTCACCCTAATTATTCATTCCCCATTTTCCCAGTGCCATTTAAGAAGGAGAAAAGTCAGGAGTGAAATTAAGCCTGGAAAGAAGAATGGATGGAGGAAATGTGTTTTTCAGTTTGTTTTATTTCCCATCATTCTGTTTTGTTATTAATTGGCATTAAATTAATTGCCCCAAATCAAGTCTGTTTTGCATATGATGGTAATAGGGGAGTGATCTCCTCATCATTACCTTGATGCATGAATTTTTCAATAATATTTTCTCCCCCTTTCCTGTGAGGAAGAGTGATAGAGCAGTTTGGTGGACAGCTGGCACCCAGCCAGGGGCAACTCACCGCTGCCAATAGACATATCATACACTTAAATATTTTTCATCCAGCAGCACATTCTTATGTGCATATTCTGCAGTGTGAACAGCCATGAATATCTGATTGCCTGCATCTTGACTACATTCTAGCCATCATTGATATGTTAGATAGCCCAGGGAGTTCCTTGTGGCTTTTGTACCACAGAAAACAAGTGGATTTATCTGAAGTCTTCAGAAGGGGAAGAGATACAGAATCTGACATAATAAGTTGTAACCAAGACCTGGTGAATATGGAATCACTTCACCAGAAGCCTATGCTCCTCTCCTTTTCGTCTGCCCTAGATCAGGTAGTGTAGAAATGCCTGGAGCTGGAGACATCTCATCTTGTCCTACCTTGGCACTGTATTTAACAGCACCCTTCTCCCATAACCTCTTACACATAATGAGCTGTCACACGAAATCCACGCAAAGATGGCAATAGGGAACAAACGAGTTGCATAATGTTTTATGCTTAGTAGGCCCTCAGTGCTGTCAGTGAGCCCCATAGTGCTATTTGACATAGTCACTAGCTGAAGAGCCCTTAATTAAATGAACATCAGAGAAAACTGGTATGGAAAAGACTCAAGTTTGAAAATCACTTGAAATCTGCCACAATTTTCTCATTATTTTTCATATTGCCCATCCCTTGAGAGTACTATTCTTAGCATATTAATTAGCAAACCATTCAAGTGCAAAGTTGTTTGTGCAGTTGGCAGCTTAGCTATTCATAGTGTCATATTTGTCTAGCTTAGGTAGATTATCTCTGCCTGAGGAAAGCAAGGCTGCCTGCATGCTGAACTCATAACTTTGTGTTCTTCTCTCTGGCACCCTTGTAAAGAAATTTTCTGTCAGCCCTCTGTAGGCATGTGACCTGACCAGACGTTGATATTTATAACAATAAAGGAAAAGCCCAGATAGAAAGTTGCCCTATACCCAGGCAATAAAAATAAAATTTTAAAAAATGTTTTCTTTCATAATGAATTACCATATTTGATTTTCTGTTTTAGGACCTAAGAGATCTTCTCTGGGATATCTGTAACACCAGAAGGGAAGAGGCAGAGCTGGAACGTATTGGTATCATGAATGAAGGGTGGCTACCAGATCGTAGGGGGATTGCAATGAACCATTTCTTTACAATTATGCAGGTATGGACTGCTACACTTAGCCTGAGAGAAATTTCATATGGTTGGCTCCAAATATGTGAAAGATTAAAAATTACTTAAGCAAATATTAATGTGTTTTCTGAATTTATAGACAAAGTTAAGAGACAAAAAAGAGATAATATTCCATACATTTAACTTTGGAATACAGGAAAGATTAAGAAAAATACTATTGTTGTTCAACCCCCAAAACTTTCAATCTCTCTTATATACTGCTACTTTTCGGATTTTTTGAGCTCCAATGAATAATCTTGAGTTTTGTGACATAAATGTTACAGCTCTTTATCCTTCTGTGATCATATTGACATTTCCTTTTAATTTATGAATTACATCATTCACAGCTTGCTGTTACAGTATTTCCCATGTCTCAATTTTATTTCACTGATGTGGTTTGAGAATTTATCTGCTGACCAACAAAAAGAATCCCTAAAGAATCAAGTTACATTTTGAGATAGAGATGTCATTTGCTGCTGTTTTTCAAATATGACTGAACTTTGAGATATGTAACTTCAAAGTTTTCAAGAGTCCATTCACTCCTGCAGTAAAGTAAGATTTCCTTGTTACTGCTGTTCTAGGTGTGTAAAATTAGTTTAGAACTGGATTGGAGTATTCCTGACTAGACTGGCCAGACAGGCTTTTTTGCAAACTGAAGTGACCATTCTGTGAAAGTTTTGGCAAATTTAAAGACAATGAGAACAGTGTTTTAAACACCTGCCTTGTGATGCTAATTCAGCTGAGAAAATCAGGCCTAAGCAGTTTAGGGTGGGGTTTCAGCCCTTTAATTCTCTCTGCTATTTTTATATATTTAATAAAAAAGGGATCTGCTCTCTTATCTCATGTGAGTGTTGTGGTAATTCAAGAAAAGTTTGTGAAATTGTCAGTGCTATAGTAAGGAAATTGTTAACTTTGTTTTCAAAGAGTTTACATAATGCCCTAAATAAAGACTTTGGGCCACTGACAAAGAGAGGTCAAAACAGCAAATAACTGCTGATGGTCTGAACCTCATTGGTCATGTAACTAGGATATTTATAGTCCTGAATATTAAAAAAAAATCCATCTTGAACTATATGCATAAAGGAGACAAAGTTATATTCTCCTAGTTATATCTTTGCAATCCTAGTTCTAACAGAATTTCGTGGGCATGTATGATGGAGTTCAGCAGAGATTCACTATGAATCTTTGTGGACATGCACAATAACTGTTTAAAATGACTAACACATATTAGCCCTATATAAGCTTTTGTTTTCGTAAAGAAAAAAATTAATAGAAAACATTACTTCATGCTTTACTTAGTATATATTCCCCCAAATAAATGAATTATTAATCCTAAAACTACAGGACTAAATATATATATATAAAAGAAAAATATAACTTTATGTAATAACTGTTCATTTTAGAAGCAGCCAAAAATAGGCTTCTTTGTCATTGAGCTCTCCATTTGTGGGGTGTTCTGTTAGAGGTTACATATATTCCCCAGGTGGCTCTGTAACTGTGTAAACACATAGATTTGTATAAATGCCGTTTATCAGATTTCATTCCTTTCTATGCACACAGTTATACTAGAAGATATTTCCTCCTTAACTTATGGATAAGTGCTGGTTTACACCACAAAGGTTTTATCCTTTGTTTTGTGAATGTGGTTTTGTACATTTTCCCATGAATATTTAGTACTGTTTTGTCAGTTAGAAACTAACACCATACTGAATCAATAAATCAAAACATGACAGGTGTTAAATGTTTCTTGAATCTTACTTGATTTCTTCTGAGATGATTCACACAAAAAGATCACGACACTTAGGTGTTCAAAGTCTGTTGATTACTTAGGTACAGAAAAACTGTATGACTTTAAAAATTTTCTCCATCATATAACCCTTTTTATTTTATGCTTTTAAGACTTTATTTCTTCTGAACAAGAAGATCCATGTAATTTGTTAGCACTAGTGTACTTGCTACTGGGAAATATATATATATTCATCATAATATATTGTAATTAAACTGAATGCGTTTAACATTTTTTAATGTAAATAGCTTTTCCTATTTTAACAATTAAGATTCTTATTGCTGCCTAGAAATGACAGTGTGAATATATTATAGATGTAAGTAGAAGTATGCATGCAGTATATTATAAATTTTAAAACAAATATGACTGTGTTTCTTGCTCTCCTCAAATTCTTAAGATTTAGAATTGCTTCTATTAACATGTGATAACAAAAATTTGTTCTGTGGTATGTTGAATTGCAATTTCTTTGTCCTTTCTTCTTCAGGCTGAACTGGATCGTTTCCAAGATACAAAGAGACTTCTTCATGACTATTATAGGGCAATGGAAGGAAAAATCCCAACAGAAGACACTCAAGATTTTACTAGAATCCCATTGTTAGATATTATTAATGGAGAGCAGAAGGAAGATCAAGTTGAACCAAGAAGGTAGAAATGCAGCATAAAATGGAACAAATAGAGCACATAAAATGAACAAATAGAATGCACTGATAGATTTTTGGAGTATATGGAATTAGATATATGTATATTTCAAAGGATGGAGAAATAAGAAATTTTTAACCAGGGATTATAGTCAAATGATGAATCTCAAATAACTTTAGAGGTTACATTTATCCCTCATTTTTTACTTATTTACCTGTATCATATTCACCAATGCATTGCTGAATCGCAAAACATTTTAAAAGCTGCCTCGGGGAGAAATCTACTATTATAGAAATGTTTCCTTCTTTCCTTTATATTGCTGATAGTTTACAGCACAATCCTCATGTGTGTAAAGCATTGTTGTGGAACATTAGTTGATTTAAAATTTGTGCCAATAAATAAGATTAAATGTTATCAATTTTACGTAAATGTAAATCAAATTAACTGTTATGTAATAAAAGATGTAAGTCAAAGCAACCTATAAAGATGTACCAAACTGAATGCCATATTAAAAGATGAGGGATTCCACCTGATACTTTCACAATATAGAAAATGCCAACAGTAATAACACCTGATTTTTAACTTAATTAGAGTGAATTAAGAAATTATCTGAATAATGTGTCTGATTGTGGAATTCATCAGCAGATCACACAGTCATTTGATGTAATTTTATCCATCTGTTATCATGTTTTAGGTCTTACACTTAAACTGGACATTTTTCTGGCCATATACACAGCTCATCACTTTTAGTCATAAGGAAAGTTCCTCCCTTTTTTTGCTATTGCAAATTTGAAAATAACGTTTCCATTCTTTCAGCATATTCTCTAACGTAGATATTTAAACTTTTCATAAAGCAGTATCTAAATTATTCCTTATATTTTATTTTTGAGGATTCCTCTAGTTTCTTTGAAAACACCTACACCAAGTAATACAGAGTCAGAAAAGAGTGGAACTAAGAAGAAGAGTCTTAAGGATAATAGATCTGAAAATGAAGTGCCCACTTGCAGGGATGATAAAACTCTTGTCATTGATGCATGGCAAGCAGCAGTAACAGCAGTATCAGATATGGTATGGAATGTTTTATTTACTTAAAGATTTCTGGATTGTACAGTCAAAGCCCCCCCATTCAGTAGGCAGTCTAAACACATCATCTTTGCACTGTTTATCTCAGTTTCATATGTCTTGCTCCACCATTGATATTTCCATTTAATATGTTTGTAGTTCTATGAGGAAAATGTTGGAGTGTGTGTTTTCAGGACCTCCATGTTTATAACGGAGCCTTTCATTCCATTACTGAGAAATATTTGAAATGTTGCCTCTATGTATCTTCTTCCATCGTAAACTCTTCTCTTATCCCGCAATAGAAGTGTGAGAAGATGGATTAAGTTTAATCCTGTGATGCAGTGTTTGCTCAAACCTTTCATATGTTCAGACCCTATGGTTACATTCTTTTTTCTATATAGCTTAAAGTAAATTAGGTAAGATTTTCAAATGGTTGGTTTCTAGGTTAGATTCTCTTTGATCATTTAAAAGAAATTAATTTCTGCCCCTTTATCATGCCCCTTTATCTAGCAAGCTCTAGGCTTGCTTTGTGTACTGTTGATTCTTGCTTTTCTAACGTTTTCCTCAAGCACAGACAGTGGCTGCAAGAATTAAACTCAGTATGGCTCTGTCTTGTGTTTTTGCTGCAGAATTTTATTTTTGATAAATAATCAAAATTTATTCAAGTAGTTAAAATATCTCCTTTGTTTTTTTAATGTGTCTGCTTCTCATCAAGTTCTTTCAGCAAGCATAGGTTATTTAAAACAGTAGTTGCACAGAGCTGATACTATGCACTGTACTATGTGTGACTGTGGTGTCAAGGTAACAGCTGAAATAGAGTTTAGAGAAATGGAGGAAGAAAATGAACGTCAGCTAAAACAGAAATCTTCAAAATCTTCAAAAGTGGCTGGGAGAGATACCAAAGCTGCCAAAACTGCATCTTCCAAATCACCTCCTAAAAAAAAAGGTATTTAAAATGCAGGCTTTGTTTTAGCAGTGCTTGAAATAATTGAAATGTAAATATGTGAATAATACAGAAATTAATAACCCAACATATTTAATTTAGATATAATTTCTCTTTTAAAATGTGACGTCAGTATAAAAAGCTGATAGTGATAAATGAGGGGAAAGGCATTTGAATGGCAATTGCATTTGTTTAAACATGTGTAGTTTTTATATGTAAAAGTAAATATTCTAAATGGGAAGTAAATATTATTTTTTCTTCATGTTCTGCATTGGAATGGAACAGTTAAAGCTAGTTTATCAAGTAAAATAAGTTATGCCTATTTGACTGCTGAAGTCCTAAAAAAGAGCAGATTCCTATTGAGGTAGGTTTTGCACATAGGCCTGGCAAGAATCTATCCCACCAGGTGAAAACACAAAATTTATTTCCAAGAGAGCAAAAGCAGGCAGTGTGCTGGAAGAAGTTGTGGCATTCAAGGCTGTTTATACATTTTCTGACAACTATTTCTTTGTGCAGATAGTAGTTTATGTAATCTTCACCTTTTGGCTGTAATATATCATAATTTCATTAGGAAGCAATGCCTGTAGCCTAAACTTTTGTATCTTCTGTTAAGATATTCTATATAACAAGAGAGAAGTTCAGGCCCTGTGGGTATAGGGTAGCCTGAAATTTGTATACTCCAAATTAGAAAGCCGTAACTGCAGAGTTATTGTGCATAACACAGTTGACTTTTTTCTTTGGCAGAAGTTTCTTTTGCACTGTGCTCAGTTCTCTCTCTCTCTGGTTATTTCTGCCCATACAGAGTGAGCAGAAGCTTAGCCTTGCAAATACTTAGCCAGTTGTGAGCCCCAGGGAGCCTTAGGCATAGTTTAGCATCTCAGTTTAGCCAAGAGAGTAGCAGATTCTCTCACTTCTAGAGAAGTTTTGTGATAAATCTCAGCAGCTGTTGCATGCTGGTTTGAAGTTTATGAATTGCTTATTGGAACCAAATTTTTGTTGAGACCTGGTACAAGATTATCTGAAATCAGAAAACCAGAACTGCAGCCAGAAAGCTGTGTCTTCTTCCTAGTAGACGATGAGGTATGAACTGATGGATTTGTGACTGAAGTATTGACTTTGATTTAATTTCAAATACAGTGTTACTGCAGTGTTCCTGTAACACGAGAGCTCTCAAGGACGGAGCTGTGGGCTGGTAACAGAGTGATACATCTTACCACATGTAGTTTTATCACTTCTAGAACTGACCATTTGTTTTGTGTTGACCTTATGTATCATGCAGATATCATTATGTTTTTTCTGTAACATCTCCATCTGCTCTTCTTCTAGGACATAGCAATTAAAATATTTTAATTTTGTTGAGTAATAGAAATTCTGTGTGGCTACAGAATTTCGTGCAATCTCTAAAAACATGATAAAATACCTTTATCTGTTCATAGATAAGTAAGTCAAAACAAGGTGGAAGTGCAGGTTTGAAGGGGCATGAAATAACAGATCTCCTTTTTCTTTCTGGTTTGTTTTTTTTTTTTTTATTTTAATAGCATAATTCTTTTCACTTCTTTGATGGTAACTACTACCATAACATATTTACTATAGTTTGTTAAATTTGAATTTATTCCAGAAGAAACAAGTATTATTCAAAAGACATTTATTTGTGTTCTGGTTGCAAAAAATAGGTAAATACTAGGATAAAACAGGACATTCTGACCATCTAGGATCAAATGAGAGGCACACTTATTCAGTCATGATTTTCCACTCAGAAATACATTTTAGGATGTTATTTAACAAACTTTAGTACAGTTGTATATGCTGGGGTATTTATATGCAGTGTTAACCTTAGCATGACTTGCAGACGTAAATTACATTTGGCAGCTGAGTATCCACCTTTGCATTCTCATAAATGGTCACATCAAGTAAGGTGGAAAATGTAATTTTTTACAATACACAATTTTTTCATGATACAAGCAAGCAAATCTAAAGACTGAGAGGTCTGTTTTCCTGCAGGAGCAAAAGCCACTCCAGCTCCTATAGACCCAGAAGAATTAAGGAAAGAAGAACTGGCAGTTAAAATAAAGCAAGAATATTTCAGTGCCTTGAAACAGGAGGGTATGTTACTATTTGGTTACTTATATTAGTTCAGACCCTATGGTTGATTGGATGATTGTTATTCCTAATTTGACTATGTGATTGTTATTCCTAATTTGACTAGTATGCTAGTCAAAACTAACCAGAGACAGTAGGCAAAATGGATGGATAAGAAAGAAAAAGAATGAGAGTCAGTCATGTCTGGAGAAATAAGGAAATACTTTTAGTGTGGTAATCATCAGTCATTCTGTGGTAAATATACTAAAGGGAGTAATATTATTTTCATTCCTTTTGTCTTCTGTATAATTTAATCTAATTTAATTGTCATGACTAAGCAAATATTCATCCTGAGAGTAAAGATTTTGCATAAGTTGTTACTCATACTTCAGTATTCAATTGAATTGGATTCAGTATTTGAAATGTTTTGTTCTGGGAAAGAATGTTTTGCCATTTGCATATTTTGATTTTTTTTTCTCTGATTCCCTCTTCTTCAAGCAATATGGGATTCAAGCAGCAGGACATAGATTTTGTTTGTTCTTCCAAACTGCTTTATGAACAGACTCTTCGAAAACTTACATATTGCTCAGGCATTCTGTCTCTTTTTCTGTCTTACCCAATAACTTTCAAACAAAATGATTCATTTCAGCCAAAAGGAGATGTTTGAAGAAAGAAGTCCCAAATTGAAAATGGTTTGAGAATTTTTTTTAAAGATAGGTTTAGACTAGAAGAAAGACTGTTTTGTCATTAAAGGGAAGACAGAACCCAGCTTTTATTGTTTCTATTTGGCAACTGTTGGCAAGCTCATCATCACATGGTACCTCTTTGGTGGGCTACCTATTGCGTAGTATTTTATTATGAAAAATAGAGGACAAACAGCAGTTACTGAGCAAACCACAAACTCATAAGGTTTCTTTAGATCCAGTTGGACCAAATGATTGTACATCTACATCTTTGATCATGGTTTAATACAAAAGCAGTTCAAGAATAAAATTGCCAAATGAGATGAATAGTAATACGTTGAAGATCATGCATGAACATGAATTTTAGTAATTCATTAACATGTATTTTTTTTCTCTTGACATTGCTTCATTTTCATCCTATATTTAATAAAAAACCTCAAGAACCTAAGGCTGGCTGAGCATGCTGAACTCTTTCCTATTTGCACAGGCACATAGCTGGTATTTGAGAATTATAGTTTTGCTTGCAGCTTTGTTATCCAGTTACCTTTCGGGAACTTGTGGTTTTCATTTATGCAGATACCTAGAGTCTAGCAAAAGCACTAGTTGTGTATAGTTGCTAAGTTTTTAACATTGATTTAATATTTAATTTCTCTGTTGCAACAATGTACCTTGCCTTTTATTCTGTTAGTGGTAAGAGAGCAGTTTTATCAGTCGTCTATGCAGTACCTATCTCTGAAAATACAGGGAGACAAAAATTGTCATGCACTTACCTCTGTAACATACTGATAGCAGTTGCTCAAAGAACATGTACAGAAGCCACAATTACATCAGGCCTTAACAGTACTACAGAAAAGTGACTAGCCAGGCAGCAAGTATCCTCTAAGGTACTTTTAGCTAAAACAGTTAAATATGCTGAACTTTAGGTGCTTAGATGGAGAACATTCCTCACATTTTATAAATATTATTCATTATGATTTTACCATTTAAACAGAGGCAGCCACAAAATCTCGGCTAGAACTTGTAAAAGAAAAAGCTTTAGCATTTCTTGAGGATCTAAAGTTTAAAGCAGAAGAGGCTTATAAAGATATGGAAAAGTGGCTTGGATCCACCTTCTTGGAGGAAAGATCAAGGTAACATGTATAAATTTTAAGCAGGATTTTTTGGGGGTCTTTTTTTTAACCTAGATTAAGGTAGTAAATAGAGAAGTAATTTAGAAAAAATGTAGAAAATAATAATTTCATGTAGTGGTATCTTAGAAACCTGACTGCTACTAACTCATTTCTTGGCTGATTAAAAGGTTCTGCTTGTAGCTGTAAAGGTAATTATCATGGTATGCTATTTTTCTTGACTACAGGTTTAGCAGATTGCTGAGCAGACAATCAGTTATTCCATTCATTAGAAAGCTCTGTATCATTTCAGTAGCTTCTTTCCTGTTTTTTACACACACTGGAAAGCTCCATCTTTTGTTCTTATCACCACGTATTACATTTCTCAAAATTATTTCAAGGACCATTAAAAAAAGTTCTTCACAGTTTTTTTCTGTCCTAGTAAATAAAATGTACTTGGGATCACTATAGCACTTTAGACTATCTGACATAGAATGACCAATGTCTGTATTATTAAATGGCTTTTCCTCTCTAAAGGAAAGGAGTGGCTTTGCCTTTTAAAAAGTATTTCTGGCCTCTACTAACTTTTGAATATAGCTGGGACAGTGCTGCTTGATCCATGTCAGGGCATGACCAAGAAGAGAGGCATAAATGTAAGATGTGAAGGCTTTAACAGGCAATAGCTCAGAGGCAAAGCTGCTTCCTTCCAGCCAGTTTTATTTGCTCTCCTGATGTGCTAACAAAGACACAGTATTTAAGGAATATCATATCCTTTGACCTGACACTCCAAGCCAAATCTGCAAAGACATCAGCTGATGTCTGTCCCTGTATAAATTGTACTCATTGCACTTGAAGGAGGAGATTGTGCCTCTCCAGTATGCCAGCCTAGGAAGTGCTTTCGTATTTTTCCACCAGGTCTCTTCTGTGTCTTAGATCTGACTTTGTATAAATTTCTGGCTGCAGTCAAAGGATTTCTTGCAGCCACAGGAAGAGTAGACTTCATAATGATTTTGGTAGTTACAGAATCCACACAGAGGGTTTGAAATTCTTACTTTAGGAAAACTTTAAAATCATAAGCATATTAAAATTCAAAGCCATGTTGTTAACACTGTGTATTATACTCATGAGTGTCTTCATTTATGTTTTCAGTGTTGAAAGACTGGTAGAGGTTGCACGACATCATATTGAGAGTGCTAGCAAAATCTTATATGAAATGACTTTAGAAGGAACAGATTTCTTCATCAATGGTGATGTAAAAATGGTTCCTGACCCTATTCCTGACCCTGATCCTCCACCAGAATTTCAACGCATAGAAACCTCTGAAAGCAGTACTCTAACTATTTCACAGCTTACTACACTTCATACACAGTTTCTGCAGCTGGCACCTAAAGGTAAGAAATTTTTTCCTTTTAACTCCCAAAGGACTGTTGATTATCTACTTAAAATCTAGAGTAATTGGGAGCTTAGTCAGTTGTCTGTATTGCTAAACATAACATTAGTTATCTATATTGTTAAAGATTGTACTACAGTTAAAGATCCTGCTGCATAAAAAAGCAAAGTCATAGTGAGGGGATATTGAAAATGTGAAATAACAGACCAGTTGAAAGCTTTTAATGGCTTTCCTAGGGGTTTTTATTGTCAAGACTACATGTTTAGTATTCCTCTAACAGGTGTCTCAGCAATAGGTTTTCAGTACAGTGTATATCATGCTTGCTTTACTTAAATATGCAAGTTTTATTTTTTTTTACTAATTGAGAGCTCAGTGAACTCAGGCTATATTATTTTAAAACACAATTTTTAAATTATCAGTATTTTCATAGAACTATTATATAGAGTCTATTATAAATATTAACCATTATGTTCTTCAAATCAATGTGTGCCTGTTGTCTGGGTGGTTTGCAAGCATTAGCTCAGACATGGAATTTTTTTTTTAGCATGCATTTTTAAACATGCATTTTTTGTATGTCTACCCCCTAATTATGGGAGCTTAAGTCTTAGGAAGCCTAAAAAACTTGCAATAATTTTTGGGACTGTATAAATGTTACAAAGTTACTCAGGTAAGGCAGTTTTAAACTGAGATGGGAAGTAGTTACATGTGTATTTGCAGAGTGTTTTATTATCAGTGTTCCATATTAAAATTATAATGTTAGTATTATTGCCACTAAGACTGTGAAATACAATGTGTAAACAAGTGCTTACAATTCAAGATCTAACTCTTCCAGTGTAATAAGGCCACAAAGGCACAATGAAGTCGAGTTTAATTCTTTATTGGGAAATTCTTTTCATGTATATTTATAGAGCAATTCCAATTTCTGCTCTCTTTTTTGCATATAAAACCACTTTAGGGAGAAAGATCTTTACAGTTTTCCTGTAGAGAGAGGCATATTCATCTTACCTCTAGTGTAGGAATGTGTGTGTAAGCATTTCAAAATCTCCTGTAGAGACCTCTTCTGCAGATAGTAATGCATATATAATACAACATGAAACTAAAAATCTGTTTGTAATCATTTACAGTGCTATAGAAGTGAAACACAGATACCAGTTTAATTGGCATTTTCACTTAAAAGGTTTTTTTTTTGTTTTAGATCATTCATGATTAAGATACTTAAAAAAAATTGTCTATTGCAAACTTTAATATTCTTGACATATTTAGGACAGAGCAACTATTTTCTTTGTAAATTTATAATAATTAGCAAAAAACCAATTGAAGTCTTTATCATTCTACAGTATTTCCCTTTTGATTGTATTATATTCCCTAAAATCACCCAACATTACTTGTGTGACTATCTGAAAAAGGGAATTTTTTGCCTTAGCAGTCAAGAGGCTGTCAAAGAATGCTGTTGCTTGTTCTCTGAGGCAATGGGAAAGAATTATTGTTCAAAATAAGGTCCCATACCTGATGTAATTATCTTCTTCTGGTGACTATTACCTTTTTTGGATAGCTGAATTAGGATGGAAGGCACAAGCTATGCAAGTCATCTTTAAAATACTTCCTCCCATCTCTTATTTTAAGACTGCATAAATCACATCCTAGGTTTCCTAAGGTGATCACTTCACTTCATTATGGACTCCTTTCTTTCCTAAAACATCAGGAAAATTTTTCATAGGCTTCTGTCTCCCCTTTTTCAATAGAATGTTCAAGAGAAAATACACATCTCAGTAGTTAGTCCCTCACTGAACGAAAGGGGGAAAAACACTAAAGCACCCTGCACGGCAGCAGTGAAATTGTTGAACAGCACCTCTAAAGGAGATACCAAAAAGTAACAAACAAGCCCCTGCCTTGGAGAACCTCCAAACAGATCTAGATTTGCTGCCAAACATCATATTTTTTCTTATTCTTACCTACCCCAGCATATCTCTCAGCATTCATAGTGGAAATTCACATAAAAAAGCACACAGAGCACAGGCTATTTGACAAGTCTAAATAGAATAAACCTACCAATCTCCTTGTACTAGAATAAGTAGTAGTGAACAATAAATTTCCTGAAGTTGTTCTGAAAATTGGAATTTTTAGGCTTTTCTAAAGCATCATGGAGATTACATGAAGCATATTTTTACTTAGAAATGCAAACAAAGAGCAACAAAGGAGGGGGGATTATATTAGAAGAAATTACCATGTAAACAGGTTTGTCACAAGATATTTGGTACCTGTCAAAAGGAAATGTTTTCAAAATATATTTAACAAATTGCCAAAATTAAAACTAAAAGTGGGAGTGCCAGTATACTTAAAAAATGTTTGATATTCATGGAAGAATTCTTATGAAACAGTTTTGTGTTTCCTAGGAATCTAAAATTTTAAAGAACTACCGATTCTTCACAGACAACTTTGTGCTGTCCTGCACACTTGGCTCTCCATGGAAGCAAATTATTCTCCATTCTAAGCACCAACGGACATAAAAACAGCCTGTGCTGGACCTTCCTACCTACTGACAGCCGTTCATTTGAGAAAAAAGTTTATTTCTTGTTTTATTATTATCCCAAGTACTGTTGTCCAAAGTCAATATGAATCTGCACTAATTAGTTTCACTAACTCTTTGATGAAGTTTTTAACAGTGCTCTAATATATTACCTTCAGAGTGCTTTCTCATAGGAACAGCTGTGACGACTCTTAAATGGAGCTAATAACATTCAATTTTTCTATTTTCTCTCTTACAGTCTTTTTGAATGCATGCTTTTCTTATCAAAAAAATTAAAATATTCATTAGATCTCATCCCCTTTGATTCCCTTGAGCACTATGATCTTCTATAACCACATCTCTTGTCATTTTATTAGCACACATATGGAATGTCTCAGTTTTCTTCTAAAGCTGTTTCAGAGAATGCAATTTGGGTATGGTTTTGCAATACAAACAGATCAAAGTAGATTCTATGCCAGATTTGTTCTCTATCTTATGACTGAATCACACAAGAGCATTTTAATTTTTTTTCTTTTTCATAGGCATGATCCTTATGAACCTTCAGTATAATTATGGAAGTGATTCTATAATTAGATAGAACAGACACCAGTCTGGTTTAAAAAAATTCTATATCCAATAACCAAAAATGTTTAAAATGCTTTTTTATAAAACTATCAAATAGTCTGCTAAGATGTAAGCATAAGAGACAACCAATGGCCATATTGCATTGCTGTGTGTTTTCAAATTGTGAACTTGTGAATTGAGTTTTACTGTATTGGTAGATTTGGAGCAGACAGTTATAATAAAGTGTGCAGTAGCTCAGCTGAAATGTTACCTTTTCAATGTAATTTTTTTTTGAGTCAGGATTATAGGATGACCTTGGATAATATCTACAGATTATGCTTTCTTTCCCCAAGCACTATTGTTGTAGAAACAATTGAAGAATAGTAATTGCCTGACTTTGATGCAAATAGAGACTGAAGTCCATATGAGAGCATAGGAATAGTTTCGTCATCTCTAACTTACATCTTTTAAAGACTATTTACCTTCAATGTGTTTTTTGAGACTTGAAAATATGAAAGTTTTAAGTTTGTGAACAGAGGAAGTATCTCTTTTTAGGTGAAAACTTAGTAATTCTACCACTAGTTTAATTTATATGTTATGTCTCTTACTAAGTCATGTATGGTATTTAATTTCAGAAATTTGTGGAACATATTTAACATGTTTGTATATGTTTCTGTGCATTTGAATATATAATATATATATGTATATATATATAATTTGAAGATTTCAGTCAGCACGGCAGAGGATCTCTCACCCCTCACTACATCTCTGCAGCAACTAAAATAGCTTAATTCTCAGTGCTTCTAAGTTTAAAATCCCAATTCTTGCCAGTTAGCAAAGACTGGACATATAGCAGCACCAGTAATAATTAGTGAGTATGAAAATTGTGCAAATATTTACAAGTGAAATTGACTGTAGGGAGTGATGAGTCTGTCAACTTGGATGAAAAGTATCATGTTTTTGAGACTCCTATCTTTTTCACATAAGGGTAGAAGTATCCCATATTACTATCTTTTAGAGTCTTTAAGTTAAAAGAATATAATTCAGCCTTCAGGGTTTATTTCACTCATTCACTCTACAGAGTCTGGTGTATAATTTGCAAGGGATTATTATCCAAATCTTTAGTCAGGAACTGCTATGGAAACATTTTTCTCATTGAAAATAGCAGGGAATATTAATCTGTTCAAATGTTTTGATAAAATTTGATGATGAGGGAATAAATGGTAACATAATTTTCATCTCTAGTATAAGTTTACAATCTCTTAATACTTTGTTACCTGTGTAAGTGTATAATCTGAATGTTTAATAGAGACTTACTACTTCATTACTTTATGGAAATATTTTTATACAGTGCCTATAGAAAATACTCTGCTGACTGGGGTATCATTAAGAAATAGTCTCTTTTGTATATCTGCCTTAATAACTGAGGGATAGTGATTGCTCTTTAAATGTCACAGGTTCCATTTAAAATGTCACAGTCCTGGTTCACAGGGTCTAGTGTAAACTTAAGCTGTTGCCATTTATCATGCTCCTTTTTAAATGTTTTGAGGTTTTTTTCTGTTTTCAGTTTCACTAGTGGTCATAATATCTTCACTAAATAATTTTTTTGCCTTTTTTTGAAGTTCTGCACTCTTTATTGAAACATATGAAAGCTTGCCAGTCACTGTGTGTATCAGGGAATGATACTGCCTTTTAAGAATATTTTAATGAAAAATAATTCTACCTAATGTAGCTTTTCCAACATTGGTTTTCTTCTTGATTTCGTTTGATAACAAACTTAATGTGAAGAACTTGCTTCATAAATTGCTTCATATGTAGTACAGGCTGGCTTCCTTTTGTATCCTCCTTTCTATGGCATCACTGCAACAGATCCCACCTTTTTCTATATTCCCAGTTTCTCCATGTCAATTTAAAAAAAAATGTTGGAAACACTGAAGGCCAATCTTACAGGGAATATTATCCCTGATAGTGGATCACAGGTCTACTCTGATCCCTATTTCCCTAATCAACAGCACATTTCCACAGGTTTCCTTATGCCTAAAAAGAAGCAGAAGGCACTCTAGAGGTGTTAAAATGTTTTTGTTCCTTATACCCTTTTTACTTCTCAAGTTGCAGGTCCATTTTTCCAACCCTCCACCTCTTTTTCACCTTACCTTGTGATTTTGTGTCTGCCTAAGTTTTTTAATCTTTACTGTGTGTTAGGAATATTTCTCTTCTTCTTTGCAGTTCTGTTTATGGCACCTGGGCACATGTCAGAAAAACCTCCTGGGACAGTTCATTTTGCTGTCCATGTGGACCACAGCTGCTACCTCAGATTTTAGGTTCTTTACAAGAATCATTCACATTGGAAATGTATTTAAACTGCATGTTTCTTACTTCTCATATTAATATTATGGTCTTTCAGGATGCTTAGAGTAAAATGGAAAAAACTGTCACTTTTTTCAACAATGGGAACTATCCATTCCCACAAATCATATAGTATATATATATATATATATATATAAAAATTTCCTCCTTCTTTTAAAGTAGAAAAGAGTGGCATACAAAAACTCTTTTTCTCAAGACCTTTTAAAGCACTAGAAATAGCATTTCTCTCTGTGATTAGTTTTATGTACTCATTAATTTTGGTTCTTGACGTACACAGCGCAGTAAGGAGAGAGAGTCAGATTTTAGGTCATCTGTAGGGTGTTACTTTTGTTATTTCCCAGTGAACAAATAGATTTCCCACTTTATTGCTTCCATCCTGCATGCATTTTCTCTTGCTTATTTATTGCTTTCTTTGCGAAGACCTATAATTATGGCAATGGTACACTAAAAGAATAACTAAATTGCTGGCCAAAAGTAGGAGATAATGGGATCTAGAAATATAATTTTTAAAATGTCAGCCTATGGGATTTGCTCCTACAAAACACAAGATTGACTATCTTCAGAACAACTGGGGAAAAGTTCAGAACAATCTCAGAGCATTAAGAACGCATATACAGTTCTGAAATATCATTTGCAGGCATACACATTTTAAGAAGATCATGTCAGCTACTACATTAAGCATCTTAGGCATTCTGTGTCAGATTTTTGATTATGTATTTACAGACTTGCTCCAAGTTAACATTTCTGCTAGTGCCAGGTATGAATGGACATTATAATAAGTTTATAGTAAGTGACTTCAGCAGTATTTTCTGGAGATGTTTTGCCTAAAGGACCATTCTGAATTCCTCTTCATAACTTTGCTCTTCCCTGTTTCAAAAATAGCATTGATGCTGCGGCACTTCATGGGTTGCGTACTCTGACAAACTTCTAATAGTCAAAATCAAAACTGACCATTTCTTACAAGAATCCTTGGTAGCGTTCAATTGATTTAAGAGTAGATCTGCTTTCCTTGTTCTCTTTCATGGCTGTTCATTTCAAGTCACATTCTAGTTCCAAATTAACAAGATAAAAATGGACTAAAAAATAAAAGATACAGCTGATATTTTATCAAATAAAAATTATTTTATATTTAGTTGTTTCTTTTTAAATTATAGCCATAAAAGCACTGAAGCAATTTAAAAGCAAGACTAATTCTTCTAGCAACAGAGAAGTTGGTGACAGAGGGAAAGAGAAGAAAGATTTGGAACGTCAGAAAACAAAGAGGAATCATCAGTTTCCAAAAATATGGCTAACAAAATACTCCTGGTTAAAATATGATGAAGAAAGAGGAATAATGTTTTGTGTACCATGTCGTAAACATAATGTGGATTTGGGGGAGAATATCCACAATTTTTGTTCTGGCACTGATGACTTCAAACTTGAATTTATAAACACACACCAGAGTAGTGAAGCTCATGCTTGGGCTACCTGCATGGAAGCTGCCAGTTCTGCTTCACCAGATACAGCTTCTGCTGAGCAGATGTTGAAGAGCATGAACTCCATAACATTGGGTAGAGTAGAAAATATTTTTAGAAGATATCATGCTATTGCTAAATCTGGCTCTCCCTATACAGACCCTGATGGAATGGACAAACCACATAAACTTTAACATGACCTTTCTCAGGCATGTCCTTCTGAAGACTTCCCTACAGAGGCAGAACAGATCCATCTTCCCATTCCTGATTATTAATTGCATGAATTAGTCGTCCCATAACAAGTACTCTTACAGACAGGAAGTGATTAGTACGCTTCACAGCTTGAACTACTTTTTATTTCCCTGTAAGAATATTTTTAAGGGTTGCCATAAGATTACTGTATCTTGATTTTTTTAGTCTAGGAGCTGAGAATGAGTATGGTTTAGAGAATATTTACTTTCATAATTCTACATATTCTAAATGCGCCTTTCTACTTTGTAATTTCAAAAGGTAAAGCATACCAACAGAATATATTTTTGCCATCAAGGAAATAGCAATGATTTATATCAGAAAATAGCTAAAATGAAATCATTAAAGACCCTTCTTGGTTCCTCCAACAGCAAATGAAGATTTACTAGAGGTAATATGGGAGAAATTAATATGAGGCCGCTCACCTTTGAATCAATCATGAGCTAAATCAAGATAACTCTACTTTCAATTTAAAATGTATGTAGTAATACCAATACCCCACACCCTACTGTACCCTCAGCTCTGCTCTGTACTCTATGCTATGCTGTGCTATATCACACAAATGCACACATATATGTATGTACAGTCTCTTTGGTGTTTTGCATAGATGTTCATGCTTCTTCTGGGTATAAATAATGTGTCAGAAATTGAGTAGGTTTTGAAGGAATGCCTCATTAAAGCATATTGGTCCGCTCCAGTAGAGTTAATCTGTGTCAGAAATAGAAATCAGTACTGTGCATTGTATAAAATATCTGAACTTGTGATTTTGCAGTCAAAAAAAAATGTTTAGATGTACTTTGCCTAATAAGCAACAGGGTATATATTTCATGGATTACCTTATTAAATATGTGGCTTGTTATATATTAGAATTGTGGATTCAAGAATTTTCTTTTAAATCGCATAATACCAAGAGGGTTCTTTTCCCTCAAAGTTTTCAAATGGAGATTTCTAACTATGTTGAGATTAGAAAAAGTTTGAAAATGTGTTCTAAGGATGTCCAACAGGTGAAAACAAAAAAAAGAAAGAAAGAAAAACCAAAAAATGGTGGTTCTGTATCTGTAACATTAAACTCATCTCCACGATGCAGGGCAGGGGCATGTTTTCTCATACTCTTCATCCATGAAACTAGTGGAATTCCTTCAACCTCACATCTCAGGAGTTATATTCTAAGCCTGTGATTATTTGTGCTGCTTTCTTTTGGGCAGTCTTTAGTTTACATCTATCCTTCTTGATCTAGAATTTCTGAAGTTGTATTATAGCAGAGGCCTTAACATCTGGGAAAAAAAAAGGATTATTTCCAATTACTTCCCATGTACTTTCTCATATTATTGTAGTCTGCTATAATTCTTAGAGACTTTTCTGTAGAAATTTTACTTTAGCAGTAAGATTCCCTTTGGGACATTCATTCAGTTCATTATGTCAGCCCAGTGGGGCACTTGACATTTATCTTTATTAGATAGTGTCCTTTTATTCTGGAGTTTATCTCAAATTTTTAAAGTTCACTTTGAATTCTAATCTTGCTCTCCAATGTGCTAGCAGTCTGCTGCTGAATTGTTTTATGTACATTGCAATAAATGCGTCAATTTGTGCAGTCCATTTCCAGAAAGTACTTTGATCTGTTTCTGGTGAAACCTACTGACCCTGATCATCTCTCCAGGTTTTCAAAATCTACATGAATACTGATTCTTTTTACAAGATGCCTGCTGCTCCTTCTAATTAAAAATGTTTAATTTTCTATTCAGTCTCCTACATTATTCAACTGAAACTTATTAGGTTTGGTTTCTTTTATTTTGTACTTATAAAAGGATTTTGTAAAGAGCATACCTGTTTTGAAATGAGTCTTTCTAAGTGGAAAAAGCCAGTTCTGGGAATTGTCTTCCTTTTTCCTTCCTAGGGGACATTATTTTCTTTCACTGCTTGCAGTGTACCATTTGCAGACACCAGTATTCTTTTCTGGGTACCATCTGTGTTGCTGCCCACTCTCAGCATCTCTCCATTATTATGGAGCACTGATAGCCCTTGAGATTAAATGATGAATCACCTATTGTCTGGTATTGTAATCAGATACTCAAAACCAGTTCTGTTCTCTGTAATATATACCCAAATCCACTAAGTCTAAACAAAGATCCTAAAAACACAGTGATGAACATATTTCATCCCTCATGTTTATGTGGGATTTCCTTCTGAGACTCCCTCCTTTCTCCTACATATATCAGTAGGAGGAATTAAGTTGGTCCATTTGGAACTACTATAACTTAGGAATTATCCCTCATCAGATGTTTCAGGAGGAGGTAGTAAAGTAAAAGAAATAGCCCTACAGCACATCAGGAATTCTATAGTTAATATAAACAATTACATAGTTTATGTAAATTGTGATTTAGATTGCAATCCTTTAATCCCATCTCAGACATTAGTTTTGATGCAAGTTCTTGAAATTCTATGTCCCTCAGATACTTTCAGCGTATGTTTCTGAAGTCATGTAGCTGCAAAAAAGTGATATTAGGATATTAGTATCCTTTTAGAATTCTGTGAAGAAAATAAAAATTAAATTTCTTTTCAGGAAGTCAGAAAATCATAAGACATACAGGAACTACATCTTTTATTTTCATGTAGGGAGATCATGGTGGGAATTGAACAGTTTAAAACATAAGATAGTGTGACAGAAAGCCAGTGATCAAATGGAAAGGGAAATGTTTTGCAAAAATTATTCACTGGGCTCTTTATGATAAAGCACTGGTAGTGCAAAGAAGATGTAAAAATTTTCCCTGATGTTTTTTGTTGTTCACTGGCTTCTTCATGCACCATAGCCTGTTTTCCTTGTGAATCACTAAAATGTTACCTGGCTTATGGAATCTTAGAGGAAGTGTCCCAGTAATGATGGTCCAGTGATGCAGGCTTCATTGTGCTATATGAAAATAATCTGATTCCTGAGGATTGAATTTTTCATGAAAAAAACAAATTTCTGTTTACCCTAAATTGATTATATAAGCAATCCAAGGTGCTTCAGGAAACAGCACATGATATGCTGTTCTTCTAAAAACATCTTTATAGAAGATGTTCTTTCTCAATGCACATAACTCAAAAGCTTTCAAGACATCAGAACACTGTTACCAGTCTGACTATTTTTTCCCCAGCTTTTGCTTTCATGCTGAAATTTGGGGGAGGATATGAAGGCTTCAAGTCCAGGGGTTTCTCCCTTCCTTCTTTCTGTCCCAACAGACCCAAATCTATTTTTGTCTTCTCTCCAAGTTTATATACATGTAGGATTTCTCTGCTGTATTAAGATGTGCTGAGGGCATTAATCCTAGTTTTCCTGATTGGAGATAAACAGGTCTACAGAGGTGCAGACTATTCATTCAAATTGGCAACTTGATTTTGAATAATGACACAATGAAATTAATACTCAAGCAGGTTATTTATATTCCTATCACATATCTTTTTCATAAAATTTAATTACGCTTCACTGTTTCACTTCAAACAAAGTGTCTTAGCCATAGAATGTGCACAGCTTTGCCTTTTCAAATGGACAAGAAGTTTGACTGGAAAAAGGAAAAAAATAATTAAGTCTTCCCAGCATTTCACTGATTGTGTTTGCTTTTAAAGGTAATCTGAAAAGTCCTGTTTTGATGCCATGGAATTGATCACAACCTGACCAAATAGGCTTTGTCTCTCAAAATTTAAATAGCTTCAAACTTATTTTACATTTTTTGTTGTTACTGCAGAGGTTTTGCAGTGAACTCTCAGTGACCCAGCAAAGTCAGTTTCTGAAATAAGAGATTCATTTCTGTTTTTAATTTTTTTTTTACATTATTTTGTGCTTTGATTCCATGAAGCACAAAATTTGAATTTTCTGTTTGCTCATGAGCAAATCTATTCCTGCTTTAAAAAATCTACTCCTGCTGCACTTAACTGATTTTTTTCTTAGGATTGCTTTAAAAATAAAATTAACAGAGCTATTTCTAACTCCCACATGTGAATTCGGAGAAGATTTTCAAACAGTTGAATTTTGTTTCAGAATTCAACAGACAACAGTCCATGTTTTCTACCCTATCCTCTAGTTTACGTTTGCTTTAGAGAGGGAGGATGGATTTATGATTGATTAAAATAAAGCAAAGTGGAAGAAAATGTTGGTAGGTATTCAGTACACATAACTCTGAGAGATTGGTGTCTGTGAATGCTCATTAACTGTCAGTGCAGACCATACGAGGATAGATTAGTGATCTTAATGCAGATCAGGACATGTACCAGAAGAATTGCAGTGCAGTGAAATATTATAAGTTTTGCTATTAGATGGGTCACATATGATTAATTTTAAATAAGGAGATTTTGTGTTTGGTTTGAAAAATATTAGCATTATCAATAGTGCATAATAGGAAAGTAAGTAACTTTCTCATATTGCTGTTAAATTTTTTAACAGAAGAGGTTTATTTAAAGTCTAAACATATTTCTATATTGATTTTTATTAGGTTTTGTACTAAAGAAAGTATTTATTGAAACTGTTAGTGGCTTGGTTAATTTGAATCTTGGAATAAATTGCTACCCTGATGCATGGAAGAACTTAACATTTGCAGATGTAAGTGAACTCCTATATTCTCTTCGACTGGGGTATTGGTTTGTGCAGAAGATGCAGCATTGTCCTTAGTATGAAGCATTGTCCTTAAAATGAAGATAATAATATTATAGGATATTATCAGTTTTTCTTTAAAATTCTTCTGTTTCACTAGGGAAGGATTGTGGAAGTCACAGTGCCAGACATTTTGTCAGCACTTTATTTATTTACAATTTGCAAGTTATATCAATTCTTAAGACACCATCCAAGGTTTTCTGATTAGGAAACATGAAAACTTTCAAATGCTCCATACTGAATTAATTTCTCTTTCAGATTCAATCAGATGTAGGTAAACCTGCAGACTGAAAATATTTACTTGTGTTAGCATATTTTAGTAACTATTTCTCACAGCAAACCATGATTCACATTAAGATTTTAATTGGATTTCACATGATTTCATCACTTACTAATATATTCTTTACACAGATGAAGTGCATGAGTAAAACATTTTAATGTTAAAGTGGTATAGTTGCAGTAATTTAAGTGAAAACTAAGCACATCTGTCATCTTAAATGTATAAAACCTAATCTCAGCACAGGAAATTAATTATCCAAAGAAAGCTATGAGTCAAATATTCTCTATTAATAGACCAAATGGGTATGTATCCCATGTTCTGTATTCTTTGAGAACTTTTAATGTTAATAAATCTTACCTTTATTTAAATAATAGAATTTTCTTTCCTTAAAAGGACCAGTTTTAAATGAAACTTTAAAATTTATCGTGGAAGCATGAGCTTACTTAATAAAGGAAATTCTCAAGCCCAAATAAATGCCTATTTGGGCACTCAGAGTGTTTATTTAGAGCAATATCCACTGCACATGGCAGTCAGCACACAGTGGCCTGTGGCCTATTTTGTTTTGTTAAAACTCACTGCAGAACCTTGTTCATCCTGTCCAGGAAGTACCTAAGGATACATAGGATATCGAAAGACTGTTTATGTACACATTTGACAATATTTGCTGTTTTGGTTTTGTAGTTAGAAAAACTGGCGTGTGAATTCACGGTGAACTCACATCTCACTGACTGGCGCAGATTCTTGCTGGCAGCAGCGCAGCCTTGGCCAGTGCCGTCTGTGACGCAGCTCCTCCAAACACTGCATGGCTTCAAGTCTCTTGATGTCACTGGATCAGGCTTCGTTACACAGGAACACTATTTACAGGTTATCAGCCTTTTAATTTTTCAATCAAAATTTATTTTGTTAAACTCCCTGAATTGAATGATATGTTGTTTGGCTTACTCGCCTTGAGAAACTCAGTCTGAATTTTAAATGCTTTTTGTCTGAGGGAGCTTTGTATTGAAAAGTGTTTTCAGGAACTTGATGGCCTAATATGTATCTTGTCCATAGTTCCACAAATCAGGATAATTAAACATACTTTAAACTTGATTTTCCTACTTTTACCATAAATTAATCTCAAGTGAAAATCCTTTCTGTTTTAAAGAAACCATTCTGTGTGCGCTTTGATGACTATTAACTTACTTGACACTGAATAAGATAATTTGCTCCAAGCAAAAGTAAGGATTTCAGTTTCATCTCATCAGCTGCATTTTAATTAAATGTTTCTAGATTTTTTCCAATAATTAATTTTCTCAAGATCATTATTCAAGCCTTGAATGCATGGAAAATCATAAAATTCTTTGATCATTTTTCTGAAGACAACTTCTGTTTGAATTATGACATAGTTCAGCAAGGTTTTTCAGAAAGAGTATTATGAATACATTTTTGTTTCTTTAGCAAAATTCTGCTAATTTTCACTTACTTTTACTTTTCATTTTACTGCTGGTTCACTCTCTTGGCTCTACTAGCTGTTAAGTATCATATATATACACATATAGATGTGTGTAGATATTCCAGTTTTGCCAGTTTCTGGTTTTGTTTGATATTAAATATAATTTTCCAACACTTCTGAACAAATTTCATAGAAATTTTATTGTAATTTGTTCTCCACTCACCTAGCATTAGTTTTTAAAAAAGACTAAATAAAGGCTGTGTTAGTCCAGAGGCCTGTAGTTTTCAGACTTTAATTAATTTAAAACTTCCAGGAGCACCTGCCAATCCCTTCCCACCACAGACTTTCTAAGAAACAAATTCTGCAAGGCCAGGAAACCCACAAAAAATACAAGTCTATATGCATTTATTTTTTCTATTGTTGTAAGTTTTGCTGAAGAGTTTGCAAATAAGCTAGCAGTTACAAGACATGCAGACTGAGAATGTACGTTTTTATCATACGATCCTATTTCAAGTATAATATTAACCAAGCACTTAATTTAATCACTTCAGTATTACAAGGTAGTAAATATGCAGTAAACAGCTGGTTTGAATAACCTTCCACTGGGAATTTGAGCTGCTTCACCTGTCCTCCCTCTTTGCACCTACACTGGTAAACTACACAGTGCTGGGGCCCATCTCCAGGTAATGGTGGTGGGTTGTCCCTGCTGTGATGTTGTTTGTACAGCCTGGTGTGGTTTCACACAGGTGAATTTTTCTGTTGGAAGTTTGTTCATACCTATCCAGATCTAGCTGATCCTTCCTATGTCTAGAGTCTAGTACTACAGAATTGGTTCTGAGCACTTTTAATTTACAGTTGTAGCTCTGTCTCTCTGACACCCATTGCATCTTGTTGGGAGCAGGCAAGCATGGGGAGAGCCGCGGCTCCATCCTTCATCACACTGAATTGTATGGACATTTTCTTTTAAAAGTAAAGTCTGGACAAAAGCTGTAGGGATTAGCGAAGGATATCCTCAAAGGAAGAAATCAGAGTATGCATAGAAACTCCATATCATATTATGCTTCTTCAGCAGCATAGATTTACAACTACTTAGTTAATTTTCACTTTTTTCAAAAGCATACATTCACTTCTATCCTATTTGATTTTCAGTAACTTCTCAAATATCTGTTACTACAAGCAAACAACAAATTATAATTATTGTCGTCATTGTATATGAATAAGAAATTCAGTTTGATTAAGTCCAGAAATTAGGCTCTTAGTAACCTGTGTGTTGAACAGCTAGAGTATAAAGACTACCTTATTTCAGTGTGTGAAAATAAAAAAACTTATTTATTTATTTATTTATTAAATCAGGTGGGCTTATGGTTTAATGGAAACGAAGATCTAAGCATAACAGAAAGTTGTGAAGAACCTGAGTCTTCAGAAAGGCTAAAACACCTCACAGAGGTAACTGAAAACATAGATATTTTGAAAAAAATCACTATTCAAACATGATAGGTCTCATTTTAGAATTTTTTGGGTCTCTTTTTTTCAATAAGTGCTGCATTTTTTTTTATTTTTTTTTCAGGTGAAGTGGTGCTTCACAATAATGTAGAGAGGAATCTAAGAGTCAGCCCTGAGCATTCTAAATCATAGTCTGCTCAGAAAGACTTAATTACTCCTATTCTTTTTTGAATGACATTAATTTTGCTACACAGCAACCAGCTTTGTAAAGAATGGGAGGCAAATGATCACTGCATCTGAGCACGTAGATTTTTCCATGAAAGAGAGGGCTAATAATAATCTGAATATAAAAAATGCTTTGAACATATTTGTCATGATACAAGGTTGTATTAATTTCTATCTTTTCTGCGAAACTCAATTTCTATTTCCTTGAATTACTTAACACACATTTATGATTTATCACAGCCTTGATTTGCACAGTCTCAACATGCTCTTAAGTATAGTAGCTCTTATTAGCAGTACTGTATTATTACTGTATTTCATGCTTTTCTCTACAGTCCTTGATTTGTATTTCATTTAAATCCACTTACAGAAATTAATTTGCTTATTTTTGCCCTTTTATAGTTTTTCTTCCTTTTATTTGCGGATACCAAAAAAGACCCTGCTCTGCTGGACTATATTGAGATGCTGCTTTATTTCGCCTCCCACTCTGATCCAGTTGAAGGTGTATACAGAGCACTTAGCATTGTTACTGGAGCATATATTCACAGAAAAAGGAAAGCTTCCCTTCCGTGTGTGGTAAAATATCACAGAAAAATACTAGAGAATAGTAGTAGTACTTTCAATTTATAAATTGCCCAGATTTCTCTATATTTGCTTATCCTGGGTAACTCCAGTTCTTATAAGTAGTCTCACTGAATAGGAACATTGCATTGGTAATAATACTCAGAAGGATTCTTTCAAAAGTTTGGAAATTTGCTTGCCATTAATGAAAGTTTAAGATACTTACTGGTGATTACTCCTTGTGCATATGAATGGAAGTAATTATTTTGCTTAATTGACCAGCCATCAGTCCCTTGGAATTAAACAGCAGTATGACTCACAGTAATGTTATGTCATGATGTAAGACCTGGTCTTACTTTATTTTCCACTTACTTTATTGTTGTTGGTCTTACTTTATTTTCACTACGTTTCTTTGGGGTATTCAGACACATTTTTGTTATGTTATTTCCAAGTGTTTAGGTTTATCTGTAAACCAGACAGTTTAATAATAATTTGTTTCATAGAAAATAATTTTAAAATTACTTTTTCAGACATGATGAATGCATTGTTAATTCAAATGAAACTCATCATTTGAATATTATTAGTATTTCTGTAGTATGTTTTTATTATTAAAGTCTTAAAACTGGAATTAGTCCACTGCATGCATCAGTTACTGATTAGTGAATACTTATATTTATTGAAGTATAAGTCATTTTTTGAGACATAAATTATTTATCTGTATCTTGGAAAGAGGTTGCTGCTCAAGATAATAAAATTATTCATTGCCCTGTTGCAACCACAGTGACTCCAGCAATTGCCCAGAACTTAAAGTAAAATTGAGATCTCTAGAAAGAGCATAGAAAAGGCATCACTTTACTACACAGGGTAATAATATACATTTGCAAAATAGCGTTTTGTGATTTAAATGACAGAAGTTACTATACTTCCCTGTGTTTTGTTTGGCACAACAGAGTTTTTGTACACTGGAGTGACTGAATGAGACAATAAGACAGTAAGACTTTCCACATTTCATAGGATGAAGGCGAGCACAGAATGCTCCCAATTAGATATTAATTTCCTATATTTTGGTGGAAAGTTCTAGCTGTCATCTCATTGGATATAAAGCTACACAACCTGTTCTCTTCTTTGCCGTTTTCTGCTTCGTTTCATCTGTTTGGCTGGAGTTTGGTAGTATATAAGTAAGAGACTGGCAGTATCATCTCTGTCAACAACTTCCTAGGGATGCGAGTCACAAGTGAAGGGGAGTGTTTGCCTTCAGCTCAGAATTAACTGGATCTCTGAGGAGAAAGAGATGTCCCATCTAACCTGAGCATGGCCTCACGCCTGCTTTCTCACTCAAGGCATTGTCTCTGTGAATCTGAGCTCTGTCTCATGTATGTCTCACAGTGTATTAAACAGACAGATTGTGTGCCTAATTCACCTTGGAGAGTCCTTCAGAAATCGAGGAATATCCAAAAATTAGATGTTAAATGAATCTTGCCTGTATGGATTCTCTTTGACTTTATAGTTGTCTAGGCTGGCGTACAGAATCAGTGGATTGATTTTAAAACATCATTTTAATATTTTCTTTTTTAATATTTTCATTTTTAAAATATTTTTTCTTATGCCTTGTGTTCCATGCCTATGCACTTAAGTGATAATGTTGAATATGGACAGAAGGCAACAAAAGAAATCCCATACCACTGAAGTAAAGGAGTTTTCTCTATAGACTTTAGTAGAGCCAGTATTTCATGAAGGTTATTCCACAAACACAATAGGGCAAAAATGGAATATTGTGTCAGGTTTGAGCCAAGCTCCATCAAATACACAGGGTCCTGAAGACATCCAAAGGGGTTTCAGCATCAAATTAATAACCTAAATCTTTCCCTGGGGCTGTTTACATGTGATCTAAGTATCCCAATTCTCACTGCAGGTACAGGAAATTTTGTAAATATTATCAGTAGAACATTCATCAGTGAATATAAAGAGCTATCTGGCTCATCTCTAAGAAGTTTTACACCTTAGGTAGCTGGTTCATACATATCCACTTATGGAACTTCACCTAATTTGCCTCTTCTCTTTTTCTTGTTCTGTGCTGGTAATTGTAACATCATCTCATTGATATCTGCCTGCAGAAATACATCTGAAGCCTTCATGTTGTTAAGAGAAGCTCAGACTAACATATTCTTGAGACTTCTTTTACAAATTTCATTTTAAGTCTAAAGAATGTTATTATTGGTTGTATAGGTCTCACAGCTCAGTGTAAGCAATGCAAAGACAGACCAAAAACCTTCAGTGCTGATATTTCTGTAATCTTGGTTACTGTGTGTTGAAAAGACTGCAAATGACTCTACTTCTCCTGTGCACAAAATGAAATGTATTAAGGCCCAAGGCACTAGCACAGGTGTGACTGAACCTCAGCAGTCTCTCCCTCCTAATGAGGAAAGAAATAGTTTGTTCAATTAAATGCAATTTTCTGTTGCTACTGGTTAGTCTACATTGTGACGTAATCTAGTCAAAGCACTGTTCACATATGTGTGGTCCTTTCTCATCTTTGTGTTCAAAAATCTCCACAGCAGGTTTTTTTTTGTTTAGTTTTGAGGGTTTTTTTCTCTTTGACTAACTCTAAAATTACCTGATTGCTTGCTTAAAATAAACTTAATTTTTCTGCATAAACTAGAAAATATCTATTTCTGTGGAGAGCTGGTTAACTGCTGGCCAAAACAGTGTTCTTGCAGTGACTAGATTTGGACTAGAAAATTCATACTGGCTTTTTTTTCATGTGAACATCCAGAATGACCAAGTTTACTCCTTAAGTAAACACAAATTTCTTGGTATTGTAGTCTGTAACTATGAAATATTTTTATGTTTTGTTGCTCCGAGAAATCTAGTTTTTCTGTGCAATGTTGGCCACATTCCTGGAAAAAGCTGTCTATTAAATTTCTGGTAATGCCAACAATATGGATATTTCTGGACGGCCAGGATTTATTCCTCCATCCTATGGTGCAGTAGACAATTTTGTGTGAGTTGATGACTTTTGTTTTGTAAGAACTGAAGTTTGGAATTGTAATCCATTGGTTCTTAATTGTTGTTTAACTGAAACAGACCCTCTACTGACAGACTGTTTATCCCCAAGTATGATACCTGTGCCTAAATTTTTAGGATTCTTCAAGCCCCAACATAATGTCAAATGAAAAGACTTTAATTGAGGATGAAAAAGAAGTCTTGAATTACACAGGTGAAGAAATTATTTCAGTGGCATCTCTACTCAAAGTGTTTCATACTGGAAGAAGTAAAGATGAAGATTATAATAGATTTAGCTGTCTGGAGAAGGCAGGCAGCTATGATAAGGTAGGCAGATTGATTAATGAATGATTGTGTAGCTTGCATCATATGTTAAAAAAATATGCTGTGATCTTTGCTTTTCCATTTTTTTTTCTTTTTCATTTTCTTTTTTTCTTTTTCTTTTTCTTTTTCTTTTTCTTTTTCTTTTTCTTTTTCTTTTTCTTTTTCTTTTTTTAACAGTAAATTAACCACAGATTATTTTTACTTAAAGTATTTCATCAAGGTGTACCAAGAATTAGGTGCTGAAGACCTGACACCCATTGCATTTGAACTCCTTTTGAAGCATCCTTTCATGGAAGATTTGATTGACACATGCCAAGAGTACAAACTTCCTGTAAGTATTCCTGTCTGGGACCAAAGAGGTTTGTAAAGCACACTTGCTGAAATTTGCATTGTCCCAGAAATGTACATGTAATTTATGTAGATACTGCCAATTTGCAATGTAGAGCAGCTATACAGCCCAGCAGCTGTAGAGTAGATCAAGTTTTTGGTTTTCTGTGAAAATTCCATCCATCAAAGACTGGGCCGCCTTCAGACCTGTTTATTGTGCAAGTCTTGCTGGCTTGGAACTGCCTGATGAGCCTTTGCTTTTCTCCTCATCCATAGAAAGGAGTCTGGTTGTATTATCCTCCCTGCAGGATCATACTGCAGGACACCGTAGGAGATATATGTGGTAGATCCCGTTCCACCCCAGGCCAACCAGGCAACAGAAAAAGGCATGCAGAGGCAGTACAGGTCCAAGTGTTCTTCCCTGCCGTTGTCTAGAGCTTCCCTGCTGCCTGCACCTATGTTTAAACATGCATTAAAAGAGTTGCACAAAAGGCAAGTTTTGGCCAGAGAATCACCCTGTTTAAGGTATCAAACTATGGCAAAAATACTCAATACACAGGATGTAAGAAAACAGCATGAGAAGATGAGAGGATGCTTGCTTGTGGATGTCCCACATTGAATGGGACAATAAACAGTCAATAAACATCTTCACAAGTTTTAGATGATCACCCCCATAGTGTCCCACAAAATGTAAATCTGAATAAAATACCCGATATCTTAGGATTAACTTGCTATTTCTTAATTATATTCCTCACTTGTAGGATGTGAATTGCCCAGCATTTATTGAATCACTCATAATCATTGTAAGTAAAAGATAAAATATAAGAATAAAATAATATATTTATTCAGTAAAAGTGAGGGTTAAAAATCCATTTGCTAGTGTAGAAAGTGATAGAAAATGTAAGACAAAGACAAGACAATAAAATTGAAGATTATAACTATCCATGTGTGTCCGTCCTTCCTATGTTGATGTCTCAGCCTATTTGGGAGGACAGATGCCATGCAATGTTAGGTCATTCCTCCCTTCTTTTCCCCATTCTTTCTTCCTGACTATTCTTTTTATTTAATTGAATACTGCATTTTCTAATTTGATTTGTTTTTCCAACCTCACTGAATTTCTTGTAGACCAAAGCATTTTTTAAACCAGCTCTCTAGATGTGCTCCACCTCAAGAACTGTTGTTTACACAAACACTCACTGACTTTGTAGAATTTAATATAATGCAGCTTCTTCATGAAGACCAAATGCAATGAAACCTAAAGTAAAACTTAACAAGGGCGTAAACTGAGTTAAAGCCATATCTATATGCTAGGCAATTTACAGAGACTCTTGGTTAAAACATTTTCACATTGGCTAATATCTGAAAATCAAATGCGCAATATTTATTCTCTATTAAAATTTCTGATTTTCCTTTACCATTTTTAGGGGGTACTTTGTTACATAGTTTAAAGAGTAGATTGGAGAGCATGTTTGAATTGTATTAGCTACCATCAATTACCTGTGTTATTTCTGGCTGGTAGATATATGGGATATATTCAGGGCAATTCAGGTATAAAAATTGTCAGTCTATGAGAAAAGCTGCAGGATAGTGCATATGAATCTTGGTAGTAACTGAGGGTTTCAGTGACATATTCTAGCCCCATGTCTTGTTTATATATTGGTATCACTCCATTTAAATTAGACATTTTTCCATTTATTTGGCAGGTCCTGCTGATTCTTGTATCTCCTGACTCAACAGTTAGGTGATGCAGAGCTTCAGTTATCATTTGTAGTACTTAAAATTTCCTCTTGAAAAGACTTATACTGTATCTCAAATATAGTACTCTTTGGTTTCTGTACCTAAACCCAAACTATTTCATTCCTTGACTGTACTGCTAAATACAGACTTTTGTTTTATGCATGAAATCAACACTCAGGTTTACCAAAAAAGTTTTATATTCACCAGCAAACAGGCATAGAGACCCAGGGGCCACTGTTTTAAGTATGTTGCAATTCTGGTCTATTACATACAGACTCCAGGAAGATTTTTCCTGTATCGGTTCCCTATTTGAGGAACAGGTGAACTTTTTTCTTTCCAAGACAGTATTTTTAGCATCAATTATTTTTGCAGAAATTTTCCTCAGAGATGTCTATAAAAATGAAAGTCAACCACAGTGCTGTTATTTTGAGATCTTGTACAAGATAAATATAGCAAGTCAGGGTGTGGTTTCTAAAAGTTAAAATGTTTGTACTAATGCAGTCATGAACAGCAGAAAGTAAAATGTTTTGCTGAAAACTATAAAGGGAACATCTAGCTTACATTTTTTCAAATTTAAGTTAGAATACCTGATGATTCTTTTGGATCTTGATGACCTGTTCAATTTCAACCATTATTGTCTGTCATATCTCAAAAAAAAATTTTTTCCATGTGAAATGTATTGTCTTTTGCAGGGATTTTGTTTTCTCTGCTGGTGGGCTGGCAGCATCCTACAGGATATTGACCTTTCTATCAGCCTTAGTACAAATGTCTACAAATTAACATGCCCAGAAATTCTATTACTTTTTCATCTTGTCTTTTCTGATCTGATTACAGGGTTTTCTGGTCCTAACTGGAACTTTCAAGTTTGCCATTATCAACGCATTTTTTTCACTTATCAGATAAAATTTATTCCATGAGAATAGAAGGAACTTCATTACACACTCAATTAAATTTTCTTTAAATAAATTTAATAATAAATGAGAGAAGATTTTTATTAGACCAGCTGATTCAAATGGGCAAGCAATCTGCTTTTTGCATAGCATGTGTTCATCTACTCAATTTGGTCAGTTAAGGGGTTTTCTTTAGACCTCATTATTTATTGTTACAAATTTTACCATCTGTCCTGAGACTGTCACAGATATGGCAATACAGAAGCAACCACATATTTTAGTAATTCTGAATTTTGATTGTGATAAATTTAAAGAAAGGGTCTGGGATATATTCTACTTCTATAATTCTTAATGCTTAATGCAGTATTTATTACTTTGAGTAAACTACATTCTTATAATTAGTGAAGATAAGGTAGTTTGATAATTAGCATTCAGTTTATTAATATCAAAAATATTATGAATTAGATAAATTGCATTGTATTTCTTATTCTGCTTTCAAATCCTGAATAGCCCTTTTAAAAAAAGCTCTGTTTTTGAAGATAGGGCTATCACATCATATTTCTATGTGTTTATGTTTTGAATACATTTAGCAGGCTCTTGCATTATGCTTGTTCCATCTAAATTGTTTGTCATATGGTTACTGCTGTTAATGTTGTTCATTCTGCTAATCATTTCAGCAACATAATCCAGATATTCTTTCAGATAGGAGTTCCACTGAAGTGGGATTTCTATTAATCTATAGTTAACACTGCTTTTTGAAAAAAAAGTTTATTAGTACATTGAAGAAATATTACAAAACCTGTTTATAGCCACAGCAGCCATTTAATATTACACAACAAACATTCATAACTCCATGTATCATTTCACAAAGTAAAAGAGCTCCTTGGCATAGGCAGAGTTCATACAGATTATATTAAATACATCTTATGAACAGGACCATGTATCAAGGTTTTGAGAAAAAAAAAGTACTGCTGAATCACTGTTTAGTCATAAGCTGTAACTGTAATACTTATGAAACTTGAGAAGCTTTTTTCATGTGGTGTTTTAAATGTCCCAGTGTGCAAGAAAAGGAAAATCTAACTCAGTGTCTAAGTACCTCATTGAAAAAAGAGACCTATGTTATGCTTCTCTTGATGATGTATCCCATCCCTAAATAATCTTAGAAAATTTAATGTACATAAAAGGTGTTGTTTCTTATATTAAAGAAATATAAATAATACGCCTGCATCTTAAAGAAAAAAAAGTTTCCTTCTTTGAAGACGGACATAGTAAAACTGTTGGAGCATTCTAGCTCCAATTTTTTGACAGCATTTAGTACTACATTTATTTTTATCTAACCAGGATTGAAGCTACTTTTTCTGACTCAATTTGCTGGAAAATGCCTCCTTGTAGTGAAGTGTTTCCTAGAATCAAAGATAAATTTTAGAGCAACCCTCTAAAACCAAGGACTGGTAATACTTCCTTTTAGCATAGTTCTCTATTCACTGGAATGCTTCTGGTATGTTACAAGTTTGTGAGGCATCACTACATACAGGCAGTTTCTGCTTTTGAGAAAAGGTTGTATCTTCAAAATATGCACAAAATATATATTGCACTACATGTCTATAAAATACTACATATAAATAAAAAATCTGACTGTTGATTATTCTCCTAAAAATGGAGAATAATTTCCTAAAAGGATAAAATATTTATTCTGACAGTATCAGGAGATGCTAGACAGTTAAATATTTATCTTTGTATTGAATGTTCAGCATGTTATTATTTTAAAACAGAAATTCCTTGTTCATCCTACTTACACATCCTACAATGGACATTATTGCTGAAATGGGAAATGGAGAAGATTCTGCTAATACAAAATTATTGAAAATTACCAAATCAGACAATGTGTTATAAAGAACTAAGCAAAAAATTAACCTACTGAGGGTATATATTATTCAAAGTATTAGTTACTTATTTTTAGTATCCATTCTCTGGAATTATTGTTAAAGTTCAGTCTGAAATATGGCATACTAAAAAAACCCACTTAATTGTAGAATTTGTCTTTGTATGTTCTGAATAACACTTACAGGTTTAAACAACAGTCTTGATACCTCTCTTTACCAATAATATTAAGCTGATGTTTAAGATCTCTGTTTAAAAACAGAGTTGCTTTTTAACATAGTGTCGTTTTGTAAAACACCAAAGGAAATTAAGTCCCATGGATAACATTAAAACATCATCTCAGTGATATTATAGCACCTCAGCTGAATGAGTTCCAGTGCCCTACTGGAAGACATTGTCTGTGATGTGGGAATCTGTAATTTGCCTCCACTGAAGTTAGATTATCACCATAATCTAGTCAGTGGAAAGCTCACCCCGAGGATAGACAGGTGTTATTACTGCAAGTTTAAGGTCTTATTACTGCAGTTTCCAGGCTGCAACATGAAATTACTTTTAATATACCTTTTTTCCTTTTCATAGGATATAAAAGTCTTTCTCCAAAGATCCAAAGAAGCACAATCAACTGATGGGGAGCAAAACACATGTGAAGACATAAATGTATGAAAAATTACTGTTTATGAACATTAAGGAATATTTTTTCTCAAAATTTGTAAGAAATGTGTCTTACAGGTCCAGTCCTCTCTTCCATGAGAAAAGTTTTTTTGTTTATTGTTGCAAGAGCAAAATCCCATTCCAGCTACACATTTTCTATTTTCTGTTACTTTAAAATTAAAAAAACAAAAAAACAAAAAAAAACAAAAAAAATAAAAACAACAAAACCACAAAAAGGGAAACTTATGGTTCGCTCATCTTATATAGTCTGATGATTATTTCTAAATAAAACCAATTTCTGAAGTTAAATAGAGATGGTAGTGTTGTCATTAAGATTTGTTCAAAGAATATGTCCAATTCTTCTAAACATACTAAGGTATCTATACAGCTTTTGTTATATGCATAGTTTATTCATTAATTCATTTTAATGAGTTAAATGCTGTAGTCAATTAATCTTTTAAAGCATGCTGTAATTTCTAGTTAATAAAATAAATGACAACTCTTTTCTCCAAGACCAGGATAAACTGGGCATCATGTTCATAAAAATGGAGTGTTTGTTGACAGTGGAGATGATGAATCTTTGCCACTGAACCTTTCTATTTCTAACATTGCAGTACATCTCAACTCTATGACTTGCTAAAGACCTGCCTTCTGTCCTTTTTTTATTGACACATTGTATTCAAGGGCACCACATACTCCAGACATGCTGCAAATTTTGATGTGTGATAGGTGCTTGTCTAAAGATATCTATGGCATACCATGACACCCAGAGAATGTTGACTTCTCTGGCAGATTAAACAGAGTCTTGGTCAAATGCTCTCCTTACAGCTTAAGTGGGTGTTTATTTTTCTCTGTGAAGTCTGAGTCTTACTGGTTTTCCTGTATAATAGGATCTTTGTGTTTAAATGCAGTTTTATCCAATTGCTCCATTCTCTTGTGTCTGACAGCCATCAGTCTGATGGCTGACTCTAAGTTGATAGGAACTATTTTGTCATGGATCTGTGTGACGTGCATTTCAGAATACTCTTTGTAAATAATTCCCCTGGATTTGAAAATGGAGATGCATAAAAAATTCTCTGTTTTCAGTGGTACTCTGGTATTCCTCTGATCTACAGTGTAAAGTTTTCTGAAGACTAAACATATGAACCTGGTAACTGTGATTATCTCAACTCAGTACAGGGTCTAATTTTTAGTCTGTCAGCTGCCCAAGATATTAGCAAAATTTTGGCACTGTACACCGATTTAGTAGCTTGTATCTGAAGACTGCTCCTTCATTCTTGAGTATATTTTTTCTGCATTCATCATTACCCTCATAAAAATTGCACAATTTAAATGGTCTTTTCCCTGTTTTAATTCAGCAAAGTATTTGAACATATGATGCTCTTTAAGAATACAAATAATCTCATTGAAGTCATATAACCCATAGAGAACCACAAACCTTTACCCTTAGCTGAGAATGCTATCTGCACAGAATAGTTTTTCATTTTAATATATCTTTATTACTTTTTAGCCAAGTATGCATGAGATAGCATAGATATGATGGTGTTCCTTGTGAGATTTCTAGATTGTCTTTGATTATCACATGCCAAGAATACAAACTTCCTGTAAGTATTCCTACCTGGGACCGAAGACGTTGTAAGCACACGTGCTTAAATTTGCATTGTCCCAGAAATATACCTGTAATTAATGCAGATACTGCCAATTTGCAGTGTAAATCAACTATACAGCCCAGCAGCTGTAGGGTAGATCAGGTTTTTTGTTTTGTGAAAATTCCATCCATCAAAGACTTGGTTATATAGTTGTAAAAGACTGGGTTATAAGTTATTAAACAATTCTGTATTGAAAAAGCAATAGCAGCATATAAAAAAGAAGGAATTCTTAGACAAGAACTAAGAGACCAGATAAATTTGGCAGTAAATAGTTTTTCAGATTTTTAGAACCTGATGTCAATAATGGCAGGTTTGTTTCTTTGATTAAAGACAGTCACATTTTGAAAGGAACATCTAGGGGTAGCAGATCAAAGCATCTATATGTGATATATGACTCTCAGAATAGGACCCAGTCAGCTTATCACTGCAGGCAAAAATGTTAATGTCTCTTCAGTCTACATATTTTGTGCTAACCACATCAGCACAGAAACAGATGTAACTTTGTTGTGCCTCCACAAACCATGCTAAAACCTCAACATCCTCATTTTACATGTGACAACAGACTTCATGATATGCATACAAATTCTTTTTACCAGAATCATTTCTTCACATAACATAGACAATTTGGTCAGTTTTATCCCAAATATTTTTTAAACATAAAGGGTATATATTCACACAAAAATCTGGCTTTTTACTCCATATTAAATTATTACATGAATAGAAAATAATTGTAATTTAGTTCTCTGCCTTTTGCATATTTCATAATCTTTAAATTATTTCTTTTGTTCCACATTTAGTTTCTTATTAAAAACCAGCTTTAATTACTAAGTGTTTAATTCTGACTTTGCACACTGGAGATCTCCATTACAAAATAAAAAAGGTATTATTTTCAAAAAGCCTTCCCTGCAGTTCATAAACCTGAGTGAAGGAAGAAGAAGCTTTACTACTGAAAATCATAAATTTCTATTTAGGTAAGATTTTTCAAGTATTCGTCTTTTCTCATACACTGTTCATAGATTTTACCTGTAACCCAGAATGGAACATAAAATCATTACTGATAATGTTTGAAATTAAGTGCAGATTTCAGAGCAGTGTGAAATAGTAAAAAGTGAAGTAGGTTGTGTGAAGTGTCAAGCTTCATGCAGTGGGCACTTTTCTGTGGGAAAGTAAAGGTATAATTTACAAAGCAAAGAATGTATGGCCTGAAAATTGCAATGTATTTTTTCAACAGTTATTACTTGAGTACAGCTGAGTATCACCAGAGTTATTCAAGAGATTTTGAGTTCCCAGCCCAGCTGTGACCCAGGCATGAAAGAGGTCCTTGTTTTTATGAAGAGGGAATGTTGAGTAGTTTTGCATTCAGATGTAGCAGGAGAGTTACAGTTATATCATGTTCAGCTTTCATAGCTACACTTCAAGCAGGATAGTTGAAACTAGAAAGTATTCAGAGAATAATGTCAAGGATGGTAGGAAATTATGTATAAGAAAGCATGAGGAACTTGGTCTCTTTACCAAAGGAAAATGTAATGGGGTTTCAAAAATCATTTTTACAAGAATCCATCTTCATTCTGGTAGACACCATGTAGATTCAATTGCTGGAACCCTTGGCTTCAAAATAACAAGCAGATTTTTAATAGGGAAGTGGATAAACTGTTGAAGCAACAATGGGCTAAATGAGCTAATTTTCTCATCAGAGAGTTGTAAAATCCAGATAGATAATTCTTTTAGACACAGTTTGTGACAGGAACTAAAAAAAGAAATAATTATCTATTTGATATTAACACACAGAGTTCAAAAACTGAACCTGAAAGACTAGTCTGGCTTTCAGTTAATTGTAGGCAACATGCTCAATCCTGTTTTCACAGTGTCCTGTCTTTTAATGTTTCATTTACTCCTTAATTTCACTTATATCAGGTATTCTTGTCTATGCTGCATGGAAAATGCCTTGGATGGTTTGTTTTAGAAAAGATGTAATGAAGCTTATGTTATCAATACTTTCATAATAATTTTTTTATCCCTGCAAATTAAAATTTTTAATCCCTGCAAAATCTTCTTTCAAAAAAGCTACAAACCAAAAGGTGTTGCTGAATTAAGATGTTTTCTATACTTATATTAATTTGCATAAAATCTCCCAGCATAAATCAATCTCAACATTTCATTCTGTACAGAACTCAGGCTCCATATTAATCTTTCAGGGCTATGATCCATTCCTTTATATAAGTAGAATACCTCCATATTTGTTCCTCAGAAAACAGTTTCTTACAGGAAGATTCAAACTTTTGCAATACCCAAAACACCTTAAAAGACAGTTATGTTTTGTTTTGTTAATTTGCTTTAAATGGCTGAGTGATGTCACACTGTTGCCATAATAGCAAGAAAAGTTCCTCCATCTGCTCTGTGGTCCTTACCTAAAAATTTCCACTGAGCATGAGGTTCAGACATGCCTTCTTTTTTTATTCTTCATAAGTGAAGCCAGCTGTTTTGTTAAAAGCCTCTTAGCTCTGCTGAAGTTTCTAAGTGGGTAGACAGCTTAAGAGAAGCTCTCCAAACCTTTGAAAAAACACACTGATAAATGCAATCTGAAAATCAAGCACACTACACAAACTTCTTTGCAATGTTATGGTTATGAAATTAAAGCAACATCAATCAGAAAATTTCAGAAGTTGTAGTATTGTTCACTTTATCAGTAGAAATTAACTGGGTTGATACTGCTTTTTTTGTCTTCAATAAATTTTATAACAAATATGTTTATTTGTAAGTAAAAAAGCATTTTAATTTAACTCCCAGTTTTATAAAATATCCTTGGCAGTGGGAAAAAAAAAAAACCCAACCATTTTCTTTAAAGTTTATTTTAGATAAACTGTGTCATGAAAATTCTGCAGATCAACATCTCATTGTAGAAGATCCCTGGAAATTCAAGAATTGAGGTGCAAAAGGTTGCCCCTCTGGGAAGTGTAGCTACTCATAATGATAATTGCTGAGGAGCATCTGTGCTGAAAAGAACCTGGGGGTGTCGGTGGACAACAAGCTGAACATGGTGTGCCCTGGCAGCAAGAGCAGTTTTGGCATGTGTTAACAGGAACACAGCTTGCAGTAGATGGAGAAAAGTCATTGCCCTCAAGCAAGTAGCACTCATCATGTTTACAGTGATGACTACAGTTCTGGACCTCACAATACCAGGAAGGCATCAACACTCACATTTAGGGTTCTTCTTACTTGCATCAAGACTTCAGGACTTCTCAAATTCTTGGCCTCAGGGGCATTGCTTTGGACACCCTTACACTTCATAGCAGCAGTGTTGGCTTGATAAGCTTCCAGCTCATGACCCTGCTACATTAACATAACAAAAGTGGTTGTCTGTATTTCTTGGAAAATTTGTACTTATCTTGAGCTGTGAATGTTGTACCTGTTAATTAAAAATTAGCAGCAGTACCTGGCAGGAAGAAGGAGTGTGCCCACACATGAGATTAATGGTTTAAATTAGGCAAAACCTTCACTTTTCCTCATTTTTCTCATGACAGATGTTCACCTTCTCTTTATTTCCAATACATGTGTGTGTCTATATATATATATCTATGTGTATATATATTTATAAATATATATATAGCCACATATGTATACCTGTGCACATCTACATGTACACATGTCTATGCATATGTACACATATACACATACATATATACATAGAGAAAGCTAAATCTTTTCTTGCTTAATTAGAGATAGGATTGATACCTTATGTTTTAGCTTTTATATTTTTCAGATTCTGTGGTGCTTTAGTGTGTAATTCTGAGCTTCATATTAGGGGACAGTAAGCTCTCTTCACATTGGAGGGAGACAAAACAATTTCTTTTCTAGCTTGGGACCAAGGACAACTGATAGAAATTTCAGGCCTAAGAGCATAAACAACAGTGCACTGAAGAGAGAAAACAAAAAGGGTGGGACTTCTTAAGCTAAAGCTATAACTGGACAATTAACTCCAATATGCAAATGGATCAGAACATATAAAAGTGAGAGACCTCATGATCAGTCATCCATTTTGTGACATCTTGGGTATAGCCCTGGCTGGGCTCTTGGACTGCCCAAGATGGATCCATTAAGGCCTTTTCATGATTACCTACTTTATTCTTGAACTCTGTCTAGCTTCTGTTTTAGGCCTAGCCTTCTTAAGGCATCAGTTTGACATTTTCATGTGAGGAAGTTTAATTTCATCCTGGTTAACCATGAATTGCTGTTTTTCCAGCAAATGACATCCAGTCCTCAAGACAGTTTTGTAAATTAATTTTTTAATGTGCAAAGTTATAACTGTTGAACTCAAAATCTGATCCACTGCAGAACTTCACATATACTGTAGCTCTGATAAAGTTTAGGAGAAGGTCTTAATCTTAGTTCATCCTGTGGAAAAGTTACTACTTTTAGATAAATAATATTTAGTTATGTCAGTGTAGGATTTTCACTGGGCATTTTTAGTTTGTTAATGGAAATAACAGCATGTACAAAAATCAAATTAGTATTTCTAGTATTTTAAAAACTACATGTGCTGAAATCTCTTGGAATTCAAGGTTCAATATACTCAAGCCTCAATTAACATGAAAACATCTTTATAATACCATAACAGCTGACACTCAGATGGTATATGTTGCATTTGATTTAGATCATGTTTTCCTCCTTAACCTCATAATGATTACTAGTGATACGATGAAACGAGGATGTTTTTAAACTGGACATGTCATTTACATTGTTTGTAGGAGGATGCCTAAAAGAGAAGAAGATCTTGTGGTTAGAGTTCTGCAGTGAGGTTATGTCTAACAGAATATCCTGAGTTGGAAGGGATCCACAGGAATCATTAAAGTCTGACTCCTGGCCCTGCACAGCACACCCCAAAAATCATCCCATGTGCCTGAGAACATTTTCCAAATGCTTCTTGAGCTCTGTCAGGCTGGTGCTGTGAGCACTGCCCTGGGGAGCCTGTTCCAGTGCCCAACCACCCTCTGGGTGAAGAACTTTCTCCTGATATCCGGCCTAAACCTCCCCTGACACAGCTTCAGGCCATTCCCTCAGTTCTGTCACTGTCACCCCAGAGCAGGGATCAGGGCCTGCCCTTTGCTTCCACTTGTGAGGGTGTTGTAACTGCAGAGAGGCCTCCCATCAATCTCAGCTGCTCCTCACACAGCTTCCCTTCCAGACCCTTCATCATCCTTCTGGCTGTCATTTGGAGGCTCTCTAATGGCTTAATGTCCTTTATATACGGTGGCACCCTATCACTCGAGGTGAGGCCGCCCCAGCTCAGAGCAGAGCAGGACAATCCCCTCCCTTGCCCGGCTGGTGATGCTGTGCCTGATGCCCCCAGGGCAGGGCCGGCCCTCCTGGCTGCCAGGGCACTGCTGGCTCGTATTCAACTTGGCCATCAACCAGGAGCCCCAGCTGTCCTTCTACAGTGCTGTTTTTCAGCCTCTCATTCCCCAGTCTGTCTGTACATCCAGGGCTGCCCCATCCCAGATGCAGAATCCGACACTTCCCCTTGCTGAACTCCATGTGGTTGGAGGTTGCACATCTCTCTGATTTGTTGAGGTTTCTCTGCAAGGCCTCTGCCTTCGAGGGAGTCAACAACTCCTCCCAGTTTTGCGTCATTTGCAAACTTACTTAATATTCCTTTGAGTCCTGTATTCAATTAATTTATGGAGATGTTGAAGAGAACTGGACCTAAGATGAAGCCAATTCAAGTGCAATGTAATATGGAGGTGTCACAACTGGCTACAGCTTATTGACCTAGTTTAGACATGTAATCTTGCTAAAACAATCAAAGGCTAGCAATTTTTCTGCAGTATACATACATGCTTAGGAGAAAAAATACAGTTTTCAAAAAAAATGCCCTTTTCCTTCTCTGCCACTGGCAAATGAAGGAGGAGATAGAAGGTTTCAGCTTCTTTTTCAAAGGATCTCAAAGAATCTGTAGAAGCTTATTTTCCTAATTTTCAGAGAATAACATTAACTTCTTCACATTTTATGCTTAACACTCTTATCAACAATTGGCTTTTACTCTAAAAGAAATATATCTGCAGTACCTCAGTCTATTTGGCTTTTTTCCTCCCCCATGACTTCCTTTAAAACCGGTTGAATTTCATGAGAACTCTGAAGCTTGTCCCATGGCATATTTTCACCTCTGATTGTCTGAATTATACAGGCTACTCGACAATCAGCACAGCTTTATTTTTTCCCTAAGCAAACTACTCTAGTTTTAATTGATCTTTCTTCAATCTTGTTCTAAGGAAAAGAAGAAAAATCTCTGTTAATTAATTCTTCTCATGCTCAACTGTAAACCCAAATATTTAAAATGCAAGACTCCATAAAAGATCCAAAATTGAGCAAATGAAGGGCTAGGGTGGCTTCTCAGAAACAGATGAATTAGAAGTAAGACACAGGTTTCCTCTTCTCTACCACTACCCACATCTGAACATACAAACAACAAAAACAATGGTAAGGTAAGGAACAAAATGAGGACAAACTCAAAAAAGAGAAAAAAAAACGTGCTGGTACACAGATAAAATCAAAGACTGTTTCCTATCAAGAGTTTGTTTTGGAGTATTTATACTCATAAGTTGAATTTTTCTCTCTACTGAAATCAGTGGACTGAAATCAGAAGTTTAATTCTGATTTCAAACTAAACTGTGTTTACATATGGAGATTCACCTTTGACTGCAAGAAACTTCATCCCAAAACTCTCAACCAAAAACCCACTCTTGGCAGTTTTTAGTAAAGTGTTAATTTATAATTGCAAGAGAATATGAGAAAGAGCACACAAAACATCAGATATTGATTTATTTTCACACTCCAGTTCTAGAAAACCTTCCACTTTTGTTCAGGTTGAATTCTAACTCCACGGTTCAGTGACTTTGTTATACTTTTTGTTCTAAGCTGAAAAGTCTTCTTTCTTTTGGCAGCTAGATAAAATGACCACATGTTTTCTTAATTGTTATTTTATGGAGGAAAAAAAAAAAAGAGTTCTGATGCTGCTTCCCATAAGTCTGTATGGATTTTTCTCTGCATTAATGAGTTCACATTCTGGAATCAGGCATCCCAGGTATCTGGTCAGACTTCATAGCCATTAGCAATTTTTCTCCCATCTTTTATTCTGTCTCCGCAGTAAGTAGCTAACAAAGATTTCTGATGTGTTTTTAAAGTAAAAAAGGCCAATTTCAAGCGAATATGTTGCAAAGGTTAAAAAATGCCCTTAGAAAATTAATAATTGCAGAATATGGATACAATTTGCTTTAAAATGTCCTACTGGCAGCAGTTATCCTCTGCTTGGACTGAGGAGGATTCAGGGAAAGTGCCATTTTGGGTATTTATGTTGTACCATATGTTCCTTCATTGATTAATGCCTGTCTAATACAACTAGAATAAGATTGATGAAGCATCTCACAGCTGCAGCTTAACTCCACTAATTCACAATGGAGACTTTTGATGCTGACACACACAAGTCTAGTTTATAAATACTAATGTATTTATAGGAATGTATTTTGAGATCATTATTCAGTACAGAACATTTGAAGGCAAACTATTTAATGTTTAATTCTTTGTTGGACAGTTTTACAGCTGATCTTGATTGCATTAATGTTCTTGGAAGCTTAGTTATGAAACAGAGCTCATATCTATGTTAGATTATATATGTTCATAAGTGGTCTAAGCACTGTCAGAGTGGAACAAGAGGCTAAGTGGTTAAATGGAGTTAGGCATTGTAAATTGGGTTTTCAGATCGATTCACTTGTCCTTTTTGATCTACAGGTAAGTGCCAATACCAGTTCTGAACCTGCTCTATATTTAGAACTGCAAACTCAACTCTCATAACAAATCAATACATTAAATCAAGTAGAACTAGATTTATTTTTTTTTTTTGGGGCAGTAGTTGCACAGTATTTTAGGAATATTTTGTCAGAGATTTTCAATATAACATTTTGCATTGATGTTTTAATGGAGGTAGCTCTGTTAAACTACTGCTCTTGAAAAGGCTATTAAGCACAACTGAGAGTAGCATTCACATTGCAGAGGCCAGGCAGATTTTGGGGATGACTGGCTAAAAGTTTTGCAAATTCTATTGCAGTGAAAGGTTTTGCACATCAGATACTTTAGTTTCATGTAAGGAGGGTCACATTTTCTGTAGTGAAGTGCATTCCTCTGTTTCTATGTGTCAGCATTATTGATAGGGAATTTATACTGTTAAGCAGCAGCTGTAAGATAATAAATCATTCTTATTCTAGTAGAATTGTATCATTAAAGAGGTAGTAATCAATGAAAAAATGTAAATACCCAGTAAGTACAGACTGCAAACAGATGATTGAAGGAAAAGCAGGTGTAAGGATTTAGTGAGGGAAGAATCTGTGTAACTAAAAGGAAAATGTCAATAAATGTTATCTATTGCTTCTCCTTAGCCAAAGAATGCATGGACATGAAAAAAATAACACTTAGAAAGACTGGTATACTTTTGTGGAATTAATTAAGAAGGAAATGAAAGTTTTATTGCTGTGGTTTCTTTCTGTGCAGAGAATATATTGTAGAATTTCCTGGAGGATATTCACCTGTCTGATAAAGCAACTGTATTCACACAGACATACAGTTGAAATGAACAGGTAAATGGTATTGGAGCAAGAGATACATAATGACATTTCTGAGGAAAGATATTTGGCATATGTTTTGTCACTTCTGTTTATAAGAGCCAAATGTGGTATGCTGACCTGAAAGAGAAGATGATGTACTCCCACATCGCTCTGGATTTCTCAGTTACTGTTTTGAAAGGTTTTGCATCTCCTGCTCTAGAGCCACATTTCACTAAGCAGGACACTGTGAGCTGACCTAATTTGACTGAGTAGGCCCCTCTTCTAACAAACTCACCAGCATAAGCTGACCTAAATTACTGTGTTACTGTGGTTAAAAGGTCCCTGCTTTAAATTGATTGTCATGTTTATTTAAAAGTGAAGGGCTTTGCAAACTTTTCAGATAGACAAAACAAATGAAATTACTGTCTCACCAATTGCTCTAGCAGCAGCAACTCAGATATAATCATTTACATAGATGAGTTTAACCCATGTTTTAAATATTGAAACAGTGAATATCATCAGGAAACTCCGTATCAGGTCAGTATTCTTCCTCCTGTCTGAATAGATAGCAAAGACACACATTGTCACAGCAGTGCAGCACTGGAGGGTTTCTTCATCCTCCTTGTCAAAGCATTGTGTGGTTTTGAAATGCAAAATCAACAGCATTAATCAGTAACTTTTCTCTTTTTCCACACAGATTCCTGTCTCTGTGTAGTCAGAAAGGGGAAGCATCTCTCTGCCTCTTCAGAGGGTCTGTGACTGAGGATTGGAGAGGGCCTGAAGTTGGTCCAGTTAACCTCTTCTGTTAAAAATGTTTTTTTAAAAGTGGTAGTGGCATTGTAGTGGGAAGCTATGATTTTCTTCTTTTCAGTTCTGTAGAAGGGCAAGGAAGGATTAAGGAAGGGAGGGAATGAGTTAAGGAAAGGAATGGTTAAGGAAAGGAAAGCAAGGGTTGAGGAAGGAGATGGGAAGGGTTAAGAAAAGGAAAGGAAGGGAAGGGTTAAGGAAAGAAATTATTAAGGAAAGGAAGGCAAGGGCTGAGGAAGGCACAGGAAGAGAAGGGTTAAGCAAGGGAAAGGAAAGGTTAAAGAAGGGGAAGGGAGAAGGACTGTGCATCTTGCCAAGCATTAGATTTTTCCATTATCACCTGTGAGAAGTGAAACTTCTTCAAAAGACAGAGATTTTCTTATGCAATTAGGTAACTGCAGAGTGCTGATCTATGAGAAACGTGCAGACCACAATCATTCATTCCCAACACGTACAGCCAGCAGCAGGTTGCTTGCACGCTAGTGGCTCATTAGATAAAACATTCTAGCACATAGACCACAGGCAAAAGTGTCACGTCGCACCCACACCTATATGAACCACTTCTGCTTCTTTAGGGTAAATAAAAAAACATAGCTAGGCAAATGTTTCTTTTCAGAAATACTTTTGTTTATTTTTGCACAACAAAACAGTCTATTGGGTAATGTGTTTAAATGAAGACATGGAATAAAACAAGCTAGCAGGAGATTCTGTATCTCTTTCAGTATGGGAAACCTAGCAAGACATCTGAGTTTCTTTTTGGGTAAAAATCTGGAGCTCACTAAAATAGCAGTCACAGACTGCCCTTTCAAATGTAGTAAATTCTTGCAGCAGATTTGGAGGCACTAGATTTTTGTGGTTTTACGATAGATGGAAGCCTTTTAGAGTAAATTGCCTGACAAGCATCATTAGCAGAGCCATCAAATTCATCACTGTTTGTAGTTATTGAAATTATTATTTTCAAATATTTTTTTGGAAAAAAAACAACACTTGGCTCCTTTCATCTTTGCCAGGCCTTCATAAACTGATCCAGAGATGTGGCAATGTACTCATGACTCATAAATCTAATTTAGCTTTTGGAAGACGAATTTTAAGTTTGTATGTATCAGTCCTACATATTTTTAGTAATTTGCGTGGGTAATGCAGTTGTTTGTAACAACTAAATTAGAGATCAATTTTCAAGTGCTTATATAAGAATAATACTCCTCATAAAAGTATTTGTTAATATTAGTTGAAGACAGAAGAAGAAAGCTACATGGATTGGGTGCTGGAAGCTATCTTTGCCTCGCTGCTGCCTATGATAAAATCCCTTGCACAGGAAGTCACCCCCTTGCTGCCCCGTTCCACTGCCCCCGAGCACAGGAAGCAACATTTGTGGACCTGGATCGACAACAAATCAGATATCAAGTGTGTTTCTCTTTCCAAAATCTCTGTTATGTAGACTTCCACCCCAACTAAATAATAAGTTCAATCCAAACGAATTTGTTTCACTCTCCTCAGTCCTCAGTGCAGATATGTTTTCAGTTTCTAGCTCATGTTGAACCCTCTGCTTCATCAGCTGCCTAGTTTTACCTTGAAACAGAAAAATTCAGTGCACATGAAAGGCTGGTCATTTTTATATTAGTAAGAGCATTATAATAGTATTCAGGATTATAATAAGCTTTTCAGGCACTAAGTATTGGCCCCACTACATAAACAGGAAAGCATAGTTTTTGATAACTTCCTATCTGAATACCATTTTCTCGTTTGTATGTGCATATGAGTCAATTGTCAGGAAACTTCTAGATTCTGCATTTGTTTTTACAATACCACTTCTGTGACAGCATAAACCTCTGTTAGATAGCAAAGGTGCCTGGGGTAGATAGAGTGCACCTATGTGGGACCCAAAGCTGTGTATTTGTGGCAGAGAAAGAGTATGGCCAAGTGCTGTTCTGATTCACAGTACATTTTCCACACTACACTGCCTGTTGCTGGGCTTGGGTACATAGTGAAATCCAGAGCTCTCATCATGGTTTTAGTTGTGTGAGCAATTTCAGAGAAAATAAAGTGAAACTGATGTAAAAGTGCAAATGAAAAGTTCTCATGATCATGAAAGCACTTTTTTTTTGTATAGTCTTTCTGTGGTTTCAGAAAGGAGCAGAAGGAAGGATTTCTTATTGTTATTACTTTCTAAGTAATAGACTTTCCTAAATGCTGTTTGACAGCTACCATGACTTCACTGGAAATGCATATTTATTCATGTAGTGCCTCTGGCTACTAATTACTGCTAAGATTGTCATCATTAAGTCTCTATAGCACAGGAGTACAAAGTATTCCAAACCATGTGGTTCTGTTTAAATAGTGCCCTTTCCAATCTGGTTGCCTAACCAACAATTCTCAATTCCTCTTTCAAATTTTTCATCCTTTTCAGGTACTTGATTGACTTTGATAGACAAGTAGACCAAAAAAGAAAAAAAGGTTGCTAAATGATCAGGATGCTGGCAGGATTCATAGTTCACATTGCAGAGTGTGTTTCTTCTCTGTGAAATGAAGTTTGTGTTTACTTATCTTAAAAACCAAGATTTTGTGGGGTTTGTTATCAATAGCTCCAATCATTGTGCTGTAAGTAGCTTGAATCCACTCTGTTTTTTCAATGTGTGCTTGTGATGGTGTCTACATCCTCTCTGCTGTGAGGCTGAAGGTAACTGCATCAGACTGCAGAGAGAAATCCTTGTGCACAGCCTAAGCCATGAGTGAGTCAACATTAAATGGGCATTTCTCAGAAATATTTTACATACATTTTCCCTTAACTGCTGAATGATAATGCACAGTATTCAATAAAACTGCCCCATGTACCCCCACAGTTCGGCAACAGGGCTGTGAAATACAAGGAATATTATTCTGTGTAAGAAACCATGAACAATTCTTCTCAAAATAGTTCCTAAAATTCAGGGACAGAAATCCATTTCTAGTTACTCAAATAATGGTCAAATACATTACTCAAGTACATTGTTACAGATAAATGTAAGGTGTTGATCATCTGTGAAAATCAAGATAAACTTTTGGTAACAAAATATTTATCATGGGAGTTTTGAAAGCTTGCTATGAAAGCACAAATCCCACTGAAATTGTTTTCCTCCCTCTCTTTTATTTTATTACTTTGAAAATATTTTACTTGAGCAGTAGTTAAACTGGATAATACCACTTGGAACTTTTTCCCTTAATAATCAGAAAGCTGAGAAACGTAAATGTAACAGCTGAGAAAGTGCAAAGCTGTGATTCCAGTCCATTTGCAACTCCCTTTTCCCTGCAAAGTTCACTTCACATAAGAATTCACAAATGGTGAGTGCTTTAGCATGCAAAAAAGGGTATTGACAGGAGAAGCCAATTAGAGAAACATTGGCAAGCACTAAAAATGTTCACTGGAAAGTGAAATGGAGTTTCTACAGAGAATTACAACCTTACCCTGTAGAAATTACAACAGATGTATCTGTGGTGGTGGAAGATCTCACTACACACTCCTGATTCTCAATTTTTAGAGCAGCCAACAGTTAAAATGTCTGGTTTTCCTCCAAGTGTGGTTGAGTCCATGGAGGATGGTTTATTAAAATTTACTGGATCTGAAAGATTTAAGGAAGGGAATGCAAATGCTGAAGTTGGCCTCAGTTTGCTCAAGTGAAGGTCCGGTCACCCTGCACAGTTTCTGGGAAGGAGGGATGGCATTTTTCATGATGTATGCCTGGAGGTATTTAAGAGACATACATGTGGATTGTAGTAATATAGTTTTGTGGTGGGCTTGGCAGTGCTGCACTGGTGGTTGCATTTGATCCTGGAGGCCTTCTCCAAAATAAAGCATTCTGGATTCTGTAATTCTGTGGTTCTATGATTCTGTGACGTGGGGAAATGTTTGAACGCTGATATTATACTCTAGTTATTTAGTTTAGTGTACTGCTACCAGAGCAGGTTGCAAGCCACAAGGCACTATCACCTTGCCTTCTGGCTTGCCTTCGTCTCAGCAGTCCTGTGTCTCACCTGGCCTTTCCTACTCCTCACAGGAGCAGGAACCTGCTCTCTTCTATGCCCAGATGCAGTTTGGGTCCTTCACTGCAATGCTTGGCCCCTCCAGCCAGCTGAGCTGGAGAGTGGAGAGCTGAGACCCCAGAGCATCAGCTCCTCAACCCTTCCACAGTTTTCACCACTGTCTCCTTGAGAAAAGAGGTATGCACTTCATGATATGCTTTTCTACTTGATCACAGAGAGATATTAACAGTATCATTGCCCCATCCCTGAGTCAAGGGCCATCCTTTCCTACTGTACCTGCCCTTAGTACCTCACTGATCACTTGAATCTTGGGTTCTAACAAGTGTGCATTTCAGTAGCTGCTGAAAAGCAGCTGCAAGCTGCAAGCTGCAAGCTGTTGTGGCGTGGTTTTTCTCTTTGGCTGCTCAATATTAGAAATTTTATTTCACTCCCTAGATTTTCCCCCCCTTTTTTTTTTTTCCTTTACAAGGTGAGCTGATTTGGCACAGGCTTAGTTCAGCAGAATATTTTGGCCATGAGCAGAAACACCTTAACCTCAAGGCTCCATGGCAGTCATGCTTCAGCTGCTCTGAGGCCAGACTTGTGTTTGCCTTCAAAAGTGAAAGCAGGGGAGGTAGGTGTGTTTCTATGTTCAAACAAACAAACCTCAGGCCAAGGTCACTGAAAGGTGGGGCAGCCTGCATAACCAGCAAACAATCCATGTTTATTGCTTTTACTGACATTGCTTCCTTTTCATGAGGAACAGGCTCATATGACTGATCAATTTCTGACTTAGTTTTTACATTTTCCTTGGCTTTTAAGGCATTTAAACCACTGTGAAGTGAAAACTTCAAGTTGAAAACTGTGTCACATACAAAACTCAGTGTCATTTCTGCAAGTCAGACAGCAGTATCTGATTTTAATTTGTGCCATGGTAGACAGTAAGAACCAGCATATGTTTTTGTCTTCCTTGTATTCATTATAGTGGAGAGAAAGCAGCTTTGTGTAGTGACAGAAAATTGTGGCAAACAGTGCGAAAGAGAGAGTACATGCAAGGATGGAAGGGGAACTGCCCGGCCCCTCTGAGGGTCTGCAGTGGCTGGCTCCTCCTGCAGCAAATGCACCTCTGCTGACTCCAAAGAGATCTTGCCAGCAAAGTTAATATTTGCATCAACTTGTTGGACAGTCACTAGTGAGGTTTCCCAAGGCTCAGTACTGGGCCCAGGCCTGTTCAGTACCTTTATCAAAGATCTCAATGAGGGAATCAAGTGCCCCCTCAGGCAGTTTGCAGATGGCTCCAAGCTGGGTGTGAGTGTTGATCCACTGGAGGGCAGGGGGGCTCTGCAGAGGGATCTGCACAGGCTGGATCCACGGGCCAGGGCCAGTTGTGTGAGGTTCAACCAGGCCAAGTGCTGGCTCCTGTCCCTGGGTCACAGCAGCCCCTGCAGCTCCAGCTGGGACAGTGGCTGGAAAGCTGCTGAGTGGGAAAGGCCCTGGGGGTGCTGGTCAGCAGTGGCTGAACATGAGCTGGGGGTGCCCAGGGGGCCAAGGAGGCCAAGGACATCCTGAAAGTATCAGCAATGGTGTGGGCAGCAGGAGCAGGGCAGTGACTGCCCCTCTGTGCTGGGTGCTGGTGAGGCCACACACTGAACACCATGTCCAGATGAGCCCCTCACAGCAAGGAAGACATTGAGGTGCTGGAGAAAGATCTGGAGCACAAGTCCTGTGAGGAGCAGCTGAGAGAGCTGGAGATGTTTATCCTGAAGAAAAGGAGTCTCGGGGGAGATCTTATCACCTTCTACCACTCCCTGAAAGGAGGGTGTAGCTAGGCGAGGATCAGCCCCAAAAACCAGAGAAAATGGCCTCAAGCTGTGCCAGGGGAGGCTCAGGTTGGCTATCAGGAATAATTTTTTCATGGAAAGGGTGGTTAAGCATTGGAATGGGGTGTCCAGGGCAGTGATGGAGTCAACATAGTGGAGGTGTGCAAGAAACAAATTGAGGTGGTACTTGGTGCTATGGTTTATGGTCTTATGGCATGAGAGTGGTTCGGCCAAAGATTGGGGTCAGTGACCTTGGAGGTCTTTTCCAACCTTAATGATTCTGTGATTCTATAATATTGCTCAGTAAGGTGAACAGCAAACAAAAAGCTCCTTCTTGGCCTATGCTCTACCCACAGCAAGGAACAAGCCCTGTGATGCTGCAGGTGGGATCTTCCCTTAATTTACAGGAAGCCAGAGCTTCAGGGCTGGTATATTCTGCACCATGCCTCTGTGCAAAGACCCGAAAACTGGTCAGGCCTTTTGTGCTCCTTCTCTTTGGGACACAGGCATTCCTGTGATGATGACACTGCACAGCTCCTGACAGACCTCTCCACAAGCACCATGATGGTCACCCATCAGAAGTTGTAAGATGGGTAGGATGTCCCACTTCAGGCCAAATTATCCTGCATTTGCTGCCCCTGCAGGCACTGAGAGCTGTTTTACACCACAATTTTTAACTCTCCTTTCAATTTTGTTCTTCTACTCTCCCTGCATAGGCAAGATAGCTCTTAAACTATAGTGCTAGAATTATAAAGAATAATGACCCTTTCTTTGCTCATCAGAACCACTCTGGCTAATGTGTTCCCTAATGACACAATTTTTAACTGCGGTTATGTCTGTTCAGCCTATGCTGGACACCTCAGATAGGCAGACTGAGCAGCTGGAAGGCTGACTGCAGCTTGTAGGGAAGATATGTGAGCAAGGCAATAACAGCCCATGGAATTAAACAATTAGTGTCCTGAATGGGCCGGACTAAAATAGGTGTGCTAAGCAGCAGCCTCACATTCCCAGAAGTCAGATTATGTATGTCATCTGATCAATGTCTGCACTCTCTCAGCCCTTTTATTAGATAAAGCTCTGAGTTCATGGGGCTAATGATTCCAAAATGAAGTTAGGAAAGGCTGTGGACACGTAATTCAACAGGTGTTGCCAGTAAATGCAGAATGAGTGTACAAGCACTAGAATGTGGAGAACTGCAGTGGCAAAAATATCCCTTCACACAAGGATTAGTGAGACTCTTACTGAGAGTATTGTGTCTGGCTCTGGGCACTTCAGCAAAAAGCTGAAGGAAAATTTGGTATCAGGAAGACCTGCTTTACTGAGTAAGACATTTAAAGCCTTACAGTTTAGTTTACGTGTTCAAAAACATGATAATTTGATAAACGATAAAATGATAATTTGGTTGTTGACTGCAATTACCTGTGTAAGTAGGGATTTCTGACAATTTGTTTTTATAAATCAAAACAGGCAAAGTCTGCTGTCTGAAAGTTGCTTAGGCAAATTTACAGGTGCGCATTGATTCCTCTTTCAGATCTTGAGAAGAAGCAATGTAACAACTCAGGTATCACAATTAGAACTGATAAAGAGAAGGTGATATTCTTTGGACAGTGCTGTACTGCAGGGCAGTCTGTTGTACCTTGGAGAGCCCCAGGTTACACTCAGAGCACCCAGAGGAGCCCAGCTTGTCTGGATCCAGGCAGTGAGCAGCAGTGGCGATGGAGCTGTGCTGACACAGAGTGCTCTGAGCCCACTCTCAGCACAGTATGTTAGGGCCACCAGAGCTGTGTGCTAATAATGCTGTTTAGCAACTAGCTTCCATACCTACAGGGGTACAGAACCTGAGGTGCTGTCTGTACCACCAACCTTCCTTGGACTAAGAATATTCCTGGGCCAGTTTACACACTGCATTAAAAGCTCAGCATATCTGGGAGCAGGTTTTATGGTTTTACCATTCACTCAATTCTTCCATTCAGATAATATGAAATTCTCACTGAATCGTGTTATATTCTTTCTTACATTTTCTACATTGCTGTGGTGAAATTCCTTGAATATCTTTCAATATTTTCTGACATACTTTGTTGTGAAGCAAAGGCTGGAAAGTCTTGTTAGTCCCATATGACTACACAGTAAAGACTCACTGTCACAGGAATCACTCATAAAGAATTGCCATGTAGATGTTAATAATAATAATAAAATAGTGAGAATGAGAATAATAATGATGAGAATGATGATGATGACAATTATGATGATGGTAATATTATTATTAATAATAATAATAAAATGTCAAACAGTGTTCTGCTGTGCTAAGTAGACCTGTTGGACCCCACAGATGAAGATCCCTGTTGAGCAGACACTGTGCTCTAGATTTTGGTCCTAGGTCACTTTTCTTTTTTTTTTTATATCATTAACATAGGCCACTTTAATCCCCTAGAGAAAGAAGGACTAATCATCCTTGGTTTGGGGCTTTTGCCTGCTTTGATCTGCTTGGGGGAGGAGACAGTTAAAAATGAAACAAGAAATATGAAGCAATTAAGAATGTGTCCTTGGAGATTAGGGAGGTATCCAGCAGGTCTACATTTTCCCTGTGACTCATCACATTTTTTTTCAGTGGCTGAATAAAATTCTTTGTTCCCTGCTGTGGCAGAAGCAGGGCAAAGCACTGCCTGCTGGCCTTGTGGTGGTGGTTGTGACACTTGTGACAGCCTGCCTTGGGGGATGTGGCAAGAGCAGTTCTGTCCCTGAGCTTGACTGAAGAGAAATGTGGAGCATGAGGAGCAGGGAGGGATGGGAGGAACAGAAGTGAGACAGCAAATGGGTATTTTGCAGCAGGAATGTGGACAGCCAAAGGCAGCCAGGAGCAGGTTTTAACAGAGACTAACAGAAAGAGGCTTCCCAAAGGGCATGGATGGAAGAGTGGAGGCTGTTGCTGGTGGCTGGGCTGAGAGCCAGCCTGGAGATTGTTCCTATGTTATCCTGGACAGCAGTGAAATCTGATGGAGTTTGTGCATTTCCAAACATGAAACTATCTCTGTGCGGTTTTTGAATGCTCTCTGTTATGACAAGATGGCAACAGATCCTCATGCCAGCTCTGCCAGATGGGGTCCTGTCACAGCCCTCTGAAATCAATGCCTTTTCTGCATATTTCTTCTTCTCCTCACTAATCTGGCATCATGAATGGGGAAAAAATGTGTAATTATATTTCCCTGTTATGGAGATTTCCCTACCCCCACATTCATGTTTTAAAAGGAGGATAATCCTTCAAGCAGATCACATCTATTTTCCCGTGGTTTATAGATATCAATCTAATGATATCTCAAACATTACTACTATATAATTGGTACAACATAGATGTAATTAATTTTGAACATCCAAACATCTCAGTGCATAAAACTTGGGCCAAACCAAGTCACATTAAATGCATACCTTTTTGTTACCTTTGATAATATCTGTTTGCAACCAGTTGTGATTTCATTTTCTTCTCTGATTTTCTCAGTTCCTCTGCACTTAAGTTGGTTTTATAACAGGGAAGAGATTTTTAAACATATTCAAGTGTAAAAGCATTTGAATTATTGCCATCCCCTGTGACATTTTGTTATCTAATATTTATGTAGTGCTCATTTGCTTAATGTAAATGCTTTATAAAAAAAAATTATTCAAAACATTTTAGGGACTCTAGCCTTACCAATAAGGCTACATTAAATCACGGTATATTTAACCAGTAAATTCTGTTATCCCTGTGGCTAACAGGGAGCGTGGCTGTAGCTGCCTCCTCAGGGCTGCTTGCTGAGCCACTGGAAGACTGGGGTGTGCTGAGGTGGGCGAGGAGAAGCAAAGGGAGCCTGTGCAGATATTCCAGGCTGCCTTTGGTAATGTGATCCACACAAGTTGCTAACCAAGTCCACATGAACCTAAACAGCACAAACCTTGGTTTAGAGACCCATCATCCTCCTCAGCCCATCCCTGGAGGACTTGCCTCTCCCTGAGGGCTCTGTGGGAGCAGGATCAGGACCGGGACACGCTGGGGTTGGCACCTGAGGGCTGCAGCACAAAACCCATGGAAACAAACATGGGCAGGGTCAGCCTCTCACCAGGGCAGCTCAGAGCCACTGTCCTTCCCACCCCACCTGTGCCAGCTCCCCGGGGCCACGGGCATCCTGCCCTTGCCTCAGCACCTGCACTCCACCCTGGCTGCTCTCCCTGACGCTTCAGTCCCCGCTGTTGCTCCCCACCACTGCAGGAGCACGGCGGGCAGCACTGGCACACTGGAACCTGCGCCTGCCCAGGTGGGGAAGGGCAGCAGGGAGAGTGGCAGCACCTCCAGGGCACAATAAACGTAAATATTACAAACACTATTTCAGGTTCCTCTTGCTCTTTCCCACATACCATCAACCTCAGCTTCCTCAAGATTTTTTCTGTCCATCTGTTCTGCTTTTCAGGGACACACCTCTGTTTGCCCCTTCCCTTTTTCCTCTTTGCTGAGGTCTACACCTGTTTTTCATCTGAAGCTTACAAAAAAGTTCACATCTGAGTCATGTAGTAGTCATATATTGGATTTGTGCCTCCTACATTCTCTTGGCTTTTATTTCTGGAATGGGGTCCGCATGCAGGAAGGCTATGGTGAGATATTAAATATACAAAAGCAACCACACCTGGTGTGGACAGATTCTTAAAGAAAGTATTCAGATTCAACCAAATCAGTTTTTAGTAATTCACATTTTGAAACTAGAGGCAATTCTAAAACCAAATTAATTAATTAATTAAGAAGAATGAAAATCTAAAACTTTAATTTAAAAGTTGCAGGGGTCAGAATTAAGCATTTTACAGAATTAAGATAGATGCACAAAATGCCTCATTGTCACCAAAATGACTGGGGTTTGGCCCAGCATTGTGTCTGAAAAATGTATATGAGCAAGTACAGATGTTGTCCCACCAGATCTCAAAATTGAGTAATCATACATCTTGCAGATGTTATTTAGACCTAAAACAAGTAACATCTAAACAATTTAAGCTTTCATGTCTTTATTCTTTAATTCTGGTTATTGTAGAGGACACTTGAAAATAATATCCTGAGCAACCAGGAGACTTAACAACCAGCAAGCAAATAAAAGAAGTACAGACCTATTAATATGACTGTTCTTGTTTCTGCTCTTGCTGTCTGTATCTGTTACATAAGGAGAGGGAAAAAAGTTCACTTTTTGAAGCCTGTCCTGTTGTTTTTAGTCTGATCTCAGAATACTTAAATGCCTGACCAAAGTGCACATCAGTTCCTCCTTCTTTACACTTTAACCAGCAGTGTTTTTTCCAGCTTATGTGTATTTCTCCCTGAATATAACAGTCGTCCTTGTTATTATGGTGCCAATTTATGAGTCCTGAGGAAGTTCAAAGCAATTTTAAGTGGCAAAACCTCAAAGACATTTCAGAAAAATTTTTACAATTTTCTTCTCTTTGTCACACAAGGATCCATTCTTCAGAACCATATGGTGACCAACTGTGTATCTTCCACCCTGCATTGCTCTTACACTTTGCAGGCCAAAACAATTTGGTGACAAGTGAAACTCATCTTGCAGAGTAAATCCATTTAATCTCAGGGTTTTGTTCTTCACCCAAGGCTTCAATTATGCTAATGACTGGGTTGCCTTAAGCAAGACTGGCTCCCACATGCTCCTGCTCTAGGGCCAGCAGCACAATTCTTAGAGCAGGCCGAGGGTAACCCAGAGACCTTCAGCTGAGGAACTGCTGAGAGATGCCCCTGCCAGGGAGAAGATACATGCAACAAGGTTTGTGAAGCAGGTAAGGGCAAGAAGTGTCAGGAAGCAACAACAACAACAAAGATTCTATACCTTCCCTTCCCTTCCCTTCCCTTCCCTTCCCTTCCCTTCCCTTCCCTTCCCTTCCCTTCCCTTCCCTTCCCTTCCCTTCCCTTCCCTTCCCTTCCCTTCCCTTCCCTTCCCTTCCCTTCCCTTCCCTTCCCTTCCCTTCCCTTCCCTTCCCTTCCCTTCCCTTCCCTTCCCTTCCCTTCCCTTCCCTTCTTTTCTCTTTTTTATGTAGGAGTCCAGAAATCCTCCTCTTCACATCTGATGCTGGCTAGAAGATTTCAGGCTCCTGGCATATCTGGTTAAAACAATAAAAGTCAAAGAATGAAGTCTGAGCATGTACATAACACAAGTTCTAACGAGACTCTGTGGCACACTGAGGTAGTTCTTTACCAGCCCACGGAACAGAGGAGGCCCCGTGCCCCAGAGAGGGCCAGGAGGCTCCACAGCTCCTGCCAGCCACGACCACCCTGGGAAAAGCTCCAGCTCCCCCCACAGCCAGTCCCAGCTCGGACCATGGGTGCTCGTGGATCTCTAACCAGGACAGAGCACTGAGCTCCTCAAACACAAGGATGTCTGTATCCTCCATCCATAAGGATACACATGTCCTGTCTTCAGACCTGTGCAGTGGGATGTGTCTGGAGGATCCACTCTACTCATCTCTCACAGAGGTCATGGGAATTCCCTGAACTGGAGCCTTTGGAAAGTGTTGTTGATAGAAGGAAGGGATTTATTCACTTCATCTTTCTAAACAGATACTGAGAGCAGATTTAAATTTAGCATGTGTGCAGAAACCTTTGGCAAGTTTTGGAGCCAAAGCAGAATCAAAAAATACTTTTGTATCCTAAGGAGGAAAAAAACCCAAACAGAAGAGCACAAACAGTATAAGAAGCAAAGATGGATGGTCACTTGTGGATTATTTGCCTTTTTAGTAAAGAGCTGCGACGAGAGTGATAATCCAAGAAAGCTCTGGAGGATGTGTAGGGGTCAGCAGAAAGCGCTGAGGAGCCGATACACTGTATGGACAGCCCACACTTATGCACCACAGGGCACTGAAAAACTTCCTTCTCATAGTCACAGAGGTTGTAACCTAGATTTTGCTAATGGCTAAAAATGTAAGAGAGCACACAATGACTCAGAAGCTCCAAAGCAGACTGTTGGGACCCAAAGAGGGCTGGCATACCAAAGAAGCACAGGTACATTTTTGCTGGACCTTCAAAAGTTACCTTTAGGTTTAAACTGGAGAGAGCTTTTGTTGTGAGTTGGTTTTGTTGGTGGTAGGTTGTTGGGGGTTTTTGTGGAACCTTCAGTGAGGAGGCAGAAGCAGTGTAAATTATTGCAAGGGAAAAGTAATCAATCTTTCTTTTGGCTTCTTCTGGGTACTAACCTTCAGCTGTCCTAAGATTGAGACTCACAGATTTCATTTCCTGTGTCCCAGACGTTAGAGAAAGGCAACAGGGTGAGACAAATAGACGCAAATATCTCCTAGAAATGAAACAGTTTCTGAAGCAAAGGTACAGAACTAAAACAAAATGTACTTTTGCTTCAGGGTATTCTCAATACTAGGGTTTTTTTCTTTTCATTGTGGTCCCTCATTTCCCCACCCAGACAAAATGCAGCCATGACAACATGGAAATCCCCTGAGCAGCGCAGCTCTGATAATAAGATTATTCATGTTCAACAAAAATATTATGTCTGAAAAGACTTTTTCTTTTAGTTTGCTCGAACTGAAACAGGAAAAAGGGAAAAAAAAAGATCAAAGTGATAGCCCACTCAATTATAAACAAGACAAATTTAAAGTGAGAAGGTGTAATTTCTACACAGTGACCAATTTGCACAGGAGAGCCTTTCTTTAATGACATTTCTGGCTGAAAATGAGATAGAAATTACCTTAAGGGCTTTTAGAATAATATGATAAGGAAGATTACTAAGAAAAGTGTTGAAATTCACAAGTAGGCTTTTCCAAAGCAAGCAAGGTATAAGAAACCACCAGGACTCAATGTCACTAATTCAAGTCTGGCTGCAATGTACTTTGGTCCAGCACAGAAAACTTGAGCATGAGAGATGAGTACAAGGAGCTGCTGAAGTCAGACTCAGAGAGAAGGAATTTATTGAAGGGATACCAGGGATACCACCTGTACCAGAAGTCAGGCTCTTGAGTGAGGGTCGGTCAGCCCACGGTGGTGCCACCTCCAGTGGCTCCTGCACACATCCTGCTTTGTGTGGGTACCCAGGCAGGTCCCTCTCCTGCTGGAGGCATTGTAGAGCTCTGCTGAGCAGACACCTAGCCTGCCTCACCCTGGGCTCTCCCTTAATTCAGTGGAGAGAAATAAATGCATTTAGGGGTTTAGATTTCGTCTGTGTTAGGACGAGATGGAGCTGCTCCTCCCCGGCCAGAGAGCGGCAAAGCAAGGGGAGCCCTGACTCAGCGTGCACCCCTGGGAGGCTGCCAGGGAGCCCAGCCCGCCCTGCCGAGCCTGCCCAGGCCCAGGCCACCTCCAGGCAGGGCTGTGGGGAGCCCCAGGGAGGAGCCATCAGCAGGGCTGGACACAGAGTTGGGAGATCTTCCAGTCAGCCTCGCCAAACTCCTGTGGAAAGGGAGACATTTCTTTCTCTTAAAACTGGGCGAGTCCAGAAACTGTGCCTTTGCTACCCAGTGCCCCTTGCCTAGGGCAGTGAGAGACACTGCAGGACAGTGCTTGATGTCCTGGGAAGAAGGAATCTTTTCTAGCTATGAGACCTGAGCTTTCTTCACTCTGGTGAGCATTTTCAATTATTTCCTTGCAAACAAAAAAGCTGATGTTGCTTCCATGTTAAGTCTCCTCATTATAGTGTCATAATTTTTCTGTTTGCTTGGGCATTTTTACAAACGTTGCCCTCAGCTTCCTTTGCACCTCCAACCTGAAGCTTTTTTTGGTGCAGCCAGGGCTGTGCCAGAGTTTGCTCTTCTGTTTCAGGCCCTCAGCTCACCTGTAGTTAGCCACATCAGTCAGGCCCTGTGCACAGCCCTGCTTTGCACTCTGGCGTGCGTCGGTGGATTCAGCCACAGAAAGGGTGCAAAGGAAATATCTAACACCTCTTTATCTTTCACTTTCCACCATTGCTTTGTCCAAAGCCCGAAAAAAATGTGATTTGCCACTTTGCTCTCAGGAGCCAGGTTTTGCAGAATTAGCCCTTTAAACCACAGGTTCTTCTGGGTCAGCATTGCCTCATGCAGGACTTCACAGAATCACCAGAGGTTTGGGGTTGAAAGGGACCTTTGAAGATTCCCTTGTTCCAAACCCCCTGACAGGTACACGGGCAACTTCCACCAGACCACATTACTCAAAGCTGAACACTTCCAGTGATGGGGCAGACACAGCTTCTCCGGGCAACCTGTGCCAGAACCTCACCACCCTCACAGGGAAGATTTCCTCCTGTATGCCCAATCTTAATCTGCCCTCTTTTATTTTAAAGACTTTTCTCCTTTCTCACTACAGGCCTTGGTAAATGATTTCTCCCTATCTTTCTTATAAGCATCCTTTACATACTGAAAGGCCATGATAAAATCTTTGCGCAGCCTTCTCTTCTGTGGGATGAACAACCCCAGCTCCCTCAGCCTGTCTGTGCAGCAGATGTGTTCCAGCCTTCTCCTCATCTTGCTGTCTTCCTCTGGCCTGGTCTGTGTCCTTTTTATGTTAGGGCTGAAAGAGTGCTCCAGATAGGGTCTCACAAGAGTAAAGAATCTGTCTGTGCAGCAGGTGTGTTCCAGCCTTCTCCTCATCTTGCTGTCTTGCCTTGATTCAATATGTCTGTGTCCTTTTTATGCTGAAGGTGAATGGAGTGCTCAAGTAGGATCTCTCAACATTAAGGAATCACCTGCTGCAGTGCTGCTTTTGACCCTGGTGGGTCAAAAGCAATCACACCTTATGTTTCATAAACACCTTATGTTTCAGGAATATTTTTCTCCCTGGGACCTATGCACCTCTCTTGGGAGCAAAGTGGATGCCAGGACTAAACCATGCTCTCAGGGAACCTGCAGCAGGAGTCCCACCAGCCGAGTCAGGAGCACTGTCAGTGGAACGTGCTCCCTTCCCCTCTGGGCCTCCCCAGGCTTGCCCACACGAGCTGATCCAGAAGGTGCTCAGTCCAGGAGCGGGAAGCAGTTTCGCAGTAAAAGCTCAGCACTTATCTGTGCTTTGGCTTCCTGCCCGCTGCCACCAGCCTGGCTGTGCGTAGGCATGTTTACATTTCCCCTGGCGAGGTGCAGGCAGGCTGGGGCTATAAAGCAGCGGCACAGGGCTCTCGCACACACACCCCCTGTGCACACATGCAGCATGCTCAGGATGACACAGCCCACCACCGTGCTGAGCATTTTCGCCATGTTCCTCCACACCACTTTTGGGGAAAGTGGTTGCACCTCAGCAGACGGTGATGGTGAGTCATTTCATCTTCATCTTTCCACTCACGTATGATCTTGAAAAACCTCGGTTAAGAGATCCAGAATGCAACTGTGTGATTAAACACATTTGTGTTTTAACTTCCAGTCTCTCTTTAGTGCCAGTGCCTGAGGGGGAGCTGGGGGATGCCTATTTAATTTAATCCCCAAATCTGCTGTCCTTGTAACATTCTAATCCACATGAAATAAGGGAGCCCATAACTGTATGCACAGGGCATGCAGTGCCAGACCTGTTAATCCTTGTTGTAGCTAGTGCTCGTGTGGGGACTTACACCTGGAAACAGGGATAACCTCACCCTTCTGCAGCCCATGGTCACTCTGAGCTGCTACTAGAGAGGGGTGAGGTTCTGCCTTCTTTTGCTCTTGCCAGTGTCCTCCAAATAAAACTTTTTGATGTAACTCAAACTTGGCCCAAACTGTTCCACTTCAAAAGCCAGACTTTTACATTTTCTTTAAGCAGTTTCATCAGCTGTACATGGGATATAGTGCCAGTCTCCCTTGTAGCATGGCTGATGAAGCAACTCAGCTAGGGGGTTCTCACAGTGCATCACTAACAGCATTCATGCTGTGCTCAGCAAATAATTATAAATTAACAACACTTTAAATTCAGCCTTGTTGTAGACTTTATGATCTCATTTAGGGGAGTGAAAAGTATTTAGCAGCATCAAGATGAAAAACATAAATAAGGAGAATATAAAAACAAAATAAGCAGCAATAAAACCACTGTTTCAGGCTGCTATTCATTTTCTCAACAAGGAGATGAAAAGCTTGATTTAGAGATTCAGTCCCAATCTGCTAAACACTTATTTCTCTGATACTTAAACAAACAGCAGTGACAATAATTTGTGCACTATGCCTGAAGTATATGGGCTATCACTCAGCTATTGGTAGGTTAGAGCTCCATTGTCTGGGAAGAAAAGAGTTTTCATTTTTAGGAGAAGAATGGTTGTTTTTTTAGGCTCTCTCTCAGTTAGAGAATCTCATTTTTCCTTGGTTGTTATTTATTTTAACTCATGTATCTGGACAGTTGTACATACATATATGTACATAGACAGAACATGCATAGGTTTTTTCATTAAAAGAAAACAGGCACTGGCTCAGAACTGCATCTAACCACCCTGGGGTTTTTATTTGCCATTTATTTGTATAACTGGCAGCTGTTTAGAGCCAGCTTTGGAAAGCAGCTATGGTGATGAATGTTCAATGCCAGAGATTTATTGTTGGTTTTGCTGAAATCTTCAGGGCTTCCAAAATCAGATATGATCAGACCTTTGCTTGTTTTGTCCCTAACATGAGTAAATCATTATTTCCTTATACTTGAAGACAGATTCAGAATATCCCCACTGTGCAATTAGCAGCTTTTATGACTTCTTTATGAATCTCCTGTGTTTGGCCAACAAACTAAGTAGTCTGGGGTAAAATGACCCGTGATAGATATTTGACTTTCACTCTTTGCCTCTCTGACTTGCCCTGGCTCCTTACTAAGTGCCAGTAGCCAACTTAGGCATGAAGTTGCCCTTATGGGCACTCTTATGGGCAGAGGAGGGAAGAGCTAATTGCAGCACTTGCCTCCATCTCCTCCTCTCCTCTGAGCATCAGGCTGCCTCCCAGCTGCTGTCCTCCAGCCAGGAAGAAGCGGTGGAGGCCCCCAAAAGCCTCAGGGAGCTCCAGGCAGAGCCAAGGAGGGGCAGGCAGGGAGGCTGCAGGTGGCACAGGAGGCTCATGGGCACGGCAACCTCAGTGGTTCTCCTACCCACACTTGTAGGGTTTGTCCAACCCATCTAAACTGTTGTGACTCAAACAGGTTCTGCCTGAATCGCATCAATGCTAGAGTCTCACACTGCTCTGTCCATGGAGACAGCAGCGCTTAGCTGTGCCTCTGGTGTCATGCCTTGCTGTCAGTCCTGGTGGCTCTAGAGCATGAAGCTCGAGGATGTGAGGATGTCCTTGGCCTCTGCTAACACCCTGCACTTTCTAAAGGCTCCTGAGATTCCTGCTGTGGTTTGGACCATCCTGCTAGATGCTGTCCAAACCCAAGAGAGAACCATTTCTGTGAAGGACCTGCCATGACTGTAGCTATGACAGCAGTTTCTATCCCAGTTTAGAATCGCTCCTTCCCAAGCCCTGCCTTGATTTCAGCAGAGCCAGGTTCATGGCTCTGCCTGGTCTGCACTTCTCAAGGCAAATATTACAACAGTCTTGTAAATTTTTAATTCACTGAAGAGTCCTTAGCAGTATGAGTCATGTCAGACTCACAAAACCATTCGCGTAGCAAACACATTTGTGCGTGATGGTTCTGAGGTTTAGGGCAGAAGTGAGGCTGAGACTGTGTGCGTGCTTATGTCAGACAAAAAAATTAGTCAGCCCATGGAAAAACCATAGCAGAAATAACATTTCAAGTTGCTTACTTAACACTGTTCCTGAGGTTTAATTATCATGCATTCTATGGTTATTATGTTATTTCCATGAATAAGGAACCACATAATCGCAATGTGAATGTTCAGTGTCTAAGTGGTAAGGTCAGCTCTCCTTCCAGTGGGGCAGCAAAGCTTCACTGTGTTGGTTAAACCTTGAATGCTTGTTTGAACTACAAGACTAAACCTTGTCTTCTTTTCATTTTGCAACCAAACTCATAGGGAATGAATTCAAATTTCTGTAACTTTTCAGCAAATCGATAGTGAATAGCTGAAATTTTTTTTGATAAGCCATTTATTGTCAGGTTTTGAAGTTGATGCAAAATTTGGTGTATACAGTTTGCATTTACAGAGATCACCAAGCAGTCATATAGAAAGGCAGATTAGTCATCCTAACCTTTAAGTTTTAACATTGCCTTGAGTATAAAGCAAGTCTCCTGGCAGTTGCAAGTAAAATCATAAAGAGAGGCTTAGAAAATGACATATCTGTGCATGTCAGTTTTGGATGTATATATCTGTATAAAATATGGTGCATTGTTTTCCATTTTAAACAGATTCATTTCAGCTTACTTGGTATCTTCCAGATTTTGAATACACATATTTTTACGCACACACTTTTACCCACAAATATGCAACTGCATGTGGTACATATTCCTGCACGAGCATGTCTGCCCTTATGGCACAGGGCTGCACTGGACAGACTCTCACCTCTGTGAAACTGCTGCAGAACTTGTTCCAGAGTTGGGCTGCTCTCTGTGTCTCTGTCTTCAATGTGACGGTTAAATACAGCAGCTCTATTTCTGCATCTCTCTGTATCTGTGTCTGTATGTGCCTGCATTTCTGTCTGTGTCTCTGCCTCTGTGCTGCACAGGTTCTCCCCTCAAAGCAGCAACACTGCTAGAGGACACTGCATTTGTGGTCCTTCAGGGAGATCTGGGCTCCCTGAGCTGTGCTGAGAAGACCAGTAGTAATTTCTTAGCACAATTGCTCATGGTGACAAATGGGCACTAAATATTAGTGCATGGGGGAGAGATCTCCCTGAGGTGCAGCGTGGACTGCGGCCTGAGACTCGTTGACCCGGCTAGTGGAAGGGGCGGCCAACAGCCCCACTGCAGCAGGGGGTGTCAGTCCCGGTGGCAAGGCCCCAGGACTGGCAGCTTCAGGCACCCCTCGGCAGTAGAAGCCTTGGGCTGTGCCTGCAGGACGAGGTCTCGGTATAAAGCTGCTGAATAGGGCGGAGCGAAATGAGAGCAGGACACTTCCTGGGGTCCAAACTGGTTTAATGTCCAGGGGGATGACCAGCAGGGAATGACCGAAAAAAGAGATAGGGCATGAGATTATAAAGGGAGGTGGTAACTGGGGGAGGGAGTTACAGAAAACCAATCAGGGGGAGGCAGGGGACGAGCCTAACATAATAGACGGTAAGGGAGAACCAATTGATACAATATAGAGGAGGGGCCCCGGGACCTCAGCCAATCACTACTCCTACTGAAGGGAACTTTCTGGAAACCTGGGAGGAGTGGCGAGTGATTGACTGGGCCCAGGGAGGAGAGAAGGGTATACATATTTGGGAATGGAGGGAGGGGAAATTACATAACATGAGGGTAACCATAACAACCGAATAATGGACAGAAACTAGGGCGGGGAAAACTGGGAGGACAGAACCATCATAACACAAAGGGGGAGAAACAGAACATACCAACAACACACCACAACATCTCCCTGTTTTTTGTTAAATAAAATTGAAAAGAACGGAAAAGTTTGTGCTTGAAAGGTTCAAAAGGCAGGATTCCAGGGCTGGTCAGTCCAGGAGACTTCCTCCTCATAGGACAGTTCCTAGTGGTGCAGGGGAGGTGTAGTGAGGTCTTCTTCATCTGCGGATCCATCTGCCTCTGAAGGGTAGGTGTCCACTTCCGCAGATTCTCCTGCTACCACCTGGTTAACACTCGGAGCTGCGATCTTATTAAGGAGTCTTTGGACCAGCCCACGGATCAGTGAAAAGCAAATTAAAAGTAAAAACAAAACTAAAACAACCTTCAGAACGGATTCCAAAACAGAACTGGCCCAACTGCCCAAGCCCCAACCCTTAAAAATGTCCCTCAGCCAATCTGATGTTTCTTGCTCCATGCGGTGAACTTGGTCTCTCATGTGCAGGATAGTGTGTCTGACGTCCTCGGCTTGTGAGGATAAATTCATGCAGCAGAGGCCCTCGAACTCCTCACATCGGTGGTGGTGGAGCAGCAATAGAAAATCTATTGCTGCCCTGTTTTGGAGTGTCGCCTTCCTTGTTATTTCCTCGTCTGTGAGGAGGTCGTATATTGCAGCTGAGGTCAAATTGGCTTGCTTAACCACCCAACACTCTAGGCGGCCCAATTCACCTAGAGGCTTCGCCACCGATACCCACGGCAATAAAATGGTAAAAGCGATGGTTATGGAATGTGACCAATGTGTAATTTGATCCTCACAGTCTTCAGGGAGATCTTTAAGATCTCTTTTAGACCTAGCCAATTCTGCTGTGATGTTCGTCCTTTTCCAATTAACAATTTGTGTCATGTTGGGGGTAAACAGCGTCAGCTTGCCAAATGTGCATGGCCCTCCGACCAGACCAGAGGGGATGCCTGCCCACGCTCGGTCGCCACAAATTAAAAATGCTCCCCTGGGAAGGACGTATGGGGTGCAGCCCATGGTGGTGGGGCCGCTGATCTTTAAAACGGCCTTGCACCACTGGTGGGCTTGGTATTCAGCTTTATTTTGTTGCACAACTTCGTTGCCCTTCTCAATAGGGGAAAAAGTGTACTCGAATTGAAAACAAATAGAGGAATTGGCAGAACAGAGTAGGTGGAGTTCAGTGGGCTCGGAGGGTAAGGGATCCAGCTTGACCACTCCGTCTCTCCAGGCGTTGCTGGAATCGAAACTAGGAAGGATTGTGAGGCTCCGGGCCAAAATCGGGGAAAGGGATGACTGAAAAGCAGGGGGGAACTCACCTGGAGAGAAAGGGATCCCCACAAGGCACGACGACATCGGTCCTCTGCTGATCCTGCGTCGAGGCAAATATGGTGAGCCCCAACGCTTGAGCCAAGGTACGTCAGACATTCACCTTTGGCTGAGGGACGATCCATGCTGCCCAAGGTGGCACGAGGAGGCAGAAGATCATAAGAGGCAGGAAGACGCTTGGGAGCTGCCACGGTTGAGGGCTGAGCTGGGCCATTCTGGTGTTGCAGGGGAGATGAACTGAAAGAACAAAATAAACATGGTTACAACTTAAATTCTCTCTTAAAGGGATGGTTCTGTCCCAAAAAGTAAATCAAGTTCGGAGGAGGAGTCGGACACAGGGGAGGAAGGTCAGGAATCAAAGACAACTCGGAAAGGGGCACGGACCAATGGAGGTGAGGAAGGGGACCCTGTCAGAGAGAACCTGTCGGGAAGATAAAAATGAGAGAAAGTGTGAGGTTTTCTCCTCCACCGCCAGCATGCCTCCTGCACTTGCGGTGCAGCCTCCGATGTCTTTGCCTGCTTCGGTAGGAAGGGCTTGACCCATTTGGATGGTACCCATTTCGGCCCTGAGGGAGTGGACACACAAGCGTATCCCCTCCCCCAGGTAACCAGGTCAAATGGCCCTTCCATTCGCCAGGTCTCCGGATCTCTTATCAGGACCGGAGGCCTGGCCTTCGGCTGCAGCTGTTGGTGACTGCCGAAGTGTCGGACAACTGGAGGATTCAGGTTGTCGAAAGAGCAGTTTAGGAAATTCAAGGTGTACAAAGCTTTCGACAACCGGACATGGGGGGTCTCCACCTTCACCGCCGCGCGTTGTTTATCTAGTGTCTTTTTCAGGCTCTGGTGGGCCCTCTCCACCATAGCTTGACCTGTCGGGGAATAGGGGATGCCGGTCTTATGTTGTATTCCCCATTGCTGCAGGAAGCTCCGCAGCTCCTTGGAAGTATACGCTGGGCCATTGTCAGTTTTTAAGGCCCTAGGGATGCCCAGGACAGCGAACGCCAGAAGCAAATGCTTCTGGACATCCGCCGCCCTCTCACCTGTGTGGGCAGAGGCAAAGATAGCTCCCGAGAAGGTGTCGATGGAGACATGGACGTAACACAGCCTCCCAAAGCACGGAATGTGTGTCACGTCCGTCTGCCACACTTCACAGCTCACCAAGCCCCGGGGGTTCACCCCAGCCGCGATGGAAGGCATTTGATGGGCTTGGCATTGGGGACATGTGGCCACGATCGCCTTGGCCTGGTCCTGCGTAAGATGGAATTGCCTGACCAGACCCGGTGCATTTTGATGGAAACGCTAATGGCTGATCTTAGCCTGGCCGAACACATCTGGGAGCGGGCCCACCGTGACAGCAGCCGCAGCCAAAGAGTCGGCCCGCTGAGATTGCCCTCAGCGATGAACCCTGGCAGATTGGTGTGCGATCTTACATGCATCACGAAAAATTGGTGCTCTCGGTGGGAGACTAATTCTACAAGTTTAGAGAGCAAATTAAACAATTTTTGGTTAGAGACCTCCTGCAGAACTGCTGATTCTGCTCTAGATACTACACCGGCTACTTATGCAGAATCTGTGACCAAATTGAAGGGACCAGGAAACTTCTCAAATGCCCGGATGACTGCATCTAACTCAGCTACTTGTGGAGAAGCCTCCACAATGGTGACATCAGCCTCCCACCGCTGAGTCTGAGGATCCTTCCAAGTCATTACAGACTTGTGGGATGCTCCAGACGCGTCAGTAAACACTGTCAGGGCATCTAGAGGCTTCCTACTCTGAATCCCTTTAATAGATAATTTAAACTCCGAATTAAAAAGTTTATGGGCTGGCCGATCGACCGCAACGCGGCCAGTGTAGCTATCTAATGCGAATTGGAGCATTTCATTGGTTTCCAGCAGTTCATTGAAGGTCTTCAATTTGAGTTGGCCCGAAACCAATTGAATTGGAAGGTGAATGCATGTAAAATCACAGCCTGCCAGCTCCCTGATCCGAGATCTTGCTTTTCGGATCAGTTCGGCTATCAGCTCTTGTGGCCTTGTCATTCTTTTGGACCTATGGTGGCTGAGGAACACCCACTCTATGATTAAGAGGGGGTCACCCAGACCCTGGTCCTTCCGACTATTGTCCCACTGATGGATCAAGCCGTGAAGATGTGGCACTTTCCCCAGAATAATGAATTTGAATGGCAGGCCCAGATGGTAGCGGTGGGCCTGCCTGGCCGAAATGATTTTTTGAACCTTCTCCAGGGCTACCTGAGCCTCTGGGGTGAGTTCCCTAGGAGAACTCAGCTCCTCTCCCCCTTTCAATAAATTGAAAAGAGGGACTAGGTCTTCAGTTGGTATACCTAGCCAGGGTCTCACCCAATTTAAAGACCCACACAGTTGATGAACATCCGCAAGGGTCTGGACTGAAGTCCTTATAGCCAATTTTTGCGGCACAATGGTCCGCTTTGTGATTTCAAGGCCCAGGTATTTCCAAGGTGGCATCCTTTGAATTTTGTCTGCTTGGAGCTCAAACCCTGCAGCAACCAACGCACTGGTTGTCAGGTCAAGCGCATGGGCAAGTAGATCATCTGTTGGGGCGCAAACGAGGATGTCATCCATATAATGATGTAACAGGACGACATCCCCGAGGGCTGTACGAACAGGAGACAGCAGCGAAGTGACGTACCACTGGCAGATCACAGGGCTGTTCTTCATTCCTTGCGGAAGAACTCGCCAGTGGTAGCGCTTGGCTGGGGACTCACGGTTGATGGAGGGAACCGTGAACGCAAAACGCAGGGCATCATCAGGATGTAGGGGAATTTGGAAGAAACAATCCTTGATATCAATAATGGCCAAATTCCAATTTTGGGGGAGCATTGTAGGGGATGGCATCCCTGGTTGGAGGGGACCCATATCAATTATCTGTTCATTAATTTGACAGAGGTGGGTCAGGAGCCGCCACTTGTCCTTACTGGGCTTCTTAATGACAAACACTGGGGAGTTCCAAGGTGACATGGTCTCCACCAGGTTGACTTTGAGCAGCTGCTCCTGAACAAGCTTGTTGAGCGCCTTCAATTTTTGTTTATTGAGTGGCCACTGTACTGGTTCATCTGATCACCAATCCAGCTTCCAGGTAGGGCGCTCCTCAGTGGCCACTGCCCGAAAAACCTGGGGAGCCTTTGGAAGGTCAATTCTGCCTCCCCATTGGGCTAGCAGGTCCCTTCCCCACAGGGGCTCGGTGTAATCTAAAACGAATGGGCGTACTGAAGCCAATTGCCCATCCGGCCCCGTAATTTGCACAACGCTCTTTGATTGTTTTGCCAATTTAAGACACCTTGAATGTGTCCGGCTGCGTTTTGCAAATCCCAATGTGACGGCCAATCCCTAGAGGGAATGATCATCACATCCGCTCCTGTGTCCAGTAACCCCCGCACGATCTTACGGTCTGCGCCCAGGGACAGTTGATATGTCAGCCTGGGCTTCTCCCTCCCCACAACCTAGGCCCAAGCAACCGTTGGAGGCGAGGACCCTTGAGATGACTTGGAGTCCTGCACCTCCTCCAGCACCGGGATGGCTTGGGCGATGACTTGGCCCCTGGGGAGAGAAAGCGGGGGCTGGACGCAGTACAGCCCTAGTGCGAATCTGTCCCAGTCGGTTGTCACCAACCCCGGGACTATGTGTAGATCTATTGGTGTATATTTGGTGTCCCCAACAATGATCCACCTGCTACGTCCAAGTCTCCTCCAGCTGCCGGGGTGTCGGATGTCGGCAGTCACCAGGTGGAAATCTCTGTCAGAAAGGCGAATGTCTCGGGTCAGCTGCAGCCTGTATGGAAAGAACGAAGAAGTAGTTGTTAAAGCAGGCTGAGGCTGTAACCAACAAGTGCAGTATGTCAAGTCCGGGAAAGAAAGGTCACGTTTAGTTAAGGCATGTGGTGGGCTTCTCTCTGTTCCCTCCTCCCTGCCTGGTGTTGAGTTGCCCGCCTTATTTATGTCATGGCGCAGGGAGGGGCTGCGCTCACTGCCTAGTTTTTTGTTGTTTTCCCTCCTGCACCCCCGCAGGACACTCTTTTCTCCGGTACTTTAGGAACTCCTCCCGCAGGAGGCAGTCTGGCATCCAATGCCCAGTTTTTCTACAAAGGTGGCATGGGTGGGTGCCTGGGCTCCTTCTGGCTGTCCCTGGTGTTAGAGACTCCACTGCTGCTGCATCATGATCGTCTTCGTCAAAGATGGAAGGCGACGCGAATGCCACCGAGTTCCGTTTTCCTTTAGGTTTTGCGTCTGGTGTTCCTTGTAGGGGGACCTCCCGCGCATCATTTGCTCGATGGTCAGTCGTGGGCTACGGGGCAGGGTCCGGATGGCTCTCCTGCATTCGGCATTAGCATTCTTAAATGCCATCTGCTTTAGTAATGTTTCCTTCACTCCTTCTTCAGAAGCCTGAGTTTCTACATATCTATAGAGCCGCTCTAAGAAAACCAGGTACGGCTCCTGTGGTGCCTGCCGTGGCTCTTCCTCGTCCTGCTGAGAGAAGACAGCTGGGAGTTTAAAAAAGGCTCTCTCTGCAGCACGACAGGACTCGGAGATGTGAACCGGGAAGAGCACCCATGCCTGAACTGCCCCACCAGCCCATGCCCCTGTACCCACGAGATGATTTGTGGATACCAGCTGGCCATCCGCATCATGCGAGGTCGCCTGGTTCTCCCAGAGAAGTGGGAGAACTTCAGCGACCTCCCTCCCCCACTCTACTGCCCAGGCCCTAAATTCCATAGGGCCTAAAAGGCTAGAAAAGAGTCCTCCGGTCAGCGGGGACCAGATCTCCCGGTGCAAGGGCCGAACAGAGGAGCCCCCGGAAATACTCCGATTCCTGGGATTACTCTCTCTGGGCCTTGCACAGTTCCTTAATCCGGTCCTGTGCTATTGGCACCCACTGTGCCTGGGAACTCCCCTCTCTGCTCAGGCGGTAGGTAACCGGGGCGGCTTCAAAAACTGGGGCTCGCCCTGGCTTCCGGTTACCCCCCCCCCCCCCCCGGAACACGAAGCGTGGGAACCGGAAGGGAAGGCATGGGAACCGGAAAGGAGGGAGGCAGAGGCGGGGCCTGGCATCTGGGAGAGGCAGGTTGAGGGGCGTGGCGGAACAGGAGGTGGTGGCTGTACCTTCTCTGCCTCCGAGGTGGAGTCCGGAGGCGGGGCGGAGAGAGGAGGCGGTACAAAGGAGGGGCTACTAAGGGGCGGAGCGCAGGGAGGAACAGAGGGCGGAGGCAGGGGAGAAAGGGGTGGATCTTGGGGTAGGAAGGGGTTGGGCTGAGGGGCGAAGGGATTGTGGGAAGGAGAAATTGGCGGGAAAGGACATGTGGCCGCCTCCATCTTGGGCTCCATGGGAGCCATCTTGTGGAGGCGGAGGGACATTAAACCTAACAGTTTTGGGAATATCAACTGGGTACTGGGGAGGTTGGGAAAAGAGGTAGGAAAACCTGATCCGAGGAGTCTGGCCAGGATCTCCTCGGAGTCCTCCTTTAGGAGGGCCAGGTCGGGCCGATCGAGAGGGGGCAGAGGGAGGATGGAGCCTCTGCTGTGTGCTGGCCTTGAGGACCCCCCTCAAGGGCTCCGACCGAGGAACACGGGGTGAGGTAGATGGGGTAGGGACAACAGAACTGGGAGAACTGGGGTGAGACCGTGACGCCGATGGATTTTTTTGCAGTTCCCCCTGTGGAGACAATAACTGCAAAACTTTACCCGCCCAGTAAGCGGCCGGGTAAAGTTTCGCCTCCCCAGAGCTGACCTCCTGATCTAATTTGGCCAATACGGCTCTCCAATAAAGCGGGTCTTTAAGCTGCTCTGGGGTAGTGTTAGAGAACTGGGAAAAAATCCACTTTATCAACTTCTTTATATCAACTTCTGAGGGATCCAACCCTCCCCCCATCAACAAACTTCTAACCTGGTGGTATGCTCTCTTTTGGGGAGTGCTTTGCCGCGCACCCATCGTGGAACTCAAGAAAAAACAAGAAAGAAAAGAGTACCCCTCCGATGACAAAAACTGCCCAAAACCGGAACAAAAGCAACTAAAACAAGAAACCGTCTGCTCGCTTGCTTCCACGCTGCTGCTTGCCTAGAAGACCGGTCCCACAGCAGGCATGAGCCCCCCAGCAACAAGACAGCAGGAAAGTGGTTTTAGGGAAGTAGGAGCTTCTCTAGCAGCGGTCCCAGTAGGGCATGACCACTAGGCTACCGATCCCAAGAAAGGCATGAGTAGCACTCCCACAGGAAAGCGAAAACAAAAAAGGAAGGGGTGTAGGGAGAAGAGGGGTTGGGAGCTGTCCCAAAAGCAGGGCTCAGGTCCCGGGAGAGATTAAAAAGGTGGAAGGGAAGACCCCCAAGGCAGGGGCTTAACAGTCAGGCAACGGACGAAACAAAATCCGGCAGGGGCAGGACTCCGCCCTCGGAGCTCTCCCTGGGTGACGAGAGTTGTAGCTCCGGGTCCACCAGGAGCGCCGCTCCTACAACGGAGCCTGCTGTGACCGGTGGTAGATTAACGTCCAGAGGTCCGATGACCTCGTCTGCGGGGTCTGAGCGACGGCCCAGGCCCCACATTGGGCGCCAATCTGCAGCGTGGACTGCGGCCTGAGACTCGTTGACCCGGCTAGTGGAAGGGGCGGCCAACAGCCCCACTGCAGCAGGGGGTGTCAGTCCCGGTGGCAAGGCCCCAGGACTGGCAGCTTCAGGCACCCCTCGGCAGTAGAAGCCTTGGGCTGTGCCTGCAGGACGAGGTCTCGGTATAAAGCTGCTGAATAGGGCGGAGCGAAATGAGAGCAGGACACTTCCTGGGGTCCAAACTGGTTTAATGTCCAGGGGGATGACCAGCAGGGAATGACCGAAAAAAGAGATAGGGCATGAGATTATAAAGGGAGGTGGTAACTGGGGGAGGGAGTTACAGAAAACCAATCAGGGGGAGGCAGGGGACGAGCCTAACATAATAGACGGTAAGGGAGAACCAATTGATACAATATAGAGGAGGGGCCCCGGGACCTCAGCCAATCACTACTCCTACTGAAGGGAACTTTCTGGAAACCTGGGAGGAGTGGCGAGTGATTGACTGGGCCCAGGGAGGAGAGAAGGGTATACATATTTGGGAATGGAGGGAGGGGAAATTACATAACATGAGGGTAACCATAACAACCGAATAATGGACAGAAACTAGGGCGGGGAAAACTGGGAGGACAGAACCATCATAACACAAAGGGGGAGAAACAGAACATACCAACAACACACCACAACACTGAGGGATCTGGATTAGTGCAGCTTCAGATGCTCCCACCCCATCACTCATGCTGGTGGCAGCAGTCCCCTTCCCAGCCTCTGCCTGCACTGCTTTCACATGTTTCTCTGCATTTCTGACTGACTTCTGGACTTCTCTTACTCAAAGTCTGACTGCAGATGCAAGAGTTGGCCATCATGTTCTCCAGAACATTTTCTCCAGAAAATTTCCATTGGAAATTTTTCAACAGGCATTTCCCCACTGTGTTTGTGAGTTCTGAGTCACTGACACCCCACAGCAGATAGCAATAGGACAAGGAGGAACAGTTTTAAATGTCAGAAGGGGAATTTAGATTAGATGACAGGAAGAAACTCTATATATAGTGAAGCTCTGGAATGAGCTGCCACAAGAAGTTGTGGATGCTTCATCCCTGGAAGGGTTCAGGGCCAGTTTGGATGAGCTCCTGAGCAAACTGATCTGTGGGTATCATTCCTGCTCATGCTGGATAAAGCTAAAAGATCTTTAAGATCCCTACCAACCCAAAACTTTCTTTGATTCTGTGATTCTTTTTATCATTGTATCAGGTGTCCTATATGGCAAGGACCTGTCCGAGTAGCGGAGGATGAAGCAGGGGATCAAGCATAATCCCTTGACTCAGGAAAGAGGTTTATGTACCCTTAACCATTGGTGAAAGGAGTCAGAGGCATTCCTGCCCTTAGGATCCATTCTAGGGCTGATAACAAGAACCCTTTCCCTATCAACTTGGCGATAGTGGGTGAGCTTTCATGAAATGAGGCTAAACTGGCATTTTCTGCCAGAAAGGACTTCTCTCAGAAGCGTCATTTTTTACATCACTGGCCTCAAACATGCCAAGTGTAGGTTTTTAAAATTATGCTTTTACTCAAATCATGATTGTGTTATTAGTCATTGAAGCAAATTTGCAGGAAGCCATGCATTCTGGCAGAAAGTCTAAGATTTTCCTCCTGAGCCCAAATTCGTGACATTTCAAAAAGCTTTCTAGTACAACCAAAATGTGGCTTAGCCACCTCATGGCACCAAAATATTCTTGCGTGTGGGTGGACTTGGCTGGCATGAAGGGAGAGCAATCTTGAGAGGTGCAAATGTCTTTTAACTTCGTTTTGGACAAGGTTTCTCTGATTCTTACAAAACAGGTGGGTTCAGCCTCTTTCTTTCAGGCAACCACATAAAGAAACAACCTCCTATACAATGGAGCTGCAAATCAAATACACTCACAGGTTTACTTCAGTAACGTCTTGTGAATATCTCCTTAGGGACTCTCGGGGATGACGAACCAGACAATTTTGACATTGATTGCTTCAGCCAGCTGGAAATTAAGGACTCCTTCAGCAGCCTGACCTGCAATTTCACCGAGCTGTCTCCTTACAACACTAACTACACCCTGTCTCTGTGGTAAGTGCTGTCAGTCTGTCCCTTGGTAAACAACATGCAGGGAAACAGGGGCAGCAAAGCTAGACAAATTCCTATTTTGCCAAGTTTGAGTACTGTATTCAGCAAAGAAGAGGAGTTTACTGAAGCAGAACATAACTCCCTAATGAGAAAAAAGAAAGAGCTGGAAATGCCTCTAAAGGGGATTATAGTGCCTACAATAGTTCTAATCTTGCCTCTGTTGCTCTGAAATATGAAGCAGGAACTGAGAGTTTTTTACTCTAATTTAAATGGTATTTTAAAAAATGTTTTTGAAGACTAAATCCTTACCACAGAAAATTCTTCAGCAGAAGGTTAATTTTCTGCGCCTGAGAAAATGCCTTCATCTAGGTTAAGACAAAAACTCAGCTATTGTTTTTGCACACAGAGACATACAAGAAATACACCAGAACAAGCACACAAACCTCCAACAGTTATCAAACACATCAGTCATCTCCACTTCCTATTGAGGCCTTGAAACTCTTTCCACCCTCTTTTTTTCGCTGTTGCGCAAAGCTGAAGGTCATATTTTGTTTCTTGAGCATACAGATCCTTTTCCCATTTTCTGCTTTTCCTGAAACTGAAAGCTGTGTGGCAGCCAAAAAAAGAAGTGGATATTTTTTGTGAATCTTTATATACTAGTAGCTAATTATTTCCTTTTATTCCTTACAGTTTATTAGAATTTTTCTATTTTTATGGGACTTGTTATTGGTTTTGACTGAAGTTTTATGGCAGTTCTCAAACATGGGAACCACACAAATGGAAAAAAAGTTTTAAAACCACCATGTGATTCCCTCAAGGACAGGCTGACTGTTGACCTCTACTTGCTACCACCTAAGTCAATAAGAAATTTCTCTGTATCTTCAGAAAACATCAAAACACATTCCCTTATACTTAAAAATAGCAGTGGTAAGGTTATTTTTGAAGATGCAAATTTTTAACACATGCACCTCCAATTAAATAATTGCATTTTTTTCTCAAGAGCTCTGTGATGCTCAGTGTGATTCACATCACTTTTTTATTGTGCTCAAGGACCACAAGGAAAAACATTATCAATCTCTCAAACTTCTTATTTGCATTGCATTATTTCTTATTTCACATGGAGTCTCACTTCAGTGAGATAAGTGAAAGGTGCAAGCAGGATAGATCTCTTATAGTAAGTAGTTAAGTCATATTAACACTGAGAAGAAATTATTGTTGTGTCACTTTGGCCAACAGTACCAAGGAAGACAACAATTATGCCTGCTCCAACATGAAGAAACAGGAAGATATATTCTTCTTACAGTTCATTGATATACTCTCAAACAGAGATGTTTGCATGTACTCTGAGACGAAGAGAAGGGTCTGCAGGAGTCTGGTTGTAACTGACATTGGTGAGACACTTAACATTTTGTTTAAGAAGTTTAAAAACATGGATGTTATGTTATAGGGGTTAATGGGGAAAAAATAGCCCAGCACAAAACCTAAGGGTCAATCGGGATGAAGGCAGCATAAAATAGCATTTTAGCAGGGCGTGTAGCCGGGATTGGGGTGTTATCAGAGTGTGGTGTTTCCCCTGACTCAAAGCCATCATTATTAGCCTCCATTCAAAATGCGTAGCTGAATTCAGGCTGATAGTGACACTGCCCAGACCTGGACATAGACTGAATCCCAATCCAGGCCTGAAGCTGCTGTTCCTGAGTGAGGATGAACTGCCAAAAAGGGACATTTTGTTAATCTCTGACAGGGATTATGCAGTTTAGGGACTGGCCAGCCCACGGATAGCATGAGCCCAGTAGCACAGGGAGCACAAGGCTGCTAGATCTCACTTCATGGTGCATCCTGTAGCCTGAACAAGGTGCATCCTGCACTGGTAACTGTGATCAGGCTAACACTCACCAGGGACCTGCCTGAGCCAAGAAATAGGAAATTCAAGGGGATTCACAGGATTTACTGTTCTTGGTAACCAGTGTCATTCCAGGGTGGCAGAGAAGCCTGGGTAGGACAGATTCTTGACTGTTCTTCTCTGGTGCCACATTGCTTTGGCTCTGGTTGGCAGTAGGCACTACAGCATCCCTCTCTGGTGAAACATTTCTGCCACAGTCCAATAGTTTTGTAATAATCTTACATTACCTCTTAGTTTATGGGCCAGCCTGGACCATCTCTGGCAGCGCCTACTCTAAAAACTGTGGAAGATCTAAGTATATGGGGGTTGTAGAAGGAGCAAGAACAATTTATGGCTATATGTGTTTTCCTGAGAGGAGAGAGGTGTGAGCTCTGTGTTGCTGTGAGAGCTGATGTACCTACCCAGATGAATTCAGTGACACAGCCACAGGTGCCTGCAGGTCTCAAGCCCGTCCAGCTCAGGCTCAGCTAGGAAGGAGCCTTGAGGGCTGCATTTTGGACTTGATTTACTTGCACAGGTGGTCTCTGGCACAGTCTCCAGCAGACCAGGTCAGATGTGGGTTCACAGCAAGATTGTGGAGCCACAGCCCCCTCTGGTCTATCTAACACCATCAGAGTTTGTAGTTCCCTCTGTCCCACTGCCCTGACAGACAGCCACAGTGGTACCTGAGCACAGGGTGCTCCCAAGTACCTCCTCCCAGCTGGGTTTTGCCAGGGGTCTCCATCTCAGAGCAATGGCTATAGGGACTGAATTTCAGGGCTTCAAGCTGCCACAGGGGTGTGCATGGTCAGGAATTGTTTTCCAAGACTAAATGTCACATCCCTCAGAAGCTGCTCCCCCGCTGGTCAGTCTCCTTCTCTAGCAGGTCAAAACCCAACCCCTCTCAGGATCAGGGCACAAGGGTGAGCTGGGGCTCAGCATGAGGATTACCTAACTCAGGACAGCTCTTCCTCAAGATAGGTCACCCTGCAGGGTTGTAACTCAAAGTGGACTTTTGTTCACATTTCAAACCCTGTTTATTTTCTGATATTATTCTGCTCCTGTGTTACCCTGGTTTGTTGTCATTTGCAGTTAAGCCCGAAGTACCATTTGCTATAAACATCACCTATGAAAGGGAGGCAAATGAATATCTCATTCGTTACTGCACGCCACACTCAAGGAAGAAATACTTAAAGGACAAGCTAGTGCACCAAGTAGCCTATCGGCAGAAAGAAGGTCCTTGGAAGGTAAGTGGTGATGTATTGGTATGCTCACACTAATTTCCAAAATTAAACATTATCAAAATTACCTGTAGCATGTAAAAATGTAAAAATCTTCATTTCTGCAGATCTCCATCTGAAAATTTGGAAAGGTGCAATATTTGGCATTTGGAAATTTCAAATATTACTAATATTAGACTATCAGTCAAAAGAGGTTTCATTAATTTGGGCTTTGCAGTGGGAATAGAAGACACCAAGTGTTGAACCATTCTAAGTTTGCTCTTTGCTGTGGTGGTTTTGCTGTTACTTTCTGTGCTCATCAGTCAGTAAAACTTGTTGCCTCTACTTATTTTTCAAGTTTCTTCACATCTCCTCCTTTTCCACTGAACCCTTCCAGGCTCCCAAGGCAGCCCTGCAGCTCTCCCACCCTCAGGCTGTCTGAGGCTGTGGAGTGGGTCTGCCTGGGGCTGCAGGGATCTCTGTGTCCCCTGTCACCAGGGTGTGCATGCAAAAGCTGCTCACAATGTTTGAGAGCATGGACTACACCTGTGTTCCCTACTACAGAGGGAACACAGTGCTCTCCACCAAAATCAGAGTTGTTACCTGGAGTGCAACAAGGCAGTAATTACACAGTGGAGAGAAACATTGACTGTTCCAGTTGCACAAGCCTGGGTGCTCAGTGGTATTCCACAAATCAAGCACTACCAAAACATTTTACTATTAATACATTTTAGCAAACAAAGTAATTATTGTTCCTTGGCCACAAGTTACATACTTCTCTTACTAATTAGTGTTCCATCTTCTATAGGTTAATGATTCTCTCCCATCTCATGCTAATTAGCCCTCAGGCTCAGTCTTTGTCTTCCCTTGAGTTGGTGGCTCCCTTGTCCAGGTGGGCCATGAGTCAGCAGTCGTGATCTGCTCCTGCCAGAATTACCTTCTAGCCAGTTCAGAGCTGATTCAGCACAGTCACTGAGTGGTCTTTATTAGTTTCTTCCTTATCTTGGGGGCTCTGCCAAATGTCCTCTATTATGGCCCAAAAATTCTGCACTCTTTGTGTCCATTACCATCACTGCATCCTTCTTCCCAAGCTTTGTTAACCTCCCCCCAGGTCTCACAGCATCGAAGCATGGCAAGACCCAAACCTTAACAAGGCAATTCTACCCACCAGTAATTTGTTTTTCTAACATCTGGACATCATTTAGAGCTTGCTTATTAACTGCTCTCTGTTTCACAGATTAAATCTCCTTCCTGGTTGATTAGGCTTGAAAATGTATAAAGATCAAACATCAAAGAACTTAAGGGAAAAAGAAAATGGATTCAGGCAGCAAAATATATTGAAATGGAGAGCACCAGAGCTGCACTGCAGGATTTCTGCTTCTTCCCTGTAACTGTCCTCTCAGACATTGTCTTTTTATGCTGCAGAAATATATTTTTTCCCCATCTCTCCTCTGAGCCTTTTCATGGAAGCATATATTTCCTACAGCAGTGTCAGCTGCCACAAAGCACAGTTAATACTCGCAGCTGTTTTCCTAAAAAGCTTTTATCCAGCATTTGTCTCTCTTCTTAATACTATCTGGACTATGCTCCTGTTTAACTAGGCTGATGCCCTGATAAGCACCTGTGTAATAGCTAGGCAGATGGAGTAAACAGCACAGCATTTCAGGGATGCACCTGATCTCACATATTTTGCTGAATTCGAGGATAATTCTTCACTGTCTGTTGGAAAAATAATTGTATTTTTGTGTGTGTGTGTGTGTGTGTGTGTGTTTAGACAATAGAGTCACCATACCTTCAGATAAAATTGCTGGGGAAAAACCTTGAAAATGAAGCATCGTATGAGGTGAAAGTACGTTCTCAGCCCAATGGAGATTATTTTAAGGGCACATGGAGTGAATGGAGCACTTCCAAGAGCTTCAAAACAGCAAGAGAGCAGCACTCCACAGAAAGCTGTAAGAGCTGAAAACACTTTGGTCCTCCTGAAGGAAAGCAGAGGTGGGGTCTGGGCTCCCTGGCCAGCCTCAGCAGCAGCAGGGATGAGGGAATGGGGAGGGAAGAGCCCACAGCCACAGCAGGCTCAGCCCTCACAGACATAGGCACTCCAGGGAGGTGACTCACAGAGCAGCTGGATTGCTCTGGTCTGGGGCTGGCTCTCCAGGAAGATTTAAATCTCACTCAAGGGCAATAAGGTCAGAGGAAGTGCTGCCATGAGAGCATGAGGGTGTGGGTGCAGAGGCAGATGAAGGCTGACTCACTGCTTGCTGCTGGCTGGCTTGCCAGGGGAAGGAAAAGCTTACATTTTGGGTAAGGCACAGAGCTGCGAAGCATGACCCATTTCAGAACCCTGGGCTTGGGTGTGAACATGGCACTTGAATCACAAATGCAACACAGGATAAAATCTCATCACTGCACATGAATAATCTTTGTGGTCCTTGGGTCCCCCCAGTCCCCAGGGGCACCTCAGCATTGCAGGTGTTAGAAGTCATCTCTGTGCTGCTGTGAGGACACAGTGAGTACTGATTTCAATGCACAGAAGGTGACAGCACACTTTAAACTGCTTTAATCCAGACTGTGAACCCAGCTCAAAGCTCAGCCAAGTGCTGAGGCTGTGGCTGTCTATCATTCATCTCCTTCACGGAGGCAGGAGAAATGAGCCCAGCCCAGTGATAAGCAAGTGCAATACTTGGTGTTAGTTCGTAATTTATCATCTGAAAAGACATCACTGTTAGGGTGGCTTAACAGTGAGACATTTACATGCACTGGCTGATGCTCTTTGTTTTCCTTCAGACAGCAGTGTGGTCATGGTTATACTCTCCATCCTGGGATTCATGCTGTCCATTGTTGTGATTGCACTGATCGTAGTTTTTTGGGAGAACAGGTAATCTCTTTGTATCAGAAAAGGTTTTGGAACCCAATCCTGTTCTGACAGTCTTATTGCTTTCCCCTGTTATACTTGTGAACTATTCTCTCTCCATCTCTGGAACTCTGTATCAAGCTGATGGCAAGCAAAGAGTAGAAATGAGCAATACAAGAGACAGTGTTGGCAGGCAGAAGATGACCTGCCACTTGGACCAGATTCCAGTCCTGATCTCAAAACCCTGGGAACTCCAGCGAGCCAAAGTCACCACAGAGCACTTACAGACTCAGTGTCTCAGTGGAGGCAAATTTGACTCACAAACTTCAAGCAAAATCCAGAAAAGAAAGGAACCTGCGGGTTTTAGCAAACTCCTAAGTGTGGAAACAGCATGCCAGAGTGATGACCTCTTTCCCTTTCACAGGCTGAGTCAGGGGGCTGTTTGCTCTGTGGTGCTTTCAGAAGCACCAGGGCAGAGCCCTCTGCCTTGATGGTGCCAGACACCAGCCTGGCCAAATCCTCTTCCAGCCAGCCACGAGGCAAGACCAGCCCGAACTGGGTCTAAGGATACATTAATTACCCAAGCAGTCCTTGGGCTGCAGTCGGGTTTTTCATATATCTGCTACACAGCAGTAGATGGATGACTGCAGATATGTTTTTAATGACATGGCTCAGTAGAGCTGACAAGCTTAAGAAAATGAACAGATATGTAGATAACGTTATGAAACTAGAATCTGGAGGGATGAAATCCAAGTTTATCTGTAGAAGATGAACTTCTTGCAAGATAGAAAGCCCAGGACTCTTCAGCAACACTCAGAGCAGTCTGTCCATGACACCCACCTCAAGAGAGGTAACTCTGTGTTGAGCTCCTTTTTGGGGCAACACTTGGGCTGTGCCAACTCCAGAGTAACACATGGGGATTATCTGAACAATGTTAGTTGGCCCAGCCATACCATGCCACAAACTATTTTAATAATTACACATTTTAGACACTGGAGTTATCTGCTCTAGTGCTGCTTTATTCACAAGTATAGAGGGAGCTTGAGATTTCTTGTTCTTGCATTTTACTGTTGCTGGGAACCTGCGATTATTTAACTTTGCTAGAAGTCTTGCTTATATATAACTGCAGCAAAAAACAGGTGAGACTTTTTGATCCCAGATATTTCCATTTTAGAAAGAAGAGGGTTTTATACAAGTGCATATATACAGCCACACAGGCACATAAATAAAATTAAATAAATATTCATATACATGTATAATTTTAACACTGCAATGATTGAAAATCAGTTGGACAACATTCTCTAGATGCATCATAGGTGACAGCATCAAGCAGCACAACATGAGAACTTTGCTGATCAAGGTAGCAAAAATGAGACCTGTAGAATAAGACTACAGGAGAGATGTCTGAAACTCAAATTGCTGGCCAAGGAATGGGACAATATGCCATTCTTTGAATTAATTGAACAGAAGCGAATATCAGCAAATTTCCACTTTAACCACAGCATCTTCTTGCACTTAGAGAAAACAGTTTCACCACAGAGAGCCCTGTTCACACAGCTAGATTGAAAACAAGCAACAAACTCTTTGCCAGCATAATTTGCTGCATTTCCAGTACTTAGTGAAGTGTTTTCTTTTAACTGTGACAATTTGTGCGCTCCAAAGAACAATGACTTTTTGGTGACCTTTACAATTCCTCTTCTCTTGTCTGGTTTATTCTGAGGCTTCTCTGACTTTATTCTGGATAATGCCAGCCAGCCCTAAGGCTTTGTGAGAACTGGTACAAATGATGCAACATGAACCTCTGACACCTCAACATAGCCCTCTCTCATGCTGCTTTTTGTCTACTGTTGCTGTTTCAGGATCAAGCCTGCTGTATGGCCAAACCTTCCTGACCATAAAAAAACACTGGAGCAACTATGCAAGAAACCAAAAAACGTATGTATGTTCTTCTATCTGTTCTTCCATCTTTCCATCTGAGCGCAGACTCTTGGGGACAAAACTAACACTCATGAGAGACAGTATGTGCATGTGCTGCATGAGCTAGGACATCTTTCAGAAATTACTTCTACCTTTCACTGAAAAGAGCTCACATTTGCTCATGCAGATGTCAGCCAAGGGTATGGATATGGAAATAACACGAAATTGACCTAGTGCCTGAAGTTTGACTTGCGCAAAATATCTACAGAGGTCTTGGGAAGTTGATGTATGAAGAAAGGCTGAAGGAATTAAGTTTCTTTACAGAAGAAAAGGAAGCTTGGTGTGGGGAATACTATTTACAACCTTCCAATACCTAAGGTATATGTAGAGAGATGGGAAAGGTGCTCTCATCACACAGCTGTGTGGAGACAGGAAACACACGCCTCTGGTAACAGAGGCAACAAGCATGTGTTGCTTCAGGGCAAACTTCTTTCAGATACAAGGAAAGAATCTTCCTTGTGAAAAGAATTAAACACTGTGTAGCCTGCCCAAAGACAAGGTAGGTTCCCCTTTGGGATTATGTTTAAGGCATGGCTTGATAGGGCTCTGAAGAGCCTAATCCAGGTCCTGCTTCTGGCAGAAAGCTGGACTCCGCAGTTCCTTTCCAACCAAGCTGCTTTGGTGATTCTACAAAAGTGTGATCATGAGCTGGATGGCGACCTCTTGCAAACATCCCTGGTGGTGTCCATGCACCCTGACATGGTCAGCAGCATTGTTCATACATCATGCAGTATGTGAACTGCTTTGCCAGTTAAAAGCCAGTTCGATGAGTAAGGCATTAGTGCTGTTCATTCCAGGTACATTATTAACATATTATAAATTTCATAGGAGGCCTAACACAGCTCCCCCAGCCCCTGTGCTCCCCAGCTGAGGGATTCCTAACGTTTTTCAGGAAGTCGTGGCAAATTTTTACTTCCCTTGCTGCTAAATTAGGAAGGCAAAACTGAAAGATACCACCTGGGTGGGCACACTCCTTCCTGTGAAATGGCAGGCAGGCAATAAATGTGTCTCACAAAAGTCTCTGAAACACTGTATAGAGCATAAAACACTCTCTGGGGGTACTGCCCAGAGGAGGACACTGGATGAATGAAGTTAATAGAAAAAGGGATTTTCAGCCATGTGATAATTTATTCTGTGCTAACCTATTGTTCAGCCTGCTCAGGGTTACATCTGGAGTTAAAGAAATAATAAATACCCTTCTAAAATAAATTATCAAAGTATCTTTTATCTTAAGCTAACACCCACTGTTGACTAACTGTGCTGTTCCCTTTGCCACACAGAATTTTGATATAAGCTTTAACCCAGAGAGTTTTGGTTATGTTCATATCCATAAAGTGGATGGCCTTTGGGCAAAAGCTGAACTGGAAAATTTTCTGCAGCCATCAACTGCTCCAGAGACAAGCCTTCCAGAAAAATTCAGGAGTGGATCAGACCTGAAGATGATCCCTGCAATGGCAGACAAAACCAGCCCAAACCTGCCGGTGTCTTACGAAGGGGTCTGGCCGGCTGACGCCCTGCACAGGCTGCTGGGCCCCAGCCAGTTTGCAGTCACCGAGGGCAGCTGCAGCTCCAGCACCTATGAGCTTTGCCACGGCAACAGGGCGCCCCTGCACGACGATGGTTTCAGCCTTTCCTCCACCCGTGCCCTGGATCCTTCGGGGCAGCCCCATCCAGAGCCCCTGAACGGCGACACCCGGTGCCAGATGCTGCCCCAGAGTGACATGAGATCAGCGAACAATGAGGAAGCCTACGTCACAATGTCCAACTTCTACAAAATCCAGTAAATCTCACAAGAATTACAGCATGCAGTTTTTTCTCCAGCACACGCAGGATACTGAAGGTTCCTGGCTCTGTTTTCCTGTATCCTGAGCATTCCCACCTCCCTCATGCGCTCTGCTCACGGTGCAACCTGCAGGGAAGGGGGATCTCCTACACTGCAGTGAGAAGCAGCCCATCTCAGCATTCAGTATGCTGCTAGCAGTCTTCACTGCAGCAGAAATTAAATTTAATTCAGCCTGATTCCGATCATCAAATCTGTGTAATCCAGAGCAGTGACAATGCAATCCCAGCCGAGGATCACAGCATGTCTCGTAGAAATTAATGAACTCTTTTGTTACCCTCTTGGTTACTGAGAGTTAAGCTCTTAGTAATGCCTTAGAAAGAAATATGGCAATAAATTCCTTTTAAATAGAACCCAACCTCTTTTAAACACTGGTGGGTCAAGACTAACACCCCCCTAGACAGTCAAAAGACAGTAAAAAGACAAAAGAGACAGGAAATTAGAGTTGCAATCAAATATTAGATGCCTGGCAATTCAGGCAGCTTGAGCACCACAATGAGAGTTGGCTGAGTGCCCAGCAAAAATGTTACATGGGCCCACCTGAGGAAGATGTTTCCTGAGATGGATTTAGTTTTTGGTTTGGTTGTTTTTGTTTTGGGGTTTTTTTGGGTGGGGGTTTTGAGACTCAAATTACAACAAAGCAAACCCTAAATGCCACTACTTTTTTGCTATTGGCAAAGATCTGCCCTTAAGCCAGTTACAGGATGCACGGGTACTTCTGCTAATACTTTTGAGGTCTTCAACATTTCATGTACCAACTATGAGAAGCAAAGTCCTTTCTCTTCCTAGGAGCTGAATTACGTCTGTAAATTGCATGATGCTCTCCTTTTCTGCAGGTCTTATGCAATTATTAGTGTAGCATAAGTGCTTTCCATGCCAGAGACTGGGCTGACCATGTTTGTTTACTAGCATTATTCCCAATGGCTGCGACTGCACACAAGTACTATGACTTTGGACAGGCAATGTTCTCATGCAACATCTGACATAGGAAGATGGATGGAATGTTGTGGATCCTTGCCAGACATCACAAGACCTAATTTAGTTTTTTTAAAATATCTTATAATTTGCCATGAGATTTCTTTGTTTGTTGGTACTCTTTTATTCTTTTTTTTTTTTAGTTTTTAATTTTTTTTTTCATTGTGACTTTTTTTCTTTATGGTATTACATTTATTATATTTTTTACATTATGGCTGAGCCACTTCACAGTCCTCTTTGGATGCTGCACATTCTGGAGCACACACTTGGAGGTAAAGCTGCTACAGCCACATGGTTGCATGACAGCAAAGCGTGTGGCCATGGGACATCCAAGCTGCTTTCTTGCACTCTGGACTCGGGGTTCGCCTCACTGTGCAGTCTCAGTTCCTCCAGCTCTTTGAAATTCTCCTTTACCTGGTTATATTCACATTCCCAGAGCCTAAATGGTGAAAAGAGTCCTCTCTTATCCTCAGAGGATGAGATGCTCATTTGTTCTGACTCGTAATGGTCACAGAGATGTCGCAAAACCTCAACTGCTTCCATCTGCCTCTGCCAAGACAGCTTTGTGCCAGGAGAGCAGCAGAATGAATCTGATCACTGAAAATCTCTTGTGGCCCTGTTTCAAGAATATATGGCAGAGAGTGAGGCTTGCATTAAACTCAGTTGCTTGAATTAGAATTGAATGCTGCAGGAGACAGTACAAACCAAACAGCAATTCTGGAGCACATCAAGCCAAAACCAGCCTTCCCAAGACAGCACTCCACCTCCTCCACCTCCACCCAGTGCAAGGGAAACTTTCAAGTGGGGAGAGCTTAACAGCTACTGTGTGCAAAGGGGCCTCACATTTGGCTCAAGGCATTCCAGTGACATTTTACAGAATGGTTTTTATTGCTGTTTACTGCCAAATGGAGCATTAATTGATGCAGAAGAAAAAGACCAAAGCCCTGGGCATTCATTTTCTTTATACTGCTTGTGGTTTTTTTTTTCAAACAGAGCTGCTGATAATGCTTATACTGTGAGAAATTGCACAGTGTGACTGTAGATACGGACAGACTATACTAGAATGATACCTTCTTCCATGACACAGTGACAAACAAAAAGGGGATAGAGGAAGAAGCAAAAAAGCACATCAGGAAAATCTTCTACAGTATGTGCTATGCTTCCTTCAATTTTTGTAATTCTGTATTTCTGTAACATATTTGTTGGATGTATGCAGATATAATCACTTTCAGCTTTATTTCAGGAAAAAAAAAATAAAGCCAAATATGCACCAAAGCCGAAACACCACAAGCATTTCCTGTCTGTTGCGAAGTTATATATAGTCCATATATGAGGATACAGCCACGGCTATGTCTGGACAATCTGTCAAGTAGTCTCCTTACTCTACATGACAATTTCTCCAGAGCTGTCCACAGATTCCCATCTGCCTCAGTAATCACACAGGAGTTGTGCTCAGCTTTCACATACTCCATGCACTTCCTTTAGCTCAGCACAACTTTCCTTCTCCCCCTTCTGCCCCCAGAGCCCTTGCTCAGCTGCACACCCAGAGCCAGCCTGCTGGCACTGGTTTCTCTGTAGCTGCAGTATGACACAGTGCCTGGACCTGCCTGCTCCTCCCTGCTGTGTGCCCGTGGGGCTCCAGCCCCTCTCCTGTCCCCCTGTCGTGGGGACACACAGTCACCCTCCCATCTTTGCTTCTCCCCTCTCCTGTGTGCAGCCCATGCAAACACCTCCCAGCACTGTGAGCGCTCCTCTCCTGCACTATGCAAACGTCTCTTAGCTGTACACAAACAAACTTAGACTATTGTCAGTTATAACAATGAGTCATGGTCTAATTCTAATGATGCTGTAAAATGCTAATTACATCTCAAGGCAATAGTCATCCCTGGCTAAAAGCTTTAGCTTGTTTACCACATCTCCTCCCCTTGCGCACATTCATTAGACAGGCTGAAAAAACACACACAAATGCTGTGTGTGTCGGTGGGGCAGCAGAAGACCATCTAGCTAAGTGTGGGGAGGCAGGAGGACTGCTTCTGCCAGGGTGGAGGGATGGCTAAATGCCTGTGATGGGCAGTGAAATCTGGGCTACAAAATAAACATTGTCCCTGCACTGCTGAAGGGACATGTGTCTGAGTCCAGGGCAATTGTTGGCAGGCAGAAGCTGACTATGAAACCATCTCTCCTGGCAGCAAAGGATGTGGTGATGCTGGCAGGGCATTTCTGCAGGGCAGGGGTACAGCCCCTTCTCAGCTTCTTAGCAGGAGTGTTTATTGATTTGAAGGCCTGTATTGGTACAGCAATACAGCAGTGCTGCAACCTGGGGGGAGAGGCAGTTGGATTTTAGTCAATACACTTTTAAATCAAGCTAGTTATCTCTGGGGTTGTGGGGTTTCTGAAGCTATCATTTAAAAACAGATAAATTGTGATATAAAGAAGACTTACCACCTCTGTGAGGAATTATTGTAGAGACAAACACCTCCTTATTACTGTGATCATGAAGCCACCCAAATTAACACTCCTGTGTGTCACAGAGCATTGGCAAAACAAATCTAATGCTCAGACACACAAGAAAACAACTGATAATGCCAGAAAATGCAATTGCTAAATTATACCGACTCTATCATCCCTTGCTCACGCGGCAGCTCCAGGTTTCAGCCAGGATCGCTTTTCCTTGGCTTCCAAGCGCCACCTGCTGAAACACGAGGCGCGTCAGAGCCCAGCCCTTGGACACTCGCTGCTGCCATCACATCGTGCAGCTCCAGAAGCGCTGCTCAGATCGGACCTGGGGGAAAAAACAAGCCCACAACAAGCTAAGCAGTATTTCACTTATTTTTAGTCTATGGCCCTAATGAAGTTTGGGCAAATAAAAGCAAAAGACAGAGTTTCCAGGATTTCTTCATCTTTAAAATGAAGTAAGCAGCAGCATCCACAGAAGAACTAACTCCATAGCAGTAACTCAGAAATTCATCTTTTGTTACCTAAGAATGAGAAAACCAGTGTTTAAAGGGTGATGGCTGTAGATTGTGGCTCAACAGACTCTATATTTTGCAAAACTTCTTTTGCATCTTCCAGGGAAGTCTGTTTTTACATGTATTACTGCAGCAAGCTCCAACACAGAATTTAGCTGAATGACACTAAGACCAATGGATTGAGATTCTTTCTCTGGGAAACAGGGCTGCTGCTATGGGCTAAAAAAAAAAAAAAAAAAAAAAAATTCCGAGTTACTGTTAAATATTGATGCATAACTTATATGTTACAGCAAAATTAGATTAGATTAGTCCAACATCAGGACCACCACTGAATGAATATAAAAAGCCCCAAAAGCCCCAAAGTTTTGTCAAGCAACATAAAAAATGAGACACAAAGCAGAAATGCATTGATGAAAATGTCTGAAGGAATAAATCTATGCCTCAAAGTTGGAGCTTCTCCAAAACAGTCTGACAATTGTTTTTCCAGAAAATGTACATAAGCTGAAAAAAAAATGCCACCTTTTGAAAGTAAAAAATCCCAACCAACAAAAGAAAAAAAAAAAAAAAAAAAAAAACCAACAAAAACCCAACCAAAAAAATGTTTTAAATGAAAAAAGGAACAGAATTTATCTCAGGAAAATAAATACTTCCCACATTTTACCACAATCTCTGCTTTTCCACAGAAAACCAGACTTGATTCAATTTCCACAAACCCTTGTGCTTCCTTTCTTTCCAAGGTATTCAACAAAGGCTGGATCCTGTCCCCAGCCTCCAGCTGCAGCTCCTGTTGGGATCTGCAGCAGTGGTTGAGCTGGGGGGAAGCCTGGATCCATGTTTTTGTGGAGCTGGGGCTGCTGTACCTGGGGTGGCTGCAAACCTCCAGGCATGAGCGTGGAAGAGGTGCTGGAGCCCAAACCAAGCTCACTTTAAAACCACAGGGTTTTCAGACTCTGCTGAGGCACACCAGTATGGCCAGGGGCTGCTGCAAACAGAGAGGCAGCTCTCAGCCACCTGAGGGCTTGGTGTTGAGCACTGGCTACTGGGAATCCTGCTTTCTGCTCACCCTACAAGGGGGGAAAGCTAAAGAAACAGGGTGAGCTGTAATCACAGTGACAACAGACAGTAGCAGCTGCTGGCAGTGCCAGGTTGCTCTTGGCATTACCTCTTTACTGGGAAACCTCAGTCTGCTGCTCTGCTGCTGCTGCTGCTGCTCCCAGTGTGGAGGACAGGAGATGCAAGACAAAAATCAGCAAAATCACTGGTCTTGCTCCTTCTGCCAGGGAGAGCTCTGGGATGGCAAAGCCATGCTCTGCCCGCACAGCTGCAGAGGTTTGAGGTAGCACTGTGCGCAAGGAATTACATAAAGGCAAGCTGGCTTTCATACAGCAATGTGCACAGGTGATTTCATCTGCAAGACCTCTGCTGCTGCCATCTGCCTCTGCCAAGATAGCTTTGTGTCACAAGAGCAGCAGAATGAATCAGATCACTGAAAATCTCCTGTGGTCTAGTTTCAAAAATATATGGCAGAGAATGGGGCTTGCATTAAACTCAGGTGCTTGAATCAGAATTTTGTTTTACAGGAGACAGTATTAAAACCCCCCTACATTTCTGTATCACATCAAGCCAAAAAATTTCCTCTCACAGACAGAAACATGAAGCCACAAAGAGCACAGGGAGGCCAGAATGAAAATGTAGTGAAGGAAGCTGCTGAAGTGCCGTCTTCCCAAGAGGAATACACCAGAAGAAAAGGCTGTCTCACTCATCTTTTTTCCCGTACCTGGTGCTCTTTTGGGGTAGTGGGGTGGTGTCACTGAGGTGCTCTGATGGCTCATGCAGAGGCAAGAAGTGGGGGCAGTGTTCTGGGAGAGTTATAGGGGCCTTTTCCCTTGTTCCTGCAGGGCTCTACCAACAATTTTGGAGCAAACTTCAGTGCAGGCTGTTGAGGAGTGTAGACCTTATTCCTGACAGGACACTGTGCCAGGCAGCAGACTGGAACTCAAGGTGCAGACCAAACCTCCACCTCTGGGACTGCCCCCCTGCCCTGCAGAATCAGATGTTCCTGTGGTTTGTGCCATCCTGTTCAGCAGCTGTTGCACAATCAGAATGAAGAAATAGTGCTTTGAACATGAAGCACCAACCAAGATCTCCCATCTTGATGCTACCACCAGATACAATGATGTACATTGCCAACTATCTCAAAAAATCTGCTGCGTGTGCTGTGAAGCCACAGGCTGGTAGGACAGCATCACCACTTATCTCCTGCATCTGCTGGGTCTGTAACCAGCACACTGCAGCTGCAGCTGAACAGGGGCCTTTCAGCTTCATTTTTGGGTCCCCCAGATCACAGAGAGGGAGAGAGAAGTGCTGAAGGGAGGCTCTGAGAGCTTGGTGCTAGTCCTGAAAATCCCTCTTGTCTGGTTCAAATCCCTTTAATTTTCCTTTAATCTCTGAAAAGCACTTCCTCTGCACATCCAATGTGTGTGTCCAGTGTGCCATTATGGCTGCACGTTCCCCAGTAGAGATTTTACTACCTAACAGCTAATGCCAGTGTTTGTTCCATTAATTTGCACACATATTAATCAAACTACATTTCGTACAGGACAGATTCCAATTTGAGTTCTACAGTGTCTGATTGCTAGTGAAAAATCATGGGTTTTGTGTTCCCAGATTTTTTTCCTCTGCAAGCACTATACCTTTTCTGAAGTTACCAGCTGTTATTCAGACTGCTCTAAGAGCAACTCTCTTCCCATAGAAGTGAAAAGAAACTTTGCTCCTGATTTCCAAAGCTCATGAAACCGGCCCTTGGAAAATATTATTCTGTACAAATGTTGAAATTACTCTGCTGGGAACCATGCTCTCAGGAAACATATCCAGTGAGCAATGAGGTCCACACACAGGCAGACCTGAGCTGGGAACTGTTCTGAAAGCATCAGGAACACACCACCAAGGTGAGGGGGCTTAAGTTTTCCTGGATCACAAATCTCATTAGTCCAGCCCAGTGCAGAAATCTTGTCCTGAAGCACAGGATTTTTCCCAGCTGCCACAGGCTCCGCTAAGGCTCCCAGAACCCAGTGACAAAACTTCCGCTGGTTCCCAAAAAGTACAGTTGCTTTCACTACCAATCCTCCCTTCTGAAAATGTATATTGGTCTGGGATTAAATAAAATTGGAAGGTATTAGTACCAAGGACAAACTGGCTGCAGTTACTCAAAACTGCTACTTCCCTTGAACAAATATCAGCCTGTCAGATCACTTCAGGCTGTGAAGACATGAGATAGCAAGTCAAAAGGAAATGTTTCTTTCATTTTCTGATTCCCACAATCCATCCACATCACTTTCTTTCTGTTTTAAAGAGAAGAGATATAGCATGACACCATGTTGTGAAATCAATTAATCATAGAGAAGTGAATGGATTGTATTCAAGCTGCCAGACCACGTACAGCCCCTATTTGATAGTAAGTTTGTTTTTCATATATATTGGCACTTCAGTAGCATTATTGAAGTAAGTAAAGGCTCCTCATACGATGGCTGGCAATTATAAAGAGAGTTTCTCCACCATTTTCCAGTGTCAGCCATACACGTTTTCAGAGTCTTACTGGACAAGAAACTAATAGAGCTAACACAACCTTCACTAAGGAATTGGAAGTAGCTATTGCTCATACTGAGATCACTGCTGGACAAAAGAAAAATAGGGTTTGCAGAGGATTAGTGCAGCAAGCATTCAGGACTTCAGTGTTTGAACTGTTAGCAACCCAGGCTAAGAGCAGCAACTTCATGAGAAAGGCTGTTTTGAAGTCTATTCTATAATCCTATACTGCTTTTAGCTGTCTACCAGCCTGAAATGGAGCAAATGCTGCTATGCACAATGCATTTACTCTCTGCTACAGCAGCAGCTTCTCAGTCTAGGAGAGCAGCAAAATTATGAGAGAGGAGCAGAAAGTAGAAGAAAAAAGAAAAAAGTAACAAAGCAGGAAAAATTAGACACCATACACTCACACACTAGGTTTTGTCAGGAATTTTTTTACAGTTTCCTTTGAGTACCATTTCTGCCCTGTCTATATGGACAAAGGACAAAAGATGAACTGAGACAGCCTCACTGATGTGACAAGAAAGGTAGGTTCCCAGTCTTTATTCAGCATCCGAAACAGAAGACAACAAGATAAGAAAGTTATGAGTTCTTTGTTTTTGGAGAGCTCTCTGAAGTCATATCTTGGTCATTGCAAATACAAATAAGTAGTAAACAACTTTCAGTGTAGGTCTGTACAGGCAACAACTACCAGGTCAGCAAACATTCTAGGAACATAGAGAAAAAAATACTGTAACACATATATCCCCTTTGAAGAAAAATAGAAGAAAAATGATCTCATAATCAAAATGATCCTGAGCCAGGATAAAAAACAGGTCTTTAAAAACATTTTGCATTTATCGTGGTCCACGTCTCCCCATCTTTGACTGCCCCTCCAGCCTCCCGGTACTGGGAACTCACATGTTCCCAGCAGCAAGATCAGCAGCTGCTCTATCCCCAGTGAGACCCAAGAGATACTGCAGTGCCACAGGTGAAAAGGTCTGTCTGACCCTCTTGGGACAGACTTCCTTCCTTTTATAACAGCCTGTCCAAGACCACCACACCTCAGAATATTTTGATTTCCATCTGTCCTAGGGTGGTGTTATGATGCTTGTATCCCCAGTCATTGTTCTGTTGATGCTGGATATTATATTCTGTGCCTTCAAGACTGGCTCTGAAAAGTGAAGTTTTGTTTTGCTATCAGCCTGCTTCTCCCCGCAGTCAGGGGGACACAGATGGGGCAGTACATAGGGCATTAATTAGTTTAGCTAAGCAGGCTGAATTTTTCCCTGGACGGTTTTTCCTTTCCCTTTTTTCAACCTACTTGAGCCTGCTCTGGACTGGGACCTGGGAACACCGAGAGTTTGCACCCTGTGGCCTAGCAGGGCCTACTCTGGGCAGTAGCTGCCTCAGCGCCAGAGGGACTGAGAACAGAGCGACCACCCCCAAGAGAGACTTTCTGAATTTGTCATCTTTTTCAGAGCAGTGAAAGAGTTTTGTCATCTAATATTGTTCATTTTGTGTGCTGGGGGGGTTCTGTGCCAATTAAATAAACAGGTTCTTTCCCCTTCTCTCCGAAGAATCCTTCCCGAACCAGCTGGGGGGATGTAGGGGGATGGAATATAGGTAGATGAAGGTGGTGTGGAAAGTAATCTTACCCCCTAAAAAGTTGCAGCTGGGTTAATTATTAAAGATTAGGAGCAGGCCTGATTTTAACAGGCCACAGCTGTAGCCAATAAGAAGAGTGTTATAAAGGAGTGGATTGGTTTGTTGAGGGGAACTGGAGTATGTTGGCTGCTGTGAGGACAAGGAAGAATCAGTGCCTAGAGGAGCTGCCTACAAGAAACATCAAGGAGGTATGAAACTCTGGCAATGTGGAACCCTTGCAATGAAATGACAATAGAGTTCTTGCTCTATAATGACAACAGGGGGAGGGGCCCTCTGTGGAGGTTTTCTCCCAAATTTACCCTAAACCAGGACACCATCTCTTCCATGCTCTATGAAACAGAGCTGATCTAACATTGCAAAAGGGATGTTCAGGAGCCACAGCGACCTGCTGCAGATGTCAGAAAATAAAAGAACAGCTAATCTCAGGAAAAAAACATGCCAGGGATGGAAAGAGAAAAAGGACAGATATGTGGGGTGGCCAAATGCCAGATCTACTCTCTGCTCTGATCCCCTGAGGCTGAGCCTACTGAAGCATCTGGGAATTAATTCTGCAGATAGAAAGTAATTGGCACAGTTACTGGAAACTGCTGTTATGGAACAGGAGGGTGTTGTTGTGCATACACTTTATCAGAGGAACTTATAAAAGATGGAAGAGGAGTATTGCCCCTTTAACTATATGATTAGAGTTTCCAAGCATTCTTCATCATGATGATAAAGTAGACATCTGTGTCTATTGAAGCACTAACTCCAGCGTAGTAGTTCATGAATTCTTCTTTTGTGACCTGAGACAGAGAAATTAAGAATAGGAAAATGAACGTTTGCTTTTTATTTAATGCTGTAAGTCAAAACAACAAATAGAGAATAATGAATGAAATGGAACATCTGCTATTTCATGTTGTGGCTAACAAAAAGGAATCCAACAGGAGGAATTAAGACACTTATAATTTCCTTAATTTCACTTTGCTAGAAACAAGAGCTCTTGTCCTCTACAACACTTGAAGGGAGATGAAGCGTGGAGTTTAACTAACTTTACCAGCAACTGAGGTTAAAATCACTGCTGCCTAAGAAAACAAATTTTTAATGTTCTTTTTTCCAGGGATGCTATAATCTGGTTCTTTGCATAATTATTAATAAAGTGGGTGAGGTTTCTGATGCAATTCAGAGACAGCTTGGAACTTTATATCCACCCCTAGAGAGAAAATATCATTGCTCTAAACAAGTTTCCCTTAATGAAGCAAATATTCTTTCAAATATTTAAATATTTGAGTTTTAAATAGCTTTCATGGGTATTTTGAGGTTTAAAAATGACAATTAAAAAAAAAAACCAACAAATTAACCAAGAGAAAAACTGTGCAAGTCTCTTGTGATGCCTTAACTCTTGAATTGTGTAGGTTATTCTTTGAATAAACAAAGAAAAATTTGAAAAATACAAAACAATATTAAAAAGACATTTAACTATTAAAGAGTGTCCAAAGGAGGGCCAGGAAGATGGTGAAAGGTCTGGAGGAGAAGCGGTGTGAGGAGTGGCTGAGGTCTCTTGGTCTGTTCAGCCTGGAGGAGACTGAGGGGAGACCTCACTGCAGCTACAACTCCCACATGAGGGAAGTGGAGGGGCAGGCACTGATCTCTGCCCTGGGGTGACAGTGACAGGACCCGAGGGGAATGGCCTGAAGTTGTGTCAGGGGAGGTTTAGCCTGGATGTCAGGAAAAGGTTCTTCCCCGGAGGGTGGCTGGGCACTGGAATGGGGTCCCTGGGCAGTGCTCACAGCACCAGCCTGACAGAGGTCAAGAAGTGTTAGGAGAATGCTCTCAGGCACAGGGTGTGATTTCTGAGTGTGCTGTGCAGGGCTGGGAGTTGGACCTGATGATCCTGATGGGTTTCTTCTAACTCAGCATATTCTGTGATTCCATGGTTTCTGCTCTGATTGCATTGTGTGTTTGAGAACTTAGAAAAGCATGACAACAGGGAGAAGGGACCACTTCAGACTGTCCTACCATCACAAGATGATTACAAGCCTCACTGAAACTGCCTGTTTCAGAGGCTCCCAGCAAGACCACAATGAAGAGGGCATTTCTAGCAAATGCTCAACCTTGAGGCATTTCTGCTAAAAACATTTTGGGTGTTCAGTATCATTAGTGTCTTCTGATTTGGGAAAGCCACAGTCTGTTCTCAGAAGAAACAGTAATCAAGTGAGCTAATATCAGGATTGCTGACCAAGCGGTAGATGCTCAGAGTAACCAGGCACTGAACTCATCAGGGGTCAGTTTGGGAACTCATTTAATGTGTTCATTCATATACGACCTCAGCACAAAAAGCAGGAATGTTTTCCTTGAAATTTGCTAGATGTCACCCCTGAAAGTGGAAGGGGATAGCTGGCTCTGAACTGGTATCTCTGCGGATGACACGGCAGTAGAGGGGATGAAACTCAGCTCTACTAAGTGCAAAGTCATGCCTAAAGTAGATAAGCCCCATCACCTCCACAACAGAGACCCTGAGTGGTGGGAACAAGGAAGTGAAAGGTTTGGGTGGAGCATTAGACAAGTAAAGTTACCAGTGCAATGCAGCCCTGGAGAGTGGGAAATGTTAAAGACATATCACAAAGCACTGATAAAAACCTACAGTCTCATTGGTTATTATTAACTGCTCAGATTGAGAATATGGCCAAGTGAACCACAGAGATACAGGATTGCTCTAAGCTGGTCAACAGATGTAAGTTCAGACCAAAGAAGTCTGCAGACACATAGCAAGGGAAAAGAGATGGTTGCAGAGCAGATGTGTAAGAAGTTCATCACAAAAGGTGCCAGACTTTGCACCTGAACCAGAGTGCAGGAAGGGCTCCCAGCTCTGTCTCAGCTCATGGGTCCTCAGGGTACACACCCCTGGGCAGTAGTCCCAGCCCCATTCTCCCTCCAACTCTCTGTAGGTAAATCTGTCTCTATTATGGACTGATTTCCAAGTCAAGTGTCTCAGTAATTACACTGGAGAAAAACTAACTGTAAAGTATTTTAAAGCAGGGAGCCTGCTTTTGAACTGGATCATAGTGTTTATTCTCCTAGAAATTGCAATTTTGTGGGGTAGTCTGAAGATGTAATTATTGTAATCTATGAAATTCAATTATTAAGGCTACAAGCTTTAATGAAATCTCATAACCACCCTAGTACCTCCTGCAGAGCCCCTTTGCTTCAGAATGTGCAAGCCAGCTGTATGAGTGTTGTGCACAGGTTATGCATCTACTTTGATTTTCCATATAAATGTGATGCAAATGGATGTTTGGTACTGCAATTACTCCCCCACTTTATAACCTAAGTCAAATTCTGAGTCAGATGGTGATTTCATGGCTTGCAATGAGGTGCTTCACTTACCTTCCCATCTTTGTCATAGGGTGAATCAAAACTATCCAGAAAGGCTCTAAAAACTTGATCTTCTGTCCAGTCTCCATTTAGGTATTTGGGATGATATTTTGCATTATACATCCGACGTAAGTCTTCAATTGTTATGACACCATCTCCAGTCTTGTCTAACTTCTGAAATGCCTGCATGACAATCTCTTTTCTTGCATTGGACATGGGAGGCTGTCAAGAAATATTAACAGAATAATTTTATTTTTGCCAACTACTTGCCCAGTTCCAAATTCAAGTACTTGTTGTTGCTAGTAGCAAAACTTTCAAGGGAGATGGGACAATATACTGGTGATAGTTTACACAGGAGCTAGAAAAGGCAATATGTCCTCAAAAGAGCAATATGATTAAGACTATTCAGTGTCTACCCATACAATAGCAAATGGAAAATAAGAGAGAAAATACTACCTAGAACACTTTTCTGATCTGCCCATTTTAAATATTTCCAAGAAGAAATTACTAATTATCCAGAGTACTAGTATTTTCTGTCTTAATTGTTTAGGCTTCAGCAGAGCAGAGATACTTTAGACAAAATCGATCACTGTGGTGGAATGGAGAAAACATCCCCTGAATAAGTTCATGTTATAAAGAGATGCATCATAAAACGGCTGACAAAGAAGTGAGATTGATGGGTTGAACTGCACAGGTACCCAGACTGCAGCTCAGGAATTTCAGTATCTAAATCAAGGCTACAATTAATTGGAAAAAGATCACAATTGTTTATTTGCAAATATTCCATTCTACTTTGTTCTGTTCTGTTCTGCTATATTTTAATCAATTTAACGCAATAACAGCATAAATTCCCAGACTTACTCTCAGCGTAGCAAGAAATTCATCAAAATCAATTGTTCCACTGCCGTCTTTATCAAATATCTGGAAAAGCTCCTGAGCTTCTTCTTTATTGATCATCACAGCATAATTATGCAGTCCTCTCAGAAACTCATTGAAATCAAGAGTTCTGCTATTGTTATCATCAATAATCCTAAATGCTCTGTAGAAAACATGAAATTTGAGGAAAATGCATAGGAAAACATGGAGAATACTGCAGTGGTTAGTACAGTACTGGAGTAGAGAGGCACCTTACTGAGATAACATTTCCTCCTTGTTCTGTGTTCTGAGGTGGGGAAAAAAGAAATAAATAAAAAACCCTGACCAACAAACCACCCACACTTATTGGCAGTAGAGATTACTTGTTTAGATAGGGTGTATGAATATTACATGCCTGAAGTTAAATGAGGGAAAGGCTGCCATAGTGTTCCTGTTCATTATAGCCCTCCGCCCCTGCAAGATGCACATTTAAAAGAAGTTCCAAATTTAGATGGAGTTCCAGTTGGTCACCATCTAGATCCATTTGTGGTGTATGGGGCCTGGGAGGGATCTCAGGGTGTGATGCAACACCCGTTTCCTAGGGATGGGATTCTTGCAAAAAGTTTTTAGGTGCCTCCCCTAAACTAGACAGCTAATTACAGGACAGGACTATTACAACAAGGGCGTCATACCTAAAAGGGAAGGAAGCTTAAAATCTCCAGTGCTGAAATACTTAAGATAATTTTAGAAAACACCAAGGAGATATATATGGTTAATGTTCCCCTCTTTTCTCTGGCAGGGGTTGTTCTGGATGGACTTTCTCATGAGGGATTCACAGTCTTCAACCCTTCAAAAGGTGATCAGGTCAGTCCTGTGTCCCAAAAAAAGCCCCAGTGGCAGGCTCTGTGAGTTGTGGCATTTGTACTGAAATGAGAAAACTCAAGAAGACTTGAAGACTCAAGTTTTGGTTCCTAGGGTGTGATCCTCTTGCAGCTAAAATTATTAGGCTGAATAATGGGTCTGACATTTTGCTTACTCACCTGCCAAGTCCTTTGATGCCTGCAGATCCCCTTGCTAAACAGTGCAGGCGAAGTCTTTCTAAAGGGTTGGTGATTGTGGGCAGGCTTTTTTTTGCATTGATTGCCATCTCTCGGTCATGCCTTGCTGTGCCCATCTGGAAGAACAAAACAGTGATGTGGTGTGGATTCACATTCAGACACAGTGCTGAAACCTGCCTTAGTATACCAAGTATCCCAAATTCCTAACTTGCAAACTGCTGGTGGCAACTCTTTCACGAGGACCCATTTTGACCCTCTGTTTCCTTTTCCTTATAGCCTTCTATTAGAAAGGGAAATTGCCAATATAGGTCAGTGACCATGAAAGGAGGGCTCAGCCAACCACCCTGTGATTAATTCAGATGCAGACAGGAAACGGTGTGTAAAAATTCCTGCCTACAGTGTGAGAACACTGTGACAAGTGGTGGGTGCACTCAGGAGTGTGTGGCTCCCTCTGTGTCCACAGCATCCTTGCCAAGCCTCTTCCACTGGCCAGATTTGTAGCTGTCATTTGACCACAGGAAGACAAAAATTACCCCGGCTGGAGACCTTTGCCTGTGATTCACTTTTGTTCCACTGAGGTCCCGATTCTGCAGAGCAGAGATTTCTCCCATTGCATGTCTGAGCAGCAGCAGCCACCTACACATGACACCTACTGCTTTTTTAACACAACTGAAAAATAAATTAATACCTTAAACTTTCACAGTATTTAGCACCCCAGGACTTCACATCTGACATCAAAGGCCTTCCAGCTTCCCTCGGAGGAAAACAGTGGAATAAAAATAGGGAAAACCAGCTTGTGAGTGACTCTGCAGTGCTGCAACAGCGCCACCAAGAGAGGCGTGCCCAGGCTGGCAGAGACCCACGGCCTCTCCCACAGGGATTATTTGTGCCTAGCGCTATGAAAAGTGGAACTGCCTGTGTTGATATTTTGGGGCCACTGTGAATCCTGGGCACATGCTCAGTGCCAAGACTTCTGCCCCATAGCCTGGCTGATGGGTCTGCAGCAGGCCATGAAGACTCCCAAAATATTTTCCAGCCTTTCAAGCATCATAGGATAAGGGCACACAAGAGTCACAGAAGTTACAGCTCTAGACTCAGAGGGCAACTGGTGCTCTGCTGAGGCCATGCTGGGATGAGGAGATGAAGCTGAGCAGCCCTGTGAGGCACTGTCTGTGCACGTGACACTTCCAATCCCATTGTGATTCCATGTGCAGAAGTGTGAATTGAAATGACCAGACAAAACTTCTAAGAAAAATGGAATTAAACTATTTCATCTTAATTGTTCAGCCACTCCCGTTTACAGAGCATTGGCTATGACTGCTGGTAATGCCAAATATGCTGAATTTTATAACCATGTTAGATTACTCCAGCTGGGCTTGCAAAACCAGAAAAAAATTAGTTTTGTACTCCCCAAATGGTTTCAGTACTAGCTTAATGTAGAAGTCTAGAGAAGTAAAATACAGAGCATTTTGGCCTTTGCTTCAGACAGAGCAAGCAAAGTTCTTCTGGGAACTCATTAACCAGTGATCAGGAAGATCTCACAGCTGTGTAAGATCAGCAGCCAAAAATGTTTTTCACAAACAATGACCTGTCCTTAAAGGGGAAATGTTTAGCTGGAAAGACTTTAAAATACAATGAGGTTACAGAAATACAGTGCAAACTATATTTATATTACATAATAATGTACTATTGCTTATATATAATGTATAGCAACACTACATCTACATACAGAGTACATGATGCAAGTGTATCATTGTGCAGTGTGAGTCTCTCACACTATGTTATGTCATTATGGATTTCTATAAATACTGAGACCAACAAGGACATAATTAATCTCTACTGCACACTACAAAAATCTACACAAACACACACCCCATGAAAAGAGTCAGGCATCTCCTTGCTTCTGGATCAGCGGAGGAATTTCCAGAATACTGCCATGTGCATCAAATAGTCATTGCAATAATACTCATGAACTGAGCATATGGAGGGATAATCTGATTGGTTATCTGTTATGATCTCTTGAACCTCAATAAAAGCCACTGAAACTGGCCAATTTTCTGTAATTTCTGCAGTAAGAATAAAAGCATTTCTGCCTCAGAACTCACCATCTCTAGGCTAAGTTGTTCCAGCACTAAATAATTTTTCTTTTAATATATACTGTTTCTAGTCTGAATCTCCATCATATTAGATGCTGGTTTACTCTCTTTTACAAGATTAAAGAGCCACCTATTAAAAATGTGTCCAGGTGTCCTGAAGGTCCCTTTTAAACTCACTTTTGCTTAGTAACTAGGCATAGCTCAAGATTCCTGGTACAAAATGGATTTCCAGATGTCAGGTAATTCTGTTATTGCTCTTCAACTTTTCAATTTTTTCCCAGTGTTCTTTCTGAAATGGGTCAGCGCAGTCCAGTAATCTCACTAATATCATGTCTCCCCAAATATGATGGTTAAAACCACTAATAGTAAATATTTCTGCTGCTCTTTGCAAATCTCTATAACTTGACTAACTAAATCACCAACAACAAGTTTCTATACAAAACTCAGCAATTAAAGTCTGTTTGCGAAGTAATTGAGTTTTCACATCACACTAAAGCCTCTTAAATAAAGCCTGTGCCTCATGGCAGTAAGCATTGAATAACACTTTTTGTATGTCCAGAAAATACAGAAAACCAGTTAAATATAAAACCTGCGACAAGCAAGCATGGCCCATAGTGACACTTATATCACTTTCCTGTTTCTGTTGGCTGCAGGCTTAAGTTTGAGGTAAACCCTTCCTAGGCTATATTGTAAGAAAAGAGATTTCAAATCAGTGCAAGGAGGGCGGCATCACAGTAATTCACATGCTCTTTCCTCCCCTTTCATTTTGCTCTTGCTCCTTTCTGAATAATGTGAAGTAATTAAAGATGCAGTCAGGGCTTGTTGAGTATAACCATTCTCTGCATAGTGTACAAATGTGTTACATCTTAATACCATTAATAAAACAAGAACAGGTCATAAAAGTAATTCCAAATGGTTTTAATTTGTGTATCTCATCCAAGACCATCAGGTATCTCCCTCAGTGAAATTAACCAGCAGTGTTTATTTTAATTTCGAATGCTGGAGAGTTTTGTTTTAACAGCCTAGGCTATGATCAATTACCCCAAGCTGTCAGCATTGTTTGTTTCTATAGGTGATGTTGTGTTGTGCAGGCCAAACGAAACTGATTGCATTTATTCCTAGCAAATACAAGACCTTAAATTTTGGATTGGATTTTTCCAGAAGAATCTTGTGCTGTTCAGCAGCCAGATGCCTTTACATTCCTCTGTGCCTGAGAATTAAACTTGGACAGAGTCAGATTCAGTCTAAGCTCTGCAACATTTGTTTAGATATTGTCCTTCAGCTGAGCCCACCCAAGAGCCTCCTATGAAAATCCTAAAAGCCACTGCAGTGGAACAGACAGAGTCCCATCTGGATTGCCCAGGCTCTGAAAGCCCCTGAGCTGGCCAAAGACAGGAGTGGCACACCACCCACCCCAGAGCAGAGGATCTCAGGATCTAAGGACAAATTAAACCGATTGCATGCATTTAGTTTACTTCTTATAATTTCATTGAATCGTTAAAAGCACAAAAGCTGCAGGAGTATTTGACAACTGTCTAAACACCTCCTTAAAAATTCCCAGCCTCACTGACCCCTCTGCAGCAGCCTCCCATGTCTCTCTCCATCGTGACCAGCTTCATCCAGCTTCAACCTTCTGACAGGTGGACATTACTGCAATTGCTCTTTTGCATATATACATATACATTTATAAATACATGTGTATATTTATATATCTAAATAAAAATAATATTTTTAAAAATTAGATTTAAAAATTAGATTTAATTGAAATTAATTAAACTACTCTTGGTTGATCAGAAAAACTTACTGTGAGGTAGCAAACAGGAAAAAAAAAATCCTTTACGTGCAATGTTTTTCTGAACCTGGGATTTCCACTCAGGGCTGGAAGCTTGGATAGTGTTGTGCTTCCTGGCTCAGGCAACAAGTTCAGGTGACAATGGGCCACAGCCTCACTGCACAGCTTCCTTATCCATCTCGTTTTACCTGTTTACACACACGGCTGCCTTGGCCCCCCTTTTTTGGGAGGCCTGGAGTTTGCCAGCTGGTCTCCAAGGTGACACTGTAGGCTGTGGCTGGCCCAGCCTGCAATTACGCTGCTTCCCTGGACAATTGCTTTGGTGTTTGGAGAGCCTTTTCATTTTATTTCTTTTAAAAATAATTCCTTTTCTTCTTATCTTTGCCCACATGGGCTGGAGATCAGGGGAAAGTGGGAGACACCTTGTGCTGCCCCTTGCTGAGTGATGAGACTGAGGGAGAGTGGCTGTGGGAAAGTGCTGCATTGCATGGTTGTGTTTCTAGAACACGTTTCCCTGCTTTCATAGTTGATAGGGTTGAAAAAACTCTCTGGTTCAATTGTTTACTGCAAACATAGTAGAAACATATAAGTAAAAGACTGTCAGTTGTGGTTCACAAAGAAAAAAACCCCTCACCAGCGTATATTTTTTCCCTGATGATTAATTGCCACTTTGAAGACCTGCTGGTGGTTAGAACCTCTGGGGAGATGCTGAGCTTGTGTTCATTTGTAGCAAGAAGAAAGCTGAAAAGGTTAAACACCCATATGATGAGGAAAAATTGCTCTCTGCCTAGACACAGCTATTAGCAACTTGGTCTGCAGAAGGTCACAAACATTGTCAGTAAGATAATGTACCCCTTTGGTAGGGAATCAAGATGTTGTTAGATTCCTTAGGGGGATGAAATAGCCTGTGTGTGTTCCTTGGCCCTCTGGGGCAGCAGCAGCAAGGTGAACATGTAAGATCAAGGCTGATGGCAAAGGCAGCAGAAGTCAGTGTGAGAGCACGTGGGAAATGAAGGGAGAGCCCTGTTCTGGCCATGGATGAAACACTGAGCAAGAACAAAAAAGTCGCTTCCTGGCAAAAGCAGAAAATTATTTTAGGCAATTGCTAGACTAATACCACTTGCATCCTGGCAGGCTGCTTATTGCTTATCTCTCATCAACAGGTACTTCCTGGTACTAAACCAAAGCTTGTGCAAGACTTAGAATATTCTTTTATATCTCTCATGTGGCAGCTGATTGCACATTAATGCACAAGCAGGGAACAAGGCTAATTTAATCATTCACTGATTCAAAAATACTGCCTTTGTGAAAATGTAACATCCTTCCATCCACTATCTTTTTTTCGTGAATTGATCTCCAGAGACCTTCTGGGAATGCAGAAGAGATAAAGGGCTATGAACATTATCTGGGCTGCTGCCGGGTCACACACTCTGCTAAGAAAAAACAGAGGCACTGAGGGCCAGAAAAATGGTTTTCACTGAACAAGTTGGTCCTTGGAATTCAGCCTCCCACCCTAATAAAGAAATTCTTCAAGTGCTGAATTTGCATTGACTTTCAGAGGTTTGCAGCAGATTGAAACAACAGGGGTGGGCTCTTGAAAGCAAAAAAAAAAAAAAAAAAAAAAAAAAGTTCATTCAATATCTGGATACTCAGCTGCATTCTGTTGCCTTTTCTTCCCTCTGCCAGTGAGCCCAGGGACACACAGAAACACATGGATATTTACTCTACACTCCTCTGGAAACTGGACTGGGCCATTTCTGGCACAGTCCAGCTAATGACATTGGTTAATGGCTTACCAATCTGAAAAATTATTAACAGGCTTTCAGGTGTCTCAGATTACATCAGGATGTGATGAAATTTATTTGGTTGTACCTGCTCTGTCACTGTGCACAGAGCTGTAAGCAGAGTTCAGTGAATTCAGAATTTATCATAAAGGATATAGGGATTTCATCAGAACTCTGACATTTTTCCTCATCATTTTCTAACTAGCACTGAATATAGGCATACCTAGTAGATTGGTTTTTTTTTCTGAACAGCCTGGGCTGTCTGCTCAGTTTGTAGTTCAGCACTGGACTGAATTAACTAAAGAAAATATACTATGAGGCCTAATGTGTTCTATAAAGTCATGACAGAGTCAATTTAAGTCAATTGAAGTTTCTAAAAATTCAGATTTTGTGTTGAATTTAGGCAGGAGGGAAGGTATAATTCATTATGAACTTTATAAGAAGTGTCTCAAAAAAAAGTGGCCCTTTAGTTTACAAGTTTTAGCACTGTTTCTTAATCTGCCACCTGTGACCATTGTTGTGGAGAAGATCTTCAGCTATAAGAATAACAGATATGAGCATATCTGCTTGTCGTTGGTAGAAAAATCAGCAGGGTTGTTTGTGTGGAATACAGATTAAAAAAAAATAGCAAGCATGAAGTCCCAGAACACTATGTAGCAGAGATGGATAAATCAGGATTTACGGGATAAACCTCTGTGTTTTTTTCCTGCCATTAAAATTAAGAAAATTTCACATATACTAAAAAAGAAACCCGTGTGGTAAGTACATTGTCAAGGGGAAAGTATTCTGATTTTAAACCAAGATGTAATCCAATTAAATTACAGAATCACAGAATGGTTTGTATTGGAAGGAACCTTACAGATCATCTAGTTCCAAACACAACTGAACTCTGACTCTAAATAAAATGCTCTTATATCCAAAAATGCCGTCTCCCTGTGTGGTTTGGAGTTATCCAGCTGAAATTAATTGTCTGCTCTCCAGAGCAGACACAGCTGGCACATGCAGACTGCGCTCATGCTACTGAGCTGATTCCCTAGAGAGCGGTCACCACCACCCTGCCTGCTGGGTGCTGGCCCCAGAGCAGCCCTGTCACAGAGCCCCAGCCCGGTCCCCACGGGGGTCTGACCCTCACCCCACCCCTCTGCACTGAGAGGCATTTCCAGCCCAAACGGTGCACACTGCCAGCAGCGCCTGCGTGATGGATTGCTCTGCCTGGCCACACAGCTACAGCATTCCTAACCAGTGCCTTTAATTGCCTTTTCCCCTTGCTCTTGGGAAGCACAAGCAGGTTTTGTTTTTTAATGCTATGTCAGGTGCTAAATGCACTTGACAAGGTTTTTTGAAGGTGATTTGAGACCAGGAGCATTCCAGAAAAAGAGGCAGTTAACTTTAAAATTTTTCTTTTCTTGAAAATCTACAACAAATCTGTTTCCAGTTGGAGAATGGAAAATGAAAACACTAGATATTTCAGTTTTTAAGAAGTTAAGTAACTGATGTTTACTAGAAATTGATTATTTTTATCTTGTGCCTTGAAATAATGTCAATTTAAGTTCTTGAATATTTCAGGCCAAATAGAAAAAAAACAATGTTGTGGGTGTTAGGGTTTGTTTTTTTTTTTTTTATTCTACTGCATTTCTCAAAAATTTTGGCACTTTTCTGTCAACCACAGTGAAACAATGTGATGGACATGCATGAGAAACTTCTGTGCTCAACCCTCTCTTTTGTCCACAGAAGAAAACAGTTAAATTGCCCCAGCATTTATTAGGATCAAATACCTTTTGATGCTGAAAAGCTGTCCTTAATCATTGCAAAGTGGGGGAAGTAGCAAAGAATAGAACAAGAACAGTCTGCAGCTTGCTTCAACAACAACCAGAACAATCTGTCCTCACTGAAGGGGGCAAAGAGGAGGGAGCCAAAACCAGAGAGGAGAAGGTTTCAGCAAGCTGTTCTTCAGAGAGGCCTCCCTAAAGGCGGTCACCACGTGCTGGAATGTCCTGGGGAAGGAAGAGTGGTTGTGAAGTGTGCTTTTGGCACAGGCATATGTCAAGCGGGGGAGTCTTGATCGTTTTTTTACAACCCTGCTAGTCCTCTGAATAGTGGATTTTTACAGTTGTCTGGGACCATGCCAGCAGCACTAGGTAGGAGAGGAAAAGGTGGTGGGAAGTAATGTCAGTAGTCATACAGGAGAGGGCAGAGCCAGGCCAGGCACTGCTGCAGGAGGATCTGGAGGGGGCGGTGAGGGGGGAGCTGTGTTGGCTGCCAGGGCAGGGAACTCTGTGCTTGCCAGCCCGTGGAGCCAAACTGACTGCAGCTATGACTTCAGCCTGTGTGGTATCATTGCTTAAACAACCACAAATGGTATGTATTCTTTTCTTTTTATTCACTGGAGCTTCCTCTCTAAATTATCAGGAACTGTTTTGGTTCCTGACTTCAGAAATGTACTGGTGGTATGCGAGCTGAATGCTTTTCCCAGCCAGGAACCAGGGCCTGCTTGACATAGCAGCAAATTCAGCACTCAGCTTGCTGGGGACACTCATCAGCACGGCTGATGATACACAATCAGTCTAGGAGGGCTTTGTGGTGTCCCAGAGCCCCTTCTCTCCACGGCCTCTGCATTTCAGAACTGACTCCTGCCACCCAGAGCATGAGCTATTGCCAGGCTCCTCTGCACAGCAGGCCTGTGCCAGGCTGCCACCTTGGCACAGGAGCTGCTGTTGCCTCAGTCAAGGTTTCTTTTCTCTGTGTGTGAATAAGAGACTCAGGGATGAGTCAGCAGATAGAAGAGACAGTCAGGTCTCAAAACAGATGAATGCATCCTCACTTATAAATAAGGGCAGGAAGGAAAGAGGTGATGTGGTTGTAAAAGTCCCACAAGAGTGTCTCTGCCAACAGGCTTGCCAACTTTGCAACGGGGGCAGATTTGCTGGGACACACGACAAAAGCCTGAGAAAGAGGAGAGGTATGGGATGGCTCTAACATTTTCCAGCACTGGAAACAGCAGTGCTGGCAACCAGGTCAAGTGCCTGCATAGCACAGATACACATGCCCAAGAAGAACAGGAGACAAAAGTCTAAGCATGGTCTTCAGAGTGACAGAATCACAGAATCATCAAGGTTGGAGGAGGCCTTCAAGATCATTAAGTGCAGCTGTCAACCCAGCACCACAAAAATAATCTCTAAACATATTCCCAAATGCCACATTCAGATACCTCTTGAACACTTCCAGAGATGACTCTGCTACCTCTCTGGGCAATTTATTCCAATGCCTGACCACTCTTTCAGAAAAAAATATTTTTCCTAATATCTAGTATGAAACTTCCCTGCATAACTTAACACTATTTCTTCTTATCCTTTGGCTTGAGACATGGCAGAAGAGACTGACTCCCACTTGGCTACATCCTCCTTTAAGGGAATTGCAGAGAGTGATATAGTCTCCCTTGACTCTCCTTTTCTGCAAGCTAAACACACCCGAGATCCCTCAGCTGCTCCTCATCAGATTTGTGCTCCAGACCTTTCTCCAGTTATGTTTCCCTTCCCTGAACTCTCTCCAGCACCTCAATGTCCTTTCAGAAGTGAATGTCCCAGAACTGAATCCAGGGTTCAAGGTATGGTGCCCAGCACAGAGGAACAGTCACACCATTGCTGATCCAGGCCAGGATGCCATTGGCTTTCTTGGCCACCTGGGCACACACTGGCAAACTCCTCATTTCTTCCCATTTGCCCTGGTAGAGAAGCCAGATTTAAAGATTTGTAGTTCCAGGCTAGGTCATTAGGCTTTCTGAGCATTCTAACTTTCAGCCTTGGTGGAATTAAAATTTCTTAGCACCCCTTCCAATTTCATAAGTCTCTAAAATTTAGATCTCTGGATAAGTGTCTCTCTTAAAATGAGTGCATGCATTCCCTGCCTGAACAGTGGACATGTGTAGGTGGTGTCTTTGGCACATTCCAGGCAAGCCCAAGGGAGTTTGGGGTCAACCTCCCCCAAAGCTCCCAAGGGAGCAAATGTCTCCCAGGGACATTCACAATGCCCAGCAGAGGGACGGGGACCACATCCCAGTGCATCAATGTGATATTTTTTCAAGAAAGGACACCAGAAGCTGAAGAATTAAAGTCTGAAGGCTGAAGATTCTGACTTGTTTAATACATTCCTTGTTTATGTCTTCAGCATGCATGATGGATGAAGAGAGTCTCTTGGCTTCATGAGAGCAAAGTCCTGCTTTGTGGAACCTCTTTTCCTTCTACAACAGGGGAGCCCACCTAGCTGATCAAAAGAAGCCAATTGATATAACCTTTTCAGATTTCAGCAGAGCTTTTGATAATGTCTCTGAAGATCCTTCTGGACAAAATGTCCAGCTCACAGCTGGATAAACACATCCTGTGATATGTGAGCACCTGGCTCATGGGTGGGGCACAAAGGGTTACAGTGACATCAGGCTGGTAACCTGTCACTAGTGGGGTTCCACAGGGCTCCATCCTCTGCCCTGTGTTATTCAACACCTTTATAAATATTTGGAAACAGGACTGGAACGGAGGCTAAGCCAGTTCACAGATGACACAAAACTGGGAGGAGCTGTTGACTCCCTTGAGGGCAGAGGCCCTGGACAAATGAGAGCACTGGGCAATCACCAACTGCATGAAGCTCAGCAAGGGGAAGGGCTGGCCTCTGCACCTGGGCCAGGACAGCCCTGCATGAACACACAGACTGGGGAAGGAGGTGCTGGAGAGCAGTGCCATGGAAAGGGACCTGGGGCTCCTGGTCAATGGGGAGCTGAACAGGAGCCAGCAGTGCCCTGGCAGCCAGGAGGGCCGGCCCTGCCCTGGGGGCATCAGGCACAGCATCACCAGCCGGGCAAGGGAGGGGATTGTCCTGCTCTGCTCTGAGCTGGGGCGGCCTCACCTCGGGTGCTGGGGCACCTTTGGGTGCCACAGAGTAAGAAAGACGTGAAACCATTAGAGAGTGTCCAAAGGAGGGCAGTGAGGGTGGTGAAGGGTCTGGATAGAAAGCCATGTGAGGATTGGCTGAGGTCTTTTGGGCTGTTCAACCTGGAAGAGACTGAGGACTCCTCACTGCAGCTACAACTCCCACATGAGGGGAAGAGGAGGGGCAGGCACTGATCTCTGCTCTGTGTGACAGTGACAGGAGCTGAGGGAATGGCCTGAAGTTGTGTCAGGGGAGGTTTAGGCTAGATATCAGGAAAAATATTTTCACCCAGAGGGTGTTTGGGCACAGCAACAGCTCCCCAGGGCAGTGCTCACAGCACCAGCCTGACAGAGGTCAAGAAGTATTTGGGCAGTTCTCTCAGGCCCATGGTGTGACTCTTGGGATGTCCTGTACAGGCCCACGAGCTGGACTAGATGATCATGATAGGTGCCTTCCAACTCATCATATTCTGTTCTATGATTTTATTACTTTAAGACATAGAAGAGCAATGGAAAGGTAAGCATAATCCTAAAAAAAAAGGACAAAAAGTAAGTGTATTGCAATTGTATTACTAATATGACTATTGACACTTTTAACCATATTGCAATTTTAACTGCCTTGGGGTTTTTTTTTTTTTCTCTATCAGATTTGGATTAAAGATAACATACTCTGCAGATCTCAATTAACAATAAAATCGTGGCTTTACTTTCATGTAAGAAGTTCTTTCTTTTTGCCCATAAACAAGACCTTGAACATAAAGCAGGAGAGAGGAGTATGAGGTCCTCTTCAAACTCAGCTCCTAGCAGGGGGCCAAAAGGCAGTCTGTAGCATTTCTCCTGCTCTTTCTGAGGTAAGTGACACATTTTGCCAGCTGTGAACTGCTTTAATGGGAAGTTAGACTGTTATGTTGTGTATCATTATTTTCACACCCACAGAGCTGAGGTCTGTCTCAGCAGTGAGATTGCTTTGCCCCTCCCTGTTACCGTTTCCTTTGAAATGGGATGGTGGTTTTCTTCTTAGCTGGGAAGTTAGGGACGTGATATCTCTCTCTCTCTCTATGGACTGCAGGGTAATGATGTCTTCATGTAGGCCTCTCACTTGACCCTGTTTAGCAGATAATCAAGAATGATTTTAAACAGAGATGGTAATATGTCTTGGTGATGCCCAGCAGATTTTGACATCAGTTATTTGGATCATCCACCACAGACCCTCCTGTCCAACCTGTGAGGGAACATGCCCCATCTGTGACTTAATCTTTCTTGCACACCAGCCAGAAAGCTTCTAGCTGACCTTTAGTCTAGCAACTGCCAGGAGCAACAAAATATATGTTAAATTCTCCAAATGCACCCAAGGCTTTCTTTTATAAATCACTTTTTCTTGTCTAGCAGCAGGCTGGGTGGGAGCCACCAGGAGCAGGAGAGCATTGTTCCCAGGCCATCATTCATGCTCTCATCTTGTACAGAGCAGTAGAAATCTGTGTGGTTTGTGTGGGAAGGGACCAAGGAGGATTCAACAGTGGCACAGTGACACATTCTACAGGGACATGCTGCAGAGGGCATCAAACAGGGAAATGCAGAGAAGTAGGCACACTCCATGCTGCAGAAATGGTAGCAGGGCTCCCCAAACGTTTCAAAATCCATTTGCCTAATTACAACATGTTACAGACCCTGGTGTGGTTCAAGATCTTTTCCACTACTCATAACTTTACTCCCTAGCAAAGTTTCTGATGATTTTAGAAGTGTAGCATCTAATCTGTGTTTAGGCCTGAGACAACAGAAATGAAGTGCCTGGTATCTGTATTGCTCCTTAAAGTTAGTCACCCAGTCCCTAGCCCTTCACATGTGTGAAAATTCTTGTCTTGTTGTGCATCTCCATTACAGACACTGATATTGATGGGCATCCTGCCACAGCAAAAACCAGTAGCAGCTACCAGGACTCAATTATTGTAGGATACTGCCACAAGTCAGCATTTAAGTGTTTGCAAGCTACTTTGTCTGTCTAAAGGCTTATCCTTTAAAAAAAAAAAAAAAAGTCATATTGTCTCAAATGGATTCATGCTAGTGAAAAATTTAGTTCAGACATGTGAACAAGAAACCAGACTACAACTACTGTCATGTTTCTGATACACCATTTCTGCATTTGAGGCCAGATAATGCTATCAAGAATTTGCTAACATTATCTACCCAGAAATTGCATAATCTGGTATGTTTGTTATCTGCAGGGGTAAGTCACTATCTTCTGATGGATGAAACCTCACAAGTTTCTGTACAAACAGTCATACCACCCGGATGCCACCAAAGATGGCTGTTTCGATGATGCCAAGAAGAAAAAAAAAAAAAACAAACTAAAACGCCCACTCAAAACCAATAAAAAACAGCTTACAAAAAGTAACAAAACATTTCTTAGAATAGACTATTACAAGACAAATGTTCATTCTAATTATAGTATAAATATTATGTAAGCTCTAAGAGTGGCGCGTTCAGTCCACCACCAGTTGTGTCTGCCAAGGACAGAGGCTGCAGTGCTGTGCTGCAGTCCACGACATGCAGCTTCCTGGAGCGTAAGAGGCTCCTCCGAGCAGAAACTCCAGTGTGGGAGTCCAGCTTTTCTGCTGACATGGCTCCCTGCCTGCACTGACCTGGCACAGCCCTGTCCTGCCATCTCCAGAAAGGCATTCAGCAGCAAGAAAGAAGGTGGTTTTGGCTGCTTTCAGCAATGCTTTGGCACAAACGTCAGGTAAACACTCCTAACTGCGCTGTCACACCGGTCCCTTGTTGCCTATAAGGTACCAGACCTCATCTTAAGAAAAACAGAGGGCACTGGACCTTGGGAAAATTTGGAGCTCCAGCCATATATTGCAGCATTTGTCATTACATGACACAAAACTGTGCTTGTTTCTTAGTTAGGGACTAAGGGTAAAGTGGGAGGATGAGGACTGAGTGGCTTTGCCCCCAAGCAGTGGGTCTTTCTGAGAGGTTTGGTGCCCCACCTCTTCTCCTACAGACATTGTCACAAATGTGATTCAAATCACAACAAACTGAACTCTCTGCCTCCTTTTACCCCAAAGTGGTGGGAAAGCATTTGTTACTTATTCCTTGTTTGTGAAGAAAAGATTAATTTCAGCCTCTGAAGAATCCACAGGAAAAAAGGCAGTATATGAAAATGTTTTGCACTTGAAAATACTGGAACTATCATGGGAGTTGAAATGGAAGTAGTCAAGTCCCTGGCAAGGTAATAACGACTCTGATTGCCAGGACTGCAGTGATGTATATAAAAAAGGGTTTTCCAGCAGCACTGACAGGTTTGTGGAGGACAGGTACCCTGTCATTACTGTTGTAATGTACAGTTCCTTAAGCAGCTTGGGTTATCTGCAAAGCCCATCTCCATTCCTCACAGTCCCTGACAGTGGCTTATAAATAACAGTCTTTCTAAATAGTGAAGTAAGGCTGCAAAAGTGGAAGTTAACTCTTCCTTCCCCATGCACGTCCAATTCTTTACCATGTTATTCCTAGTCAAAGCTAATGCAGCCAGATAAAACAGATTTTAGACAAACTCATTCAGGGATTTAAGTCCCGCAGTTTCAAATCCAGGTATACCCCTGGTGGATCTTGTACTTTGAATAAAACACAAAACATTCCTAGGTATGAAATCCAGGTCAGTGTAGTTTTTTATCTATCATCAACATTTCAACAGTTTGCTACCCAAACTGAGGCATGTGGAAAGAAAAGAAAGCACATAAAGCAATACATCTCTTCCATTTTTTTTTCTCAAAGTTTTGGATTTTTGCTTGGCATGTCCCTGGTCATCAACATGAGAAATCTTCTGTAGTTTGAATGGATAAGGCATCAGTCCCCTGCCTTAATGTTTAGCTCAGGACCCAGGGAACACACTGGGAGCAGCCCTTGGAGGGTACAAGGCTTCTTTGCAAAGTTTACAAAGCACTCAATTCATTGAATATCTAGCCTAGGGACTTTCCTAGAAAAGTTTCCTGGAAAGGGATAATGTGTTAAGGGCTCCTGACATGGGAATTGTGAAATGTCACAGCTCACATCCAAACCCACTGAACTCCTTCTGCCAAAGAATTCAGCCCTTCACTGTTGCAAGGGAGGGGAAGGAGGTCCTCTTGAACAATTCTGCTCTAGACTTGTGGAGACTGTTCTGAAAGGGGCTTTTCAATTGATGAGGAAGATGAAAGGATCGCTACACTGAGCTCAGGGGTTTAGTGAGTCTTATAGAATATTCAGTAAGTTTCTCACTGAGCACCTGCTGTGGACAGCTAGTTAGCTGTACACATAGACAGGTATTTAAATAGACCTTTATCATTGGCACAATCTGTTGTGTAGAGTTTTTGAAGGCTGTCCATGGTTTTCTGGAACGCAGGACTTTGCCTCACGTGAATGCCAAGGTTATTTCAAACACAGGGATACTTACCATAACTGGGGTCTCTTGGAAAGCAGCCCACAGTTTCCTATTGCAAGGAAAGCAGCAAGCAGTCCAGAGGGGTGTGTGGTGGTGTGGGATGGAAGTGGCAGTGTTTGGGTGGGACAATCACACATGCAGCTGACAAAGAGGCTGCTGAAACAAGGTATGTGCTCCTGCTCTAAGCAGACATGCTCTGAAAGAAATTTAATCTTCAAGTATGCATTGAAGAGGTAAAAGGAATAAAAGATATTTTCTATTCTTCAAGGATATTTTTTATTCTTTTCAAAAGGATTAATTGAGGAGTTAGCTAACTTCATTAACTTTTAAACTATTAAAATTTAAAGAATTCACAATTTATAGATTTGACAAGGAAGTAGCAATTAAAATGTACAAAAGCAATAGAACCCAAGTAAAGAGCCTTGCTTTTCTTCCATTACAGATTGAAGTTCAGCACTCATGTGAGTTTTATTAATCAACTGGCATACCACCATTATGCACAAACACCTCAGTTCCTTGAAGGAGAATTTTGGCATAACATGGGTGATATTTTTAAATCCTTCCAGCTCTGCTGTAGAAAATTAAGGTGTGTGCTGTAGCAGAGTGCCCTACTGCAAGCCACAAGCTGGGATGGACGCTCCTGTGTCATGTGTCTCTGTAGTTCACCCCTACTTAGCTGGGGACAAGCTTCTCAAGCCATGCGAAGAAAAGTTTTTTGCATCTTTCTAGGATCACCAGAAAGTCAGGAACACAGCAAATTTGAAAATGTTGCCAAAGAAAGAAAATTTGTATCCAGCAGAAACTTGACTCTGCACAGGTTAAGAGTTGCTATGGTGCTCTTCCTGATTTTGTGGCAGAAGCCAAGGTGGAAGATAGCAGAGTTGGAGTTCTTGATTTTAAAGTAACCGAGAAATGAAAAGTATCTTGAGTGTAAGCATCCAAGGAAACAGCTTATGAATCTAATACTATACTGTTGGAACCCAAGAATAATATTGCAGACTGTGATATTTTATTGTTCTCTGCAAGTGCTAAAAGATTTCCAAGCAAAAAACAAAAGCTCAGATCTCTTCATTGTGACATTGAGCATACTTTTCTGTAGGGATACTGGTTTAGTATTTATCAGCATATCTACTCCAAAGTAAATGAAGTGTTTTAGATAAGCTCAAATTGCAACACTGAAAATTACAGCTCGGATCCCTTTGAAGGATCAACAAGCTATGGGCTCCAGTGGATAGAATCTATAGCTAATCTAATGACTGGTTTAATATCTGTCCTTTGTTCTAATGTACTAATGAGCTCAGTCAAGCCCATTAACAGTTCCCAGAGAAATAACCACCTAAGACATAGTTTGCTACTGCTGCTGACAAAGGCCTTCATTTCAATGACAGTAGAATCAAGCTTGTTAATTCTTATAGCTCATTAGTAATTATGACTCCTGGCAATTCCTAGAGCTCATTAGTGTTTTTGTTCCCAGTAAATTGTGATTGAATATCTGATTATATTTCAACAGCCTTTCAACAGGAAACAAGTTCGTCCCATTTTCTGGAAGTGTTTTTAAGGTTTTTATTTATTTCTATTTCTAAATAAATTCCAAATAATTCAGAACCAACAAAAGGGGTACACTCACCATAACTCATGCTGTCATCCCCTCTAGCAGAGGGCTTCCACCTCTGTGGGTACCTGGGACAGACTGCTGCCCTGAGCCTGCAGATCCCAGTTCTGTGATTCTACACTTGCTTGGCTACTGTTTTACACTTCATCAGTGTTCTTTAACTACAGTCTCTGCAATGTTTATTGCTCAGAGAAAACAAGTTTCTGGTGATCTGTGAAGCCCTTCTAAGCATTAGCTCAGAAGGCGTGACTCCCAGTGTCTCTGTCTTCCCAGTTCACCACTGAATTGTCCGAGAGGCAAAACAACAAGTATTTTATTTTGGTGCTCTGAATTGCATGAATACTCACACTCCCTCCAAATCACTTCCTCAATTTCCCTATGTCAGGAAATCCCTAACTTCAAGCCATGAACTGTGCTTGGGTTTAATACCAGAAATGAAAGGCAAAAGGTACAAGGTGTGGCACAGTACTAAGCCCAACAGAGGTTTTGGTCACTCCTCTGCAGTCAAAGCGACATATTCTTGGGCCTTAAGGGCCAGCAACCAGCATGTTGCTATCAGATTTCCTACAGAAAATACATGGTGAGGCTGGGAGCAGCAAAAGGTGATAAGCTCACCCCAGGAGCCAGCAGAACTCACACCTCCCTTCCCACCACAGCTCAAACACTCCCTTATGTTTCACTTTGCCTCTCAACATGCTTCCTGTGTCCTGTCTCTCTCTGCCCTAGGCTGGCTTAGCCTCATTCCTTTCCACACACAAGCTGTCTCTGAAGGGAGTGGTGCTATACCGCACTGGCTGCCATGGGCCTCATGCAACAGACTTGGTAGTTATTTTGTGAAACCTGGGCTTGAAAGCTGTTGCTTGCTCACTGAAATGTGTTGGAAGTTATACACCACTTCCACTTACCTTCATGATTCCCACAGATTTTTGTGATGGTGCACCCCCTGCCATTCCTTCCAAGGCTGCAGTGTGATCTGAGAAATGCTTGTTAGGCCTTTCCTTGGAAACACCACCTGGGCTCAGCTCTTTCTGAGCTTATCAGAAACAGTCTGTTCCCAGGAACTCCTAACAAGCTTGTTTTTCTCATGAGCAGCCTTGGAAAGCATCTCTCTGGCCTGAATGGCATAACATTCTGATTCTCACACTTTCAAAGAAAGTACCGACCCAAACTGTGGCCAGGATGAAACACTGTTGTGATTAAAGCCTTCTCTTTTGCAACCCTGTAAACAGCAGTCCAAGAGGCGGCCCACTGAGCTCTCCTGGAATGCAGCAGGCCTGTGACCAGCAATGTCCCTCCGAGGGGGACGCCTCTCAGAGCCAGCAAAACTCCAGGATTGCTATACCTGGATGATCACTGAACCACCATGCGTCCTAGGCCGACACCCTCACTCCTCAAGGCCCAGCCCTTTGCCCATTAGGAGACTCAAAAGCATCCAAAGTGAGTTTTTTCATCAAGCTCTGAGGGAGATTTTTCCACAGCAACCTTATCTTGCCCTGACTATGTCTGCCTGCATACCCTCTGCACATATGCTATGGCAAATCTGGAAGTTAGGTTAAGTTACAATTATAATTTAGGCTAAATGCTGGTAAGTGATTTCTCTGTTAGATTATTAAAGTGAAGCTATAAATTAAGGTATAAATTGTTAAATTGTAGGCCATATTCCTTTTCATCCTTGTTTACACTTTATCTAGACTGTTTGACACTTGTTTAAACAGTGTCTTTACACACACCCACACCCACACACACAGCCGTAGGCAGTTTTCAAATAATTTTTGTTTTGATTGTCTGGATTTTTTTGGTTTTGTTGTTGCTTGCTTTCCCTTGTTGTGCCTCAGTTGTCCATTGTAAGTAGAGTGAATCTTACTGATGCATTCATTGTGCTTTGTAGTTTAATATTAATTCTGACTTTTGCTCATGCCCTTGCTGGTGATTTTTTGGGTGATCTCAAGCACATTTGTTCAGGACTGATTTAAAACCAGCAAAATCTTCCAAAATAAAAAGCATGACTACAAATGCTTATGAAAGGAGCAGCCTCTGGGGAAAAGATGAACAGAGAATACACATGGAAAATTCTCAGCAGTATCCGGTCTTTATGAAGTTTACTTAGAATAGATGACCTTTCCTAAACTCTGGAAATTATTTTTTTGACTGTGGATGATTTAACTATAAGCATTCACTTAGATTGCAAAGGCTTAGCAGGTTTTCACAGACATGCCTAGGCACTGGCTCAGTTACAGCACAACATCTTGCCAAGCAACTCAAAACACACACTTTTAACTAGACATTTCTGTGGGAGGAACCTGAGAGCTTTTCTTGTGTTTGTGTGCAGCCCAGATTCATAAATCACTCCAATATCTGACCTCTGTTCATGAGCTGAATCTCTCTTTGCAGTCCAGGTCATGCTGCCTGTGGAGGGAAATTGTCTTCTCTCTCAGCTGGGCCCTGACCAACTTTGGCTTTTTGATAAAGCTCTCAAAAAATCCCAAAGGCAATTGCACATAATGAGCCAGCGCAGAATAAGATGCGAAAGACAGGATGTTTACGGAGAGAAAGGGTAAAGATCTTTATCACAGCATGCAGAGCAGAAACCAGGATGAACAAGCACCATGGCACTCTGCAGGTGGAGCTGCAGAGGGAAGGGTAGTTAAATCAGAAGTCTGGTAATTTCACAGTCAGGCAGATGGTATTTCAGAAGATGTAAAATCCACTGAACACTCAATGTAGTTCCATTAGCAACTGCTAACAACAAAACACCAGAATTTATATTCTTCTCTGAGAAAATAAAGATCTGACAACAAATAACTGAAAGTTTGTATTGAATAAGGACAATACCCATTAACTGAATTGCATAGATGGTAGACTGGTAGATTTAAGAGTAGTAACTTATCACTCTAAGTTCTGGAGGAAGAATGTGGCTGGTTAACTACCTGGAAAATGATTCACTTCCCTATTCAAACCACCTCTAAAAAAATATATACACAGATCACTCACAGAATCACAGAATAGTTTGTTTTGGAAGAACGTAAAGGTCATGTAGTTGCAACCTCACTGCTATGAATGTGAACACCTTCAGCTAGATCAGGTGCTCAGAGCACCCTCCAGCCTGATCTTGAAAGTTACAAGGGATGGGACATCCACCACCTCTCAGGGCAACTTGTGCCACTATCTCACCACTCACATTGTTAAATTCTTCTTTATATTTTACTTTAATCCACCCTCTTTCAGTTTAAAACCATTATCCCTTATAGGCTCTATCCTAGTTGTAAACCCCCCAGAAGTATTGAAAGGCTGCAGTGAGATCTCCCTGAAGCCTCCTCCTCTCCAGGCTGAACAAACTCAACACAGCCTTATGTCACAGAGGAGGTGCTTCAGCTCCCTGACTGTCTTTGCATCTCTCCTTTGTACTTGCTCCAACAGATCCATGGCCCTCTCATGCTGGGGACCACAGAGCTGGATGCAGCAGTGGTGGGTCTCACCAGAGCAGAGCCGAAGGGCAGAATCACCTCCCCCAACTTACAGACATAGTAAAATATTTAAATTTTAAAAAATTCTCTTCTTTCTTTACCTTTTTTTTTTTCTTTTCTGTAGGGAAGATAAAAGCAAAACACATGTAAGAATGAGAAAGATGGGATGGAGTCAATTCCTTTGCTGTGTCCATCTCCTCACAGCTGCAGTGGATCAGTCTCTTGCCTTCATTGTCCCCAGGGGCCTGGATGAACTAGAAGGAATTGTCCTAGTATGAGTTCTCACAAAAGAAGAAGAGATGTACAGACCCTACCTTTCATCCCACCTAATGCCCCACAGTGCCAAGTTAGTCCCAGAAGCACACAGTGTTCTCAGAGGTTTCCCTGACAACACCACGTATGCAGTACTCTTCTTGATTTCCTTTCTTAATCTGCCTTCAAGAAGATTCAAAGTGATAACCAAAACAAGGTTGGATTAGCTTCTAAAGTATGAATATACTTTTAATAAAAGAAAACTTCCACATGGAAAAAATAAATAGATCAAGTTTCTCTAAATGACTACTTTCAAAAACACCTCAGAGAAGTATGAATATCTAAAATACACCAGGGAAAATGTATTGCAGAAATGATTTATTTCATGCCAATTTAAGCATTTGATTATATATATTGTAACACACATTTCAAAAATATAATCCAGTAACAACAGTAATTCAGAACACTATAGAGAAAAATGTTTAACTCCGTGAATTTCAAAACAAGGTATTTATGCATACATACTTGTATCATAAGGCAAAAGAAGATAGTCTATCCATAAGCAGCACTCCTACAGCCTATCTTGATATACACTGGAGAATGGAGGCCTATGACTAAACCTATACTTACAAATGAATTCCCTTATCTTCCAGATGCCTCTACAGAAACACAATGTATTTCTATTGGAAATAATTATTTTCTACAGTGACAGCGAAAGTATCACTCTGAAACTACTAGTTCACAGGAATATGTCAAATATAACAACATCATCCTGAGGAAATAAGTGAAGCTGCATACTAAAACACACACATGCACACAAAAGCATGCTGAGGACTTCATTCCAATGCATTCTAAGAGAAACAAAGAATAAAGCTGATTGGGCTTATGATATGACCCAAACAGAGGGTATCGAATACAATGCAAAAAAATCAACAACAGCAATTAATGTATTTAAAAGGGATCAAATTCAACGTGCCTTTCTTTTTTTGGCTAGGAATGCTAAATTTCTGTTAACATAATCAAATGGTGTAGGAGTGTCTCAGCTTCAGATTAGACTACTTAATTAGAGGCACAGCTAGTGTTAGGTGGACTGCCATGAAGCAGTACATATTCCTGCAGAGCCTATTAGGGAAAAGGAATGTAAAAGTTTCAGAAAGTTTACAAGATTCACAACTAAGCTGCTCTGAAAAAAGTAACAATTTTTTGAATTTCAAAGAAAAATTAAAAAGCTAGGACACGCTATATCCCCTTAGTAATGTTATTGTTAATAATTAAGATGCACCTATATCTCTATAATGAACCAGTGAGATTTTTTTAAGAAGCTTCATAAAAAGTTTTCCTTCATAAAGTGTTCTCTATCTGGTATTATGAATGCCCCTCAGATTTCAAGTAATTAAAGCAATAATGAAAACTGAAACTAAATATAGTATTTTTCACATAGTATTTACAGTATTCCAAGACAAATTTAATAAAATACAAATTATCATAATTATAGAAAACCATAGTAATAATTTTTAATACTTCCTATGTAAAAATCATTGTTCATGTTATATTTTACAATAGCACGAAAAAATATTGAAAAGACAGCAGCTTTCTACCATTCCTGTTAACACTGTTAATGACTGCTTTACAAGTGCTTGATTGCAAAATAAAGTCAGATTACATACCATGATTTTTCCAGTAGTGTAATTTATAGAAGCATAAAGTTTCTTTTTTTCTTAACACTTTACTGTAGTTAAATAAGAAGCGATGTCGTCCTTTGCCCAAAGCAAACTATCACTATAAGCACAGATTAGAAGTTACATTATCTTTTACCTTCTCTCATAAATACACTGCCTCACTTCACAGCTGAGAGATGCACTCCTCCTTAGCTCAGTAGGGCACATATTTCCCAATAAATGTATCAAAATATGTATTAAGAAAAGGAGAACTACAAATCTAGTAGGAGTAATAAGTTTGACTACAGCTTTTTGCCTATCCATACTTTTTAAGAACTCCAACACTGAATAGGTACTGTTTTCACACTGCTTTTTGAAGCTCATTGTGACTTGCACACATTTTTTTCACTCATTTAAATCTTTGACAGGAAGACATTCAAATATTTGTACTTAACTTGGGTGGGATTTTTGGTGTTTTGGGGCTTTTTTTGGTGTTCACTGATAGAGAGAATACTGCAGAAATGATGGCAAGAAGTATACACTAACTGCTCAGCAATTCAGGAAGTGAAACAATAAAGATATATAAAATTTACATTCTTTAGCAGCAAATAAATATGACTCTATAAATACACTGACTGAAAAATACGTTAACACTCAGTTTCCAACAGCACAGTTTGCAAGGGAATTGTATTTAAATCACCTAATCTGTAGCATCAGAAGTGATGCAGGAACACTGTTAGTCTAGAATACAGTCACTGCTTAAACACATCAAAGCTAGTTTTAACTTCATTTAGCTGTAGGGCTACTAGGACTGGAGCTGTAGCAGGAAAGAACCCATCAAGATTTGCCACAATCTGTCTGAGAAGCACCATGGAATCCCAGAACAGTTTGGGTTGCAAGGGATCTGTAAAGGCCACCTAGTCCAGCCCTCCTGGTTAACCAGCACATCTTCAACTAGAACTGGGTGCTCTGAACCGTGTCCAGCCTGGGCTTGAACATTTCCAGGGACAGGGCATCCACAGCTCTCTGGAGAGGGGTAAATCCTTAGGGACACAGCCCCCAGCCAAGTTCTGCACTATTTGTACTAGCAGTAACCAAACTTGTTTGAAACTAGCTCAAGTGAACAGAAAATAATATTCTTCTATAGTTGTACATGACTATTTCTTTATTGAAAGTATTCCAGATTCAGTCATATGAACCCATAGTGAGTTTTCAAAACATACTTTAAATTAGGCAATAAATTGCATGTAATTAGAGCCTGGATAACTCCTGGTCAGCAATACATACAATGGAGGAAACCTGACTTCACTTATCAACTCCCTGTCTAACCATCCAGAGAGGATGTGACACCAGGCATTTCCAAGCACAATACAGAGAATTCTTTACAGCTTTTCAGAGCTCAAAAAGCAGCCACTGGTTCTCCCTTACTGCACTGCAATGTCAAAAACGTTCAGCGCGGAATGTCTATGCTAGAATCTGAAATCCCACTGCCATTAATTTATACAGTCAACTCTTCAAATTACTGTATTCCAATGAAATCTGCACTAGGGACTAGTTACCTGTTTTATATAAAACCTTGACCATGTTTCCTCTGAAAATTCTGTTTGCAGCCATTTCACTGAGAGGGGAAAAAACAGGCCCCAAGAAGGCTCAATCCCATTATCTGGTCACCAGGGAGGAGGTAAAGTTATTTCACAGATTTTCAGAAAACAGAAGCTCCTTGTAATAGCTTTTCTACTGGCTCTGATGAGATCCCTTTGAAGTGACATCTCAAGAGTTATATAAAGAGTTAGAATTTTATTTCTGCCACAGGTTTTCATAAATAAACTACTGATATAAATTTTTAAAACAGAAATATAGAGTCTAAGAACAGTCATATGGATGAGTGCCCAAGAACGTATACAACGCCTTTCATATAAGGATGAATTCAAGATAGTACTACTAAGTAGTTCAAAAATAAATTAAATAGGTGTTACCATAGAATTCCTAAAGAAATATCTGAATAAAGAGAGACTCATCTTTGCAACTTCCAGTCCCTGATAAGATTCAAGCCTAAGACTTGGAACAAGCTTTTACAAACACAAAGTACTCAAACTAAAAAGTGACCTCATATGAGTGGTCTGGAAATTGTATGAGCTTGAATGCCTGTGGGCATGGCTGACATTCACTGTATTCGCCTAAGAACAAAACTGACAATTATTGTATGTCTGCTAATTTATTAATATAATTATTTCTATACAAATAAAGATTTTTTTTCTCCTTCATAGTAACAATTCAGTGTTTCAAAACAGGCAGATCAATGTATTACAAATACCACTACTGTTACAACACATATACTAAAATCACAGGAGGTAGAGTTAGATCCCCATTAACAATTATTTGAGAAAACACAGACTATTGTTAAAAATTACTAGAATATGTCATTCATGAAAACTTACTTTTCAGAATAATTCATTCCTAGCTGCTTTAAGGATGTGTTTTTTAAGCATGATAAAGAATGTATGATAAAAACATGTTCTCTTTTAGTTTTCAACACAATTTTGCAAAAAGCATATAAGAAAGCTCCCAAGTGGCAAAGATTTCCAACAAAAACCAAAATGCTTTAAATTATTCAAATTTTCAAAGTTATCACAAATTTGACCACATCTTTTACCTTATGATTATATTTGAAAATTCATACAACTAACTATGGTTTAAAAATATGCCTACACTAATGAAATTAATGTGAAGCTTTTTTACACTGTTAATAATTGGCATTTTTGAATGGCAAAGTATTATTCTTTTTGTGACAACCTACTGCAAAATACAGGCACCTTAAAAACTGATACATATAATGCAACCAGGGTATTTAGAATATAAAAAGTGTTTACCATTACCTAGTCATGCTATGTATTTCCCTTCTTTTAAAGAAATAGTCTAGAGTTTGAAGCCGTGCCTGAGGTGCGTGCAAATTATCATGTTTCAGTATTTAATTCCATCTTCATAGTATATTTCTTTTACAGTTACAAAAACACTAGTGCCATGATTTTGAATCATTACATCTGTAAAGATCTTAAGCAGACATTGTATCTTCAATAATGTATTCCTGCTATTGCACATACGCTCATATGACAGTGACACTCAGGTCCATATTCAATTTCAACTATTTACACATGCTAAAATCATGTATCTGCTTATAATGTTGGAAAAGAAAAAATACAGCCTTTTCTGACCACCACACATCGCTCCAAAATTTATACCAAAAAGTTTCATGGAATCACAGAGTACCAGGATGGAAGGAACCTAAAGGGCTATCTGGGGACACTAAGCTGTGCGGTGCAGTTGATAGTGGAGGGAAGGGAAGCCATCCAGAAGGACCTGGACAGGCTTGAGAGATGTGTCTGTACAAAGCAAGGGCAAGGTCTTATACCTGGGTCATTGCAATCTCAGGCACAGCTTACAGGCTGGGCATGAGCAGCCCCAGAGCAGCTGTGCCCAGAAGGGCTTGGGGGTGCTGTGGGTGAGAGGCTGCACATGGCCCAGCCATGGCACTCCCAGCCCAGAGAGCCAAACGTGTCCTGGGCTGCACCCAGAGCCCCGTGGGCAGCAGGGCAGGGAGGGGATTCTGCCCCTCTGCTCTGCTCTGCTGAGACCCACCTGGAGCACTGCATCCAGCCCTGGGCTCCCAGCACAGGAACCACAGGGACCTGCTGGAGCCAGCACAGAGGGGGCCACCAGGTTGGTGAGAGGACTGGAGCACCTCCCTCAGTGAAGATCAGCTGAAAAAGTTGGGGCTTTTCAGCCTGGTGAAGAGAATGTTGTGTGGAGACCTCACAGGAAAAACCCTCCAGCGTCTGAAGGTGCCTAAAGGGAAGCTGGAGAGAGACTCTATATCAGGAAGTGTAGTGACAGGACAAGGGGAAATGGCTGAACATTTGAAGAAGACAGATTTAGATTAGATATGTAAAGAAACTCTTTACTGTACGGGTGGTGAGGCACTGGCACAGGTTGCCACACAGAACTTGCGGATGTCCCATCCTTGGGTGTGTTCAAGGCCAGGCTGGATGGAGGGCTGAGCAGCACTAGAAGGTGTCCCTGCCATGGCAGAGGGGCTTAGAAATTAGATGATCTTTAAGGTTCCTTCCAACCCAAACCATTCTGTGACTAACTTTCTCAGCAAAAGCATAGCTGATATAACTGCACTTTGGATACATCAATATGCTCTCACAGCATTGGTTAAAATACAAAATAAAAAATTCCAGAAAATCTGTTCCCCAAACTTAGACTGTTACAGTTCAAGTTGAGCCCTAGGTATATTAGTGAGTTTATCATCTATTAACTTTAAATAGTTTTCTCCTTTTGGTCATGACACAAAAGCCCACACTGATGCACAACAGTATCTACAACAGCAGAAGCATATTCCTATCACTAGAGGTGAAGTTATCATACACGTGCATTCCCAAAAGAGTTGTTCCTTCATGTTTTTTTTAAAGAGTCTTTGACGGTTCAGTGACATATTGCAAATGCAGTATTTTCCAAGCAATGAGTAGGAGCTAGATTTCCACTGAATTTTCTTTAGCTTTCATGAGCTTAGACATCATCAAATATTTTGCTTCGAGACATTGACAGATATCTTCCACCAGGCTGGTACCTGCAGAATGAATTTTAGAAGTGAAAAAGTGTCACAGGAAATAGAAAAATAAAGACCCTCTAAAGATCATCTAACTCTCACTGCAATCTTTCTCCTTGACTCTAGTGGATGATGAATTTGATGTTCTACTGAATTAGTATCCATAAGAATTTGAAAGACAGTCATTAAATTAAACCTCATGTGACCAAGAGAAACAGTTATATGAATACTGGGAGTCTTAAAGAACTGTTTCCTAAAACAAAGGAAAGAAGTTTGATGTTTTGGTTGAACAGGACCTTTTTAAAAATCCCAACTACACCAACAACTTAACAAATCAACAGAAACCCGAAACACAATAAATCCAAACAAACAAGGGCACCCATAAAGTAGCTGCAGGTGCTTAACAGTACATCTCATGGGGTATTCTTAGAAGAAGAATATCAAAGATAACGCCTGCATCAAACAAATGCCTGCATGCTTATTGGTAAAAGAGAAATTTCACAAATTGTTGATCAAACATATTTTTAGAAACACTTTAAAAGCACAAAGTCCAACACAGGCACAACGAAGCTACTTGCTGTAGTATCTAGTAAAATATGAATGAACACAAAGCCAGAACCTGGTATCCTAACTGCCCTTACAGTCCAAAAGTGTTCTATTTACTGCAGGAGCTCTAGTTTTGAAAACTAATGTTACATAAGCTACTTCTACATTAACTGAAATTCCATATGCAATTACTCTTGACTTATTACCTCCATTAAATGAAATGAAGGTTACTAGGCAAAGCCCAACTAAGCTTTGAAGCTCCTGATTTTCTTTTTAAAGAAGAAGTTTAGAAGTTTAGAATGTCTGTACTTTGCAAAGCATATATAGATTCCTGGAGACTTCTGACACTGTGCTTGAAAAGTATTTGCTCCAGAATAATTACATATGCATACTCCTGTTTATAGTAGACAATCCCTTTGACACTGCATGGAAGCCAACTGCTGACAGAAATTCTAGGGTAGCTCCTCTTTAAACTCGTGTGTTTAGAAACCCCCAAGTGCTCAAATGTGGTGACACGAGACTAAACCAGTTGTCTGAATCAACCTGTGAAACCTGGCAGTGCAATTTCACAGCATTCTTTACATGTTTCTGAGCTGGCATTTGTTATTGACATTACAGATAGAAGTCCACTGAAACAGTGACTTTCTGTGACTCTTTGTGATGGGGTAAAATAGTTTTAGCTGAAAACCAACAAATTATAAGTTTTTATATGTGAATTTTGTATTATTTGTCATTTCTACACTATATCCACCCCCCCACCCAAAAAAATCACCCATACAATGTATTGCTTGTTTCTTAAATGAAGCAGAGCTTAGCAGTTACATAAGGTACTCTGAGGCAATTTGGTGTTGCAGTCACAACCAGAGAATCACAAAATTCTCTACTACAGACAGAGCCACACAGTGCAGTCTGGTACTCTCTGTTCAGGAAGTTCAGATTTCAATTTACTTTAGTAGCTCCAAGATCTGATACCCAGCTGTATTCCTGCAGCGGATCCTGTAACATTCAGTTTTATTTCCTGCAGCCTTTTCATAATGGATTTTTTACTCGGAAATCAAGTGAGCTTTCTCCAGCTGAGCTTTGTAGGAAATCAGGGAAAACCTTACACTGCACCTCTGTCTCTTGAGGCATACACCTAGACCTGGCAGCTCAGTGTGCAGCTGCAGGCTGTGCCCTGGATGTCAGGAAATGGGAGCCCCAGGCAAGGTGCCAAGAACAACTAACAAAGGGCACAGGGACCTTTGGCCCAGCCAGTGGACTGGACACTCTGAGACTGTGCTGGAGCCAAGGGTTCAGCTGGAAGAGCCTGGAACACGGTGCACATGGGCTGTGAGGGTGTAAAAGCTCCGGGATTCTTTTGTTTGGGGTTCCTTCCTAGAGGCACCAATTCAAGCTGTTATGCTGTCACTGCACCATGATTAAAGGAACCAGGTATCTGGGACTCTGCTATGGGAAACCTATGGTTGAGCTGGAAAGGGAAAATTTTCTGACTGTGAGAGTGGGGTGAGTAGGGAGGGAAAGGGGGACTTGGTCCACCTGGTCCTTGGGTCACTGGAGCTGCCTGTGGTGAAGGGGCTTCAGTCCCAGCAGTGAAAGTCTGGGGTGGCACAATTTTGATCCCCTGCACCATGAATGGCCACAGATAGTCACACCAGGAATGTTTCCTCAACATGCACGTAATTCACTAGTTTTACATGCAGTGGTTTTCAAGTTATTCCATATATAACATTATATCCAGCTCAAATCTTATTCTGATGTTTCTAAAAACCTGGAACACCTTCAGGTTTTAATGGGTTTTAAAATTATTTCCTAATTATAGGGGAAAAGGAAGAAAGGAAAAAAGTTAGATGAAATTACAAACTTCGTTTACAAAACTGTTATTATGAAACATTTAATACAGCTGTCATAGGTCAGAAAACGGAAGACAACAGAAACTTTTAACTGGAAATTACAGAGAACATTCCTCACCTTCCTGAGTCCGATTCAAGGGGGTCATCATTAACAGAGTCTGCATTAAAATCCAAAGGTTCTGCATCCTGGAGGAGTTCTATTCTATCTCTTTCAGTTCTACCATTTGAACGGGTATACTTTGATAGTGCTGAATAAGTAAAAGGAGTGAAAGACACTTATTTGCTTTGTAAACAGCCTGAAGGGGTATGAAGACATTAAATCTAAAAAACCACTAAGAATAACAAAGCAATCTCATCCAAAGCAAAAGCACAATGATTTGGAGTAGATTTAATTTTAAACCAAACTTGCTCAAACTTGTAGTATTTCCATTTAGTATCTGCACAGAAATGCAACTACAACTTTTGCCCCTCCAGTAGGTTGAGATCTATCTTGCAAAGAATCATGGAAAATAAGAACCTACTGGCAGGCATTACTTTTAAATCATCCATTCATCCTCCCAGCTTCATGCTTTAACTAAGCTGTTCAGACTGGTTTTTTGTTTGCTTTTGTTTATTTTTTAAAAAATCAATCTCATGTGTTGTTTTGCAGTTCATTCTGTGACCTTCACTAGGTCAGTACCTATGTCTTGTTTTAAGGCTGGAATGCTACATGACAACATGATGAACATTAGAATGCAATTTCAGTTACTCTACCACTAAAAATCTGGATTTGTAACTTTGTACAGAGGAGAGGGAAATCTATCAGTATTTTCTTAAAAGCATATTCAAAGCTTCCCTCCTCCTCCTCCCCTTTTTCCTCCTTTTCCTTCAGTTTCATTTGACTTGTTGTTAGCTTACAAGAGTACAAAAATTACAGAAAAAAAAAATTCACATTCTGACAAACTTTTTTGGAAGTTTAAAGCATCCACAAAAAAAAGTATTTTGCTAATACACATTATTAAATGAATGTATGAACTTATGTGGTGTCACATTTGTTGGTCATCTGATTGCTCCATTATTCCAGTCTGAGACAGCTCATTTGCAAGCAGAAGAGGTGAATTTTAAGATTTACAACACCCAACTTCAAGTGCATAATGAAGTTTCATTGTCGACAAGTGCTAGCCTAATGGCAATCATTATATATCCCATAAGATCAAGTAATTGGTCTGAAGAATAGTAAGAACCTCCGATCCCAACTTTGGAGATGGAAAGAAATACAGTACTCTTTTGAGTGCCTTAAATGGCAAGGTGACACTGAGCCACAAAAGTGAACATTATCGGCACAGCATCTAAGACAAAAAGCAGAATATTTGAAACTACTTTCACAGCCAGTGTTGAGAAGAAAATGTACTGAAACAAAACAAAACATACTTCCCCTCCAACCCACAAAGCTTACGTCTATTGGCATTGGTCTCTGAGAAGCTAGATTCTTTCTGATCTGTGTGGACAGCTCTGCTTCTGGTGGAATCCTCTCTATTTCCATACCGCTCCTTCCATTCCTGGAAAAAAGATCACCAAGAAAAATCTAAGTTGGGAGGGAAAAAGCAACAGAGTAACTAACAGTTCAGTATCTTAATACAGGAAGAATTTTTGTTTCATTTTAACTCAAAATGTGTTCCTTCAATAAACAAGTTATCATAATTGTTCTTAAGAAAAAGAAAATTTCTTTCTATAAAAGAAATTGCATCTCGAATTTGCTCTCAAAGTTCAGTTAACTGCTCTAAGTTATGGTGGGAACTGCTGCTTTTATTGGATCACTACTTCCATCTAGTGGCAGAATGGAAAAATAACGAGATGCACATAGCACAGAAGAATTCATAGCTTAGTGTAAGGTCATTTCACTGTATATTAAATGTATCATACATTTGCTGTTTTGCTTCCCAACAAGTTCAAGTTTTAAAACTACAAGCTGGAGGGAAAGGATCTGTCCTAGGGTGACATTATGATGCTTGTATCCCCAGTCGTCTGCTCTGTTTATGCTGGATATTATATTCTATGCCTTCAAGACTGGTTCTGAGAGTGAAGGTGGGAAGTGAAAAAGAAGCATGGAGTTTGTTATCAGGGACTGCACTCACTCCTCCAGATTGGATGGATCAGAACAGATCCCTCCATTGGTTTTTAGTTAGTTTAGCTAGCTGAGGCAGAGAAGATTTCCCTGGACTGGTTTTCTTTCCTTTTCCTTGGAACTGTTCGAGCCTGCTCTGGACTGGGACCTGGGGAGCACCAAGAGCTTGCACTTTGTGGCCACTGGGGCCTGCTGTGGGCAGCAGCCTTTGCCAGTGCCAGAGGGATTGGTAACAGAGTGACCACCCACAGGAGAGGCTTTCTGAATTTGTCATCTCTTCAGAGCGGTGAAAGTGTTTTGACACCTGGTATTGTTCATATTGTGCTGGGGAGTGCTTTGCCTGTTAAATGAACAGGTTCTTTCCACTTCTCTCTGAGGAAATGTTTCCTGATCCAGTCGGGGAAGAGGCCGTGTGGGTTTGCTTGCAGGGGGGGCCCTTTTGGAGGTTTTCTCCCAAATTTGCCCTAAACCAGGACAGGATCAAAAGAAAGGTCTATGCAGCACTGGCTGTCATTGGGGATTAAACTATACCTGATCTTGGAAAACCAAGAGATTTTATTCCCAGTATTGTCTGGCAGGCACCCTTTCTCTCATCTACCTTTTATTGTGACTTTCTATACTAGATTTTGTTACAAACTAGTGAAAAACTAAAGCTTCACAAATCTTTCAATACAATATGCACAGAAAACATTATTTGAATCAAACATTCTGTTTGTTATTCAGCAGAAACTATTAATTCTGTCTTAAGTGTAATTTCCTCCTCTGGCAAAAAACAAAATAGAACCTGTGCCTATGACTTTCCAATGAGCACACAAAACAATAAATTTGGGAGGAGTCTACATTTCAGTATGACAACTCTGCAACTCCAGTAATTTCAAGCAAAGCAGTATCAGCCTAAGATACTGGCAATATGCCATTTTAGATTACTCTGTATCCTAGTAATCAGGACCCTTTTTAATGCTTGTTGTACCTATTGGCGTACACCACAGCACACTGAGTAACAATGGTGTCCAAGTAGTGTTATTAAAATTGTCCTCTAACCTATAAATAACCTAGTCAAGACTATTCATCAAGATTAAACTGATTCCATCAATTATTTGGGACTCTTTTTTTTGTGAAATAGGCAATTCTGAATTAAATATCCATGATAAATCCTATCAGATATTGCAGTGTAATGTTATAACTAGCCAAACAAATCTCATACCCTTCTTCTGTTTTCACCTTCTTCCTGCCTCTGTCGTTTCCTTTTCTCTAAAAATAAAAAAAAGAAACTTTATCTGAGCTCCATATATGGAAAATCATTAGCATTTTTTAAAAATAAACAATAAAAATATGAAGTTAACTAATGAAGATTCTTATTGAAATACATGTCTTTTACAATTAAACAAAACCAAAAAGCAGCTTGTCTATCATTATGGGATTTCCCATCAGAATTATTTTGTCATGATGGTATCTTGGATCACAGCATAACATTTGGATATCAGCGAGCAAAGAACAAAAAAAAAGTCAAACAAACCCTTAGAAATAACTGGGATAGTAAGATATTAAGAAAAAGAAATTAAGAAAAAACTTCAGCATTTTTGAATCAAGATATACAACATTACAATATCAATGTCATCATTACCTTTTATTTAAGGGAGTGAAACTTTGGTCTTTTACCAAAAAACCCCATACTACTACTCTAAGTAAACCCAGGTTTTTAATCAACTGTTGGAATAAAGGAATTCCATAATATAACACTGTCTCCAGAAATTTTAATTTCTAAACATTTACTCAAAAATTACAATGGCTTCTTGCAACTTGTAAGAAATACTTTCAATAAAAAATAATGCAAAATTAAAAGCTTTCCATACCAGCAGATAATTCCAGTTCTACACAAAAAAACATGCCTTTTCTAGTCAAACACAGCTAGTTGACATAATAAAAAAGACTGAAGAGACGACTGAATTTGTGCAGCTCAATCAACACACAAAAAAAAGATTAGTTTGTTGATGATAAAGACAGTGTAAATGTTAATCATCCTTTATGACAGATTACACAAGCACCTGCTAAGGTATTATTTGTTCAGTAACACACTGTAACATATTTATAAATATCTAAAATTCAGATACTGGATGAGTAAAACTGGTACTTCATTTAAGATGTCAATGAAGTCCATCAGTGGACTTTACATAGTGACCAGAGTTCTCTAAGTTTATTGCAGTTTGTGCTGTGGCCTTCCTCAGTACAGCTTTCAAAATACTGACTGACAGTATGCTTAAAGTCCCCAGAATCCAAGGGGATACGATTTGTGACCTGCTACACTGCATGGACAGACACAGATCTGTGGGGCCAGATGGGATCGACCGAGAAGGACAGAGGCAGCTGGTCAAAATGCTCACAAACCACTTTCCTTTCAATTTTCAATTGGGTCACAACAATCCACACAATGCTAAAGGCCTCAGCCAGGGCAGTTGGAAAGCAGCCTTTTGGAAAAGGACTTGGGACTGCTGGCTGAGAGTGGCTGAACATGAGCCAGGATGTGCCCAGGTGGCCAGGAAAGCCAAAGGCACCTGGCCAGGATCAGCAATGGTGTGGCCAGCAGGAGCAGGGCAGTGACTGCCCCTCTGTGCTGAGTACTGGAGAGGTCACATTTCAAATCCTGTGTCCAGCTCTGGGCCTGGGTCCAGTTCTGAGTCCAGAGAAGGGCAATGGAGCTGGGAAAGGGTCTGAAGCACAATTGTGATGAGGAGCAGCTGAAGGAGGTGGGGGTGTTGAGCCTGGAAAAGAGCAGGCTCAGAGGAGTCCTTATCACTTAACAACTCCCTGACAAGAGGGTGTAGTGAGGTAGGGGTTGGTCTTCTAAGTAATAAACAACAAGACAAGAGGGAACGGCCTGAAGTTGTGCTACGAAGTTTGGGTATTAGGAAAAAATTCTTCACTGAAAGGGTTGTCAGACATTGGAATAGGCTGCTCAGGGAAGTCTGGAGTCACCATCCCTGAGGATATTTAAAAGATGTGCAGGTGTGGCATTTGCAGACATGGTTCAGTGGTGAACCTGTCAGTGCTGGAATAAGGGTTGGACTCTATCTTAGAGGTCTTTTCTAGCCTTGATGATTCTATAGTAGTATGATTTTACGGACAGACTGTGACAGAAGACCTAATTTACCTCTTCTGATTAGCTCTTTTCCTTCATCAATCAAATCCGAGGTCATTTCGCTATCACCCATGAACTGCTGGAACCCCAAAAGATTCAAACAACGAGTTCCTAAACTGGTAAAACAAGAAGCAATTTCCTTTGTTAATTTACAATTAGTAATTTAGATACATTACAGAACAAAATGTAAAACAAACTATTCAGAACTGTATGAACAATCCAAGCAAAAAGGAAAAACAAAGAAGAAAAGATGGACTATTACACCAGCTGAGAAAACAGAAAATTCCGAACTCAGAACAATAAGCGGCGATCCAGAACAGTAGGGTGACCTAGGTGACCCAGAACAGTAACACGTTCCTAAATACAACTGGAAGTGATAGAATAATCCTACTCAAACAGAGATTAAAATGCGTATAATCTGAGAGTAGTGCAAATGACACTTGCTTTAAATGTGTCTAACATGAGACGTTTGCTTTAAATGTTCTAAGATATAACAGAATTTGTTCCTATGTCATCAACTCTTCTTTGTCAGAAGACAATTACCATAAAAATTCTCCGTATTCTGATTTCTCCGTTGTTGAAACAGTAACAACAAGGAAATCCACTTTCACCTCAGGGTTTCACTCAGGAGAATGTGAACTGCATACTTTTAAGCTCTAGGGATGCTGGCTGCCCATTTGGATAGCCAATGGCAGCAGTCAGGTAGAAAGCTTGCTCCACCTTTTTTAAGCCAATCCTGGAACTACATAGCATGAAATCGCTTTCATCTTTTCAACTTCACACCAGAAAACACAACTGCTGTTTTTGTACTGTTTTCCTTCCCCCAAACTGGAGTATTGATATATTTTTTCCTGATACTACCTTAACTTTAAGACTGCTGGATTAAGCAAAGGAGAATCATCTTTCCTCAACAGATTTTAATTCAATCTTAGTTTTTGCATGCATCTTTATTAGCAGAGGTCATTAAAGCAACCCTCTCTCCTCTAATTTTTATTCTTCCTTTTCATTTTGTCATTCAAGGCGCAGGATGATCATCATGGACAAGAGGTCAAATTTCTCTTTTCTTGTAATTTGCTTTCCTGTTTGTTGTTTGTTTTGTTTTGTTTGTTTTTTTAGCTCCACCACCACTTTTGTCACTTAACTTCAAGTTAAAAGGGAAAACTCACAACTAGATACTTGTTACTTACTATCTATGGATACACATAAAATGATATCCGAGGCATTTCACTACATTGTACTTGACTAAAAAACACAGAGATTGCTTCTGACTGAATGGTAATGCAGAATTGAAGATACTAACATAAATCTGTATTTCAACAAGATCAGACTAAAAGTATCTCATCCCTTACAGTGATCAAAAGCAGACATTTTGAAATTATAAAGCAAGAATATAATGATGTTTTCTGCAGTTACCTTCTAGCCTCCAACAAACTGTGCTTTAGGGAAACAAGATCAAATTACTTAATCCAGCATGTGTTACCAGAAGTTTAGTAACACATCAGAAACTTGATATCAATCTTTAGAAAGTTCAATACCTAAAAATGTTGCTAGTGGTCCTTAATTTCTTAGAAAACTTTGCTGAAAACAGCTTTCTCATTATAATTTTAATCTCAAAAGCACAACCAAATGTCCCCAGGCTCCAATGTTTGAACAGATCACCCCTTAAGATCTAGGAATGAAGTTTAAATTAACTCAGTTACGAGTTAATACAATCTGTATTTTTAAAATGTATACATTTCCCCTATATAAACAGCAATCTATGGATTTAGGTTTTACATTTTTATTAGAATGACACAACAACTGCTGGAAAAGGAGTACTGAATCTCTTCCTGAAACAGATGAAACTAGTTTTATTAATGTAAAGAAGCACAGAGGATCTATTTTGCAAATCACTTACCTGAAGTACGTAGCAATACAGAGAATGACAACAAGCATTGGGTAGTAGATATAGAATCCATCTGCAATGAAGGACAGCACTCTCATGGATCCCATTATCTAGGAAACAAACATTCCCAAGAACAAGCTCTAATTAGCTATACTCTACACAAACCCATGAAGATTGTGCCTTCTCACAAATACATGATCCTTTACAGTAACTGAAACATAAGCAATATTATCAATATTATCAATATCATCAGGTCTGCTTGAGAATAAACAGATGTAATGGCCACCTCCAACACTCTGAGATTTCTAAAATGCTAGATTTTGTAGTCTCACCCACTGTAGAACAAGGGCAAATCTGGTGGATTGTTTTCATTTGCTGCAAAAAAGTCTCCAGTTTTTCACACAAAAAATCTAGTTACTAACAACAAAGACATGAGATATAATTTGCCACACAAAACCAAGGTATTCAATAAAACCGAATTCACTAATTTTCAGTAGGAAGTTAGGATTGGTCCTGATCTATAGGGATTGCCTACATGCTAAAGCCACTGAAAGCTAAAACTTACAGAAATTGGTATTAGGAAATGAAGAACACCCTGAACTCTAAAGTACAATACTTTACTTTCTTAAGATAAAGTGGGGGGGGAAGCTATTGATCACTTCTAGAAATCATTACCAAACTCCTCACCTATAACCAATTATTTTTTACCACGTTGGAAAGACTGAAAACATTTGAATATCTGTATTTTACAATAAGATATATTTAAAAATACTGCGTCTATTCTCCAAACCATATTGAAAGCTCAAACCCCTCTTTTCTTACTTACAGATGTATAAGCAGTTGGCTGAGTGTTTTTGTGAGAGATTGTTGCATCCATATGGGTCAAGCCCAGAAAGTTCAAGCACAATGGTGGAGTAAGACGGCAAAATAACCTGCACAAATGCAAGAGGCAACAGCATTTAAAAGCGTTTCTTAGATAGCCTACAAAGTCATGACTGGATCTATCATGGAACAACAGTGTAGAGCTCATTAGGAATTATACCCATAAATTACAAATTAAAGAATGTAAATGGAAGTTTTATGGACATTTTCAATTCAGTATTTGATAGAACACCTGTAAAACATATACCAAATACTCACATGCCACTGAAAAGGAGACTGTATGCATCTGTCTGATGATGTGAAGCTAAGTAGTAATAGTTAAATACACGGATCCTGAAGACAGTAGAGTAAACACAGATACTTAAGAAAAATATGGTAAGAAAACAGGCCATCTAGGGGGAAAAAAAAGGTGTTGTTAAGTTGCTTAAATGTAGAATTCTATTAAAGGTCTATCACATGCAGAGACCATCTCCAGCCTTTACTTTTCATTTTGAGATGTGAGAACACCACCATCTCTGAGAAGAGTTTTGGGAGTTTTTCAGAGCAATTTAAACTGGAAATTATAACATTTTACACATAAGCTAACACAGCTGACACTAGAAACATTCTACTACTTCTTGTTAATGTAAATAAATTGCTGTAATTGCCTCAATAATTACCATGCCTGATCTGGCATTTATTCCCACTAAAAAAGGCATAAACCAAGTGTTTTCAAATCAGCCTTTGCTAAGTATATAAGAATTTTTCAGCTCGGCATTTTACTGATAAATTTGTGCACACATACGCTAGCCACACCTTTGACAGGATTCTTGGTCATTTGCAAATCCCTGTTTAGGAACTGAGGTCACACACATGACTGTTTAGACAGAAAGTCTAATTCACACCTATGTTCCAACCTACTGTTTCAGAAATTACTCGTGTATGATATTCAGGCCAGCTATATTCAGGCCTGCCTTCACCAGGTATTTCTGAGTTTTAACAAGTGGCAAAAGGCAGACTTCCTCCACACAAAGAAAGTTCAGTACCATACATTTAGAGACCTTCTGAAAGTTGACAGATTATTTAGAGATTTATTTAAAAATCTATTTTATCTACTGCTGTTATCATAACCATTGATCTGAAAGTATTTTTTTCCAAGTGACCATCTCCAACCTACCTCTATGTATATATAATTATATGTCTTTTCTGCCAGCTGTATGAAAACCGCAAATAGCGACAGAACTGGTTTTGTGCTGAAGAATGTGCACTCTGACCACACAACAATTACAGAGAACGTGGCCAGCACAACTGCAAGCACTCTGTAAAACCATGGTCGGAGAAGGCACTCCCAGTACCACTCTGGAAAAACAAACACACAGACATATCCGAAACGGGTTAATGAGAATTACACAACCAGAAACAGAACTCGCTCTCAAAAGGCTTCAAAGTTTGCTGTTGCTTTATTGCTTTATAACATAACTGCTACTGAATTTGTAAATAAAATTGGGGCTTATGGCCAAGAGCATAAATTAGGATCTGATAGCTCTTCTAATGTATTTATGTATTACATAAATACATTAATATTCCAGACACGCTTCCCTCTGCTGCAGCTGAACTTCCTACATAAAACAATTGGTTCTTGTTACAAAAAGGTATCAGTTATGCTTTAACATACCTAAAACCTGCATGACAGCACTTACCAACCGTTGGTGTATAGAAGTACTGAATAATTTTATTTTCTGGTTCCTGGGAATGAAAGGTATGAACAAACTGCCGAGTTGCACTGCTTTCATTTTTTGCCACATCTTCCAGGTAAAATGCTTGCTCTAAAAGAATTTGCCACTGGACCTGTGTACGACGATGTCTCTGCACTGAATAGATTACCTACAATAAATTGCAAGAAATTAGCGTTTCAGGGTACTTGTTTCAAAAAATGGCAGAAAATTCTTGCAAAATCCCTTGAAAACACATGCATTGCAGAACTGCAAAGTCTGTATCTTCAAAAATGCAGGTAGGTAATTCTCTAAAATACATAAATCATGGAAGTACTACATACACGATTACTGAGTTTTGCAGCTCTTTCATCACAAACCATCTGTAGCAGGTAAATCCTACTTTTCCCAACCTACCTCTTTATTTTTGCATCTCAGTAAATATCAAGCTTTTACTATAATTTCTTTTCCAGAATGCACTGTCAGTCAACCATTAAAAGGCTTATTCACAGACAGCTTTAACCCTATCAAGATACAACACAAGAAGAACATCTTTTACACATCCAGAACTTAGATCACTTGGTATATTAATTGTCTGTGCATTCTCTCACCAAGAAAAGTTTCTGTTAAGTAGCTTAAACCCACTGTACTCAACAGTCCAGATGAAGTGCGTTCGAAATCTTTGACTAGCATTTACTCTCATTACAACAGACTAAATGAGGCATTCTCCCATATATTAATATACCTGCTTGTGAAGTTTGGCCAAACTTTTTTCACTGGGATAACTGTTCTGTCTTTCATCAAAATCTTCATAATCATCCATGTTTCTACCCATTCTTTCCTGGTACTCAGTAGGGCACTGGAAGGAAAAGGGAAAATTAACTGGGAGACAAAAGAGTAGCAAGCAGCTTTGGCTAATTATTTGTAAAAGTTTCCTACAACTGAAAAGCTCACTCTAAGGATACATTTTTCTCTCTTTCTACAACGCTATGTCAAAATACATCTGATAATTCCATATGTCATAAGAAAATACTTCACAAAGAATTTCAACTCAGTCTCAACAGAAACTCAGAAGTCAACTAGAGATTTTATATTAAGAGCAAAAGAAAGTAATGTACAAGTATTCTATATGTGCAGGAAACATTCTCCCAGCTGAGTAATTATGGTTGATGAACAATTGGTTACCTTTTTCAGTATAGTATCAACACATTTCCTCAAGGGGTGGTTATATTTGATACTCTCACTTACTTTACGGACTTCCTGTTGAGAGAAAAAAAAACAGAATAGTTTACCTATGCTATAGTAAAATATCAATAAAAAAAATTTCATTAACTATAAATTTTTACTGGTCAATTAAGAGTTGCAGCCCTCCTAGTCAGCCATCAAAGCTTAAAAAAATACAGCTTCCTAAAAGCCATAGTTTTACTAAATATCTCATAAAAGGTAAATGAAGTATTGTAAAGAACACTTAATGTATTTTTTTAAAAAGAACAGCAGTGTACAAATATGCAACTACATAAATACATGGAGGATTGGTTTCTATGCATGAAGGCTGAAATAGAAAAGACTTTCTTGTTTAAGTTACAGATAAAAAGGATATAAAGAATAAGTCCCACTGTCTGACTCAGGGCACTGACCACCACTTTAGGAAGCCAGTTCCAGGGTGAGACTAACCACTCCCCTGGTGGTAAGGAACTGCTTCCTCATGTCCAGTCTGGACCTCTCTGGACACAGCTTTCCCCACGCATCCTGTCACTGGCTGCCAGGGAAAAGAGATCAGCATCTCCCTCTCCAGGCATCTGAACAATGCTCTTAGTAATTTGCTTCAACTTTTGGTCAGCTCTGAAATGCTCAGACAGCTGCATCAGATGACTGTTGTTGGTGCCCTCCAGTGGAAATATTCTATCTGTTTTAAGTGCTATCCTGGTAAATAAGGGTTGTCATTGCTCATTTTCCAGTAAGTTTTGTAGTTATGTCCCACTTAAGATGTTTTAACTGTTTAAGCAGTTTCTTCTAAATGCTGTTATGGATGAACGAAGACTCTATTACTGTTACGTGATTAAGAGTCTATTTGTGTTACGTGTCAGTACAAATAACACGTAACACGAACTGCCACCCTATCCTACAACAGGGTATCCCAGCAGAAGAACCAAGCCATGGTATCCTAGCAGAAGAACCGGAATAGCTATTCAAAGGGCTAGATTTCCGTTCTGTTCTTGAACTACAGTAGAGCCTATTGCTCACTGATACTCTATTAACAATAGAGTCTCTAAACAAACTTTGAAAGAAACAATTATCCATATGTTCTCTTCTTAAAGAGTATGTAATTGCGGCCCCACAATTTGGAAACTCTTCTTGAGAGTCCAGAAATACACTGCGAGCAGAGCATAGAAGAAGTACAAATTTTAACACTAGTGAAACATCTATACACTGCCTATTCAAGCTCATTCTGAAATGTTATTTGTTAGTGACCAGTACTACACCGAAAGTGTCAATAAAAGAATAGACTCATAAAATAATGGTTATCAAGTAGCTATTACTTTTAAGTTTGTCACAGCAAGGACTATTTCTGTTTTGCCTTTTGCATAGGATTGAGTGCTGTCAAGGGGCATACTATGATGGTAAGCTCATGCTACAAGTGTCCAACACCAGTGAATTCACACATGACTAACAGCAGCCTTCACTTTTTTCCACAGACAAGGTTAGTTACTTACCTCCATAATATCCTCTAAATTCTCCTCTGCATCTGCTTTTTCAGTCATCAGTTTGGCAGCTTTGAAGTAAGTCTTCATGAGCAGATAACCCCTCTTGGCCCCATTCCAGTGAGAACGAGGGATTTCCACCAAACCATAACCCAAAAGCAACACAAGAAGGAATAGACCCCATGTGTTTGCAGCAGCTATTCCAATAGTCTGAAGCTGGTTCCTAAGGAAACAACAGTATAAAAAACCCAAACAAACAACATTCTCCTATCTTGGCTGCAAGAAACCAGCCTTGAGGTATCAATACGTACCAATGTGGTTTTTAAGTTTACAGGAACAGACTCTGGTATCACCTAGATTTTTGCCTGGAGCCAGTCTGCTGCCTGGCCGTATTTAAAGCTGCCACAATTTTCCTGTATCTACTGTTCTGCCCACTACAGATGGCAGATAAGAATTGGTTTGTTTGTTCCCAAAGAAACTGTTCTCCTAAAGGAATGTGTTCCCTTAGGAAACAACATGAACTTACCAAACCTACTGAATGTGACTGAATGTGAGGTCAAAATAGCATAATGGCAGTCACTGTAAGAAACAAATTCAGAATCCAAGATTTGTATTGATAATATTGTGTTCAGGAATTTTATTCAGATGGAATTTCTATTCCATCTGGTATGGATACTATAAGCAATTTATTGATGTCAATTATTTTAACTTTTCTTTTCACCATTAAAGTCTACAGTATTTAGAGGCACTGCATAGGAAATACAGATTTTTTGAAATATGTTGTTCTGAAAACACTGGAAGATTCTGCACTAACTTTGCAAATGTGTTTGTATGGAGAAAAAAGCACCACTGTAAATACAAGAGGATTCCTCTGCTATACATAACAAAATCAGAGTATCAAACCCCAATTTTCCATAAATATTCAAAAAAGCCAATTTCATATACAAAGTTAACATAGTTTTCTAACTGACTAGCATATTATTATGACTAAAAGTAGTTTTTTTCAGAAAGACCCATTTCATCAACAGAAGAAATTATCCATGACAATTGTGTTAGAACTCATGGAAGTGTTTACAGCCTTATTCTTACCATTGTAAATTGAAGTTTGGGTTTACAGCCACATATATTAGAAATGCTCCAAAAATCAGCAAGTAAGTGCCATAATAGATGGCATTTTCAATCAGAGCAGTTTTAATCTTTCCAGTGATGGAGAACCCTCCTGATCTAGCATATGACTGCATAAAAGGTAGCAGAATCCTAGGAGAAAACGAAACAAAACAAAACCACATCAGCCAATCAGAAAAAAAAAAAAAAAAAAAAACACCAAAAAGCAACAAAATAAAAAACCCATCAACCCCCACCAAAAAATCTCCCAAACACCCAAACCACCAACCTCCCCAAAAAAGAACTTTAGCAGTGTCAGGTTACCGAGGCACGGGTGTTAAAAGTTTTAAGACTCCCAAGCTTCTAAGAAATTAGCTACTTAGATGTTTTTATTCTAGATGTACCTGTCTGATGGCAAACCTTACACAAGCTGCAGATAAAAACAATACAGTTAGCTTTGCTATGAAAAATCTGTGATAAGTAAGAATGAACTACCAACCCTGATATCCCTGAAACTACAAAAATAATTATCTGATAAGAGGTTGATCAGAAACTGCACAAAGCACAGACAACCCAAAACCCCATACACAAATCTTTTTTCTGTAGTTCTACCTAAATCTTTGTGCAATATATCTGATAAAACCAACTAATTTACAATATTACTTAAAAATTACCCAAATTATTAATAGAATTATTTTGGTATCTGGCTGCCTAAAACCCATTTATTTCAGACAATTTATCCATAAACACCTACACATGTAAATTGCTTAGTTTCAACTACAAAAGGGAACCAAGGATAAATGGCTGCCACCTGAACGTTGCTTCCATAGAAGCAAGAAAAAAAAAGTATGACTAAATTAGTATAGTAATTATTATCGAAATTTCACTACTAGCAAATAATATGCAATTTAAAAGCTCTTTTCCATACTGATATATATTTTTAAAGAATGCTATGACTGTTAAGATGGTCCATTTAAGAACTGCATCTTACTCCTTGCCATAATCTTTTGCCTTACTTACCATGTTAAAAACTGAGATGTCCAATACACAACACGCCAGAAAATTGGCATAATTCCATCAGGAATATAACTCCAGGGTTTGAAACATTTTTGTTTGCTGTTACAATGTAAAGAAGACTATTGTTAGTTGTAGAGCCCTGAGTATAAAAAGCAACTTCCATAAATTCCTACCTAGGAAGTTCTTTGAAAAGAACATAGAAGTAGTACAATGTTGTTCAAGCACACAGTCAACAATCAACTGTCTCCCAAATAAATAAACCAAATAATCACTAGAAATATTTATAATTTTTTTAACCACAAATAATGCATTTGGACATGACATTTTTCTTAGAGAAAAAAACCCAGAAGCTCCAAGACTGAAGAGCACTATTCAATAAATCATTTTAAGGTTACAGTTGTTGGTTTTCAGTAGTAATTATTTCATGCACAGAAAGAACACTTGTTTAAACAGAGAAGCATTAAATTTCAGTTAGTGCAGGTTTTTAAAAAATATCGAGGCACATCATTATCATCTAGAGCACTCAGTCATACAAAGAACATATTAGTTGTTTCTTTTGCTACCCAGCTGGATCAAGTCAGTTTTATATAAACTTTGATTCAATAAGCCAATACTCTTCAGACAGGTAATGTTCACTACAGAAGACAGGAAAGTCCTATGAGTCCTGAAAAGGAAAAGGAAAAGGAAAAGGAAAAGGAAAAGGAAAAGGAAAAGGAAAAGGAAAAGGAAAAGGAAAAGGAAAAGGAAAAGGAAAAGAAAGGAAAAGGTGTCCATCTAAACTAAGACAGTTTATTTTTTTTCCACACACCTGGCTGGGTAATGAAGCAAGGGTGAGTCAAGGCGCAATAAAGTCAACTTAGATGAGATTACCTAATGAGAAATAATTGGTATTTTCCAGGGTCAAACTAGTTAAGCCTGAGTCGTAAGTTTTTATGTGCACGGCCTAAATATTTTCAAAATTATCAACTTAAGATAGAATGACAGGTAGTATGACTAAAGGTTTCAGCACCTCCTCTATGACAGGCTGAGAGAGCAGGGGGTGTTCAGCCTGGAGAAGAGAAGGTGCCAGGAGACCTTTCAGCACCTTCCAGTACCTTAAGGGGATTTATAAAAAGGAAGGAAATGGACTTTTTATGTGGGCAAAGTGACAGGACAAGGAGCCATGGTTTTCAACTGACAGAGGGCAGGTTTAAATCAGGGATTTGGAAGAAATTCTTTACTATGATGGTGGTGAGGCACTGGCACAAGTTGCCAGAGAAGCTGTGGGTGCCCCGTCCCTGACAGCGTTCAAGGCCAGGCTGGATGGACCAACCCGGCCTAGTGGAAGGTGTCTTTGCTCCTGGAAGATGATTGGAACTGGGTGATATTTAGGGTTCCTTCCAACCCAAATCATTCTGTGATTCTAAGGAAAAAAGTTTGTCTGAAGCTATAGGTAAATTGAAAGGTTACTGAATAGTTTTCAAATTGTGTATATAATTAAAGAGGTTTAATTAACATCCACTTGGTGGTCCTAAGAATAGGGTGCAATATTGTGTGACTGTCATTTCATCATTTTTCCAGGCTCCTCTTTGGGGCAGCAAGACTGGCAAGACTTTGCACAGACATATCAGCTGATATCTTAAAGGCTCAGATCATCTTACAGATAACTACACTGCCCACATCAGTAACACAGGGAAACAGCCAGTGTAGGCTAAGGGATGAGCAGCTACGGAAAGAGCCCACATTAGTCCACTTCTCCATGGTTAGGGATTACTTTCTTCCTGTCAGGACACCCCTAGCAGGCTACCATTACTTTGGTGGAATACAGCACATTTCAGATAACTGCAATTACCATATATATGTAATGATAAGAAGCGATTAGATATATCCCTGACATATAAGACAAGTAGCTGATTTCATTCATATGGTATAAATTAAAGGTATAAAATTAGATTTTCAGGTTTAAAGTCTTTAAGGTTGTAAAGGATAAGCATTCATCAAAGCCTCTCCTTATAACCAGGATTGCTCAAAAAGCTTAGTCCTATTGCCTTAACAAGAAAAAGGAAATCCAGTGACATTAAAAAAGAATAGTTGGGTAACGACCTAGAACTACTAAATAATTACTATGTAATTACTCTCAGCAGATAAAGATCCACCTTTCATCACCTTTTCTCTCACTCTCCTGTGTACTCACAAACTTCAAAATTTGCATCACACAGATAATAGTTATTCATCAGTATTAAAAACACAATATGCTATCAATTAAAAAAGAAAATAATAAAATACAGTCTAAAGAAAAAAACATGTAGTTCATACCTTGGAGCAAGAGTAACATAAGAGCCATTACTTTCTGCAGGACTGGAGTTAACCGCAAGCTTGCATCGATTGTAGATAGTCTAAAAGACAATTTATATCAGTGATCAAAGAGGTAAAATACTTATTTAAAAGTAGTAAGTCTGATTTTAAAAACATTTCCTGTACTCCAGGTTTACATCTGAAATTAATTATACCAATAAACATTGAAATCAACATACAATCAGCAGTCAAGTAAGTAAAATGCTGACAATGTCCTTATGCTGCCTAAACAGATAAAAAAATTGCTACAAACAAATGATGAAATTTTAAAATGTTTTAAATAGATTTGTTATCTGATGAGACGAACAAAAAGTGAAATTAATTATGAACACAAGGCATTGTCATGTTTAATTTATTAAGATACTACATGGAAGATTTCTTTGGTGTTTCTAAGAGATGGTCCCCTGCAATCACTACTTCAGAGAAATAGCGTAAAAATTTGATGCAATTAAGCAGGAAGTCCTGCACGTTTCTTACCGTACTGACATCCAGAGGCAGTATGAACACAATCAGGAAGCAGAGATACCAAGCCAATAATGTTGCTATGATCACCAGCCTGTGCTGTTTCTTGAAGTCTCCATACCGGTGAAGTAGGAATAAGGCCAGGAAAAAGACAAACACTATCTCGAGGCCCAACGCTGCACCACTCATTGTTAAATGCTGGCCCCAGCCACACCACAAGCACTTGGGAAAGCAGATCAAAACTGCAAGACAAAAAGAAATTCAATTACATTAAAATCTCTAGAAGATATTTACACAGAAGAGTTGTTCAATGGACACTTTGAACATATTAACCAACTTTTCATACTTCACATGACCAGGATTCTTATCAGACAAAACCAAAGATTTTCAGCCAGGTGCCCTGAAGTCCTCTGAAGAAATCAAAACATGTCATTCCAATGCTGTTATTTCCAGCAACATATTAGAGAAACTCCTGGTCATCATGTTGATATACAATAGATCCAGGAGGCAAATCTCTGTCCTTAAATACACTACTAGCCCAACTCTAGGTCCAGGACAAATTTCAAGATGAAAATCTATTCTGCTCTTTTTTTCTCCTTTTAGAAGCAATCAACTAATTTCTACAAAGGGTTAAATATTTATATCAAGTATTTCTGGATAGCTAATGAACAACATTTTAATGCAGTGTACCTCAAATACATATTTAAAATCTATACGTAAGAGTTAACAGAGCATAAAAACGCAGCAACAAACGTGTTAGTCTACTTGTAATGCACCTCTTTGAGGTTTGAAATTTCAAGAATTTCAATTCACCTTCCTACTCCTCCAGTGCTATTCAGAGAAACAAGGGTCTCAATTCATTTGGTATAGTTTGCCATGATGTATTTTTCCTCTGCTTGTCCTTCTGTGTTTAATTACTCTGTTACAGTCAGGACTGCTGTAAGAAAGTTCACATTGCTTCATACAGACAAGCTATGATACAAATGGACAGTGAGCTGCACAAATCCACTACAGAAAATTTCACTGACTTGCTACATTTTTATTTAAACTGCTTCAGACCTTTTGAAAAAGCATAATTTTATCACAGGCATTTTATGCATTGTTAAAAAAAAAAAAAAAAAGTTTATTACTCTGGCCAGTCTGACTTGTCTCTCCATCAAGATTAACATTTTGCTGATTTGATTTGAGAGAAATAGTTTTTGCTATGGCTTTGCTGTTAAGACTTCCAGTACTTTCACTTTCCTGGAGATCTAAAAGAAATGCTATTACTGAAATTCCCCTCTACTTACTTTTAAATCTCTTTAGAACTTGGTAAAGTGAAGCATCTCTTTTACTAATTTCTCAGTAAATTGCTTAAGCAGATCTATTAGGCTTTAGGGCACTATGTAGGGAAAACTCTCTTATTTACACTAAAAAACCTCTAAAGTTTGTGATGCCATTACTACCTTGAGGACAAAAAGGAACAATTATTCTGTGACTCCTTTTTTCCCCCTATCGAGTTACCTTTGTGTTTCTAGTCAAAGATTCACACTCTTTTTCTTTACTGCCTTTCATTAACGTGTTTATCAAACTATCAACACTTGCATTAGGACAAATCACCCCCTTACTATCTTTCTGTACTCTACTTTAGCTGAATAATTTGTACATTAAAAACTCAGGATATCTCACCTATTTCTCAATCACTTATTCAAAGCAAGTTCTTGACTGTTCTATCGTACCATTATTGCTTCCTCAGAAAAGCCTTTTCAATTTACAGTATAGCAGCCAATTCCAGAGAAGCAAAAATAACAAAACAATTACGAATCAGGTTCATTAAGGCACTGCTATCTGGCACGCAGCTTTTCGTGCCCATTACAGCCACACCTTTTGCTATGTAAACAAAAAAATTATACAGCATGCACTTCATTAGTCACAAAGTCTTATTACCGTCACACCTAAAAAGCTTCTACCAAAACACAAGGTAAAAAGTTTTTGCGCAAGATGCTGCACTCAGCTACTATCATAAGGGTACCTGCAGAAGTATTATAAAAATGTACTCAATATGCTAAAATAAAGAAGGAATTGATTCCTACCACAACTTAAATAATTTTCAAAGACAGAAGTGACTTTGTAGTTATCAGTAAACTACATCTTTATGTTCTTTTCTGGTTCCTATTTTAATCTCAAAACACAAAAAGAAAGGCCTGTTTTTTCAAAAAACTGAGACTAATAACAGAGTTGTTTTGAATTACTGTATACACATTTTAAAAATAACTGTTTAAAATTTTTAGATATAAACGATTTAAAACCAGCTCTCCACATAGAAAGATTAAACAGAAGAAACTCTACAAAGTGAGAAATGCAATGCTTGAGAGGAGCTCTTCTGATGAACTAAGTCCAACTCAACAGCGCAGACATATCTAGACCTGTGCTACTAGAATCAGGCCTTAAAACACATTACTGCAGGCTATAAAGCCATGCCTTCCTGTGGAAAGCAGCACTTGCCACCGAACCTGGTTGTTAGCTCAAAGAAAGGTAAGCTTCTTACCTATCATCCTGCTTCATCACTTTATTTAGACAGCCATCTCACTATTGGCATACAGCTACCTAGTATCAGCTGACTGGAATTCCAGAATCACTAAAAAAAATCTTGTCCTGAAATAACCACTTCAGGAGGGTTCTCTAGTACTGTACAACCTTCAGCGGCTTAGAGGATGCTCCTGCTAAAGCAACGACAAAGTAACAAGAGCCCTCACCGTGAATGGAGAAGTATTTATGGGCATACTCAGTTTCTGAACAACCACGCAACTACAGATTAATACAAATAAGATTAAAAGCTGAAACACTGGCACGAGAAGTGCAACTTAACCAATAAAACATAAGGACATGCTCTTGCGTTGGCTTAGGATTTTCCTGCTTCTTTTCAGACACAGACAAAATCAGCTAAGTTCTTAATTTTACCCAGCTACTAACACTACATGCATCATAAAGGGCTCAGTTCAGGCTTAATTCCTTTTATATGACAGACTCCCTACTATCAACAGTATTAAATTACCCTGCCAACCTGAGAGTAACTGTGCTCACAACATCTACATTACAAATGAACTACTCTGCCTGGTACAGAAATCTCAGGTTACTAAATGAAACAGCAGAGAATGAAAAACCCCATACTTTCTTAGAGCTTTAATGCACCACCAAATTTACCAAAGACACCCCAGTACTATATCCCTAAAGAAGGGCTAGAAAGACTAAAGCATATCTGTGAAGGATTCCACCAGTCTCCCAACAGAACACCTGGGGAGGCCTGAACAGATGTTAAACACTGCTTCACGTGCCTTACTAAAAAGTTTAAATAGGAATAGGATGTTTCCTTCACAAATTCAGCTTTCTTAAGGCCTCCAAATTCTTTCCCTCCAGGAAACACAACACTACTTCTCTATCCTGTATTTCTGTGGTTGATTGTTCCTGCTTAACACAGGAACAAAACTCTGCTCAGCTGTATCCGTTCCCGCCCCCTCGCAAGTTTCCAAATCTTTAAGGCATTTTGATTTACACTACCACTTTCAGAAAGACCTGAAATCTCTGGTAGTTTTGTGCCTTCTATAGTTTTAATCACCGTACTATTTCATTAGGGGAACTCTGAAAACCATTAGAAGTATTTGACAAGGAAATGGCCTCCTCAGCCACAACAGTGGCTCTTCCCAGCTTTGCTTCCCAAGAAAAAACATGCTAAGGAACAATCAAAGTCCTACTAAGCAATACATAAGATTATAAACTGATCCTCTTGTATACAGTAGGTCTATCAGTCATTACTTAAATAGATTAGATTACTTCAACTATTTGTCCTTGACAAACCGATGCTGACTTTTACTCACCTATTATATTCTATGTACTTACAAGTAGCTTTAGCACCAGATTTTTTTTTTCAGGAATTCAAGAAGAAGAGGAATCTGCCTATCTGTAGCTCTGCCTGTCCTTCAAATATTACTAATGAAGACAGCAACCGTGCTTCTGGTTTTCCTGTCTGGTACCCCAGACATTTCTAGAATACTAAAGACTTTTTTTTATCGTTCTTCAAGCATTCTCAGGTGGAGATCAAATTAATTTGAAAAAGGTACATTTCTAGACATTTTGGATATTTCAGCTGAAACACCTGAAAAACCGAATACTTACTCTGTATTTTTAAAGATCATAACTACATCTGTCTGGAGAAAATCTGTCACCAAAAAAGCTGCCAAACTATGAAAGGGATTATCAGAGACAGTCAGCAACAGAACTGAGAGCCTTAACATAGAAAAATTATATATCTGGGCAACAGCATCTGCCACCTCAAGCTGAATTCCTAGCTCACCTGCAAGTACAAAAGCTGCCATCTCCAGCAATATATCAATGGCCAGCTCAATGATGACCTTCTGCCTTTCTGTCAGAGAATAATCTGCTAGTTCTTATTATATATTCTTATTACTAGCACACTTCACTTGGCAAAAAAACCCCAGTGTTTGGTTTCTGAAGCCTGCCCTGCTCAGCAGAATTATGCTGCTAAGAGTCATAAAGAAAGACTTCACTCTACAGACATGCAGGAGCAGACTACAGCCTTCAGTACTGACAGAACTGCCCCACACCAAGAATCCTTGATACTTCCTTCTTAAAACAACAAAATGGGCTAACTTACTATTTCAGAACTGATAAACAGAGAAGAACAAGAGGCAAAGAAACGACACAAGTAGTCCCTTCAGCTATTTCAGTATTCAAGTCTGCATAGTGTGTTGTGGGGGTTTCTTTTAGGTTGGTTTCAGGTTTAGAGGAGGGGTGGCATCATGAGTTTTGTTTGGTTTTTTTCTTTGGCTGGTTTGGGTTTTTCTGTTTACTTTATTACTACACACTGGCCCTTACAGCTTGGGGGAAATAGTAAGTATTTATAAAGACAAAGAGCTGCTTTATCTCTGTACAGTGAGAAAGCTATCTAAAGAAATAAAATAGCCACAAACTGCCCAAGAAAACCAGAGAAATTATCTGATTGCACTATTTGAGAGAAACAACCTCTGAGATTAGTGCAGAAAGCAATTTGCATGGCTTTGCTCTTCTAGGACACACTCGTCGGTCTATGTACTGACTGATACTTTATTAGTACCTGTCAGTACAACTATTTTGTAATGAAGAAAAATTTTAAATTGGCTAAATATTTAATTGATACGGACCAATCGATATTTAATTCATAATAGTTCGATGTTTAGGGAAACAAGTTTTCTATCTTCTAATTAAAAAAAAAAAATGCTGGGCTGATACCACCCAAAATAGCAGTACTCTCTGATTTTGCAGGAGACTAGGTTCTACACAGTAGCACTAAATGCAAGACAAGTGCTTGACCAAGGAACACTAAGATTTTTGTGTTCAAATGCAAGCAAGCTTATTTGTTTTACATGGTGCTGCGTTGTCCTCTACCAAAGGATCACAGAATCTTTAAGGTTGCAAAATATCGCCAAGATCATCGAGTCCAATTTCTAATATATTAAATACCACAGAGGCTGAAGCTTTCAAACAGTTTAGGGAAGTATGCTGAAAATAACACATATAAGAAAATAACTCACTTATCAGAGGAACTGAAACAGAATCAAATACAAGCATTGTACAGTTGCATGCAGAATCTAAAAAAAGAACAGAAATCACTATCTGGGCTACCAGACTAATGCACGGACACAAAGCAGGTGACAGCAAGGCGGTCACATGACTGCTGCCCCAACACTGCATTCAGATAAACACACTATTTGTTAATTTCCAGACTGTAAAAAACACTGGCATTTTCCACAAAACCATCTTTTGATTACCCATGCATTAATGAAGAAGAGTGACATGATTCGCAGCGAAAAGAGGGGCTGCAGAAAAGGTGAAATAAACTCAGATTTTTTTTAAACCAAAACTCCACCTCTTTTTCATCTGATTATCTGCTTAAATAATCTTTGAACAACTGTTCCGTGAATTAAGCTAAAACTGGAAACGTTTAAAAGATACTTTTTTAAAAATTACATGGATGTTAATTTGTGTCACCTCATTCTCTGTACGTGACCGAAAGCTGTGTACTCTTTGCTACGGGCTCCATTACCACCCTCAATTTCACAGGCGCGTCTCTCCATCGTTATGCAGTAAACAAAAGACAGCATTTGAAGCAAGTGGTTGACTAATAGCGGGGCTGTAGGTGTGTTCAGACCTAGTTCTCCATCCCCACCAATTTCAAAACAAGCAGTTCGGGGAAAAAAAAAACGCAGGAAGAGCTGCATTGCTGAAAGTCCCGCGGGCTGTGAAACACAGTGTGAAAAGACTGCGGGGTTGGAATAAGCACGGTGAGGGTCAGGATCAGCCACAGACGGACAGCTTCAGGTGTTCCCAGAGGAAACCTTCCACGCTGGAATGTGCCAGCGCTCCCCGGCGCCAGGCCTGTGCGGCACAGCACCGAGCAGCTCCAGGGACACGGAGCCAGCACCGCCCCGCGCTACGTGCCCGGGGTCCCTGACGGGCGGGCAGTGCCCGGGATAAGAGCCTGGAAACGAACGCGCCCTCACCCAGCACTGCCCCGCGACCACCCTTCCCCCCGCGCCCTTGTCACCGGCGACGCGCCCGGGGGCTGCCGCTTCCCACCCGGCTCCCGTCTCCGCTCAGGAGAACGGCCCGGCCGTGACTCGGCACTGCGGCCCCGCTCCGCCCGGCCCTGCGTCCCGCCCGCCGCCGTCTCACCACGGCCGAGCCGCCGCTCAGCGTCGCGTCCCCCGCGGGGCTCCGCCGCCCGCCATCCCGGCCGGCACCGGGCTCAGAGCGTGGCGCAAGGAGCGGCAGCCGCTCCCGACTCCTTCCGCGTCGCAGCCGCCGCCATTCGCCGCCCGCCGCCGCCGGCCCGGCACGGCCCCGCCTCCGGGCGGGCACAGGACTGCGAACTACAGCTCCCAGCAGCCTCTGCGCCCTTCCCACTGCACCTTCCGGCCGGCGCCGGGATGGCGCGGTGCTGAAAGGCGCGGGGCGTGCGGCGGCGCGCGTGGGCCTCCCAGCGCCATGTACAGGTACGGGAGCGCCGGGACGCGGGAACACCGGGGCACGGGGACCCGGGAATGCGCCGGGACACGGGCATACGAGTACAGCTGGTGGGCTGCGCGGGAGCCGCGTGGCGCCCGGTCTGCGTGTGAGCCCTCGCAGATCCCTTCGGGCGGCCCGGCTGCGCGGGGATGGCTGAGGCGCTGCGTGGTGGAGCCTCGGGAGCGGCTGTGGGACCCGGGGGAGCGGGAGGGAGCTCCTGGGCGTGGGAGCGGTGCCAGGATCGGAGGTGTGTGTGCGGCCCCGCGGGTGCTCCCGGGGGAGCGGGGCTTCTGTCCTTGAGGCTGGCGGGGATGCGGAGTCCCCGGGCCGCCTCTCTCCCGGCCTCGGGGAGAGCTTCCCCCGCCTGCCCGAGCATCCCGTCCCGCTGCCCGCGCTGCCGCCGCGTCGTGCGCGGGTCCTCCCCGGTGCTGTCGCGGCAGTGTCCGGGTTCGGTGGTGTTGGGAGGCCGCCGTGTCCCGCCGCCTCCATTGGCCCCGCTCCCCGGCCCCTCACCCGCCCCATCCGGGAGCGGGGCGCGCTCGATCCCTGGCGGGCTCTTCCCCAAAGCCTGCCAGAGCGAGCACACGCCTGCGCTGTGGCCGCTGTTTGTGCTTCCAGCGCCCGCAGATCCCGCACTTAGTCTCCCTGTGTATGGTTGTGGAGCGCGAGTGACTGAAATGCTTCAAGGATCCCCATCCTGTGTTTGGTGTCAGTCTGGCGGTACCCTCAGAGCCTCTGGGTTTTGCTGTGTCTGCAGAAAGCACCTCCAGGAGATCCCATCCTCTAGCACTAATGTTTCCACCAGCTTGGAATGGGACCCCGGCAAGACCTCGGAGCTTCTCTCGGGTATGGGAGTGTCGGCCCTTAAGAAAGACAGGCTGGGCAATGAAAACACACCACAGGACCTGCTGGTGTCGTCACCCTGTCTTCCTCCAAAAAGGCAGAAGGTGAAGGACAACGAAAAGGACTTTGTTATCGTGCGCCGGCCATGGCTGCTCCGGGAGGCAGAGTCAGGTACTGTCCCCCTGTCCCAGGTTCTGCTTGCCCTTTGGTAGAGATGGAGAGTGGGCATCACAAGTCCACCCTGCTTTAGTGTTTAGTTCTTTTGCTCTTACCCAGCAGAATGGCACTTTTAGATCTAGTGGCTTTCAGGCTTGGGGTGATAAATCCTCTTTTACATGTGCCTTTAAGCCGAGGTGGTGTGTCTGGCTCCAGAATTGTAATCTGTTAAAACCATGGTTCTCTGCTGCCTGACCCCATGAGCACCTGTATGTGTGTGTGTGCGTGCTGGGGGGTTGTCCTGCGTGTCCCTGTGCTTGTTTGCTCTTGTCTGTGGGACACAGGTGGCACTTTGAACCAGCAGGGCTGTGTAGTGAATCAGTGTTTTAAGGTCGCTCAAAGAATAGGCAGCAAAAGTAGGTTTAATGAAAAGGTTTGTTGGCAACATTCACTCTAGTTACCAGATGGTTAAAGCGCACAGAGAAAAAATAAGCTAAAATCAATCAGTTTAAAACCAAAGTCAATCCAAAAACTACCGGTTTGGAGGCAGGAGGAGAAGGGTAGGTAAAGAGTGCAGGCTGAGGTGTGCCAGCAGTGTTCCAGCTCCTGATGGAAGCAAGCAACGTGAGGGACTGTGCCAGAGCTACAGGGAAAGCACATCAGAGGCTGGAAGCCTGCAGGGCTGGAAAGGGAGAGAGCAGAGCTCTTGGACTCTTGAAAGGGATATTGAAAAGGATACTGGGTTCCTTTCCCTGGTGTCAAAATGTGGTTTTAGTCTGGATGAGTATGGGGTGCAGAATAAATAAGCAGCTCTCTCCAGACATTATGCTGTCATACAGAAGGTGGAAGTGCCTTCAGACACTCCTGTTTTATATAAGATGCAGTGCTGGGTCAAAGGCAGCTGTTGCTGAGCTCCACCATCCAGAAATCTCCCATGTGAATCATGGGACACCTTCTGGGGCCCTGAGAGAAGCTGCGATTTGTACCACATTGTTTCACATAATTCTTGGCGTGGTGATAGCATGTGTGTTTTAGGAAGCAGTTTGTAGTACCTGATTTTTTTCTGTGTATCACACAGAAGCATAGCTTACCTTGAGCTCCCTTCTGGGACCCTTGTGTGCATAGGAAGAGTGGGCATTTTGGCTGAGGGGGAAAAAACCCAGGGAATCATACAAGCATTAGGTCACAAAGGCAGTAACTAAGATGCTCATGTTCCCCAAGTGAGTATGTGAGTAGTGTCCATGGCCTTACTGTGTATAGAGAGTGACTATTACAGGAACATTTGCATTTACCAGTTGTGCCTAGGCAAAGATGGTAAAAATGTCATCCTGTGAGATGAATAGTGGGGCTGATGCCTGATGTAGGCTGATGCCTACAGAGAAACTGTAAAGGGGCTTTTAACAACCAGACCCAGCAAGGCATCTGACCAGCAGGCAAAAATGAACCAGCTTTAACTAGAATGCGCTTTGCTCTTTCCCCAAAGGTATTTCTTTGGATGCACTTCCAGATGAATTGCTTCTGGCAATCTTTGCCTATTTGCCCCTAAAGGATTTACTGAAAGTTTCTATGATTTGCAAGAGATGGCATCGACTTTCGTAAGTGCTATTTCTCTTCATTCAGTACTAAGGAAAATCTTTGCTTCCATAGACCATTAAATGGTCTGGTTCTCATCTTATTTATACATATATAGTTCAATTTAGACCATATGTGGGTATGTATAACCAAAAGATGCCTCACATGTTTTAACATTATTGTAGTCTGTTAAATAGCTTTCCCTTCTCTGCCTGTTTTTGACACCAGAAACTTTCTGTAGTTCTACCCACAGCTTTGACCTGTTACCCATTTGAACTCACTAACAAGTAATATTCATTCCCCCAGATTTGATGAATCTCTCTGGCAGACTCTTGATTTGACTGGTGGGAATCTGCTGCCAGGAGTGCTTGGACAGTTGTTGCCTGCAGGTGTTACTGTGTTCCGCTGCCCAAGGTCTTGCATTGGGGATCCGTTGTTTAAAACAAGCAAGTAAGGCTTTTTCTGCATCTTCTGAACCCTGAAACTGTCTCAGATATTCAGTCTGTGTGGTTTTGGTTTTAAGGTAATAGCAGCGAGCAGCAGTGTTTGTGCTGTGTGTGGAGTGTGGACGAGCTGATCAGTGGTTAGGCATGTGTTGAAAAAGGAGGATCTGCACTCACGTGCCAGTTATTTAAAACCAAGTTGATGTGATTTTTTTTTTCAATATCAAGCACCACCCTTGCAGTTTCTATCTTGTAGAGGCCTGAATTATCATCATCTGCAGCATTTTTATGTGGTACACTCAAAAAATCATTAAACTCCAGCAGGATAAATTTTCAGATGTTATGAGGAATCAGTAGAAAAATTTTCGGCAAATTGTGCATGCTTTTAGTGTATGGGGTATATTTGTGATGTGGGGAATTTATGGAGCATGTTTTAATGCACTTTTAGTAACCTTTCTCCTTCTCTTTTTTTATTAGTCTTCTTAAAATTCAACACCTGGATTTGTCAAACTGCACAGTGTCTGCTGCAGATCTCCACAGTATTCTCTGTCTGTGTGAAAAGCTGCAGAACCTCAGCTTGGAGGGTCTAGTGCTTTCTGACAGCATCATCAAGTGAGTGACATGTTTGGGAATATTCAGTAAAGCCTTCTGTTTGGTGCCATTATTTTGTGCAGGCTAATGAAAGAATGCAGTGGGAAGTTGTTCATTGTGGGTGCATTTTGAAATGACTAGTTTAAGGTGGCCGTTTAGTTTTGGGGTTTTTTTCCTCCCAATTCTCCAGAGTAGCAGGAGGTTGGAGAAACTGCTCACCTCTCTGTGTATGGATCCATATTCCCACAGCTGAGCTGTACAGCAGAGCTACTTTTATTTTTCCGTTTTTTTGCTCCCAAGAGAACTTTGTGTTTGGTGTGTAGGTTCTTTTCTATTCCAAGGGCTCTCAGTAGCTCTCCCACCAGGTACCCATTGTGCTTCTGCACTGTTGCTCACTTTTTTTATTGAACTTATGAAGTCTTTGAAGATTACAGATTCAGTCAAGCAGATTAAGTGTTTTTTGGTTAGCTGCAAAGACACTAATGGGTTTGTAGTCAACCTCCTGTTCCATCACACCACAGGATTGTGGAGGTGCCACCTATGGACAGATGTCAGAGGTGCCACCTAGGTCAGATGGCAGAGACCCTGGCTTTCTGATACTTTCCTCACTCCACAGAGGGGAGTAAATAAACCAGAATAAAAATAAACCAGTATAGTTTGGCTTTTTATACCATTAGTAGTAACAGTTAAAACTATCAGAAAATTGGGTACTAATCTGGCAGTAATTATGGAATTTTATCACCTTCTGAACAAATGTGCATACTGAATGTTCCAGGTTTTGCTAACCGGATATGTGCTCTAGTCTTGCAAAGAAATGCATTCAGGGGATGCTGTTTGGACGTGGGCTTTTTCCTGGAATAACCTCCATCTTGCAGAGGGGTGACATCAGAAATGGGATGGTTGCTTTGTCTTTTGTAGAGCTGTAGTAATCTCTGATAAGCTGTGATGTATGTTTATTGGCATACAACAGTAGAAGGTGAAAAGAAACCATTTCCTTGTAAACTTGGTTGTTTATAAATATGCAGACTTGTCAGCAGTGTCATACATAGACAAGTGTCCCTTTTAAGGTTGTGCTTTGATGCAGTAGTACAGAGTTTAGGCCCTTAGTGACGCAGGTTAGTCAGCTGATTAAATATGCAGTACTTCATATTTAATGAACAATTGCCTGTCCAGGAAATTAGGTCTTAAAAAAAGGCACATCATAGCAAAGCAAGCAATGTTACAACATTTAAATTTTATCATATTTTTCTTTTTTCTTCTCTCTACAGGAGCATTGCTAGAAATCCCAGTTTGATACGACTAAATCTCTGTGGGTGCTCAGGATTTTCTGCAGAAGCCTTGGAGCTGATGTTGAGCAGTTGTTCTATGTAAGACAAAACCAGGTTTTGCTATTCCTGAAACAAATTATTTTTTTTTCCTTGGGCATCCCAGTTATTCTTGTATTTTTTTTTTTTTAATATGCCTGGTTTTGGTCCTAAATGCCTAACAGTTGATTATTGGCTGAATAATCAGGTAATTTCTTCCCATCAAGCTATTTTCTTCTTTAATAACAAAGATGTACTTTTGTAGTTTTTCATGGGTTTTCTGAATCATCCGCTTGGCTGGGTACACCCCATTTATGTTCCTTTGACATCATGTAAATTTGATTTTTTTTTTTATGAAAATAACGTATGATTCTCACAAAGACCAAGTGTGTGTTTTGGAACTGCAAAGTTCCCTCTGCAGTCAGAGTACAGGATGAGTCGCCGAGAACACTGTGCCTTTCCATGGTAGAATAATCCTTCAGTAACCTTCTAGTTTATGAAGGGCTGTGTTCAGATTGACAGCTCCAGTGATTAAACCATCTGCTGACAGAACGTCACTGAACTGGGCCCCAGTGAATTTGGGATTTATATCCCAATCTTTCTGCTGACTTGCTGTGACCTGCAGGACAATGTACATAATCATTCCTTCTGCGAAAGGATGTTTTTTAATCAAATTGTGAGTTAGTGGACAGCCAGAGCCTTAATCTTTCTGTCGCTTGGTCTGATTACTCAGATCATGAGCTCTTTAGGGGATGGCAGTCGGTGCAGTGTGCAGTGAATACCAGATGGCAAATCTGATCCTAGGAATGCTAGTGGCAATTTAACTGTTTTTTCATTTTATGTAGAGTGCCAGCTAAATGCTCTAGTTGTGCATTCACTGTGTCTCTGTCCCTTGGTTACAGCTACAACACCTGCACACAGAACAATACTTTGTCCCAGCCCTATGGTGACAGGCTATAGGTAATCAAGCACGTAAAGAGAGTTGAGCTCACAGCATGACCAGTGTTTATATAAAACTATGAATTATTTTATGCTAATTAGGATTAATTGGTCATCTGACCAATGCTAATAATGAATGGTAGTTTTTCCTCTCAATGTGACCATCTGTTCATTTGTAACAGATTCAGGTCACAAACCCGATGAAAAGACAGTGTCTCCTTGTGGCAGTTCCTGGAGAGAGCCTTTACTTCCTAAGCCATTACTGAATCATTCCAGTTGAAAGTGGCTTTGGGAAGTCACTTTAACCCCTTTCCCAGACCAGGGTCTAAAATTAGCACTGTCCATGTGGATGAGGATGTTCTCTGGTTGTATCTTGAAAATCTCCAGAGACAGATTTGGCTGGGTAACCTGCTCCATTCATTAGTGCTTAATTATTGTCATACTAGAATTTCTAGGCATGAATACAGTAAGTTCGCAGTTGGTATGTTACAAGTATTTGCTTTAAAAGTATCAAGTGTAATAGAAAATAACAGAACTTGAACTGCATTCCAGCCATTCTTGTTAACAACTTTGTCTCTGTGTAGGCTGGAGGAGCTGAACCTGTCCTGGTGTGAATTCACAGCCACTCACGTCAAAGCAGCAGTCAATCATGTTACTTCAAAGATCACCCAGTTAAATTTAAGTGGATACAGAGAGAATCTACAAATAGCAGGTAAACAGCAGTGTGGCAAGCAATCCCACTATGGGATGAAGCAGTAGGCTTTACGTTTTCTTCTGCTTGGCATTCACTCTTTGTATAGAAGAGTCATGTACTAACAGTAACTTTTGTGCTCTGTACAGTTTGAAATTCTTGCTGTCAGAGACTCTTACTACAGAGTTCTAGCTCCAGCATGAAGGGTGAGATGATTTTTCTTCCGAATTTAGGAACAGTCAAGTGAAAACTAATTTTTTTGTTCAGCTGAAAGCTTCTTCACTTTACTTGTGAAGTCCTGGAAGCAGGACTTTGTGTGCTATGAATTAGCTCCAGGAACAGTATCTGGAGGGTTTCTTAAGCCTTCTCATGTTGTGTCTGCTGGAAACATCTTCTAAAAGAGAACAGTCATAGTACGTGCTTGAGTTTCAGACTGACATCCAGATATGAGTTAATCTGGACGGCAATCTTAGCAATCAACATTTAACCACTTAACTTGCTACTAGCTCTAGAAAGAAAAGTTCTATTAAATTGGAGGGTGATAGAAAATGCAGGTAAGTCAAGATCTGGGGGAGGGTACATCAAAATGAAAAAGAGCATAGCTAAAGGGTGAAAGTCCTTTTCTAGTAAAGAGAATTTAAATTTTGCAATGAGTGAATATGACAGTGGGGTGTTGGATGACATACAGGAGGTGACCTCTCATTTCTATTTAAACATCACACAGACACCCTCATGCATTCTCTTTGTGGGAAAATAGGCAAATCTTATCTCAGCCCCAAACTCAAAAACAAATATGCTACATAATCTTCTCCACATCAGGAATTTGAACCTTGATCCCTGTAATTGAACCATTAGAGGCCATGTGCTGACCTCTTCCATTTGTCAGACACTTTCTCTGAGTGTCTTTACTCTGTTTCAGTGCAATGTATCAGGCATAAGACTTAGGACATAATCAAGGTATTGTTTTGTTTAGTTTCTGCACATGAATTCTGAAATATCAAAATTCTGTTGCACATTGTTGAGCACCTTGCAATGGCTTTTAGGTAATGCCTGAACTACAGCTGATCTGTGCGTCTTGCAGACAATGAAAGAAAGTCAAAAATTTAGTTTATATCAGAAAAAAACATAACTTTTTGTCATGAGAACTTTTTGTGGGTAAAAATGGTCATGTCTAAAGGATTTGGTGCTCTGAAAGGATATTTGATATGTGAAAAATTTTCATTATTTTTCCACTACATGTAAATATTTCAGGCAGCTCACCATTACTAGGTCTTCAGTAGATTTCACAAAAATATTATTTGAATTATTGCCTTCCTAATTTAATGGTTGATGCAACTGATTTCTAGGGATAATTTGCTGAACTAAATCTAGGTTTCTGAACTTCTTTTAACCCTCTGAACTAAATCAGGGGGTTAAAAGAAGTCCATGTAAGGTATCTTCATAGGCAGACTGTATGCTCTAACTCTTAAGCATGTATCTTTTATTTTAAAAATTGTGCTTCAGTTGTGGGGTTCCAGTAGGAAACACATAAATGAACATGTGTGGACATCAGCAGGCTGTGTAAAGCACATCCTCTTGCTACTGAAAGACGGACTGACTCTGTGTTATCTCTTTTCAGATGTGAAAACGCTGGTGGAGAGATGTCCTTTGCTTGTCCATTTAGATCTCAGGTAAGAAAACCTGTGCAGCCAGTCCTTAAATCCTTGTGGTTCAGGGGATTAGCACTGAGGCAAGGTTGTGTAGGTAGCACTGCACATCCAGAAAATACTATTCAAGCTAAACCTACAAAAGATTTGCTATCTGACATGACCTAATCTGGAGCAGGTAAGATGTCTTGTTACCCCAGCATAAATGTCAGGTACCTACAGGGTTTGTTAACTAACCAGAGGTGGTAATTGATAGGTAGAAAGGAAGGAAATATTTAGATGCCTACAGTTCATTAGCCTAGCATCCCTGAGAGGGTTTAAGTCATCTCTAATACTAATTTGGTACTTGGCCATATAACTGTAAAAAAAGGTATGTTTTGGTTTTTACTTAGTGACTTTCAGTATTTTGAAATCTCTGGAGAACTTGCCTATTCATGGCACAGGTTCTGCTGCAGAGTATCTGTATGAAGAGAAACTTCTGCTTCACCTGCCCCTTCGCATGCACAGCACATACACGAGAGATGGGTTGCTTCCACAGTCAGTGAAAACATACTTTGGTGATAGAAAAAGTAGATACTCAGTGAATTCCTCTGGCTGAATTTTTAAAATAGCAAATTTACTGCTGCTGTGTACTTAAGACTTTATTTAATGTGTTCTCTGTACAGTGACAGCATGATGTTAAAGCCTGAGTGCTTCCAGTATTTTAAACAACTTGTGTTCCTACAACACCTGTGCCTTAGCCGATGTTACCAGATATCACCTGCTGCCTTAGTGTAAGTAACCTCTAATTAGCTTTGATTTGCTGTTCATGCAGAGGGTGAATTAATTTAAATTTGCTTTATTTTATGTTTAGAATTGCAAATACTGTTTCAAAAAAGCTAATGGTACGAGGAATCACGTGTAAAGCTAAGATAAAAGAACCCAACTGTTAGAACCTGTTATCCTCTGAGAATCCAGACTGGAATGAAGCTGAGATAATCTTTCAGTGGTGTCAGTCTGTACTCATGGACCTGGCTGCTCCATGCATGCCTTGTGTCTTGTGTTAGTGGCATTATACCAGTGGTACTCATTGCTGGCATGGGAGGTTGCAGTCCTGCCAGTGACCAGGACTGATGTCAGACTGAGTGTGGAGGAAGGTTTGGAATAGCTGGCAGAGTTGACAGTACCGGCTGGACTAGTAAGCTGTAAGTAAGTGTGTATTTGCTTTTGTGTGCACTTATATCAGTTATTGATTGTGATTCAAATATGGTTAAGAGTGACTTGCTCATGAGGTCCTTCTGCTTTTTATTAGTATAGAAGCTTTCAAGTCCAGTACTTTCAGGAAAGATGTCAACACAACAAGAAAAAAGGTTGAGAGGAACAGGAAAATGAGGATCTGAAGAAACTTTGCTGTGGCAGCACATGCCTCAGCCTTTTGATTTTGTCCTGTACTTGCTTGTAAGATACACAGTTCAGATGATGACTGGGAAAATGTAAAGCAATCAAGAAGCTGGGTCTGGCTACTCACCAAAATATTGCTCCAAACTGGGGACTTATTGATGGTACTCAGGGGCTTGTTTCCCCTGAGCCACATCCTGGAACTTCATCTGTGCAATTTACTTCACTTGTTCTAGATTTTTAAGTCCAAGGATATGAAAATGGAAGAATCAGTTTGTTTTCAGTTTGTGAGAGAGACTAGCAAAAAAGTAATTTATTCAGCCAGTTTGCTGAAGTATCAGTGTTGAGTACTAGTTTCAATAAAAAATGTGCTTAAGTAGTTTACCCTCTTCTAAAAAATTAGTAAAAATGGTGTTATGTAGCTTGGGTACAGGCTGAAAAACCCCCAAAAATGTTTTCAGTTTCATGGTTAATTTGCTATCTCTCTCTCTTTCTAGAGAGCTTGGTGAAATTCGAACACTGAAGACTCTTCAGGTATTTGGAATAGTCACTGATAGCTCGCTGCAGCTCCTCGAGGAAGCACTACCTGACATGAAGATCAATGGTTCACACTTTACCAGCATTGCAAGGCCAACTGTTGGCAATAAAAAGAGCCATGAGATTTGGGGCATCAAATGCAGATTGACACTGAGAAATCCTAGTTTCTTGTGATCATGTACAATGCAGTTGATGCCATGGACACTGTGCGTTGAAGCTCCTTAGGAAAAAAAAAAGTGCTGGAGCACCTTTTATCATAGTACTGTTACTGTCTAACTTGGTTTTACACCCTAATGTTTCATAATATTTTATATCAGTTTTTTGTACTTAAAGCCTTTAGAAATTGTGGATCTGTGAGCAATTACAGAATATTTCTTTCAGCCTTTCTTTTTTACAGGGGATCTTTGAAAAAAAAAAAATGAAACAAATCACCGTCAAGTGATTTGATAAGTACAAATCAATTACTTACATTGATAAGTAATGTCAGCCTCTAGCAACTGTCTGCAGCTTCTGGAACAGCTTGCAGAGGTGCTAGAAATCTTTGTAGAGTTTATTAAGGAGTTTGCAGAATTCAAAATGAATACTTCTATGTATTAAATCTGTTCAGCTATGTTGACTGAAGAAAAGATACTGCAGGATGAATGAATCAAGCTTGAAAACAGTAAATTGGGGATATCTACACAGAAGCAGCTAAGAGCTCAATACCTTACAAGTTAAGCAGCATAAAGGAGCTATAGTGAAGTTTTTATTTAGGAGGCCACAAATGAAACTTTTGTCGTTAGTATCCTTCATTTGTTGCCAAATACAGTCTGAGTAGCCTGTTCAGAATTAGCATCTGTAAAAATAGATGCTGGTTGTCCATTATTTCATGTTGTGGTCCTGGGTTTTCTGATTACATATTAGTAGCTTTGTGCGCCTGATCGTAGATAAAACTTTCTCTAAGATCTTTTCTAAGTGCAACTGTTACATTGGTAGAAGTTTAGCAGGAGGAGGGCTCAAGGAGTTCTACATATGACCAAAAACCAGAACCTGGGACTACAGTGTAAGAATGCTAAAAGGGAGAGATGCTTTGGTGCTATCAAGAGACATACATTTCTTTTTTATATTAGTTTGTTTGTAGTAGCACTTTGCTTCTTGTATTTGTATCACTAACCACTATTATCTAGTGTTGATTTTTATTTTAAAGTCATAGGAGAAGCTGAGTAACTGTCCAAAAAGGAAAAAAAAAAACAAAAGATAGGGACAGGTAATGATTTTAAATAAACCGTTCATTTGCATCTGTTATCAGGGTCCTTCCTCATGCATAAGCCTAGAATGTTCCAGCAAGTGTTTTAGCAAAACTTGGACCCTCTCTAGGACATAAACATGCTGCTGTTTTTCCCATGAATGCAGTAAGCAAGCAGCTGAATTTATTCATGGATGTTTTTAAGAGTAGCCAACATATTACTTTAGGTGTTTACATAGATACAGCTTCTTGAGAGAAAGCATTCAGAAATGAATACCTGGTAGTGCAGAACAGATTGCTTACTATGGAAAGATTGTATGAGTACTAGAATTCGATATTTAACTTGACCTTCTAGAATATAGTAAATAAAGCATTATCTTTTTAACCTAAGGTGGTTTTTTGTTTTTATTAAATTTAACAGTGTAAATATAAATAACAGGTGTTAATAATGGGTTTGTATCCCCTGTGAAGGAGTAAATGGGCAACACATCTTGTGGAAGTTGGAGGATACAGAATATTCTACTGCCTCAGTTTGCTGCCTTAGAATTATACCTTAAATTACTTCAAGAAGAAAAAGTAAATCCTTGCAGCACAGCATTACTGAAAATTCTTCTTCTTATGCACAATGTAATTCCATGAAACTTCTCTTGCATTTAATAAAGATCTAAGAAATTGCTTTATTTTACAGAATGACTGATAGATGGGAGAGTGCTTTCCCTGGTTTGCCACCAACTTTGTGTCATGGGTCAAAAAGAAATTTCTCCAAGCAGTGGTGGTTTAAAGGACAGGGTGTTATGAAAACTACTTTCAGGATTTATTAGACTATGCTTTAAAACCCTGTGCAGATTTGGAACAGTAGTAGGCCTTTGACTAGGAGGAAAAATTTTACATACCAGATTCAGTGTTGGAAGGGGATCAGCATCACTGTTGCATATCTATTTAATAGTTATGATGACAGCTTTAGTAGACATGAAAGCCCTTTGGACAAGGTGCTCAACTGAACCTTTCTTAAGGGAAATAATAAGTAGCTCTAAACACTACATAACAAAACCTACCTGCTACATTGATTTGTCTGTACTACATGTAAATGCATGAAGGCTCACAAACCATTAAAACAACCTGAAACAGTAAGTGAGAAGAAACTGAGCACATGGAAACACTTTTGAACGTTGAAATCAGGCACAGGATAGCTTAATTTATCAATTAAGATTTTAATTTTTATTACATAATGTATAAACACCACTTGGAGAAAAAAACCAAAGAATAACAGGTCTAGTTTAGCAGAACACAGTGTAGACTAGCATTAAATGAAAATACCATGGACTTGACTCAGCAGGTAGAGGAGGTGCAAAAACTGCCAGTCCACGCAGATTAAATCAATGTTAAACCAAGAACTCAGTCCTGTCCTGCAATAGTGTCTACCAACTAAGTTGTCTGTACTGCAATCCTTTGTCAAAAATAATCCTTAAAAAGGGTCCTACAGTTGTTTAAAAAAAATAAAAAGGTAGCTGCTTACTATTAAAAATAGATTTCTGAATCACCATGTCAATTTTAAGCATTCACCAGTAAATGCTTCAACAGAACTGTAATTTAATACAGACAAAACCAGTAGAGGCCACTCATGAGCAGGTCAGGCTTCCATTTTGCTAAATTAGGAATTTGAAAATTTACTAAATCCTAATCTAGATCATACTTTGGGGCTGTAGGGCCTGAGAAGATTACCTTTTAGTTTTGATGTTGATAATAAGGAATGACAGGCATGTTTAAGAGGTATGCCTACTGATCTGACTAACCAGTCTCTATTAAAACTTAACAGCACACAAATGTGTAAATAAGCAGTTGTTGGGATTTCTGCCATAGATTTGCTGTGCACATGTTCAATACCTAAATCTAGTGTGAGAGTGGTAAGAGTCCTAGGAAGGAATAAATCAGTGTTAATGGCATTGGTGGAGGATTTTTGAGGATTTTTTTAATCCTAACAGCATATTGACTAGTGTACATGACAGAGGCACATAATAAACAATCCCTAACTGGTTACAGATGGATTGAGAATAACTGGAACATCCTAGTCTGTGTGCACACAACTTTTAGAAAGATTAGTCTTTTGTGTCTTTACTTTTAGACAAGCTATGCACATTATTTTAGACAGAGCTTTATTCTGATAGTTCCTGAACTTACCAACTTATGAAAGCTTATTTGGCTACTTTGCTTTTCCCCTCTGGGTCTACAATCACGACAACCAGAGTGTAAATAACTCTGCAGTGATAGCTTATTCAGACATCTCCATCAATTTCACATTTTCCTATAACTGAATGGTCTGGTCAAATCAATATCCTCTAAATTATGTTTTAAGTTCTATTCACTCTAAGTCTAGAAGCAAAAAACCCTTTGTCCATTTCCTCCACCAATAAAGAGCAGTTTACATTTTGCAACTGGCAATAAATACACTGATTGATTGGCCACATTGGAGAACATTTCCATTAGACCTGAGAACATCTGTTACAGAAGTCTCTTCATTCAAAAGTCATTTTAAGAAAACTCACTCTTGGAAACAAATCTGTAGAAGACAAAACATACTATTTTCAAGTCATGTAGCAGAAGAGCTCCTGCTGTAGGAATATTTGTTTTCTCAAATTCTGCCTTACCTATGCAGTTATAAGGCAGTCACAGTTCACAGTATCTCTAAAAGATTTAAAAGGTCACTTGCTCTTCTTTAATCAGAGCTTTTTTTTTTCTATTATCACTTGATTACCTAACATGAGAGAGACATGTGAAATTAATTTGTTGTCATTTACATATCACTAGAATTCAGCATAAGATTGGAAATGTAAATTTTCTGGAGAAGGTAAAAACATGCTGGGAAAACTGGAAGACATAGGTATTAGCTTGTGCTCCACTCCTAATACCCAGCATGTCTCATTCTTCTTTAAATATAAGAAATTCAAAATCTAAAATTCCAAACATTCAACTTAATAAGGCCAAATATAAGTCTTACGATAGCCACTTACATACACTAGTGTTCTGATAATCTGCTTGCCAGTTAATCCATTCAGTGAAGAAATATATCCTACTACAACATGATTTCTATAATTTGTAAATTCTTCATGAAGGGCTCAAGAAAACCTTTGGGTTTCAAGTCCCTATCTAGCCAAACAGAAAAACTAAAAGCTACCTCAGTCAAGATGCACTAAACCAGACTTATACCCTTGACGTAAGTCTACAATGTAGAAAAAATACTGGAAGAACAAAAAAAAAAAAAAATTGCCACAAGTTGTATGAAACTACAAAGTTGTACAATTTTTGAAAAGCATACAAAAGATTTGTATTTTCATTTCTTTTACCTCAACACCATGGTTTACCAAAATCTATATATCCTTGCATCAAATTGCTAGTTTGACAGTCAACTTTTCTACAAAAGTGTATGAAGTATTTAGTTTTATCAGTCCCAGACTGTTACTATAAAACTGTACATCTGAATATTTAATGCTACTGACTTAATACTTGAACCCATTTACCTGTGTTTATGAAGCTTTCATGTTTGCCATACAAGTTAAAATGTCAATTTTCACTGAAGTTAGAGGTAACACTTCAGACATTTACACTAGATGCAAAAAAAGCTTAAATATCAGGCTAATGATTCCCCAACCCAAAGGAATGAAAAGCATTTCAAGCTTCCTCCAAATGCTCTTGCATCCGAAAAGGCCAACTTCCAATATAATGCAGCATTGTGATATCCCCATGGTTTCCCTCTATGGATCCATAAATGTTTCAGCAAAAGACATCAGGGTCCTTCATTCTTCCAGCAGAACAGTGCACAGTGAATCCTCTGTGTCAATCAATATTGAAGCTATTGCCCCATCATTGAACTCAAAAGATGTTCCTCCATCTACAACCATACAAGCATCCCAACAACGGGAACGGACACAGACTCTGCAAAAACCCAGCAAGTAAGTTATCACAAAACAGCTAAAAAAATTAAGTATTTCACACAAGCAGTTAACAATAAAACTGGGACATTCTTTTGCTTGAGTCAATAAATGCTTAACCTCCACTTAGCATGGCACTAAGCACTAGAACCTCCCAAGTTATCAGTGCTTTATATGGGTATGAGTCCAGAGAGGACTGAAGGACTTGGTCAATGCTCCCACAGTCTGAGCACAGCCTATAATATAACACTTGGTGCTGAAGCTGAAGCTTAGCTGTAATTTTCAAAGAAAGCTATTGATGATCCCATTTACTTGAACTTCACAGAAAACATCACAATTAATTTAAGATTCTAATATGTGGTCTTCATGTTATGTGAAATATGTATTTTCAAGTAGCAATGCTTAAGGTTCAAGTAATTTGGACATTAATGTAATCTTTTGTTACAATAATCATTCAGAGAGAAGAAAAGTAATTACAAACACAAAGCTGAAGGTCAGGATGCTTGCCAGGCAACTTCAAGAACTGCAGCATATTATTGTCAAGACATTATTATTATTAGAGTCTGACATATTATAATTAATAAGTTTAAATCTAACCTTACAAAATTTAAGGCATCTCTTTTAGAGCTGGACAAGACAGAAAAAAGAATTTGGCTCAGAGCTCCTTTAGACATTTGTTTTGATATAAAAGGTTGAACTGACAGTTAATTACAATTAAAATACTGTATTGCTTTCAATAGTTTATATGTTATTGTTTGTATGTTCAGTAATTCTGGTAATATAACTAATGGCTGTATGTGTTTATATTTAATTGTGGCAAGCTCCACATGTCATAAAATCATTTAGATTGGGAAAGACAAGTAAGATCATTGAGCTCAACCATTAAACAAGCACTACCAAGCCCACCACTATGTCCCTAAGTGCCATGCCTACATGTCTCTCAAATACCTTTGGGGATGATAACTCCACCACTTCCACAGGCAGCCTGTTCCACTGCTTTATAAACCCTTCCATTATGATAATTTTCCTAATATTCAATCTAAACCTCCACTGGCACAAATGCCCTAAGTTAAAATGATGAATTAGAAAATAATTCAGTTTGGAAATGCATTTAGTCCCACCTTCTGCTCAAAGCAGGCCTTACTTTAAAGATGGGTTAGGTTGCTTAATGCCTTGCCCAGGGAAATTTTGAGTATCTCCAAGAACAGTCACAAGACAATCTATAGAGAAAACTTTCTTATAAAATTTTTACTATAAAATCATGGCTGTTGCATTATACTCTGCTCTGAAAAGAGTTTAACTCAAGCCTCCTCTGTAACCAGACTTTGGTAGCTGAAGAGAGCAACTGGATCCCCCCCCTTAGTCTTGTCTCCTCCAGGCTAAAGGAAAGCACTGTTTGAGTCTTTCCCTTATAAACCACTTGTTCCAGCCCCGTAATCCTCCCAGTGGCCCTTTCCTGAATTCACTTCTCTCTGTCACTGTGTCTTATACTGAGGGAAATGGCACATAACCAAAACTGGGCACAGTGAGATTCTTTTATTCTGTAAGATTGTGCAGGGATCAAACATTAAAAAGCCATAACACAACTAGGAAACATTTTCATCCTGCTGTTACAAGAACAATACTCAAGTAATTCAAAGCACAAACTGGATGTTGAAACACTTAAAGGGAAAGTCCTAGATTGCTCAGACTTTAACAGATACATTGAACTAAGTAACTCTTTGCTATTGCAGCCAACACTTACTTTGAAGAGAAGCCACGCTGACGGCTACTTGAGAAAACTCTGTTTACAATAGGCTCTCGAACACTGAAAAACATCTTTGGTTCCTCTGGACTGTAGAGCAGACAGTCATTGTAATCATTTGTTACTGTAAGCAGAGGAGTCAGCCATTAGTTTTTCCAGAGAAAATTATTTACTCTCAGAAACACACATTCCTCCAGGGAAGAGTGGCTTCTCTATCAAGAGGGACCATCAAGTCTTGACAGGTGTTTAATAGTCTTTACATGCAAAAAATTACTTTTAGGGAAAATTCCTTTCAGTTCTGCTGCAAGATGAACACTCAATAGCTCTCTCCTGATGATTAAATATTAACCGTTTCAAATTTTAGGAGAACTGAAATTCTCCTGAAGTAGATAATTTAGACAGAAGTCTATGTAAGTGCTTTCATTTCAAGTAAGACATTGTTTGCCAACTGTGCCTAATTAATGTCTGTAAGAAAGACTACTACTGCAAGAGTGCTAAAACACTGAAAAATGAGTAGTTCAGAATACAAACAAAATTAACTGGTCAAAGATACTTTTAAAAAAATCTGGCCTTTTTCACTAACCTTTCTGTACCAGTTCCGTGTTCAATGGCATATTCAGACTTCCATGCTTTTTCGCTGTTGAGCCGAGAGAAAGAGCCCCAGTTAGACAGATTTATCTATACAGACCTTGGCTAGTAATGCCACATTGCTCACTCACCCATCTTAAGGATCTCTTCAACAGCTTGATGTGCAACCTTGTTAATATTATACGACCTAGACAGAGAAGAAGTCTTGTTTGCTAAGCAGTACAACTAAGGAAAAAACTGAGAAAAAACAAAAAACCTTTCACACTGATGAAAAACTAAAATCAACATTCGGGGAGGAAAAAGAATGCTGTTAAGTGTGAGCTGATAACAGTAATTTTAAAAAAATAGGTCTTAAATCAACTCTTGCTTTGGCATCTACCTGTGCCCTTGTAAACCTTAAAAATCCATTAAGTGAAGTCTTCAGAAAAGAAGAGCATGGGAAGTAGTCTGCTTGTCAATAATCCCCCAATAACTGCTGCATTAAGTCTGCATTAAAAAACAAAAGCTCTAGAGATTGTGTTCTTACCCTGTCTATCCAACCCTTGCTAATTGATTTATTCTCTTAGTTCTCATTTATGAACCCAACACTTCTCCACAAATATTTTACCTCTTTATTTATACCCTAAGATGTGGTCTTGAATCTCACAAGAACTGGTGTACATAGAAAATAAACAGTCAGATCAGACACTTCTGCATTTGACACGTTTGGATGAACGAGTTAACATAGCCTCAGTTTGAACTAAGGCAAAACTCCTAAGAAAGTCTCCCTCCTCTGCTCAGACTCAAAAGGGAGTAGGTGCTAACCACAGACACTGTGCAGCAGTACCATGAAGATCTCACATGGCCAGGTCTCAACACAGCTTAAAATCCTCAGTCCAGCACTTCTGTCATGGCAGTAAAACACCTCAGACTGCAGTACAGATCCACTCCACCCCTATCTGACCCCAGAGCTGCTGAGGGTGTGCCCAAGGCTCCCTCTCTTACACTTACTGCCTACCTGCAAGCCCGAGCAGATGCTACCAAGATATCCTTTTACACAAGTTTTGGCAGCTACAGAAAACACCTAGACATTTAAATGTCTCTCAGTCCCAGGAAGTCTGAAATTGCAGGAAAGCCCTTAAACAACAGGCTAAGGGGGTCACTCCACTGAGGCCTGGCCTCACTTTAGAGAAGTCCAGCAGCACATACAGATTACAGCAATGGAGAGGAGCAATCCTGGAGCTTGGTGCCTGGTTCTGGGTTTGCTCAGCACAGTGTATAAGCAAAAGAAATGTGTAAGAACAGCATTGAATTAAGACTGTACTTTCCCAAGGTACTGAACACTAGGAAAGTTTCCCTAGCAGTCTGCCAATTTCATCCTTGGCAGGCTCCAGAACTAAGCTATGCTGCCTGAATACAAAATTCTGAATTACAATGAAGAGTAAAACCTAGTAACCATGGTTACAGCATGAATACTTATTTTTGAATTTCATTAAAAGCTTCTGTTTTAGGTCATCTTAGCCTACTCCACAAATCCAGTGACTATTGTACAACTCTAAGTTATGAGCACAAACACATCTCTCACATCTCAAAACTAAATTGATTAGACTTACATGAAGTACTGCAGCATGTTTAAACTGAAGTTTAAAACATGTTTAAACTGAAGTTTAAATATTTTATCCCCCTGATTAAGCTAGCACAGTTCTGTGTAGATATGGCCATCTTTTTTTAAGGGGAGTATTTTGGCAAAGAGATTGTCCCCTGTCAAATAAATATGAAAGAAACAGGAGGCTTGTTTCTTTCTCTTTCAAAGGAGAATGGACAGTAGATGAGCCAGAGCACATTTAACACTGCATTTAATACATGTTTTCCCATTCTTCTTAGAGCTTAGATTTTTATAAGTTTACTGAGCTACATCATCTAAGCATTTTGGGCAACAAGAATAGTTCATCGATCACCTCAGTATGCTCTCTGCTAGTCACAGCAAAAATCTCTTTCCCTCACCACTCCCAACCACTCATCCTCACATGTGGCATGCCACATTTTTCACTGAAATTACATCTAAGGCAAGCTTCTGTCTCAGTGCCACAGCTCCTCACCCTTTCTAGGCTTCCCTCTGTACCCACAAGTAATGAGTGCCCTACTCATCTCATACATGTGGAACAGCTCTGAGCCATACTGACAGTGACAATATCAGACTGACTTACCCACAGCCCAACAGAGTCTCAGTAAGGAGAAAATGCATAGGCAAAATAGGTTCATCTGGCTTATCTGAAATGGTATTTTCTGTCAAAGCAGCAACATGTACTCACCATGCTTTTGATCCTGTTCCAGTACACACATTAAGCCCTGAACTCTTCTGTTTCTCCCAAGGACCATCATCAACTGATATTTCATAATAGGAGGCCCTATGAAGCGAGAATTTAAAACTGGGTTTGCAGGACTTAAAGTTCTCCCTGAATAAGACAGAACACACAGCCTTATCAGGCACATTACAATTTAGAGGGGCTACTTTCAAATCTGGATCACAATTTCACAGACTTTGTACAGTGTTTCCCATTTGACAGCAACTTCTGATTCACTATTTTACAGTAGTTTTTATAATTGGCTAAAATGATTTCTAGCATGAACTTTCAGGCACTTTTTCTGCAGTCACTTTTCCGTTAATTTATGCACAAAACCACCTCTGTGGTTCATCTGCAGGGCTTGCTGGACTTACAAATAAAACTGTAAATAATTACCTTCCTTGTGTACCTGTTGCACAAAACCTGTGTTTATGCTGTGATTGGGTCTCATTAATTATCACTAAACATTTCAACATCAGTAAGCAATAGCATGATTGAACCGAATTCCTAATCACTTCAGTAATTGAAAATCCAGTGATTCTTCAATAATAAGTTTACACAAACAGGCTTACACTTCTCTCCAGGGCAAATTATTCCTAAAACTCAAAAGTACTATGTCTTGATGTACAATCATCTTCTTCATGTTATGGTTCATCTGTCAGGGGGTTTCTAGTGTTAGGCCTAGAGACCAAAGTTTCTCTCTACAAGCTTCAGAATATCCAAGAGTGTATTTATGAACTTAACTTGTTGATATTCACAGCTGTCTTCAAAATGTGATACAGGTTTCAGATTAATAGATATCCTCTCAGAAATACCACATTTGCTGTTTCATGCATGACTGAGTTTCACCTTTCTTAGTAAACAGATCTTACTGGGCTATTATTTCAGTCTAGGAATACAGCTCTTGGCTGCTTGGTGCCAAACAGTTTATACTCTCAGTAACTAAGGGCATGTTTTGTAATCACTCTTGAAAAGATAGGGAGATTAGAGAACTGAAAGTAAATTAAGAATACAGGTGCACCACTTGATTCAATTAAATGTAATTTTTACAAGCTGGGTATGACAGGTTTTCTTGGGGGTTTTTTCTTCAATTTACTTGTTTTCATCACTAACATGCAAAATAAGACCCGACAAGAAGCTCCTAAAGTTATTCTTTCTAAATAAATAGCAGACCTGTGTATTTGAAACTAATAGAAGATTCGTCTTTACAACATTTAGGTCTTCAAGTGTAAGGTCCCAGTAACACACTTATTTCTAGAGGTTTGTTTCTAGAGTATTGTTTTCCTCAGTGGTTCTCAAATACCAAGAGAACAATGTACTTGTGACACTTATAGCACTGGAAAACAGCTTTGTGTTCCTGTATCACTGCACATTAAAGAAAGTTAGAATCTTGATAAAATTAGATTTGATTTAGTAGAAAGCAGGATTTTAATATCTTTGAGGTTAATTCCTTCTGCCAGTCTGAGGCTGAAGCCCACACAAAAAAATAAAGCTCACAGAACACTTATACTGTTTGCAGCATCAATCAGTGTCCCAAGCACTGTACAAACACAAGCTGTTAAACTCTGAAGTGGCTTTCCTCTTGTTGTTTTTTTTGTTTTTTTTTTTTTTTTTTAAGATAAACAGTAAATCTCCTTTTACTGCAGCCCTGGTCATATTCCCAGTGTCTTTCTTACTGTTTGGCTGCCAAAAATGCATTGATCTTCAGGACAGAAAGGACAGTCAAATGTATCCTGGACAAGGCAGTACCATGATTTGATACAAACACAGTTCTTAAACAAAGGAAATAACTGTATTCCATCAATAACAAGGTTTCTGCCAAAAGCAGGCTGGTACCTTTGCATCTAATGACAGAAAGGCAGAAAAAGGAGTCATGATAAAACCTATCTCTGCTTGGTCATGCTAAAAGCTTATGAAAAGATATTTAAGATGTAGAGGAGATGAGGCAGTTCAAGGACTGATATTTAAGTCATCAATAAAAGGGAAAGAAAAAAGTCAGGAAAAATGAAAGAATAACCAGAGAGGAAGCAGAAAACCAGAAATCAACATTGAAAATACACTTTGTAATCAGCAATAATACAATCAGTGTTAAATATTTACAGAATAGAAGTGCAATTTGACAATAAAATCTCATCACTGATTGTCCATTGCAATGTGATAAAAAGAAATTAAGTCAATTGTGCCTTGCTGTAACAACAAACAATTATACACACCTGGATGAAAGAGATTCCCCAATGAAGACTTCATTGAGTGCTCTCACTGGTAAAAGATGTGGGCCAGAAATATCAGATCCTGCAGATATTAAATATAAGAGTTTTGAATCATGGATATAAAACACAAGTTTTCAAAAACCATTCACAATTCACTGGAAGACAAATTCTGCTGCCTGGATTTGTTTTCTAGACCTCATGCTCCATTTTTTTCAAGGACTCATTTTTTCACTGATTCGCTCTGTGGCCAGTCACTGTCCTTTACTGGAGACAATAAATATTTAAACCAAGGTCGGCAATGACACTGAAGTTCGGACACTTTTCCTTGAAAAGTCACAGGCAACTAGGCAGAATGAAGTTTTCTGTCAGTCACACTTCCAGCCAAGTTAAATTACTGGCAATGACTTAACAGACATTTCTGATGAAGTTAAGAGAATTATACTTCATACCACAAGGTAATTAAAGGGGATTAACAAGTTGTTCATGTTGACAAGGACTAAGTGAGCAAATGAAGTACTGGACACAGGTTAGGCACTGAACCATGCATCTTTCAACCCACCATAAAGAAAAGAGATGAAGGTATTTAAGAATTATCTACAGACAGACTCTCACATCTAATATCTTATTTGCTGGTCCAAGACCAGCTTTTACAACTCTCAATTAACCTAACTTAAAAGTTAGTTATAGGACCTAGACAGAGGTCCTATATGAGGTATGTGTACACAAACATACACATGTGCTCAAGTATTTACAGTAACTCTAAGAGACAGCATTTTAAAAAAGATCAAGAATTTTGACAGCAGGTATTTCAAATACTAAAACTTTCACAAGTCTTTATTTTCTATTCCAAGTTACCATAGCAAAATGATTATATTCTTGTCAGATGTTAACCTACCTTGATCCTGGAATCTTTCATTTATGTGAGCCCTGCTGTGTTGCTCTTGGCTTAGCTGCTGTTCATGTAAATCCACTGGGGCTGGGTTAATCCCAGTTCCTTCAAGATACAGTCGGATTCTTTGCCGCCACTGCCACCTACAAGAGGAAAAAGATGTCAGTAAGAAATATTCATTACAAAATTAGACAGGATCTGAGAGTCTCCTCTCTCAAAGCAGAACATCTTACAAGAAGGAGCTAAATATATTCAAAGTCATATTTCAAGTTTTACAGGTTCTACTATAACTTCTAAATTTAAAAAGTTAATAATATGCAATTGTAAATTCTTTACATTTACCAATTTGGTACCTAATGTTTTTTGCATGTGTAAAATAAGAGGCCACTGGCCAAAAGTAGCCTACAAAAACTGTATGTAACAAACTCTCCTCTTGAGTTATGTGATTCTAATATGTGAATGAATGCTGATACAATATTTTTAAGAATAAAGAGCTCTCAAGAATTTACACAGAAATACATGCTGTATTTTTGACATCTTTTGTTTGTATTTGACATGTCCAGAAAAGCAGCTCTATGCATCCCTTTATGTATAAGGCCCCAAGTATCCTCTCATTTTAACAATCCCTCCTACCCTAGGAATTCAGGGTGCTTAAAAGAAATTCATTTGAAGCAAGAGAAGGATATAAAAGCCATGTTACAACATTTTGATTTTTTATTCTTCCCTAGAGAAATAAATTCCTTTTCCTCTTACAACCTAAGATATTTCATAAAACAAAGTAGCAATAGTTTTGACTAAGAAAGCAAATCACAAGAGAGTTCTATCAGCAAATCTTCTCCCTGCTCATACTGTCGATAACCAGGTGACATTACCCACTTTTTCCTAAAATTACATGAGACTTATGCTTTATATGACTACGTTGCTAGTTTTTCCTCTAATCATCTTTATAGATTTACATTTACACATCCTATCTGCCCTTAAACTAAGTATTTTAGGTAGTCACGCAGAAAGCATGCAGGGAGTATCACTATACCAGCCTCCTTACAAAGGTCCTGGCCAGAACATATCACATCCCCCTCAAAATCAGAAAATGGGACTGTACCCTACTAATACCCCTATTCTGAGAACCTGCTCCAGCACTGACCCCCAAGATAAAAAATGTGGGTAATCTGATATAGTTTGTCCTTTACAAATCAATAACGTTGGTTTTCTCAAGGATTACAAGGTCAATTTTCACACAGATTGTTGCACTGACTGATACATCATGGATAAGGGTAAAAAGCCTATTGCCCTTTTCTGTTTCTGGCAACTCACCATCCACCAAAACTCCAAAATACCAGAAGCCCTTCCAGACAATTCAGTCACCCACCTATTCCAAAGTTTGCATAGGGCCAAACAAGAACTCTCAAATGAAACACTTGCTCACATCCTTGCTTAAGAATATATTATTTATTAATTTATAATTAATTAATTAAATATATTTTTATTTTATTTCTTTAATTTATTATTTATTTAGTTATTATCTTCTATTATTTCAGAAAAATAATTAGACAACTGCTTTCTGTTTTGTTCTGGTGAGGTTTCAGCTCCATAATAAGCAATAACAGGAATTTCAGCAAAAAATATAGCTTTGTTTCCAACAAAACATCAAAATTGCCAAATGTCAGGAGAGGTTATCTGAATAAGCACTAGGAGTTTTGTTTAAGCAAATTAGAATGATGGAGACTAAAAAGCTTCTGTTTTCTAAACCTTAGAATATGTGAGTAGAAAGTATCTGTTCCTTTAGCAATACGTATTGAAATTCTTCAGTTATTTATCCTGGCAATTCTATTAATTTAATTTCAGAACTATTCTATGGCACAAAAACAGTTACACTTCAAGTTACAAATTTAATATGCTTGAAGTATAAACAAAAATGAATTGCTATATACTTTCACACAAGTGACTGATTTCTGTTTGATAGTCTGTCATCACAAAAATATTCTGTAAAGTATTTATATTACAGAACAGTGTCTCTTCTTAAGTAGTTATTAAAAACTCTTCTCTAGTCTGTCCTTTAAAATTCAGCTTGTTTCTTTTTAAATCAATTGAGATTATTCTGTTTTAAGAATATCTAGTACTGGAAACATCAAGCTATATTCAGCATGAAGAAACGTTTGCCTTACTTGTCAGCAAAATTTAAGCCACTTTATCTCAATCACCAAATCCCTAGATGTAACACACTGACCATTTCCTAACTGTATGTGTTTCACTAGCTTCTATTCTTATGGCCATCACTGTACTGTATGTTTTTGAGTCCTTGTTGTAGAGTGACTTTATGATGCTTGAATCCCCAACTGTCTGTTCAGTTTATGCTGGATATAAATTCTGCACCTCTAAGACAGGTTCCAAGAGCGAGAGGGAGGAGAAGAAGTGCAGAATTTGTTATCAGACACTGCACTCACTCTCTTGCATTCCTGCTCACGGACTGCGCTGTCTGCAGCACGGACAGACAGGGGGACAGAGCTCTCCTTTGCCTTTAGTCAGTTTTTAGCTGGCTTAGGCAGAGAAGTTCCCTGGATTGTGGCTTCTCCTTTTTTTGGAACTGATCAGCCCCGCTCAGGCCTGAACACCCAGAATGGCACCAGGAGCTCACACCGGGGCTGGGACGCTGCGTTCCAGTGCCACAGGGATGGATGAGAGACTGAGCGAGCTGAGCTACAGCCCATGACAAGCCCTCTCTCTGAGTCTGCCATCTCTGCAGAACAGGGAGAGGTCCCATTGTTTAATGCTGTTCATTTTTTCATGTTTGTGAGTACTTTCTTGTTAAATAAATAGTTTTGTCCATTTTTCTTGAAAGATATTTTATTTCCAAGCTGGCTGGGGGAGGGGCAGTTTGAGTTTGCTTTCTAGACTACTTCAAAAGTTTCATCTAAAATTTGCTCTAAACCAGGACAGTCCTAAAATACATAAATCAATATACCCCTTACAAGGATGCAGCTCCTCATTTATGAATTTGCTAAGTCAGAAGTGAAAATCACTTATTGCATGTCATCCCAGACAACTTTTTTCTGGAACTGGCAGTTTTAGTCTCACTCTTGACCAAAAACCTCATTTTTCAACATTATAAACATCTACACAGAATTCACTATTTGAGCCATTAAGAGTTTACTAAGCTCCAGCGGCTTCTTAGGAATTGCATATGGCTAGGTGTTTCCCAATCTCTCCATGTTTTTCAAAACCAAAGATCAGTGAATCCTACCTGAACTCACCACGATAAAGCTTCTGTAGTGCTTCAGGAAATGAGTATGTGTATCTCACAGGCAAGCACAGGTGGCCTTCTGATCTGGTAGCAAAAAATGACAATGAAAATTATAGTATTACTGTTCAGATTTGGTACCTTTGGAAAACAAAACAAAAATCTCCCTATGTGGTACATCTAGCAAAGCTACACTTCTTAGACCTTTAGGAATCTCTACTGTTCTTGCACAGTACCACATCAGCAACAAAACACTGCTCTCAGCTCCTGGAGTCTGTGTGTCAGAAACAAGCTAATTCTCCCACATTTACCCTAAAAACTGTCCAGCTAATAATCCTGCAGGAGTATGTAAGCACTAATGTAGTTCCTGTCACCATACTAAGCAATTTAAGCTTAAAAAACCTGGCAGGTGAGGAAAAAAATCTATCTGCACTTACACCCAAGTTAGCAACATGAACAGCTAAGCAACATACCTAAGAACAAAAGAATCTCTTGTCAAAACTAGAAGACTAAACAGTGCTCCCTTCCATTAGTAGTATGTGACAATTTGAAGGCACTTGCTATTTGAACCCTACTAGTCAGGCTTGATAATGCAGAATAGCTACTCAGAGCATTTGAAAAGTTTTGGAAGAGAAGGTATTAAAGAAATTAAACATTTTGACCACCACTTTATGTACTAGGAATAAATTAACTGTCAGTATCAAAAAAAGCAGAAACATCACAAGCAGAAATCTAAATCTGGACTTCTCAGCAGGCAGAGCCTTGGTGAATTCTGAGTTTTATTTGCCATCTGTTTGAAGGTTATACCAACCAAGCAATACTAACACACTGCACCTACTGAGCTGTAAGACTGATGTGGGCAGGTGGGTGCAGCTTGTGCAGAGTTTATAATAGGATAGCTAAGTGCCAACAATTGGTTCAGGAATCTTCTGAGGTATGTTATGGTTCACATCAAGAAACAACAACAAATTTCTTCATCTGAGCCTCTACTGAATCCACCTTCTTCACAAAAAAATTAAGGTTTTGTGTGCTCAGACACCACAGTTAACTGCTTTTACCAAGTCCTTCTTCTTAAGTTCTACACTGCCAATCTAGCCTCAAACTTCTGGTCAGCAATACAAATTAACTAGCTGCAAGTGCTGTTACATTGGTGTGTGAGAACATCTGTGGCACACAGGCATGCTTGTCCAATACTACTTAATGTCCTCAGGTGAGACAGGATAACTCCCTGTGCAAACTTCTCTAAAAAAAACAAACTATTCCCTTGGTATCTACAACCCACTAAAACAGACATTTATGCTGCCAAATGCTACAGGTATGCCTCATGTACCACAAAAACAGATGCACAGTGTGCCTAATATTAAATAAAACATTGCTTTTCCAAATTTTATTTACCTTTCAGGATCAGTATTTATTCCGATGACTGGTTTAAATTTATCAAAGACCTTACTGGCTGCCAACAACATTGTACCATCACCTACAAAGAAAACAGATCAAAAGTTAGCTTCACTTCACATTCTAGTAGCCCAAAGAGAATGTACTCCAGCATTAGCATTATGTGCGTTTATATCAACAACACATCAGGCAAGCTGGACAAAAATACAACAGGACAAAACTACTGACATCTTATCAAATAAGAGTAGTGACAACTGAATTTGAGATAGCAAACATGACTGGAAAAAGAACAATTTATCTGACAGCTATACATGCCCAGGCAACTGAATGTGGCAGAAGCAAGCTTTAAAAGAGATTTATGGGAATTTCTGTACATTTATCAGCAGGTAAGAGAAATTCTTTAGCAAAAGTAAATTTAGAAAGTATTGCTAAACAAAGCCACAGGAGACAGGAAACAAAACCAAATGTTACTGTGAGTCACATAAAAACAATGACTTTAGCTTCACCCCAGTTGTCCTCCTAAAAGGCAATTTAAAGGTCTTATTTGGCCCCAGACAGGCACACTTGGAAAAGATGTCTTGGGTAAGTAGAAATCTCAGAATTAGAAATCTTTAAATTTACTGTTTTTTGCAGATATTGGTATTTTTTCCTGTCTGTTAAACAGAAAGAAAACTATAACCTCATTCAGTCTTTGCAAGAAGATGTAAGCTCTGAACAGCACAAAGACATAAAGCTCTGAAAACCTCAGATGATGTATTATCACCTCCCAGCTGCTTGCCTCAACCATGAAAATTTTTCCCAAAGACAAATTGGCACTTTGGGGAAGTTCTCTGAAATCCACAAGAGTTGATAGGATGCTTCAGGAATAAACCTTTCTACCCATTCTTCATGGTGATGACTACCTAAGGGCAAACTGGACTAGTGGGAAGAGAGAAAGCTGTGGTCAAGCCTATTTGCCACAGATGAGTGAACACTACGTCAGAGCCCAGCAACATGAGGCTGTATTTGCAGCATATCCCAAAAAACAACACTGAATGAAGTGCTGCAATCCAATATTAAAGATAAACAATCAGGTTAATTGCTCTGTTGGTTCATCTGGAAAACACTGATCAGTGGCACAAGATGCTCAGAAGCTGCAGACTTTTTACCTGTACCATCCAACTTGATACGCCAGTCACTGGATTAAGTGTGAAAGCAAGAAAGACAGTTTGAGCAAGGGGACCATGAGGTAGTATGTTAGTCTACACCTCACATTCCAAAAAAACAACGAGTAGATTTTAGGGCTACATAAAATTACATGACATCAAGAATTTTATCCTCTTTAGTTGAAAACTATAGTAAATTCAGCAGTTTATATTGTTTCACACATGAAAAACTTTTCAAGTGGCCATGCACTGGGGTTCACTTCCATGGGCTACAATTTTAGGTACTAGAGGTAGACAAGATGGTGACAACCACTGCTTTTTGTCAGATTTTCTGACAATCAGATTTGCAATTTGTTTTCAGAATGTGCATTATTTCCAGTTGCTTCAAACACTGCCAAGTATTTTTGAGAAACATATCTCTGAAAACATACTGAAACAAATACTTCCTTTCCATAAAGTCATACCTCCTGCTGATATAACAGCATCTGCCCACCGAACTGTCTCTTCATTATACTCTCGACGCTTAACAAGACGAACTTCTATCCTTTCGTTCCTGTAAAGTTCAGAGAAAGTCTGAATTCCAATATGTAATGTTTCTTGTCACAGCCTTCCGGAAAGTTTTCATGCAGGTAGGGAGTAATTGCAATCATATTTGGCTTAAAAACACTTGACACACAAATCCTGTACCACTGTGGAGAGCCTGGTTCAAGCATGTCTTAAAGAAAGAGGCCATGAAGGTATACAGCTGATGGGAAAGTAAAAGGCAGCTGTAAAGCAGCAGTTCCCAGGCTTGATTTTGTAAATAACTAGGTTCTCAGACACCTTTTCTATAAACAGCAGGATTCTCAGACAGTCTTCCCATAACAGGCAAAACATTCTGTCCTTGGGCTCTCTGATAGCTGCTCTGGGAACAGATATGAAGGTTTTGAGAACTTTTCATATCACAGTGAGAACGCTGGTCCTGTTTTCAATAAACAAACCACAGGTATTGTAAAACAAAAGGAGGGGTTAGAGTTTTCTCTGTAACCTATTGTGAGCTCGAATTTTGCAATATGCATGAAGTTAATTAACACTGTTATATAAAGTGGCTGATTTGATCAATAAATCGGAGTCGATGCTGATCAACAACAAGATGGGTTGGCTCCCTTCGCTTTCAACATACCACCTTCTTGCTTATTTTTAAGACAATAATCGAACATGCTAGTCAACTGAACAGAGTCAGTTCACATGACGGCTCTTTCAGGAATGACTGCTCATCTGCACCTCTCTCTTTCTTTTCCTATTTTATTGGCATTGGTAACACGAGGCTTTCTTTTGTTTCACACGATCCATGGATATTTGCACTGTGTCTGAAATCCTCCTGTCAACGGAAGGAGACCAGGACACCAGATGGTTCATCACAGGTCCAATTTATTAAAGAAAGCATCAAACACTTATACAGCAAGTAATAAGCTTATGAATATTCTGTAAGCCAAGCAATCTATTGGTTAAACTATACCATCAACTCTTCCTCATTCCTTTGGGCCTACATTCTCTATTTCCCACGTCTCTCTGTCTACTCCTTTATCATACTCAGCTAGGCCCAAGGACATGCTATCTTGCAGGTGCAGGACTTGGAAGTAGCCATGGCCTTGTACTTTTCCAGTCTCTAGTCAGCTAAATTCCCAACATCCTCCCACCTATGCACCCTTACCGTAAGCTGTCCACAACATGCTCCACGTTTTTTGTATGAATGCGATGCCGTTCCAGTAGACCAGCATAGTTAGATCCCTTCAAGGCAAGCTGTAAGACAGAAATGGAATTTGTAGAAGTGCAGTGAGTGCTCTCGAGCAAAGCAAATAGAACCTACAAAAAAAGCAGGTTATTTTCTCTCAGCAGAGAAAAGTTCTTATAAGCCTTCCATTAATTACATTTCAATGTACACAGCAGTCAAGTTATATTGACTAGTTCATTAAGTGAATCAAATGGCCACAGCATTCAAGAATCACAGATATGCAAACAAGCATACTACATTGACTTCCATGCAACTTCAGACATTTGCTCCTCCTGAATCTGCCAACTGATATAAAGACTACATGAATCCACACAGTTACACTAAGTATATTTCTGCCATGTGTTGAAACACCCAGTTAGCTCAAAGTTGTGCTGTAGAGAAGACAGACAAAAAAAGCAACAGGAATGACAATTAAGGAAACAGCGCCTGAAACACTTCCAGCATTACCCTTCAAATTGTATTTGAGCTAAAATGGAAGACTGCCAAATGCTGACAAAGGTGACATTTTCTCTGGATCAAAAAAAGCTTAAGGACAATCTACCTAATACATTTGATACTGTTCCCTGGGTTTTACACCACATTTGTTAAACAAGTTGGTAACAATAACAAGACGAACACTGTAGGTGCATTCTAGTCTCATCCTTTCTGGAAAATGGAGAATTTGAATACTTAATTAATCTCAACACACTCTTCAGACCACAGAAACATTTTGCAGTTTATATAGATACGGTCATAAGCAGGCAGGTGAGATTATTGACTTGTTGCAGATTAGTTTGGCAGCAAGTTTTTGTGTGAGTAATTCAGTCACCATATGTTCCTTATCTTATTTAGCAGGGGGGCCTCATCTGGGGCTGATACTGCCAAACATGTGTGCGCATAGAGATAAAGAAAGTGAAAGAAAGAGGGTGCAAAGGATATTAAGCAAAAGGAGTCTATAAATACATTCACAGTGAAAGTGATTCTGCTTTGAGCAGCAGGCTCCTGATGCTCCTTCTAGCCTGAACTATTCCACAATTATACTGTCACTGCTTCCTTTTCCCTGAACAGTTAAAACGAATTTATCAGCAGAGAAACAGAACTTCTCCTATAGTTTGTCCAGAGGAATTAATCTGTGCCAGAAGTGCTGAACAGCTACTTCCAGCAATTTATTCAAGTGCCTTTATTCAAAGTTTTATATCATTCCAAGAGAAAGTGGTGCCAGACAGCCTTGTCTAATCCCATTTTCATAGACTTCTCAACTCCATAGAGAAGGGCAGAGGACTGTCAGGATATGACAGTTGAAGTCAACCACACTCCAATACCCAGGAAACGAAATCTTTATTCATCTGACACCCATTCATGTCAAGACATCCAACCATGAGCTAAGCACAGAAGATAGACTCAGCACCAAAGTAGTTACAGACAAGGATGTAACTGCTTGCTCTGGAACTGCACTGCTGTTCCACTCAGTATATTTACAATTGGCACTTAACTTGCAGGAAGAAAATCTTTAGGTGGTCTTAGAGCTAGGATCAGGAAAACACTTTCAATAGAGACTCACAGGCCGCCTGGATGCATCAACAGCACTAAAGGAAGACAGCAGCTGCCTGGCAGCTATGCATGATCACACACAGACACAGGTATGTGGATGATCAGAAAACATCCAGATAAATATTACAAGTTTTTCCAAAGCTTGCTCACATTGGTTTACTGGGATACAGGGTGTTACGTCCCATTAATTGACTCACACACTTAAATCCTTTGTTTCTACTCCTGAGCTACAATGCCTGTGCACCCCAGACACCTCTTGGTCCTGCCTGCAGAGTCCATGGTGTTGCACTGGGAACTTGAACCCTGTGGGCTCTGGGGAGTGAAAGATTACACAGGGCTATGCTAGTTACAGCACAGACCATTGCCAGCCTGCTGACAGCCTCCCATCATCCACTTGGAGGGGAAAGGAAAAGGCAGAAAGGAAAAAGGGAGGTATTTGTCTCCCATAGACACCTGCTGCTGAGCAGCATAGATGTAATTTGCTAAAAGAATTTTCAACTGCACATTCAAAGCACAAACTCATCTTGCCTTACCACAAGAATAAAAAATCCACAATCAAACAATTTCCAAAAAACACCATTACTAAAATCAGGTTCCTCTAGAAGTATCTGTAGTGAATGAAACAAGCATCTGACAAGCAGACTGCTGTAACAGCACACTTTTTTCAGGCTGTTGTTAGTTCCACACAAAATAGAAACCACAAACTCCATCTTGCAATTTTATGTAGCTCATTTATTTGGCTAATTTATCAGCATGCTATCTTTCAACTTGATGGAAGAGAGCTTTTATCTCTGAACATAACAATGTAATATTCTCTGTGGGATCATTTGCAGGTTTTTAAGCCATCAACATCAGTGGCAAGCCAACAGCTAGCATTTCCCTGGCATCACCAGGAAGGAGAGGTATGAGCAGCGCCATTGCTATGGAACAGAACATTTGCCATAGTTGAGTTAAATTATTTCATCAACAGCTTCAGAAAACAGAAGAGGTTGCTCAGCAAATAAACTATCAGTATTCTGACAACTGGATGAACCATTTCAGCAGCACTGTAGAACAGGCATTGAATGTGTAGACCTCCTCTTTGACATTAGATCTAGAACAAGTAAGCACACATTACTAAGCAAGAAAAATGAAAAATTGGGCCCTTTAGTTTAAATGGCCGTGCTACATTTATGGAGTTATCAAATTGTCCTGATTTGCAAAAGGCTCCAGAGATTACAACAGTTTGTTCATCTCCAGCCTCATTCTCTGTGTTCAGAGATAACTTGCAAGTTCATTCATCTAAGAACTGACAAAAGGGAAGCCCAACTGAGCCTGACCACAGTCAAGTATATCCAACAGGAATGCTAATCGGCAGCTGCTCTCACTCCACTACTCCAAAGAACCAGGGAAGTGCCTACAGTCCTTGTGGTCAGAAGCACAGAATCACAGAGTGGCTGAACTAGAACACACCTCTGGTCCAACCCCAAGCTCAAACAGGGCCATCTGTCCAGATCTGGATGGCTTTAGATCTTCACAGATGGAGCGTCTTCCCCATCTCTGGGCAAACTGTGCCAGTGTCCAGTCACCCTCACAGTGAAAAGGGTGTTCAGACAGATGTACCTGTATTTCACTGCCTCTGCTCCTGCCTCATATCCAGCACCAGAGTGCCGCTCTAAGACTATGACAAATGCTGCTGCTGGAAAGGAGTTTGAACTCAGGGCAAAGTGTAAGACCAAACTGAGAGCAGCGCCTGCTTTTTATTTCAAAAGAGCTGAAGACAAAGATCAGGCAGTCCAGTTGCTGTGTGCATGATCATCTCCTTAAAGAGCCTTGAAGACACTTGGGATGTACAGACAGCACAAGGACAGCCTGGCTCTCAAGCCCAATCATAAAACAGGCCCCCAAACCTATGCCAGCTTGGCTTTTATCAACTGACTCCTCAAAAAGGCACAGAGGTATTAGATTCTGCATGAAGACAACTTTCAAGCTCTTCTCCCTTTGGAGAAATCTTTGATTTAGAATTAGGCCTGTTAATCTGACCTTAATACTACACAAAATAAAATGCAAGAATAAGCCTTCCTTCTGTAGTCTAAGCCTGTACCTCTGGCAAGTCCCAACTAATTTGGTTTAAATTGTCGGCCTGCTGTCCTTTAGTAATGTTTGCCCTGCAGGAACAATGCTGCACAGCAAGGACAAGCCTTCTAGACACAAATACAGAAGCCAACACAAGCCAAGTAACATCAGAATACCCATTGTTGTCTACATATGTGGATTATGACTCTTGATTTAGAAAATGGGAAATGAGAAGACTGAGACCTACTGGCATTGCTTATTAAGCATAAGGATAAAAGAGTATGTTCTCTCAATACAGTAACATGGATATTGTCTGGAGTGAATTTGTCAACTGAGCACCTTCTGCATCTCATCCTAGCAGAATCACAGTGTGATTTGGTTTGGAAGGGACCTTAAAGATGATCTAGACCCAGTCACCCTGTTCCAGAGAAGGACACCTTTCACTAGACCAGGTTCCTTAGAGCTCCATCCAAACCAAACTTGGACACTTTGACAGATGGTGCATTCACAAGTTCTCTGGGGAACCTGTGCCTAAGCCTCACTACCTTCCTAACAACTAAGCTGCTAATCTTCCCTCTTTCAGCTTAAAGCCATTCCCTTCATCCTATCAATACACTCACTGACAAAAGGTCCCTCTTCAGCTTTCCTGTGGAGTCCCTTCAGGTACTGCTCTAAGCTCTCCCCAGACCCTTCTCTTCTTGAGGCTGAACAGCTCAAACTGTCTTGTCCTCACAGGAGAGGTGCTCCAGCCTCGTGACCATCTTTCTGGTCCTCCTCTGGACTTATCCAGTAAGGTTAAATGGAACTTTTCCAATGTACTTTGGCCTTATGTGTATGCATATATACCCTCATTACTAGGCTTACGCTTAATTTACAGCCCTAACCGTCATGCAGTCTTAAACTGCACCAGGATGGAGTTAATACCAATCCCTTGTTTTACAAGTGTTGGTCATTGAGGAGTTAAACTAAATGACTGACTAGAAAGAAGAAAAAAAAAACAAATCCAAAAAACCCCCTAAACCCTAACAACAAAAAGCATAGATCTAGAAACAATTACTCTCTCAAATTTCCACAATGAACTTGCCCACACATGCACCCCAGCTGGAAAACAAGAACAGATCACTGCTTTACAATCTACCTGATTTCTACAGAAAGAACCACAAAATAATACAAACAGATTTAGAGATCAACAGCTGAATAGCAAAAATGTGAATTTTAACCTCAAGATAAAAATACAATGAGCACTAACATAACAATCTGTTTCTAAGCAGAGTATGGCACTTCAAGTCCTGTATTTTCAGAAACTGTCCCTTGAGATTTAACCATGTGTCCCAAGTACAGACATAGTTAGTGTTCAGTTTTTACTCTGCTTAAAAGAAACAAGATTTTGACAGACTTATAGAAAAAATATTTTTCTCAATACATTAACGTTAGAACTAGAACAGCTTTGAATAAAGGACATGCTTCAAGCCATACACTTCCCTTAGCATTCCTGACTAACTCAATCAAAACTTCCTTAATTATCAAAGTCAGACTGTCAATCTACAGGCAAGTAATTACCCTGTTCTGGTGCTAACTAGTTAAGACAAAGCTTGATCTGTCATGCTAAAAACAAATGCAATTTTCCTAAAAGGTCAGGCACACACTAAACTTCTGGATTTCTTAGGAGCTCTAATGAAATATTAAGCTTCTCTATTTCAAAAGTAATCCACATACAAGTACATAGGATTAAAGCATGGTGCAGCTTCTGAATCTTAGATAATAAAATGCCAACAATAAAACAGATAAGCTGAGGAGCTAGCCTTAGCAGAACTTGCCCAACAGGAATCTGTACCTTGGAGACACATTTCAAGTGTCCCACAGAAAAGGGTCTCCTAGGGCAGGCAGAGCAAGCTTGAACCACAATGCTGAATGGTTAGCATTTTTACCAGCCATCAGCTGAAGTGACGGGGGAGCTGAATTTGGTGGTTGCACACAACAGATATCCAGGTTTGGACATGACACTCACAGTAAGCACAGCACACCTACCCTCGATTTATAGCAGAAAGTAAGTACCATTTGTACTTGGCTGTATTTACACCAGTGACAGCACATTTGCAGACAACACCAAGGTGTGTTGCAGTTGATACACGGAGAGTGGAGACATCATCCATAGGACCCTGACAGGTTTGAGGGCTGGGTCTGTACAAACCTCACAAAATTCAACAAGGCCAAATGCAAGGGGTTGCACTCGGGCTGGGGCAGTACCAATACTGGCTGTGGGATGAAGGGATTGAGACCAGCCATGGACCCAGGCTGCACCCAGAGCCCCGTGGGCAGCAGGGCAGGGAGGGGATTCTGCCCCTCTGCTCTGCTCTGCTGAGACCCACCTGGAGCCCTGCATCCAGCCCTGGGCTCCCAGCACAGGGACAGGCACTTGCTGGAGTGAGCCCAGAGGAGAGACACAATGATCAGAGGGCTGGAGAACCTCTTCTGTGAAGACAGTCTGAGAGAGATCCTTAATATTACTCCTTTCACAGAAGTTGCCTGACTTCTTAAAAGGGGAAATGTGGTCTAATTGTTCTTGCACTAGAAATAGTAAATGCATTATCAGATGTCATATAGTTTGGCTATAGATAAAGACTCAAGACAGTAAGGTAACCGTATTTAGAAAAAAAAACCTGGTCAAATTTAAGTATTTACTGAAAAATTCCAGACTTATTCAATAACAACATTTGCTAAGTCACTGACTTAATGTTGCACATTGACCCTGACTGGCTGGATGCCAGTTGCTCACCAAAGCTGCTCTTATCACAACCCCTTCACAATGAGATAGGAAAGAGAAAATGCAAGGAAAGGCTCAAAGTTGAGATAATGACAGGAAGAGAATACTCACCAGTTACTACCATCACAGACTAAATACACTCAGCTTTTGGAAATCAACTGAATTTATTATGAATCAAAATCAGGGCAGGACAATGAGAAGTAAAACAAATATTAAAAACACCTTCCCTCCATCCCTCCAATTGTCCCAGCTCTCCCTCCTCCTCCCATCAGCAGAATAGGGACATAAGCATGGGAGATATAGTCAGTTTGTCTCAAGTCATTTTGGTCTCTGCTCAACTAGAGGAGCTCTTTCCCCTGCTCCAGCCTGGGGGCTGGAGATATCCACAGGAGATTTTTCAAAAACTTCTTTAGCATAATTCTTTTCCATGGGCTGCAGTTCTCCACAAACTGCGCCAGTCTGGGTCCTGCACAGGGTACAGTCCCTCAGGATCAGGCTGCTCCACTGTGGGTCCACACTGGGGTAACAGCTCCTGCCAGGAGCCTGCTCCAGTGAGGGGCTGCTCTCTGCACAGGCCACAGCTCCTGCCAGGAGCCTGCTCCAGTGAGGGGCTGCTCTCTGCACAGGCCACAGCTCCTGCCAGGAGCCTGCTCCAGTGAGGGGCTGCTCTCTGCACAGGCCACAGCTCCTGCCAGGAGCCTGCTCCAGTGAGGGGCTGCTCTCTGCACAGGCCACAGCTCCTGCCAGGAGCCTGCTCCAGTGAGGGGCTGCTCTCTGCACAGGCCACAGCTCCTGCCAGGAGCCTGCTCCAGCACAGGCTTCCCATCCACCTTCAGGCACACCCAGCTGCTCTGCTGTGGCTCCTCCAGGGGCTGCAGGGGAATCTCTGCTCCCCCCTGGGCCTGCAGGGCCTGCAGGGGCACAGCTGCCTCACCCAGGGCTGCACCAGGGGCTGCAGGGGAATCTCTGCTCTGGGGCCTGGAGCAGCTCCTGCCCCTCCTCCTTCACTGACCTGTGTCTGCAGAGCTGCTCCTCTCACACTCTCATCTCTGAGAGCAATTACATTTGCACAGTAATTTTTTTCCCCTCTTAAATATATTACCAACTGAGATGACACTACCATCTCTAAATGGCTTGACCTGTGCTGCTGAGGGTCCATCTTAGATCCATCTGGCATCAGCTGTCAGACATGGAGGAAGCTTCTGGCAGCTTCTTACAGGAGCCACAGCTGCAGTCCTCCTCACTACCAAAACCCGGCCACACAAACCCAATACCCTCAACCTTTTGCTATCAACAGGGCCAGTTTCAGCAGAATTCTGTTGGCAGTACAGTTTGCAATTGCAATGTACAGTAATACAGTGGATTAACCCATTTTGGGACACCCAGCTCCTTTAAGGCCCTGCAGTCTAGCTCATTCACACTTGCACAAGTGCTCTGAAACTCTCTCTAAAGTGAACCTTACAACCAGTCCCAGTGAGCAGCTGCAGGTTCTGAGTGAACTTCAAATGCACTGGCTTCTGATCATTTATTAGCTAAAAAAATTAAATCCATAAAAATCCATAAATGCATTGTTTACAGGAAGGCTTTAATAATGAGTAAGCACCAGAGAAACCAATCAGGTTCCTGAAATAAGCTCCGACAGTGGATCAGAAGTACCAAGGCTCAGGTTTAAGTCTCCCATAAGGCCTGGAACACAAATCACGTTTTCCAATACAAACTGCTGTTGAGCTGCAAGCCATAGCATTAAATCCAATTCTTCCACCCTTCCCAGGATTATTACATATTATACAGGCTCTAGCAACTTGCTTTCAAAAAAATGTGCTAAGTTAACCAATGCAGTAAGTCACTTCTTACCACACAAGAAAGGCCAGAAGGCTGAAGTTACCTGACTAGGACTGATTTACTAACTTGCTGTCAATTGCTCGGTATTTTTGCCAGTATTGTTCCTGGCTATTTGCTACGTTTTCAGCAGTTTACTGCACCACCCCCCACACTGCAGAAATCCAGAGGACTACTTCAGCTAGGAATATTTTTGCCTTATATTTTCCTCACTTTCTTCTTCAGTAATTTAGACCCCTCACTTCCATTACACCATCACAGCAAGCCTTCAAATGCTGCTGTACATTAATGTATTCTAATGTATCTATTATGTAGAATAATGACTATGAAGTATAGATATTGTAGCATTTTATAAACCATTACTTCTGTAATAGCTGATTTAACTGCAACATTATGTTCCTGAAGTTTTACAGAAATGCTGTTTAAGGACAAGAGTTTGATGCATACATGAAAAAAAGTTAAAATGCCATGAACTGCTTTCTAATTGTTCATCCACCACATTAAAGCATTATTGTCATTTTAACCACATGTGAGGAGTACACATAGTGGTTTGCAATTCAAAGGCTAAGGCAGAGCAAATTGTTTTGTTAACTATAAACAGTGGTAACTGGTTTCTTCACTAAAAGATTTCTAAAAAAACCTGTGTAATCCAGGCAATTCAATCATTCTCATTAATACAGCACAACACCAACATGATGCTGTAAATCAAAACTAATGAAGTACTTAAAGCCAGCATTAAAGTCACTTCCACGAAGTAGCCTTCTTCAGCTGTATACAGCATAGTATGATTGGTGATACAGTCCCAGAAGTTAAATTTAAGTGAATTACACTGAAATGCCCTACTTTTATATCTATTTGCTATATGCAACTGAGTATACTTGAATGGTATACTGGAAAAACAAATTGTATGGAAAAAACAATTACTCCATCACATTTAATTGTTTCCATCATTTTCCAGACCCCTCTTAGAATAATAACATGGGAGGAACAATTTAATAAAGCAGATGCCAGTACAGTGACTTAACACTGATGCAAATATATCAAATTTCAAAGGTAAAGATAAACAAAGGAACACCATGTTCGTGTAACCTGAAAAGCATTTGCACACATCTCAGTTTCCAGTGGATTAGTTCAAAAATTTTATTTCTGAAAAAAAGAAGTCTTTAGCTTTATGTAATCCTAGTGGAATATAAACTGTGTCTTGAATTCTGTATGCTTCAATTCACTAAAGGGAGTTAGTACTTCTCCCTTTTTTCAGGATAAGGTAGAGAATAGTAGAGTCCTAACAGCTTTAAAACACTTTATGTGCTCTGTAAAAGAACATCCACTGAAAAAATTCACATTACAAGGTAAGAAGAGATGGCAGTCTGAATTCAACAGAATAATGAAAAACTTCACAGTATCACCTCATTCATTAAGGAAGTTTTTACTTAAAATACTACTTTAAATATACCCTGTACATATGGATCCACAAGAGGACACAGGGTTAACTGCCCTCATACTTACTGATTTTCAGAAAAGCAACTTTTTTTTAGTTGTCTACTAAATTACTAGATTTCATTTTAAAATTACAATTCAGTTGAACTTTGAAGCTTGCATAGTGCTTTTTCATTCTGCTGCCTTCTTTGCATTTGCAAAACTCAGTATTCTGAAAATATCTGACTACTTTCTAAGTAAGTGTTTGAGAGGATCACAGTCATCAGCATTGAAGCACAGTCTTCTAAACCAGAACAAAATCTAAGAACAAAATGCCTGGATATTTTCCAAAACTGTATCTTCAGGTGGTGGTACGAGAGTTACAAGCCTGTAACACTAGTACTCAGGAAAAGTAATTCAGAAGTGATACTGAAAGGGATACTATTTAATATAAAAAATAGCAGAGAATTTTTTCTGTAACCAAAACCAAAAATCCATCACCTATCAAGTTAGAGGTAAAACAGTACATTTCCCACAAGAAGGAATTTTCTAAGAGGCGTGAAAACTTTACTGCATGGACTAGCAACAACTGGCTGTACACATCTAAATTAGGAGCAGGAGGGCGGGAGGACAGTGTCCTGCTGCACACATCCCCCAGACCCCACCCACAGCTCTGCACACAACAGGAGCCCCAGCTGAAGCTCACCTACCTGCTGGGCAACACTCCTTCCTTCCTTCCTGGCCAGCCCTGCCCAGGATGTTGCTGCTGCCCCATGCATCACCTGTGCAAGTTCATATTGACTGCATTCAGGGGAGACAATATCCTGACAACAGGTTACCTCTTCCCTACCCAGACACCAGTTTTCTATAAAGCTGTATGAACTTCACATCACTGAGATTACCACCCCTAGCAATTAGCTGCAGTGGTCCAAAAGAGTCAAAACTTGTTCCAAACCTCCAACTTGCCTTCCTGCTCCAAATAAAGACTCATAAACAAGCCACAACAGAATATCAACTCTAGACCACACTGAACGACCTCCTTCCAACTAACACCAAGACAAACATAACTTTTCATTATGTTAGATATTTTCAAAGATAATTAGAATTGTGTACGAAATGTATTTGTACAGGTAACATTTTCACCTTCCCTAAATACCTTACAGCTGTGAGAAGTCAGCAACCTATCACATCTGCACTATCAAACAAAACAAAACCCAGAAGTCAGGAAACAAGCTCTATTACTGGGGCATTATATTCTCTTAGTTTATGTAAGGACAACAGCAGTGGTTCCTCTGCATGGATTTACTGAGGGTGAAATAAACAGAACATGCAGCAGCCTTCAGTACTAGTTGACTGGATCATTCATTTTTGTAACTAGTCATATTTAGATGCCAATCCCAGTAAGCTAGGTCACAAGAAATGCAAATTGCTGTAACTTCTGGTAGGCAAACAGTTAGCAGGGACTTGGGAGAAAGATTAGTATAACTTAGAGTTGGTAACTGCAAGTTTTAGAAATCCAACAGCCCTTTAAATTTCATAAAGCAAAGACAGCATTTAGTAGACCTGTAAAAGTAGCCCTTGCTCTCCATCTTTCCACCATTAGTTTTGCTCTTCTGCTATCTGGACTGCTTCTTTACCTCTCCTATCTCTGTCTGCACAGAGAAAGAATATTTGAGTTCTGGAATTGTGACCCTGCAGCTTTGACTTTGCAAGATTTCATAGTGTTTGTATAATACAACTCACTTAGCATCCAAAAGTAAAGCCACAGAAGGGTTTAAGCTACAGGTGCCCGGGGCGTTTATGGCTTATAAGAAATGTCAGCCAGTCACCTCCATCACCGGTATTCTGCTTCTTGCAGGATACTGTGATTTATACTGTGTATATCATAGATAAAGACATATACTATGACCTGTATAATATTTTAGTACTTATTGACATATGCCAATGATTCATCTTCAGCCTCCTTAAACATGAAACAAATCTCATTTCATTAAGATGAGTGCCCAAAGGCACCATCATGTCTGCATTAAGTTACTTCCTGCATATTCACCCTCAATACATAAACACACTGATTGAAACAGCTACCTTCAGGACTGCTCTCTGTCTTGGTGATCAGGCAGAACTGATTAAGCCTCCAATTTTCATTGTGCTGTACTGATATCTGAAGTTTCCAAGTACAGACATCAGCTATCTTCTAGAAACTTGCAAACACCTCTTCTGCTCACAACAGGCAAGGCAACAAGCCCAGGTATGGCTGCTCAAATCTAAACCTCCAACATTGCCTTGAAACTGAATTTCTGTATTTCAGATAGCCAGTATCTGGACATCTGAAGGTCCATGACAGAGGATAACAGCACCGTGCTCTCCCTTACACTACAAGCCTCCTCCAGGATCACCCAAGCCTGAGCCCCCTCTGGTGCAACCCCCACCACCAACAGGTCTGGGTCAGCCAGCAGCTCGGAGCATCACAGGAGCCAAACCATTCCTGTGCTCTTTTGCTTTCACTCTTCACCTGTATCCCAGCCTGAGGCTTTCATATGCACTCAACTCTCACCCTGCCTTCTGTGTGGCCCTTCAACTGAGCTGCAAACCCAAAGACAGCGAGCCTGAGCTCATTTCTGAGATCAGCTGCCTTGGAGCAGCTTCCAAAGTCTCCCCAGGAGAAACAGAGACACAGAGAACACGGATCGCAGCTAACACCAGGGAGCAAAATGCATCCTGTTCCCAAGCTGCCCACAATGGCGCTGTGGGGGAAGGACACTTCACAGCAACCACTCAGCTACAAATGATCTCCCCAACGGTGAGGATAAGAGTCTTCTGAAACTTCACGTAACATATTCGGTGAGGGTGCCATTAACTCAGTCTGAGGAAAAAAGAACTGAGACCAGAGTCACAGCAAAACGCAAATACCGAAATGTTTACAGGTTAGCTATAAAAGAAATGGGCAGCAAGGGTAATTCCTTTACTCTCTTTTTTCTGTTTCAAAAAATTCTGCAAGACCTTTTCAATGTGCTCTTGCACAAATCTTTGTATTCCCGCCCATACAGCAGGAGCTTAACTCAATATTGCTACACACATAGTTAGGCAAGTTGGGCTTTGTCTACCTGGCGACACCAACTTTTATTGATACAATTCCTCACAAGGCAGTATTTTAAGGGGAAAGGTAGATATTAAAAAAGCACCAGTCCTAGAAAATAAATTCTGGAACTGTCACAAATACCAAAAAGGACAAACTTTAGGGTGTTTCTGCAACCATTATAATCACCGAGTTCACAGTTACTTCTTTAAAAATGCATACTGAGGGCAATAAAGGTTACCAATCATGCAAAATATGCATTCTCACAAAAAAAGAAACTGCAGCTACCACACCATCCAGTCATGAGCACCTTAAGGGATGTGCAATGCTGCTCACTGATTCAGTGTCCCAGTCCTGCCTGTACAGAAGCAGTTAGGGAAAAGTGACCAAACAAACCCGGTCTGCTTCTCCTGGGCTTAACTGCACACTGAGGACAACCTCTGTACTCAACAACAAGAAATAATTTCTCACAAATAGCTAAATGACAATAAAAAGTCTTACAGCTGAGCTATAAGACACCTTTTTTCCCCCTAACCAGTGTATGAAAGGAAGTACTGGGACACCTCAGCAACAGGAAGCTACACAAGAATTAACACAGACTGACATTCAACTTGTTGAACTGTAACTACACAGCTATACAAAACATGTAAAAAATGTCTGGACAGGAATTCCATAGGAGGTAGAAGACCAAATGAAGCACAAAGACATTGCTGTAGATACTGAACATTTTATCCCTGATTCTTTACAAAGCAAGGCCATGCAGCCATTTGTCCTTGCCACATAAGTTAAGCACATGTACCAGTTTAGTCCAAACATTGCAAAGTAACGGAGATTTAAAATATTTCCAGTTGTAAGAGACCAAAGACTTGACAGACACAAACGAATCTGTGGACAAATTAATGTAATGGATTTATCCAAAATAAAGGCATAAAAATCTCATGACATGGACTTCACAGACTGCTGACAGCCAAAGTAACTCCTGCAGGTACCATCCTTCAGCCCACCAGTTGCACGTGAACACTGGAAGACAGCCACCGGCTAAAGGGAGAAATGAGTGATGTCACTAAGCATGATGGAAATGAAGACAACAAGACACTGGGTACACATATCAACTCTCAGAGACACTTGGTTTCCTCAGTATACCTTCAGTAATGGACCTTTACATTACAGGTTTCTTAGAGACTAAAGAAAAATGCTTTTCTAAAAACTGTAACAAGAAGGGTGGATCTGAGAGAGATGTGGCTGTCTGAACGGAGGAAAATATGTAAGGATGGAGTGAAGATGTGAGGCAAAAAAACGGAGGAAATGCAAATCAGTCCATGCTAAGACACAGAGGGGATTTTCTGCAACATTGTGCTTTCCACAACATGCACTTCTCTAATGTTTATACTTCATACAGTAAGTAAAAGACTGCAGTTTGCTGAGGGCCACTGGAATCCCTCCGAGGGTAAAACCCAAACACGCTTACTACACAAGTCTCTCGGCAGCCTGCAAGCGACGAATGTCCAGCGCCGCCACTCGTGCCCCTCTCCAGGCCGTGCCGCTCGGCGGCTCCATCGGGATCGGGGACCGGGGAGGGAAGCGACGGGAGGGCAGAGCCGCCGGCAGCAGGGGCAGAGCCCGGGGACAGCGGCCGCAACCCCGCTCCCCTCCACAGCCGCCGGCTCCGCCCCACCAAGGCCCGGGGAAGCACCGGGGACACTCGGACACAGCGGCCCGGAGGCGCCCCTGGAGCCGGGTACCACCCCGGGAACCTCTCCGAAGTCGGGCATCACCCCGGTCATCCCTCGCCGGAGCCGGGCATCAGCCTGGGTACCCTCCGACCGTGCTACAGCCCCGCGGCAACGCCCTCGCTGTCCGGGACCGCCGGCCCCTCCCGCCGCTCACCAGCTGCTTCAGGTCCTCCTCAGAGAGCCCGGCGTAGCGGTACCGCTGCTGCTCGAACTCGTACCGCGTCGTCTTCACCACCACCGCCACACGCGACGGCCGGAACCCGCCCCCCGCCGCCCCCGACCCGCATGGCGCGGCCCCCGCCGCCCCCCGCCCAGCCGCCGCCGCCGCCGCTGCGGAGGGGCTCAGCCCGCCGAGCGCGAGTAGGCGCCGGTGGGCGCCGCCGAGCAGCGGCAGCCACGGCGGAGCGGAGGGAGCGGAGGAAGCCGCCATCCGCGGGCAGAGCAGCGGGGAGCGGCGAGCTGCCGCCCGGCCGGCGAGGCGGAGGCGGCCGCAGGGGAAGCCCGAAGAAGAGAACATCTCCCGGGCTCTGCGCCGCTCCCCGACGCGGGCGCGGCGCTGCCGGCGGCGGCTCCGGCCGCTCTGCGGCGGCGCCCGGCACACATGGCCCGGCCGCGCCCGCCGCCCCGCCCTCCCCGCGCGCAGCCGCCCGCCCCGCCAATAGCGAGCTGCGCCGCCGGGTACCCGCCCCTCATGGGAGCGGGGCCTGAGCGCTATCCCCGGCGCTTGCGCCCTCCCCGGCCAACCGGGGCACAGCGCGCCGTGCCCGCCTGCCCCGCCCCGCGCCCCGGCGAGGGCCGCCTGCGCAAGCGTAGAGGAGACATCTCTCTCTCTCCCCCTCCCCCCCCCCGCCCGCCCCTGCTTGGCCCCGCCCCGGCTCCTGGTGGCGCGCGGGACGGGGCGCGAGGCACGTAGGCGGCGCGCGGTGGATGTCCCCGCGCCTGGCCCCCCGGGCGCTGTGAGGGGTGCGGGGCCGACCCCCGCCGTGAGGGGACAGTGACAGCGTCCCCAGCGCTTCCCGCTGCTCCCCCGTGTCCCAGGGCTCAGCAGCAGCACCCCCGGTACTTCCCGTGCTCCAGAGTGTTCCCAGTACCCGTCCCTCCAGTGGCTCCCCTGTGTCCCAGAGGACAGCGACAATGCCATCAGTGCCCCGCTAGTACTCTTAGTGTCCCGGCAGGCAGCGATAGTGTTAAAAGAGATAAAGAGGGAGAAATTACTTGGTCTTAGATCGCTTGTGTGGAAATCTCACGTGTTGCTACTCCTGTCCTCGGCCTTTGTGATAGCTTTATAGCACGGCAGAAAGGCAAATACGAACTGATAATAGTGCATTAGCGAAGCTTCAGATAGCTTGGGGGAACAGACAGGAATTCTGAGACCAGGCAGTGTTCTGAGACTAAGCAGTGTTCCTCAACAGTGTCCCCCACACCCCACGGGACAGCGACCGTGCTCTCATTACTGGTGACACTTCACCCCGTTGGAGCAGAGGGTGCGGGCCGGCACCATACAGGCGGTGGAAGGAAGTCAGGTGGGATCGCGCCGCTGGGCGCCGGCCTGCTTCCCTGGGAAACTGAGGAGGGACGGGAAAAAACTTTCGGAAAATAATTCAGAGAGATGGGAAAACACAGCACGTGCTGTGTTTTAGAAGGACTAAATATTGCATCTGGTGCGCAGAGCTGGTGAGATACATGTAGCTTAAAAGCTCATTTTGTTGTCCGTGCCTGTTTTGGTCTTTGTGACATCTGCCGGTGTCAGGAAGGGCAGAAGGGACCTGGCCGCAGCGTTGCGAGACAGCGTCTGGCAAATCCAGGTTAAAAAAAAAAATAAATTATCGATCCTGAGTTACTTTTTAATATTTTAAGCAAGCTGTCCAGAAATTCTGTGGGGGTTTGCGTGATTATCAATAACTGCATGTGCAGGCATCGACTGCCACAGACGGTCCTTCTGCACTGAAGGCTTCACTTGAACATTTCTCATTACTCACCTTGTATCTCATCTTCCCTGGGGGAAGGGATCGAAGCAGCAACTCCTGCCTGTCAATGCAGCACTCCTCTACAGTGCTTTGCCAGAACTCTTAGGAAATAAGCATAGCTGCAGCTGTTCTGCTCTTCCCACAAAACAAAGGTTCTCTCCAGTCTTTGCTGGTGGGTAGGAGGATTTTTTTGTCTACTGATTAGCTTAGCCTTGAAGGAAAATATCACAAAACAGATTACCAGGAAACCAATTAAACATAACTAATTCCCTTGCTGACCAGAAAATGCCTCATTCTGTATAACCATTAACTTAAAGGTTGTACACAGCAATAGGTAATACAACATCCTTGAGACCTAAGAGATATAAGAGGTTTCGAAAATTTATGACTCTGTTTTGAATGGTATCTATTTTATAACTTAATTGACCATTTAGCTGCTCGTCTAAGATTTTTGTGCTTTGTGTATTGCCTATTGAATTGTTTTGATTTTTGAAAATCAAATCAGCTTCAACCACTAAGTTTGAATATTGAACAGTATTTTATTCTGAAATCATGCAATTATCATGTTATGGTCTTTTGAATTAATTCCCACAGCAAGCTTATAATCATAAAATATGACATATGTATTTTAAAATGTAAATTCAAATCAGTAGATGATTAAAGATCTGGAAACAATGCTGAAGCATGGGCTATGATGTGATTAATCCATAGTTCCCAGAAGGAAGTCTCTGACAGGCTAGCTCTTTGTCAGAGTACACAGATTGTCTGATACCCCATTGTCTTTGTGGAAAAGGATTTAAACTTTCTATATCATATGAAATACAGTTTGTTGAATATTACTTACAGTTTGCATCTTACTTTATATAAATGGACCTACTTACAAAATGTTCATTAGACACTAGCCCCTCCCCCACATAGAATTCTTGATTTGAGCATACACCTGATATAAAGCAAGAAGACACACAATACTGTCAAATGACCCTTTGCCTATTTTGAGATATATTCAGTTTGTGACATATGACATGTCTCTTCATGCTCCATTTTCAATTACTTTAAAACAATATACCCAGTAGATTAGAGGACAGATTAATTCATGCAAAGTTAAACAAATAAATGTAGGAATTTAAACCTGGTATCCTTGTAGGACACAAATGTGGACTAGGAGTGAATTTCTACTGTAACAACTTTTTGAACCCACTGCTGGCCAAAACTAAGTTTGGTTTGGGCATAGAGTGTTTAAAAATTCTTAATGGAAACAGATGCCTCAATATTGCCTGAAGTTAAAAAATGCTTCAGAAAAATGCCCATTTTAGACACCAAGGAGTTATAACACATGATGTAAATTTCAAGACACAAATCCATAAAAAACCAGACAGCTCTATATGCTTCAAGTTATATTGTGAACTTTAAAAAATACCTATGTAATACACAAAATACACAAAATTCTGTGTAACAAAGTAACTGGAAAAATTTCTACATAAACAATAAATTATTCCCTAAACTATTTCACTAGCTGTAAAACTGGCAATGCACAACTGTGCCGGCCGTTTTATATAAGATAATCTCCATATATAGCTTATTTCCACCCAAAAGAATGTATATGTTGGTTATAGTGCAGTTACAATCTGGGACAACTATTCATTTCTACTCTTTCTTGAAGTCTTTGAATAATGCCTTCTTGTGATAGTTTAATTAATAACTAGTATCTCTTTAACTTACCCAATTATTTGCATTGTCTAGACTTACTCTATGTGACCCTCAGTGCTACTGGTAACAGAAATTGCTTGTGGTTTGTTTGTGTTTAAAATGGTGATGCTGTCAGTGTGAGGTGCATGCACAGGGGACAAGGTAAACACACCATCACTGTAACATTTCAGAAATCCAAGTCCTCGGATTTTGGGAGCACTTTTTAGACAGATAACTGCTGTAGAATGGGCTGTGCATGCTTTTTTAAGTTTTCCTGCCAGCATGGCCCCGTGGTAAGGCCTCTAAGGGAAATGAAGATGCTCTTTCCCTCCCTGTCCATGTCATACTGGCTGTCACTAGCAGTGAAAGCAGATGTGCTAGAAGTTTTTCCTGTATTTATTTATTCAATAGAGATATTACCTAACTCTTAACTTCATACACTCTGCCAAAACTATTTCAAAGGTCACTAAAAAGCATGGCATAAAAACCTGAGGGACAGGACAAGATTTATGAAGAGATACAAATGCCTCCAGAATGTAAAGCAGGACATTCAGTTTGTCCCATCCAAGTGGATTCTGCTAGAAATTCCTAATCTTATAGAATATATTATTATGAACTGTTAGTTTTCCCTCCTTGGGAAAATTACTACTGTATGGATATATAAGATCTTCCACCTCTACATCCCTTATGTATATAAATTAATCACTGGGGTTTCTCATAAATAGATTTTTCTATCTGGAAAAAAAAATCATGTCCAGTTTCACATGGGCTCATACGGGTATCATATTGAGTCATGTCTCTACACGTCTCTTCAGGCCGCAGGGACCCATCCTTCCATGCTCTACTTCTCCTCCCTCCCAGAAAGTGCTGCAGCCTGTACAAAAGCAGAAAAACACCACTTAGGCCCACCAGCACCACAGAAAATACCAATCTTACCCTGAAAACTTTTCCTCAAAGGATGCTTTTCTCTGATTTCTGTCATTCAGCAACTGCTAATTTTCATAAAGAATTTAAATTGTCTTAGAGCATTCTAACTCCTGTGCAATTCTTTGAAACTGAACAGTGGACTCAGTGTGGGTCTGACAGATAGGTGGATGGCATGCACAACCACTTACATATTCTTTCCTTAGGAAAGCAGGCTTGAGATTCTGCAGCATGGTACTCTTAATTAATGGAAGCTCTAACTGGGACGCAAAATAAGACTCCTAGTTACACAGAAATTTAAGTGGTAAGGAAATAGTTTATTGTTGAGGTGCAGAAATTGCTCTCCAGGTGTCATAAAATGACAAACTACATTTTAAAAGCAATTTAATACATTACATAATGGTGTACCTTCAGGCTTGAGGAACAGTGAACTTTAGTGCCGTGAAACTAAACAGAACACATAATTAGGTTTTTAAGAGCAAAAATTTTTTTCCTTTATTACCAAAGTATCCAATGTCTTTAAAATAAACATCTCTTCTCCTCCTCAGCTTTTGGAAGATGAAGCTTCATGTTTGAGTGTGTGTGCACATGAGTGTATGTGTTTATATGTATACTTGTGTATACATTAAGGATTTTGGGAAGAGGCAGATCAAAACAGCTTTTATTTATAAACCTTGTTCTGTATGCTTTGGGAGCAAATTACAAAGTTTAAGTCCTGTGTCTGAAAAAGTTCTGTTGTCCCTGCCCTGGAAACCTCCCTCATTTACCAAGGATTTTACAGCTGTAGTAGAATTTAGAGGGGTATTGTGTCACTGAGGTGCTTAAATCCTGTTCCACAGACAGCTTTGATTATCAGGACAGACTTTGAAATCAAACTCTGCATTCAGCGCATAGCCAGCTGAACTCCAGGGCAAACATATAACCGTGACCTGTTGCTAAATACATAGGGCTGCTGTGTTTTACAACTGCCTGAGTTTTTATAACATGGAGCTTTGTCCCTGAGGATGAGTTGCAGCAATGAAATATGAAGGTCAGTGATGTAAATATTGTTGTGGTCAGGAGTGAGGCTGATAACAAAGGACACAATGTACAGCTCATTATGGAAACAATATTTTTGTTATTGGCAGACTGGAATCAAAGAGAATCCCCATGCTTCACTATTTGACACAGGTGCTCTGCTGGGAAGCAGTTCCTTTATTCTGAAGGCAGAAATCAAGTTCCACTTAAATTTACTGTCATCCAAATGCTAAATCAATGTCAGACAAGTGCTAATTTTGGTGGGCCATTACATTCAGTGTAATCCGTACAACTATTTCAGCTTCATCTGGATACTAATCTTGGCAGTGCACTGAGAATTCAGGAAGAAACAAGTATTGTTCCAACTTCATACCATGTTCAAATGGGAAACCAAATTGTAACTTGACTTATCAGGTGTGTTGCAGCTTTTTAGATTGAGAAATCATTACAATTACCTTAATTAAAAGGACTTGAGATATTTCAGAACATTGTTTCAGCTCTGAGGATGACAAACAATGTGCAGGACATCAGGAAAGTGGCAGTGGAGAGATTGCAGACAAATTCTAATTTTGACAGAATGAAAACATGGAACATAAGTAGTGTGTCTTACTTTGCATGGGCTTATGAATGACCCTGCAAGTCTTGATTCACAGGTGAATTGGAGTTTTTTCTCACAAAAATATTTAGGTAGAAGACATTAATTTGTGGAATGACTTCTATGGAGCAGCTGTGTCTTGGTCACTGTTGGACTTACTGTGCACATGAGAATGTGTAACATACTTATGAATGATGCTGTTAGGAATAGCAACAGCTAAGGCAGAAATAATCTCAGATAATCTCACACATTTAATGTAGATATCCTGTTGTACTGTGCATGCATTTATTTGTGTATATCAAATGGACAATTAATATACACAAGTGCAGGTGTTTGTTTTGTTCAGCTAGAAAGGTGTTCATGAGCAAGCAGATACAATTTAAAATTTTAAAGCTGATATAGCCCTTAGAACAGGCTTTTACTTCTTCATGGTGAATTCTTTTGCTGCATACAGCTGAAAGATGCAGATCATGGTTCTTTTCCCTTAAACAAAATTCTGCAGCAAGTATACCACTCCAGATATTTTCAAAATAAACATTAAATATAACCCCTTGTATAGGGGGTGTTTCTATAGGGGCTAGTTTCTATAGGCCTTGGTCATGCTAAACTTCCACCCTAGGTTTTGCTTGCATGTACTTACAAACAGGATGCTGAATGTTACCACACAATTTTAAATAAATGTTTTCAGTGAAGCAAAATTTAAAGCTTTCCAAATGTATTTTTAAATAATAGATTAAAAGTAACAAATATCTGTTCACATATATTATTAGTTCATGCTTATGTGGTAATATCCATCAATATGATGAACAAATACGTATTCCCTATAAAATTCCTCACTCTAATAATGTATCTAAATATATTTAATTCTAAAATTGAAAGACTTTGTAACAGTTCTTGACTATTGGAAGCCATTATTATTGTAGTGCTATTACACAGCTCAGTGTATTCACAGCTCAGTGCAAAGCAGGCTGCCTGGAATCCTCAATAGTGCATCTGAAGTTCTTTCTCAATGAATTAAACTTAAGCTGTCTCTAAAATTAAGCTCTACTTAAAAGTAAAGTAATATGCATCTCATTTCCTCCCTCCAGGGGCTGATAAATCAGCTTAGACATTTTGGGAAGATGAGTTCCCAGCTGAGCTGTTGTAACTTCTGGCAGATATCATGAGCAGACAACAGACCGCCTGCGGTTCCATCTAGAATGATCTGGAAAAGAATTTATTGAAAGAAATCTTGCTTATTTGAGCATATTCATGTTTTGAAACAATCCAGCATTTCATAATACAAAAGCAGTAGGTTAAAGTTTGGATATGATCAGTTCCTGGTTTAGGTAAATAGGTAACTAGATAACAGAGGATTATTCACAAATATTTGAGCATGTGAATCATGAATGAAGCCTATGACCCTCCAAGTCAATAAAGACAAGCACAAAAAACACCAAGGAATCTGATGTCTAGGTAGGGCAATGTACCCAGGATGCAAATTATCTCACTCTGTGGAGGGTACACTGCTTTAAGACTTCATTACAGATGCTCAGAAAACTGTGAGAAATCCAACATACCTTCAAACAGCTCATTGGTTATGAGAAAGTGGTTTTGGTGTGTAATCTCTGTGACTTTGACTCATCTGCAGAAAGTAGGTAGAACTGACTAATAATGTCAGACACATAATACCACTTCACAGTATCTGCTTAAAAATTGCTACTACCATCTGGCCACCCCTAAATACTTACCAAGAATTTAAAATCTTTTACAAGTGAAATGAAAGCTTGTGTTTGTCAGAATATTAAAACTGATCTTCCCCCTTCTCTTTCCTGATATGGGAGCATTTAAAACCAATCATAGAGTGTCTTTTTAGTCTGCTTTAGATATTACTGGTGCCTGCTGAAAAGAATAGAGAAACTCCAACAAAGAAGTTAATTCTTAACTTTTCCTTTTTCCTCAGTTTTAATCACCATTAGGTATGTGTGTGTTAGCTTTATAGTTTGGAATCCTTAACAACTGAGAAGAATTTAAAGTAAATTAGCAAGAAATGCCAAACAAAGCAGTTTTTCACGAGTTACTGTGGTGTTGCTGAAGAGCCAGTTCCTTTAAGAAGTTTAAAAGTACTTTACTGCAAAATAGAAAGAAAACTCTTGCGGCATTTTAAATCTTGATAAACTGCAGCATAAGAGAGACTCCTCATGAAACTGAGATGGAAGTACATGTAGAGTGGACCAGAAAGGGTCCTTAAAACATTCTTCAGTTCTGCCAATGCATGTGCTTTTTTGCATTTCTATATTAGGACACTGTCTTTCTCTTGGACCAGCACACTGCTGGTGTTTGGAGACTATGGGCTCTCAATACCAGCAGTCTTGAAAACCCATGCAATTCTTTGTGGATCCATTTGGGATACATTCTTATGTCTTTGCATGCTGTGATTTTTCCTTGTAAGGCCTATGGCTGGGTTTGGAGAGACTTCTTGGGACTTACCCAGTCCTAGATTCCAGAATCTTTGAATTCATTCTAATAGCTTCTAAGATAAAATTACAGAGAGGACACCTCAGTCAAAAGAGATGATTCCTCAATCAGGATGACGTTAGGAGAAGATTTCAGATCAGTGAGGTGGAGTATAAGGAGTAATGCATAACACTTTTCTTTGCCTAGTGACAGTGCTGTCCTTGTACCTCCCATGTCCTTTACTTGTTTGAATTTGTTCAGCCAATAAGTTTACTGTTTAGTCTAAATTCACTTCCTCAGCTCACTTTATAGGCAAAGGGAAAAGATAAATACTTTCCAAAGACTTATTGGCCCCATCCACTCTCAAAATCTATTTAAAGGTTAATTGTTCTTTTTCTCTCCACTTAGATTTACAGAGCATTTTGTTGGTAAAAATATTTAGGCTGTAACTGGTAAAATATGATCTGATAAAAATATCAGGCACAATTTCTCTTTATGGACTTTATGAAAAGTAAAGCAAATCAACTAGGAATTTTAAAAAATATTGGAATAAATATCTATACTGAACTCATGAAATCATACAAAAATCTCTACTACCTTATACATTGTCTGTATATGGCATTAACATACTGTAGATGAAGAATTTTCTGTAAGGAATGCCTACAACAGTCTTGCAAATATTCAGAATCACTTAAACATCCATAATTCACTTACTAAGTATATCATATTTGCTTTCTTCTTCAGTCTCAAGCATTAAAGACAATCATTATGAAGATACTATAAAGATAATAAAGATCTAATTTTGATGTCTTTTACAGTGTCATGAAATACATAATCTAGGCAACTGCATGAGTTCATTTTAACAAGAAGGAAATTGCTATATTAAGAAAAGAAAACCACGGGGGGGGGAGGTGTGAGAAAAACAAATAGAATGGAATGACATAAAATGCAGGCATATTTTGTAAATTCTCATATCTCTTGTAAAGAAACAGTTCCTGAGGACTTAGGCTTCTTAACATTTATATTTTCTTAAGGAGAGGTAATCTCCGAGACTGAGTTACATCAGTATGAAGATTACTTATTTACATACACCCTTCAATGAAAATGAAAGAATGAAAATAAAAATGTTAAAACTAATGCTCTTAAAAAAACACTATCTGTTCTCTTGTATCTAAATGGACATTTGTATGCTGATATTTAAAACTGACCTCTTCCTGTCCAAAAATTCATAAGGCCTATTATTCTTCCATTTTTGTAAAAGGGAGCTCCAGGGACAGTCACGAGTGAGATTGAATGTCTGAAGGTGGAGAGTGACTTGGATACCAGTAACTGAAATCTGTGCAAATTAAAATCCTGTGGCTCTGAGAAGAGACTAAAATAAGCAGAAGAGCTAGAAGCCATTTAAAAAAGTGCTTGAAAAGGGATTGTTAAAACTGTTGTTACAAACTGGAATAAATGAGGCACAGATGCTTAGACTGAAAGGACAAAAAAAACCAACATCTCACACATTTCAGAATATCTTTGGAGGCTGTGATCTGAATATTTGTATCAGAAGTTTCTGCAAATCAAAATAAATATATAACTCGTATATCTGTTTGGTATTGCGTTCTATCAGGAGGATAACCAAGATGGTGAAGGGCGTTTAGGGAAGCTGCATGAGGTGCAGCTGAGGTCACTTGGCTTGTTGTCCCTGGAGAAGAAGAGACTGAGGGGACACCTCACAGGGGTCTTCAGCTTCCTCATGAGGGGAAGAGGAGGAGCAGAAACTGATCTTTTCTCTGTGGTGACCAGTGACAGCACCCAAGAGAATGGGCTGAAGTTGTTTCAGGGGAGATTTAGGCTGGATATTAAGAAAAGGTTCTTCCCCAGAGGGTGGTTGGGCGCTGCAGCAGCTCCCCAGGGCAGTGGTCACAGCATTATCCAGCTCAAGAAGCATTTGGATAATGCTCTCAGACACATGGTGTGACTCTGAGGGTGTGCTGTGCAGGGCCAGGAGTTGGACTTAATGATCCTTAAGGGTCCATTCCAGTTCAGAATATTCTATGATTCAATGATAAAGGGGAATTGTTTTCCCTTAGGAGAACAGTACTTATAGCTGTTACTGTTCATTTCTTGATTCTTCATGAAGAGTTGTTGAAGGAATGTTTATAATATAAGGAAGTATGTTACCTAGCTGCAGAGGGAAACAAATCCTGTGAGCAACAACTCACAGTTGCCTGATGTAGTCCATCTGTTGAAAAATCACACCTAATTAGAAGCTCCTGTATCCCCTGTGGCAGTTTGACAAGAGCCGTGAATTTGCTCCAGAAATATGACTTGTCTTTTGCTGAGATAGAAGAGCTTTTGGGTCTAACAGCTCTTTCTGTCTTACTGTCTGCAAATGTGACTGTATCCCTGTTGTGAGTTGCATTAAAAGAAGTGTTAAGACATTAATACCCTATTTTAGTGGCATTTTTCTCTCTGAGAAATCTACATTTTTCCTATGAAGAATGCTGGCAGAACTGGTGTGTAAATGTTGTCGTGCAGATTTCCTAGTTGAGCTAGTAGTTACAATCAAGGAACATGTTTTAAATAAAGTTAACCATGACATAATAAGTATCTTCATAAAGATGTTGTGCTGCAGGCTTTTAGTAACAAGCTAGTCACTGATGTGAATGGACTCATTCTTCACTCACTCAAGGTAAAATCAGTATCTCAACATCCCTAGTAATTTCTACTGAAATATACTGAAAAAGCATATAGATAATGATTGGTAATATAAAATTTCTTAAACCTGAAGCTTTTGTCAAGAGTATTCCATAGCTATAAATATGTGTTGATATTTTAGCTGGGAAAATCTTACATTTTAACAGTAATAAATCAAAATACTAAAAGGAATTACCTGACTTCTACTTGAAAAAGGGGTATCTGTATCAGGTAAAAGTTATAGTCAACATTAAAAAAAGGTCTGATTTTCATTACTTTAATCAAATACCCTGAAAGGATTACACATTTCCAGCAAAACCTCCACTTACCAGATCCAGTGCTGCTCACTTGACTTAGTTCTTCATCATCTTCATCATCACTATCACAGTTTAATGGCTGAAAAGCTGTTTCTGACTCTGTGTCTCCCTGATGAGCATCTGGCTTTTGCTCAGCAAAGCTTCGCAAGGCCACAAGGCGATGATGTATTGCTGCATAAAGGTGTTCAGTGTCTTTTGAGCTTGCCTGCAGAACATAAAATGTATACAGTGCAAACCAACTGAGAAAAATCTCTATTTTAAAACATTAATTTAAAAGTATTGAAAGAGTTGTACTTTGTCCTTTCTAATCAAAACAATCAGCTTAAGATCCACACTTAATAATTAACATCCAAATATTAAATACAAATAATGTGAAGTTCTTTTATGTGGTCTGAGCTTTATATGCAGCTGTTGATTATTTTCTCTATAGTTACAAGAAACATAAGCTTAAAAATTACTTTCCCTGGAGAACAGATCAGTTTTTATGGAGTATTTGATATTTGGATGATTCCTGAGCTTGATTCTAGAAGCAGGAAAGCCCTGACAATATTAATATATACAGTCTCCAGGTGGATACTGTAGGGATGGATAACAAGCCTCTTCAGTGTCTGTAGAAGCAGGTTCCTGCAACCCTTGCCACACCCATGCAGCTCTCCATATTGTGACTTCCTCATAGATGTCTATTTTTACTGCCCAGTAGTGCCAATACAAATTTACGGAATGTAAATTACACTCTTTATGAGAACAGTGCAGTACACCTGGAAATCAGGACATTTGTAATTCTCACATGCAGACCAGCAGTCCAGCACAGCCATAGTCAATGTTAAGTCTTAAGTCAATCCCTGTTAAGAAGTGACAGATTTACAGTACTTGCATATACAGTGCATGGTGCTTTGCTTGTGTATGATATGTGACACTTCCTGGAAATGATGATTTATTTGTCTTTCCCAGCAAGCTGAATCCTTCCTAGAAAGATCTGCTGGGGAAACCATAAACATCCTTAGACTCATGTGGATGTTCTCACTTTCCAACTAGGGACATATGGGCTATCTATTTGCAAATAAGTCCAGCACACTTCCTTCTTCAATTTAGCCCTTGCTGGATAAAATCACGGTTCCCAGAACATCCTTGGGTCTTACACAAGGTGATATTGGAACTCTGTATTCTCAACTGAGAAATGGAGGTCCTGCCCTGGTTGGATTTATTGCAAGTGCTATGTTGAGAACTATGGCAGAAAGCTGCTGCCTTTTACCGGAGTAATTTACAAAATGTTAACTACTTGTGAAGAAATTGTAAGTGTATTGCTTTCATTAAAGAAGAGCCATTTCTGCTCATTATTGGAACGATACCTATTCCATTGGTGGTAAGTGAACCAGAGTCTGGAAATGTCTGTCTTAAGGCCAGATCATATCATTACACCTGTTTTTTGATTCTAATGCATTCCATAATAAAAGTCATGTAACATCTAAGCTGAGCACAGTTTGATAGAGCATGAAGGCCATTTGCTAAAACCAACCTTCAACAACCCTTCAGAATTCTACATAAAGTAGGGTTTTGGGTGCAGCTGTTGTCTCCTACTCACCTGAGTTAGAAATACTTTAACAGAATGGTCCTCTTGATCTGTGGCAGTGAAGCACAGGCTCTTTCTGTTTGCTCTTTTTATAACCATTTGTTCCCACAGCTGGGTGTTGAGAATCAGTCTCAAGCTACCTTGATTTCGCATAACTAAAATAAGAAGGTTAATATGATAAGATATGCTGCAGCTGTTTTCTCCAGCACTTGTATACAACTAATATTTTCAAAAACTATTCTTTTTGATCTGGTATAAAATCCTGATATAGTGAGATTTTTACTTTTTTAGTATCCAAATATAGTAGTTTGTTTCAATATGTCTGGCACACAAAGGAAGTAATCTGCTGAAACTGTGCAATACAGTACAAAACAGTGACAGCACATTAAAAACAACATTCCAGAAGAGTCTTGAAACAGTGCTGCTGAAAAAGCAGAACCAACAAAGAGCAAACTGTTAGCCTGGTGACTGGGCTGAAGACACAGTACATCAGAGAAGTACACAGAGAAGTACCTCAGAGAACCTAACGATGTACGTGAGTCCAGTTCCTCAGTCTGGAACACACGGAACTTTATCACGTAAAAAGATTCTTAGCAACTTGACTTAAATACAACAATCTCCTCAGATTTAAATGTTCTGAAATAAACTCTCGCCAACAATAATACAAGTTATTTGATGTTTTCTGTACGGGATATTTCTTTATTTAACTCGTACTTAGCCTTGACTGTAACATTCCATGCTTATTGCTAGAAGTGTCATTAAGCCTCAGGGATCCTCTGCCTCTTTCAGTCCAGCTTAAAGAAAGCTTATTAAATACAAAAAGCTTGCAGTTAATCTGAAAGAGAAATACATAATGAAAACTGCCAGCTAATGCTAGTTTTATTGGCTCTAAAATAACAACTTTACATTTACAACTTTATGGTTGTAAAACTTTTGATATGGCTTTTAATACATCCATGTATTACACAGCATGTACAGAAAGGTACACAGATATATCTATACATAGATATATAAATATATCACCTTTATTACTTAAAATGAAAGGGCTCTTAGATCTGTGAACTCTTTTCTCACCATAGAAAACATTCAGCATGAGTCCCAGTTTACTTTTTCAATTATTTCATCTTTATTAACTCTTTGTCTGTTGAGAAAGTTGCTGAGGCCCTTCAGTTTTGCTGCTGCTGTGTTTTTAAGGGTAGCAGCAGTCTGTGATATCCACCAGCATAGCTAAATTTGCTGCAAAAGTTGTACAACCTTACTTCCTCACTCTTCACAAATGTTATGCAACAGGATACCAGTACTGCTAGAAGAGTACTGCTCCAAAGATAGTAAAACTTTTGTGTTCTGCTAAGACAGAAAAATTAATCACAAATAAAATAATGTTAAGATTTTTTAAATCATAATTGCTATTTTCTGAGAAAATAATATTTTGAAGACAAAGAATAACAAGATACGCTCAGCCAGGTTGGAAAGATAATTGCTATTTTAGCTGAACTATAAAAGAAATTACTTTTACAACACATTGCTTTTTTTCCCTAAAATTTTTTTTTTCATAAACCCCATCTTTACTGAAATCACTTCCAGTTCTAAGGTTGTGATTACAGCTAGTATACTATGTAGATGCTTATAAAATACCACTGAAATAGGCACTTACTAAAAGAGACTACAAATATAGTATGAAAAAGAACATACCAGCTTACAGAAAAATGGGTTAGCTGAGGCATAGCTTAAAAAAAGGCAAAAATTTAAAACATAAATTGAAGTTATTTTCAGATTGCTGCATCTGCAGCTGATCTAGATATTCTTTTCAACAACTAAACTACTCATCAAGGTTTTATGAAATACACACCTGCAATACATTTTGTTCTGCTTCTTCTCCAGTTATAACTTCAACTTTATCTAACAGGATTTTCTCCACTGGCTTGGAAACACAAGCAGCTGCTGATTCAATTAGTGTTGCATTCTTCAACAAAGGTCTTTCTGTAGGAAAAAAAAAAATTCTTTCTGTACAGTGAGTATTTTGGGAATATTTTTAGGATAACAAAACTAGTACAGGTCACACAGGATGTGACCTCAGTAGACCTGTGGTATCTGACATTGTTTAGTGTTATTAATAAGTTTTTGGCCAAAGGAACAAACATTAGAGGAAAAGGCAGGAATACAAAATACCTCACTAAAAAGCCTTTTACAGAATTGAACAGGGCTGTTTATAGTTGCAGAGGTTTGTCCCAAGGGACAAACAGGAACAATCAGAAACAAGGCCTAAATATTTAGAAGCTGATTTTCCAAATTAAACTAATCTGATATATTGCTATGCCAAGTATACATATCCAAATATTCAGAATAATAATACATTTCTAATGAATATTTAACAGGAACAGAGAAGGACAATATTTGAAAGGAACAACATTATCACAACGCTCTGTATCTTTGCAAAATCTATACACATGTTCTGAAGGCTTTATATTTAGAATTTTTTACTTATAAGAATGCTTACACAAATCACAGGATCTGATACATCTGTTAGTAAAGAGGAGGGCAGAATTTATCAAGAAGGCTCACAACAGGGGCCTGCTGGGGACTCCCTCACAGCCTAGGTTTACATGGCTTGCTTAGTAGAAATCTCACACCAGAGTCACAAACAAACCCTGAAATCTGTCTATGTTGAACTTTCAGTCCCACAATTATAATCCAAAATAACAAAGTAATTGATATGAGAATTTGAAAAATGCAAGCAGCAGACAGCCTAAAATTTTAATTCAACAATGTCCACAAAGGTCACTGCATTTTTCTTCAAACAATAAATAATAATCTGTACTAAATAATAATATTCTGTAGTATTTTCTTGAGTAATTCAGATCATGCTTTCTGAAGTTAGTCCAGTTCACATGTCATAAAACAAACTCTGCCTGCTTTCTGAAAATAGATTTTGGCACATACTCTAAGCATATTCATGACTGGATATCTTGAGAATAGATGAAAATTATTGACCACCACTCATTTGACATCCTCTAAAATACAGTGAGATATAACAATAAAGCCAACTGTGCTTGTTTGCTGAGTATGCTTACTTGTTTGCGGCCTGACATGAGAAGATCCTGTGGACATGGACGTTATTTCTCCTTTGTGTAAATCAGCTTCATTGCACAGCTTGGGATGCTTCTCAGGACTCTGGAAAAACACAGGGGAAATAAGAATTCTTATTTTAAAAAATGGCTATGTTCATTTATATCAAATAGAACATTGAATAATGATAGCATGCTAGGCTGAAGGCAACCAATTTTAATAGCTTTAGAGTAAAAGTAGCCCACATGATCCAATTTCAGTCTCTAGAGGAAGTAATACTGCTATCATAGAATCAGAACACCTTTCTTTCTTCGAGAAGAATAACTTCTTTGTGTGGATCCTGGATGAGTATTTAAATCCATTGAAGAATTTAGGTGTTAAGGTACTGGTTCATTTCCAGTTCAAGCCCCTAAGTTCCCAGAAGAGTAGTAGAAAATGCCCAGACACCACAAACTTAACTTCAGAAGACTTAAAAATTTCTATCACCTTCAGTTTTGCAGATAAATTTTCTTAGTCATGTCTAAATAAATTCTTGTGGCTCCTGACAATGCTCAGTGTCTCAACTCATACCTTATAAAAAAATCGTGGCCAAAAGACATACCCCAAACCTATGGTTGCCAAGCTTTTTACCTGCCAGATAAGCATACAGTTTTCATCCTACTTCAACTGAAAACTGAATTTCAAATCTGTTTTCAATGGTGCAGTCCTCAGCTTCAGAACCACTTTTTTGTCCCAGAGCCCTTCAGGGCATAAGCTGCCTCACAAGCAGGCACATTATGCTTTAACATGGACACTCTCTGAGGTGTCCACTTTTTCCTTCACACTTTTTTATCACAGAATCACAGGATGGTTTAGGTTGAAAGATACCTTAAAAATCATCTGGTTCCAGCTTCTCTGCCATGGGAAGGAACACCTTTAATTAGACCAGGCTGCTCAGAGCCCCATCCAGCTCGGCCTTGGATGGTCATCCTGGATGACCTCCAGGGATGGGGCCTCCACAGCATTTCTAGGCATATGTTTTACAGTGATCTCACCCCCTCAAAGAGAAGAATTTCTTCCTAATAGCAAACCCAAACCTACTGTCCTTCAGTTTGAAGTCATTTCCCCTTGTCCTGTCACTCCTGTGAACAGTCTCTCTTCAGCTTTCTTGTCAGCTTCCCTTCGGGAAGGGAACCCATCCAACCTCTTACAGTTACTATGGAAGTTATTTGAGCAGTAGGAACCACCACATTGTTTTATCTCATGTTGTGGGTGTTCCACTTTACATGGAAGAGATAAAAAACTCTTTTTCTAGTAAAAATCCAGGAGTGCATATTGGTAAGCATTAGTAATTAAAGAACCTTTCTAGGGTGGTGAAGATAGGAATGCCTACTCCTCCAGCAGCACATCCTTAGATATTTTCTCCTCACGAGACATTGGAACCATAATTACTCACATCTTTAAAAGAAGGACGACCTAAAAAGAACCAATATCTGAAAAAGTAATCGCACTCTTAAGTACACTAACCTTGATAAAAAGTCTGCCAGCATGTGCAGATCCAACCAAAACTCTTTCAACCATGTTTTCCCCAAACACAAAATCTGAATTGCTGCTGTTTTGTACACTTCTTTCTTTAAGCAACTGACTTCTGTGGGGACAAAATAACATAAGAATGTGATTTAAAAGCACTTTAAAGATTCACCACATTTAAAGCGCTTTAAAGATTCACCACACCTAACATTAAAGAAAAACTAAAGAGTAATCACCTAAGTAATCAGATAAATTCTTTAAGAGAATTTGAGAATATTCTCTATGGAAAATTTCACAAAAGGAACAGAGTATCACAGTGAATTTCATTAAAATTATTGAGGCCATTCCTTAGGACCAAAGAACAAGCAGCAAAACAGCATGCCACTTCTCCTCAGGGAAGTGTCTTACTCCATAAATTTTAATTAGTTGCTTTAGTTTCCTTTTGCTCCTCCAAAAGACTACCAACAATTAACACCTATCCTTTCAAGTTCTCCACTACTGTGCAGAATAATGTACACTTTGGTGCCTTACAGGCATTCCTTCATCATCCTCATGTTTTGGAAGTGCAGGAAGGCAATGTATTCACATACACACACAAACACTGAAAAAATGTATAGATTTGATAGCAGAATGCTTAAGATGAGGTGTGAGTAAAACAGGAGGGAAAAGTGTTTCCATTTTTCAATTACCTGTTCCAGAGATATATGTAAGATGAGAAGCGAACTCAATACTTGCAATCCTTTGGTACTGGCCAACTATATTTTAGAGATTACATTCAAGAATATTCTATACAAGTAGAATTGTGATTGGACTTGCTAATTACATAGCCAATTTAAATTACCAGGGTTCTTTTTTTGCAAAAGTCACTAGAAAAATCCTTGTAAACTCCTTTATGTGGAAGTTGTTCCTGCTGCTGGTTTGGTTTTGGTTTTGATTTGTTTGGTTTTGTTCTTTTTATGAAGGGGTTGTACATTGTTTGTGCTTTCTGTAGAACTTAATCCTGCACGTCTTACTGGCATAGGTAAAACCATGCAAGTTATTTTCACTTTCTGTTCCAGAAGGATGACTTGGCAGAAAGGCAGCCTGATACTATGTCACAAGTGGTGCATTCTTCAGCACCACTTACTTCTGTTTCACAGTATTTATCATCCTCGGGAGGGCTTAACATAACATATGTCATGTACAGGATATTCCTGTTAATTAGCTGGGTTTGTTGGCAGAACTTTGATCATTTCCTCTAAAATAGTTTCTCTGTTCACAACTACAGTGTGCTTAAAACCTCTTCAAGGATGAAGGGCTTACAGAGTACTACCTCTCTCCATCTTTTTTAATGAGAAATATACTCCTTAGCATTCTTATGCTTGATGTGTTGCTAAGACAACACATTTGCTAGGAGCAAAACAGAGAAATCAGTAAATACTTGTTTTTTCAGCCTTTAAAGCTTCTATGCATGTTCTGGGCCATGAACAGGAAATCTGAAGTGTGTTAATGAGTTTTTATTCTTAAACACATTTTTCACTAAAATTCACTGGAATGTGACCAATTTCCATACTGACATTTTAACTGCTACTTCTAGGCTGTTCCAATAGCAGCTTAAGGACAGCACCGCAAAAGAGCTAAAAAACCACAAGAATTAGAGGCTTATTTCAAGAAAAAATGTAGGAAATTGTTTTGATTATATTCAGAAATGTAAGAAAAATTAATCAATGCAATCAGTTCTCTTTTAAGAGAAAGTTAACTGGAAGTGCCAGCCTTAAAATGTTATTAAAACCTCAATAGCCTTATGTTGCTGTATGACAAGAACAAAGTGTTCTTGCCAGGGATGCATCGTCAGGGATGCAAAGTGTTCTTGCCCCAGGGATGGCATTTGTCATGGAGATACAAAACACAGTCCCTGATATCAGGGAATGATCACTAACAACGAACAATTGGAGGAGAAATATGGATCAAGTACTCAGATGGGATTATGAGGGGAATGATTCAGGTACTGGCCTTCTCAGAGTGTCCAAAAAGGTCTGAGTAGCTGCCAGTTCCAGTGCTGGCCTCAAACCCTTTCAGTTATATAAGCAAATCCTTGTGCAAAGTTGAGTTGATGTGAGTGCAAGCCTGTATTTTCCCACTGTTGTATTTCTGTCACTTGTGACACAAGTTTTCCAAGCTTTTCATCAGAATCGACAAACTGGAATTTTGTCCTTTGCAGTTTATTATTATAGTCAGCCCAGGAAATGAAAATTAGTGGTTTCATGGAACATGGACAGCTGCAGCAACTGCAGGGGGATAACAAGGTATTTTCACTCACCTCTCCACAGAATCATATAACGGATAGATGAAGATGTGGAAGAGGAGCAAAAGTGAGAGAGAGCAAAGCAATCTCTGCATTTTATTTTATAAATAAATGTCAACAGTTATGCCTTGGTTGGAAATTAAAAGCAAACCTAAAAAGTTGTTTTCTTAGCAATGAGGTCTGGCTGCAATGTTCACTTACTTTTCAGCATGTATACAGAGTTTAATAAAGTAATTTGCTTCTTATTGATGAGAAAACAGCAATGCCAGAAAGATTTTATGTAAGTATTTTACAGCATCAGTCACTTAATATGGATCAGAAGAATGGCACTTATATCCTTCTGCAATCTCAGAATAGCAGTAGGCACCTGGTAGTATTTAAATTAGTTTTAAACTGTCAAAGGAACCAACATTTACCATGATTATGATAGAACTACTGTTGTGATATTCTAGAATTCATGAGGCCCAAACACCCCAAGCATGGTATTTGTGAAAAAAAAAAAAAAAAAAAGACAAGGGAAAGAAATACCACAAGTACCTTTAAGTTAACTTGTTGGCACTGAATCACTGTGTTGCATTTCTCTACTTCACAGGAGAAAATCACTCACCCATCTTTTCCTAGATATTATGCAGCTGACAGAAGGTAAATAAATTTAAATTTAAAGTACCAACAGCAGCTGATTTAGCTTTTCTTACGTGCATTACCATCATTCAGATTTTCCTAAAAACCCAGTGTACTCTGTGGCTGCATGTTGTCCCCAGAGGGCATCACAACAGCACTAAATGTAATAGAAAAGGTTAGTTCTTCCAAAATCACAGCAAGTGTCTGCCCTCTAATGATTCTAATGGTTCTTTTTTTTTTAATAGGAATTAAGAATCTATGTTGTTCGTGCATCTAAACTCCCTTGCCTCCTCAGTACCCTGGCATTGTGCATCACAACCTTTATCTGTGGTCCATTTAGCCCTGGCACAGACTTTTTTGCAATTTACATATTCTATGCTCTCCTTGGGTAGGAGAGGGAATTAGGCAGCATTAGAAATCTATTATCTGTGGCCCTAGCAATTTTGAAAAGTCCTTCTCTCATCAAAAGTGATACCAGGTGTATTCCTGATGCTCACAATTTCCAGGTTAAAAACTCTCATCAAGATCAGCAAGCAGTATTAATACATGAGACAACCAGAGACCTAGAGTTCTCGTAAGTCAGCCCTCAGAGAGAGGTAATAGCCCACTTTTGCACCAGTATGGCTTCTTCTCAGTGCTGGCCTTGAACCCTTTCTGTTTCCCAAGCAAAACCTTGTGCAAAGCTGAACACATGACCAGAAGCCAGTGTTTTCCCAGCACTGTATTTCTGTCACGTATGACACAAGTTTTCCAAGCTTTTAGTTAGAATCTGATTAATCTCCAAGAATGGGGCTCTTTCCATCACATACAGTGTCAAGAGGATGGGGAAACATCCTTCTCCAAGGACATCAGCCTCCTCACACAAATTCTGAAGTCTGTGCTGCACAAAAAGGCCAGCCTATCACAGTCACCACAAATAGCTTCTCGTGCCAGAAGTTCTGCTTTGTGAATGAAAGTAGAGCATCAATTGCAGCTTTCACCTGGTATTCCAAATCAATCCTGTTCTTTTTCCTTTATGCTTCTTGTGTCCAATATACTGAAATATATGGGTTATTCCTCAAAAGAATGAAATTTCCTGAGTTTCTACGTACCCTTTTTTTGAGATGCAGCTGACATGCAGTCAGAAGAGAGACGGCAAACCAGAATAGTTTCTGGCTTGGTTGCTAGTGAGAAACCACCTGTCCCACAGAGATTAACTGCAGTTAGGAGTCCATTTTTTTATGGCATATGAAGCTCATATGAATGGACACAAATCCTGGCACTGCACACAAACACCAGAGAGCCTGTGTGGGTGCAGATTGCATGGGCTTAGTATCATGTTAGACATGGATGATGAAAGGGCATGCCACCAGCCAAGTGACAAGATGATGTAGAAACATAATAAACAAAATCTTACTGGTTTTTTTGAGAGCTGGAAAGACTCATGGTAATAGATGACCCCATTGCTGTTTTGGAATTTACTGAATTCTCAGTGGATGAATAAGAGCTGTCTTCAGATAGCTAGGAATAATAAAATCAAATTGATAATTAGAGCTAGTATATTTTCTGCTATTAACAGATCTGCTAGAATCCAGAGTCACTAAGGTATAAGGATACACAGACAGATACAGATATGGATGATAGATGTTGTAGTTGGCAGAGCTTCCTCCAGCTGGGTACTAAATCAGTGCCCTCAATTAAAATACTAAAATCTCACTTTCGAAATAAACAAAATCCAAAACACCCAAAGGTGATTTTCCTGCAGAACCCTGATATCAGAAAGGTAAGACAGCCTGCAGAGAAGAGATAATTTTTCAAACACAGTCAGCATGAGTTTAACATTTCATATCATGTTAGTGATACAGTAATTCCACTGAAACTTACATGGGAACTATCTTGAAAATAATGCATTCTTTAATGCATGATTAATTAACTGCATAATTAAGTAATTAATTAATTGCTTTAAAACAGCACTGGTTTGTTTGGTGTTTGGTTTTGATTGTTTTGAGTGTTTATGTTTGTTTGGTTTTTTTCCTTAATTTGAGTTCCAGTAAAATTATTTTTCTTTTTACCTGAACACATGCTTCTTTCTTAGTCATTAGAGATACTACAGGAATTTCAGGACAGGTCAGGGCTTGTGGGGGCTGTAAAGTGGCAGGTCTAATGACATTCCACAATTGACTTGGTGACAAGGATCCTTGCAAAATACAAAGACAAAATATTTAAACATACACTTTTTCTTCACATCTAATTCATACCTATATGTCTTGCCTCTTAACTGAAACTTTCAAAACATTTCAAAATAATATTTACTGTTGTTTATTTGCTTCATATTCTGAAAAATTGTAATGGTTTCTAAAATTCACTTCACAACTCTGAAGTGAAACCAATGTGTTATCAGGATAAAAAAGTAATGTGTTATATACATAAACATTCTATTTGTACTTACAAAAATATATTTGTATTTATATATTTAAGTATATCTTTATACTTATATTTATTGCTTTGTTTTAGATATGTCTTCTGGCATTTCAGATTTAATTCTCATCCTCAGATGCCAAAAGGTTTCTCCATTGCCTCCTCCAGGAGCCGAAGTAAAATGTGAAATGTGAAATTTCACTATGGAAGGTTACATTCAGTCCACTCAGGAAATAAGTAGTCAGAGCAGATGGTGAGACCAGAGTTCATAGGACATTTACACTGTCAAACAATAAGTTATGAACTGCATAAAGATACCTAGCTATCATTCAGTATGGAAAAGAGCTGCTCTTTTTTGTATTCATATTTTTGTGGAGCTACAGTGAAAAACCATTACAATGACAGTTACCTTCTCTTGGACTTTTGATGATGTCAGGATTTCTTTGAAGAAGAGCTGAGGTCATGAATATGTTATTCTTCTTTACTACAGAAAAGGAATTTACAATGAAATAATGAGTACATCCAAATTTTAACCATTAATTAATATTTCTGTATCCACTCCCTCTTTTGGTAGTACCTGAGCAATATTCCAGCATATTCATCTGGAAAAGATTGCCAAAATAATTGTTACTGTCTCAGTTTTTACAGGTGGGCAGACTTTGGCACAAGAAAACACCAGATGTTTCTTGGCTATGTCATAGTCTTTTGGATGTTAATGAAAGTTTTTAATGGAAAATCTTTCTTCATCTTTTAAAACTGGTGTTCCTGTTTTGTAGAAACATTGAATGCTATCTGGTCAAGTTTTGGGCATTTTTAAGCTGATTAAGTGAGGCCCAAATACATAGAAATAAATAAATAGCAAATAAATGTACCCTTCCCTGCTCTGTGAGAAGAGTTAGTAGAACAATGGCAGTGCACTATTGATGCTTTCACCATTTTAATAAAGATATCAAACACCAGTGAGAAGGTGATGGCAACCATCCAACCATGCTGTAAAAGCGTAGGAGGTAAGGGGGATAATTTGTATGTCACTGATATCCAAATAGCTGTGGAGCCAACCAAGGACTTCTGGTAGTAACCCACTGTGAGAAAGTGCAGGATGTGGCTGCAGAGGGTACCTACACAGCTAGGGCAGCACTTTTCCAGGACAACCATAAGCACAACACAGCACAGCAGGAATGAGGCCAAGATGTGGGCATGGGCTGTAGGGCCATGCAGACCATCCCAAGGCCTCTGACCTATTTCCAGAAAGAATGAACTGCCCATGAGAACTGATTTGCATAAAAAAAGAGAAACTCATCTCCAGGGTGAAGAAACCATTCTATATAAAGGTACCCTGTGAAGCCCAGGTGTGTGCCTCAGGATCCTGGACATGCCTTCAGCCAGACCAGTGCTGATACTGGAACCAGGACTGATAATCTCTCTTTCTCTCTTTCTTGCTTTCTCTCTTCTCCTCTTTAATCCTCTTTAAATCTCTCTCTTCCCTTTCACCTTAACCCTTCATCCACAACCCATCACGTGGTTACAATAAGAGATCATGACTTACACCAGTTTTCATGCTTAGCGTGTAATTTACCAGTAAAACTTTTTAAGCTTTTGCAGAACCTCTGACTTCTGTCATTCCTTTCCACTGTGAACACCCAAGATTTGTAAATCTTGGGTGCTGCCTTCCCCTTAAGGGTGCAATGTACCATGTCATGTAGAACGGCACAACTGATACAATACATACAATCACCACTTTTTCATTGCAAAAGTGTGTTTTGCTGCTCTTAAAATGCTGGGGACTCTTAACATTGTTTAGAAATCCTCTATGCCAGTTTCTGTCAAGAACCTGTCTCTGGTAACAGATATAGGCTAGGATTTGAAACCACTCCATCTTTCCTGTTAGTGCTAAGAGAGGGAGGATATTCCCTGGATCCCTGGTTAGGTGGAAGACAGACTCCTAGGACAGAAAGTTATATTCCTGTAGAAACCATCACCATTATATTGCAAGCAAACTATTCACGTAATTACCATCATTTCATTTTGGTTTTTTAAGTATTATTTGTATCACATTCTGTAAATGCACGCTTTTAAATTATTCAAAGATTCCACCCCTGCCCCAGAGGATTCCCCAACTATGAAAAAGAAACTTATCTTCTATTGAAATACCTGTCCTCCTTATAAAACAATCATTTCTGCCATCTAAATATCAGATTAGTCCAACACACTTCAGCTTTTCTTGCAGGAAAAGCATTTCTGCACACATCTTTATTTTGCCTAATACTTGCTTTTCTACATAAATATTTATTTTCATTTACCTGCCTGGGAGGGAGGGAAAGTAGGAAGGATGTTAAATGAAGATGATCTCCCTCTTTGCTGTGTGAGAGCTGTATCTAAAAGAATAAGAGAATAAATTATCACTTGTTTGGAGAATAAAAAAGAAAAGTTTTAGGGTTAGCCAGGCTGATGTCATGCTTTCACTGACAGTAGAATAAATTGTTGTCTGCTACCCACCATCTTTCTGAAGCAGATTGTTAGCTTATGTCTATGCTGCTGACCCCAGGATGTCTCTGAGGCCAAGGAGCACAGCCTGGCTCAGGCACGCAGCTAACGCTCTCTGCATCAGCTCCTGGAGACTGCCAGGTTCAAAACAGAACCAGACAGTGACCTATCCCTTAAACAGTGTGGGCAGTCAGAGGGAAACGCTCCAGCTTCCTCCTGCACTCTGCTTTATTTTTTGGAATAGACATGCCCTAAAATTTCTCACATATCTATTCTAGTTTAACTTTCAGAGTAAACCGAACTTAGCTTAAGTCCTCTTGGGTACATTTAGATGTGATTAAAAAAAAACCCCACACTGTACATATATTAATGCCTGAATTCAGAAGTACTTTTTGGTGCCATCCATATGTTAAATCCAGATTGTGTAAAACAGATGAGTCCTCCTGCACAGTAGCCTCAGGGACTGGTGTTCATTTTCATGGAAACAATGCACAGTCCTTAATGAGCCGTCCCAGTCAGCTCATGGCTGGAGGGCAGGAGGGCCCTTCTGGAAACTATCACATCTTAAAGGATTGCCCACGGAACAGTGATCTCTTCCAGAAGCCAGGGATATAATTCCTTTCCTGACCTCATCCTCCCTTAACTGTGTGAGCAATTCAGAAAAATTATATTAAATTTATGGATTTTTCACTACTTTATGTAATATTATGTAAGTATGGAAAAAATAATGCATTTTTAATTAAAAACGTGTTCATTGGAAACTACCAGCAAGTATCAATGTTTAAATTTTCATGACTTGCAGCATGCTTACAATGCAGAAACACGTCTTAGGTAGGAGAATTCATTCTTTTCATTGCCAGATGAGAATACAGAACTCCAATCAAAACATGACTGGAGGTAAATGTCATACCAGTGTTAGACTGAGAGTCAGACTTCTGGAAAGTCAAAGATGATGATCTTGCACGTTTTCTGGAGCAACTAATGAAATCTAGAGAAAAGAAAATATAATGTAATTGGCAGGAGGCATCAGCACCATGTTATAATACTGAATTAAAACCTGAACAAAATAAATTCTAGGAGGGACTTAGAGAACAGCTTTAAGGCAATACCTAAGAGCAGGAGGGCTTTGGAATCTAAGTCAACACCTGTCACAAAGCCCTGGGGAATCTTTATTTCTGTTAAGTTCAGGGAACCCAAAGCAAGCGCTTTGAATTAGTTCATAGCCCATGGGCTCACAAAACATTCAGAATGAGGAGCTACATTATAACATTACCCAAGCAAACAAAAAGACAGTTAGGAGTTCATACAGCTGAATACACTTGGTCGATTTTCATGGCTTCTGGAGCTTGTCTTTCTGGTAAATATGAGAGGTAAGATGGAAGAACTTGAGGGAAGACAGGGACATGTATATTAGGACAGAGTAGGTGGCTCTACAACCCACAACATCTTAGTCTGGTAACTGGTATTTGCCCCTGCTCCTAGAAAGAGTGCAAACACTGTTTTCACAGGAAATAGGCAGACCTATGAATAACTCGGTTATATTATGCTGTTTCAGTGAGGTGCTGATTACCATTTTCAGCTTTGCAAACTGGGTCTTCTGCAGGCCGCTGGAAAAAAAAATAAGCATGGAAAGGTCAGTGAAATAGAACAATCGTTTTCTAGACAGAGACACAAAGTATAACAGTCCAGCATATATGCATTAAGTCTTGTTTCTGTTTTCTATTCCTCCTTGTTCTATTTTCAGACCATTTATTACAATTGTTAAGCAGGGCTAAAATCTTATACTGCTGCCAGGATAATTGTCTACAGAATCATTATTTCTTACCAATTTTTATCAATAATGAAAAAGGGAGGAAAAAAAGGCTTTTTACCTTCAAAGAACGATCCTTCTTCTCAAAAACAAATGTTGGCTGGGCAAGCACTGATTTCTCTGGAAAAGAGAAGAGATAGTTTTCAATAACAATTCCATAATAGTATTTATAAATTAGAGCTTTGAAAATGCTGTGCAATAACAAACAGGAATTTATCCTTTTGTTACAAAGGAAGAAACTAAAGAGATGCAGTGATATACAGTACAGTACATTAGGAAAAGAAAAGCTAAAATCCCCAAATCTGAGTATGAGTTTTGCCTAACTATATGCCATGGGATTTGGCCTCATATTTTTAATATTTATCTTAAAAAAAAAAAAAAAGTGTTTTAACCTTTAAAGAAACATCTGCCATCCTTTAAGAACAAGGGTGAACATCTTTGCGTAGCAGAAAAGAGCAAAGATGTGAAATGTACACTATCCTAAAGGAAGGAAAACAAGAGAATGTGTTACACTTTCAGCTACATTCATGCATTTTGCTCTTTAAGCTTCAGGAAGGTGGATATCTAGGGTCAGTTTTCATGAGTGTGTATGCTAAATAAACATATGGAACTCTATAGAGCAAATTTTAGTCTCAGCATACCTCTGCATCTCTTAGACATAACTAAATATATTGGATCTATACTCTTTTTTTCTATGAAATATTTTTCTGCTTGCATATGCCTCACATCAGAGTTTATGTTGATTTAGGGTTCACTACTTCTACATCTCATACAACTTCTTCAGGCTGTTTACTTTGTTAGGCTTGTGGCCTTCACAGCCAGTGCAACTCTAATGGACTAAATTTGGTTGTCAGTGTAAAAGGAAAAGCTGTTTTCACCAGCACTACTGATTAATGACACATTTATTATATGAATTAATGACACATGTATTATATGAATTAAGGACACAATTAAGGGGCAAAAAAGCAGACACAAACAGATCTTTTTTTAAAGACCACCCCATACAGGATTCATGTCATTCTAGCTTGATACATCTGTCATGTGCAGTAAACAGAAACAATCAGCTTCTGGCTATGAGCATATTTTAGCTGTGTACTTTCGATGACAAATGGAAAGCTAAATGCATGTATTTCTCTCCAGGGCTGATAAGTACAGAGTTCAGACTAGGGTGACTGCTGAGCTATTTCACTGGCCTCTGGCCAGAGAAATCTCACACTTGGTGCCTTGTTAGCTGACATTTGACAGAATACTTATTACATACACAACATTTTTGTAAAACTCTTTTCCTCTGTTACCTCTTTAACAAAAATATCCAAGTGAAAATATGTGGACAGATATTTTTACCTAGAACTACACACCTATCTGTGACCAAACAACTCGAGCTTTGGTATCAATTACTCAAAGGTTTAATAATGCAAACATCAACCTATCATGGAAGAGTTAAGATTACTATACCAAAAATTTATTCAACTATCAAGGAAAAAGTAAACATTGTTAAAATAAATGCTTCATGTATGCAAAAAGGGGCAAGGAGCATGAAAATTTCACTCAAACCCAGGGATATACAGACAGAGGAAAAACTACTACAGTTTTGCTGTTGTTAAAGTTAATTTTATTATTTTTACTTGGGCATTGTGTGTGTGCAAAGGACAGGATTTAACAAATTTAGCATGCTTTGCAATGAAAGCCTATTTCTTACTAAATAGAAAAAGCAGAAAAAAGTTCACATTGTTCCACTGAAATAAAGATAACTCTCTGTCATTGAAAGTTGAAGAAAAATTCCATGATCTGGTTGCAGCTAGGGGGTCAATGACATGGCACAACACGAAGCAATTCCACTTCTATTCACTAGAGGGGAGTGGCACACATGAACAATAGTATTTCACTTAAATATGATTTTTTTGAAGAGAATAGGCTTTTTTCTGTCCCCTTAAAAACAAACAAAAAACCCCAAACTGGCATTCTTGTTGAATTAAGGAAAAATACGAAAAGTAAAGAGTAACTGCAGAAACCTTCATACTCTTCTCAGTAATCCTCAAGCTCAGAAGCTTGCACTATTTTTAAAGATGTGTTTTTGCTCCAAAGAACGGAATTAGCAAAGAGTGAACTGCTGTGAAGAAGCAATTGACTTTCTCTGACAGAATTAACTTTTCCTAGACCTAAAAGGCTGTAGGGGATTTGAAGGAATTAAGAAAGCCCACTACATTTGAAATAGTGAGAAGATTCCAATAATATTTTAAAACCCAAAAGAAGAAAAAAACCATAACTGCTTAATTACCAACAGAAATACATGAAGCTACGGCATAATGGTACCCTTCAAAGATAAATATCCGTATTTTAATATTGCAGTAAATATAAAGAATATATCCCAGCTACTGCTCTTGAGCCAAAGAGCTGCCTGTAGATTAAGTCAGAGGTTGCTGAGGCTGCCACAGTTATTTATAGTTTGTACAGTTCTATAATGCTTCTACTCCAATCAAGAAAACCTTTTTGTAATTCCTGAAGCATACTCTACAAAGCTCATCAGTAAGATCTTCACTCCTCAATCAGGCTGTTCATAACGGAGTTTTAAAAATATATTTGTGTTATATATATATTTATCCTAAGCATAAATTTCCACTTACATTTTCAGCTTCTCAGATATTCAGGCACAACACATCTGCAGCTGATCTCCACAGAAAAAAACACCCAGAACTTCTTGTGGATGTAACACAAGGCCATCAAGGAGTTACCACAGTCATGTTGATGTGGTAATTTTAACATTGGTCTGTCCCTCTGCATTTCTCCCCTTCATTCCCTGCTCTGAGTCTGCCTCTGGCAGGGTGGCTGTGCTGGCTGCAAGAGAAGTGCCAGACTCAGCCACAGGAACAGGGAGCAGCCCCCAAGGCCAGGCACAGCAAATGCACACAGAGGAACAGGAATGGGTGGGCTGGAGCCATTCGCCCTCATCAGCACCACCAGGACACAGACAGACATGGGCTGGCTAGTGCCTGCTTCAGACCGGGCCGCTCCAGTCCTCGGTAGCTTGACACTTGTGGATAAAAGAGGTTGTTGGAAAAGTTACCAGAAAGTAATGCCAAATGAGCTGCCTCTGGCTGCAGGGACTGGAATAATCCACCAGCCTCAGCCAAGAGTCCAGACACAGAACCTGTCTGCACATGAATAATCACCACAGACTGGGCTCTCTCTCCCTTGCTACAGCTCCCCTGAAGCTGCTGAATCAGAATAAAATGTTTGCTGTATTCAAAGACCAAAACAGGCCCTTGCCTGGAAGATGCATTAGAAAGATGCATTGGTCTGAGATCTCACCTGGATGGTGTCCCAGCTCCAGCCTCCTGTCTTGCACAGAAGCCCTATCAAATGTGCTCGCACCTGAGCTACCTGACATGGAAGGTGCCCAGGCTGCAGGATGGAGACTGCATTCCATTTCAAAGAGCATTCTGGGAAAAAGTAAATGCTGCCTGAGGCCTTAGGAGCACTAGCCAGAATAACATACAAGAAATAATGTAAAATCGCTTTCACCAGATTTGCTTCTATCCTAAAAGCCAGCATTGTCCACGAGATGTAAGAGTCTCACTGTCTTTGCTGCGACATTCCACTCTCCACTTCCATTGCTATTGCCTGTTCCAAAGCTATTGAGACTTCACAAAATACATACATTAAAAAATAAGTGGGACACTGATGATTTTGAAAATTTTGTTCCATACTACCCTAAACACAGATAAATGATCCATAACCTTTGAGGGCTAAGTACACAGTGGAGAGAATATAAGCACCTATCTGTTTCTAATTTTCAGGCAGTACTACACCTGAAATTATGCCAAAAGTGGTGACAGTACTGTTTCTCTGTTCCTCTCAAAGAAATGCAAAAAAATTCCCTCAAATCTTTCAGAAGGTAAGATAGGACTTGTGATCTCAATACTTTTTATTTCTGATGTTGAAACAGTTAATTTTTATGCTTTCAATTTTTAAAAATTAAATCTGTTGCATCTTCATCATTAACAAACTGACCAGAAGACTGAAAATTCATTAATTCATATCCATAGCAAAAACTTACACATTTTTTAAAGTAAAGGTTGACCAGTTGCTTGGCAAGGCTGAGCCCAGCAGTGGCAGCATCTCTGGGAAAATTAATTTAGAAGGGCAAAAAAGTACTGCACAAGGACAATTGCAGCTGTGAGAGGAGTGAGAATGCGAGAGAGGAATAGCTCTGCACACAGCAAGGTCAGTGAAGGAATAGAGAGAGAACATGGATAGTGAGGCAGCTGTGCCCCGGCAGGCCCTGCAGGCCCAGCGGGGAGCAGAGATTCCCCTGCAGCCCCTGGAGGAGCCACAGCAGAGCAGCTGGGTGTGCCTGAAGGAGGCTGGGACCCCATGGGAAGCCCGTGCTGGAGCAGGCTCCTGGCAGGAGCTGTGGCCTGTGCAGAGAGCAGCCCCTCACTGGAGCAGGCTCCTGGCAGGAGCTGTGGCCTGTGCAGAGAGCAGCCCCTCACTGGAGCAGGTTCCTGGCAGGAGCTGTGGCCTGTGCAGAGAGCAGCCCCTCACTGGAGCAGGCTCCTGGCAGGAGCTGTGGCCTGTGCAGAGAGCAGCCCCTCACTGGAGCAGGCTCCTGGCAGGAGCTGTGGCCTGTGCAGAGAGCAGCCCCTCACTGGAGCAGGCTCCTGGCAGGAGCTGTGGCCTGTGCAGAGAGCAGCCCATGATGGAGCAGGTTCCCTGGCAGGAGCTGTGACCCCACTGTAGGCCCATACGGGATGAATTCATGGAAAATGACAGCCTATGGAAGGGACTCAAGCCATAGAAGTTCATGGAGGACTGTCTTCTGTGGGAATGATCCCAGAGCAGGGGAAGAGTGTGAGGAGTCCCTCCTGTGACAAGGAAGCAGTGGCAGAGACAACGTGTGACAGAGCTGACCATAGCCGCCATCGCCCGTGCACCTGCCCAGTGAGAGGAGGCAGAGAAAGGAGGGAGTGAAGCTAAGGCTGTGAAGGGTGGGAAGACTTTTTTTTTTAAGAATTGGGTTAAGTTCTCACTAGCATATTCTAATTCTAATTTGACTGGTATTATACTAAATTTACTTCCCCTCTTTTTCCTCTGATGGTAATTGCTGAGTGTTCTCTCCCTGTCCTTAACTCATAAGCCTTCCATAATTTTCTCTCCCCAGTCCAGCTGAGGGAGTGAAAGTGTGGTTTTGGTAACACCTAGCATTAAGCCAGGGTCAACATACCATAACATTAAATAAATAAAACAAACAAAAAGGAAAATAATGGCACAAACCAAAACCAAACAGAAATCCCCTTCTTAATCAGAAAAAAATATTTCTCAAATAGAATATGATACTTGAAAACTGCATAATGTTCCAAATAATTTCATTGACTTAAAAAACCTTTAACTGCATCCAACTTTTGCTTTACAGCATCCTAGTAAGCATTGCACAACACACAAATGCTTCATGACAATTTATAATTAGCTTATAATTTTATCCTATCAAATGATAAGGCTATGACATTGAATTATCCAGTTTCTGTGCTCTGATATGCTACAGCATATTTTGGAAGCTTTGCATGTTATTGCTATAATTTGCAAAAACAGAAGCAGAGACTCTGCTCTATTTTGATGCTACAGCTTAGATTGCTGGTTCCCACAGAACTCTAACCAAAAGAAATTAATATATTGATTCGTGAATCTATTGATTATTATTATAACAAATTCTTGCACATAAGACTGCCATTTTGATTGTTTCACATTTAAACTACCTCAATGAGAACATGTAATTTGGGAGGATGTTGAGAAGAAAAGCAGATTTAATGTGACTTCAGTTGCTACATCTCCAGAAGTAGTTTTATGTCACTAAAGTAATAAGGGAAAAAAAACACATGGAAAAAATTTGACTTTGTCACTAATGAATATGGGCTAAGTAAGCTATTACTTGAAAAAACACTAAGTCAAAATTTTGTGGCAATATACGTGAAAGAAAAGAAGCAACAATGGACTAGCATTTAAGTGGGAGACATGGATTGAGAAATTTACAGTGACAAATAAAATTCATAAAAGAATTTAATAAAATTATTTATTTTCACTATGCTAGATGATAGTCTGTACATTAGTGACTTCAAGAAGCACTAGAGTTGTAATAATATGACTAATTTTTATTCAAAATGCTGCAAAAAGATAGAAAACTATCAATACTTTAGACCGCAAAACTGCAACAGGCAGAAGAAAATACATATAGTGAAAAAAAGAAACAAGATAAACTTACAAAATACTATACTCTCTAAGCTTGGGGTAATGTCTAAATATTGTTTCTGGCTTTTGATACAAAAGACATCTGTCAATATTTCCAGTGATGGACCATTTTCATCTAAAATTAGATGGAAGTTAACAAAAACTTTTGCCTTCTCTCAAGGAGAATTCAAGAACAGGATTTGCCAAACCCACAACAGAACCATAGTTTCTGGTTTTAAAATACTCATGGAAGTTCACAACATCAAACAGAGTCAGTTCACAGCCAAGAGAAAGTGCTGCAATGCTGCCAGCCAGCATCTCAAGTCCCTCCATGGCCCCTCTATGTAAGCCAGGGTTTCCTCTGCCAAAACTTAAATATTTAAAACAGATGACATGAGGGGGTGTCCTTGAACTTCATGCAACCAAATTAATAAAATGGATCAACTTAAAAGGACTATGAGAAAAGGCTTATGAAATTTCCCATTGCTGACCCAGAGTTACAGGTTGTTCCCAGAAGTGGTGGGCAGGTGAGCATTCCTATGGAATTCACACACACAGCTGGCAGCACCTTTGTAAAAACAGGTCACTAAGTAGAGCTCTAAATGTGGGCCTGGAAACCTTGGAAACCTACTTTCAGAGTCTCATCTATTAGTCTTCATACTTTTGATTCTTCTTATGAAGCATGTTTAATCCTTTCTAAGACAACTGTCTTAAAAAATAAGATCAGTTTTAATACCACGACTGGGGATTTTCCAGGCAAGCTTACATAATTTTTTTTTTTTTTTGCTAGAGACATTGTAATACAAGATTGATTGCTTTAATTTCCATCTACATCTATTATATGTACATAAGGGGTTTTATTTAATCTGTAAACACTAAATAAGAAATAAAAATAAGGTAATAAATCAAATTAAATTCTAATCAGGAGAGTTTCCCATACACAATGGTATCAGAGATGCATGTTGCTATACAACAACATACAGCTTCAGTATCTTAGTCATAGTTCCAGACCTGTATGCTAATGGAAATTTTTCTTTTATAATACTCTTCTGAATGTCAGTGAATCAACAAATTTCCAACAATTCCTCATGAATCCTGATTTTCCAAATAAGTTCAACACTAAACGTTCTAAATAGTTAAAAAATATTTTGAGTATGGTTAAAATAAAGTACTTCAAAACTCTTGAGATGAAACCTTGACAGTTTTTTATTATTAGAAAAAAAAGGGACCACCCATTGTTTTGAATTTTATTTCTAGAGAATTTAAACATTTATCACTGATATTTGGCCACTGGCTGTCCTTGCTGCAGGAGCAATTGTACTTCAATGGCCCATGAAGAGACTGCTGGACACAGCACTGGGCTCTGTTCAAACACCTTGTAGTAAATATGAAGGGCACATTGCTTATATTGGATTCACACAGCATCCTGTAAATACAGTTTAGGGAAACCAATAAGTAACTTCACACCTCCCTGTCTGGATCAGCACAGAGTACATCATCAAAGAAGGGAGTTTCTGTTTCACTGCACTCAGAAAGAATACAGTTCATCTAACTGACAATTTGCAAAATAAAACTCCTGAAGGAATTTTTCCTAGGACAGCTTTGCTACATTTTTGGGACTCCAATATTGCACACTCTTTGTTATAGAAATAGTTCATAACCCACATAAACAATTTCCCTGTCATCAGTGGCAGCAGTTATGAGAGCAAGGATTCTTCATGAGGGCACAGTCCTGCATAATCAGACTCTTAACATTTTAAGACATGTTCATCCTCTCCTAAGTCACTCTTCTCAATGCTACAGATTCTAAGCGCAGATAGGGATTAGGGTGGAAAGGGTTCTTCTATCAAAAAAATTCCATCTAATGCCCCTAGCTCCCACTGTGGTTCATTGCATGCCATGTGAGAGATGAGATTTAAAATTTAAAATACTTCTCTTTAGCCATGGAAATTCAGGTGACAGCCTGTGGAAGTGTTTATAGATACAGCATATGTCACACCCACTCACCTCTGTAGAGCACACTTCTCATCTTTTATCTGGGTATAACATAAACAGGCATTAAAATAGCAATAAAAACTACCCTATCTCAGCAACATTGTAACATAATTTCTGAGAGAAATGTAACCCAGTTGGCTTTATTTCAAACATTAGAGTGAAGAAAGTATTTTTGAGAGTCTCATATTGGAGTGTTATTTTAGCAGTGCTGCAAGCTCAGAAGTAACTGTGTCAGTAGACCAGCAGGACTGTGCCAAAAAGTGTAACCAAAAATTATTTTAGAAACACTGAAACATCCCACTGCTTAGAATTTTTAATCTATTGTAAAAGCCGGTAAAATACCCAATGCAAGGGCAATAAAATTCGTAGGTATAAAAACTGTTACCCTTTTCAGGGCATTGTACAAATTTAAATTTCATAAATCCCTACAGAAGTAATCCTCAGGGGGTTTGTGCAGAAATTGAACTGTACAGGTAATGAGGTCATGATCCACCAACACTCACACATCCATAAATTTCAGTGAGTAAGCTGGACTGTGTGCTCAATATTAAGCAAAAACTGAAAGGCTGGTCAACTGACAAATTAGCCCAACCTCTCTAAAATGTATCAGTCATAACATCAGGCTTATCCCTTGAAAGTCCTCTTGGTAATTTCGGTTCATTCATCAACCCCTGTAGTAAACAATGGTTGATGGAATTGTCTACAAAAAATCCTTTATATTAGCACTTGTTTTCGTTATGCATCCTCATCGGTTTCTAATGATACTGATTAATGCTCTTAATTCATGGCTCTCCTCACTACCTAAATAGGGGATTTTGCTGTCCACTTCTGCAGACAGGCATCAGTCTGAGGAGCTAGGGCAGCACAGTTTTGCTCTCAAGGTGCAGGGCACGTCAGGGCATGAATGTCCAGGAAAACGAGTGTTGCTTCCAGGTATGGCCAGGAATGCCAATGCTATTCCCACCCATTGTCAGGCACAGCACTTAGGAAAGCTACAGAAAGCTCGAGTGGCGGGGGAGTTAACACTGTCAGAAACATAGAGAGTCCACATACACACATTTGGTAGTGTCCTTTCCTCGAGTAAAATATGAATTGGAGATTTCCGACAGATTACCAATAAAAACAATGTAATAAAACAGCACAGGCAGCCAAGCTCTTGTTTTGCATTACACACTGCACTGTTACCAACCAACACATTCTTTGTGTTTATCCCATTCCCAAAAAAAACCGGGGGAACACAAGAGGCATGCAAAAGACAATAGCTAACCAAACCTACCTGTAAAGCATTCCTCCTTGGGATCTAGCGTGCTGCCGCGGGAGCCTCGGCAGGGCCTGGGCATGGTCTGTTCTTGCAGGTGAGCAGCTCGGCGCGGAACCCGGGGACCACCGGGCCACTCCCTTCTCTTGGGGAGGTCGGGCACCTTCGCACCCCGCCGGGCTCTGTCACAGCCAGCGCAGGAGCACGGCGTGCCTGCACATAACACATTCCCTTTGCGAGCGGGAATTGGCTCGTTTCTCATTATGAGGTCAGCATGAGTACCCTTTTACACACATCTCTCTCTATAGGTAATCAGACATGTTATATACGCCGGGGCCGGCTCTGTAAAGCTGCCCCCGAGCCGCTCGGGGCCGCGGGACGCCGGTGCGGGCGGGCGGCGCTTCCCGCAGCCGGCACAGCGACGGAGCGGCGCCGGCGGGCGGCGGGGACAGCGCGGGGATGGAGCCCGGGGCCGGCTCCTCGCCCGCGGGGCGGGACATGGGAGGGGACTCGGGAGGAAAGCCGGTCACGGGAACGCGGGGAGGGAGAGAGGGCGGGCGGGGGAGCTGCGGGGCTCGGTCACGGGTGAGCTCCCGTGCGTACTGTGCCTGCTGTGGAGGGTTTTTTTGGCTTTTTTGTTGTCAAAAAGAAGATGAAATATCAGGCAGGGTAGGCGAGCACCGCGGTTGTTCTCAGGCTGACGTGAACCAAGTGCAGCGTCAGCACAAAAAGGTGTTGCGGTCCCTCCTTCCAGACGCGCTGTGCTGCGAGGTCTGAAGCTTCGCCCGTGCGTCCTGCTGCTCTCTTAAATGGCAACAGCCCCAGATTCTTCAAGTGGGAGCGATTTCAGGCCATAATGTATTGCAGGCCTGGTGTCAAACTGCCTGTAATCATAACAGTTCAAGACAAAAAGGCAGAAACAGACTCTTATGTCTTGTCTAATCTGGTGTCTTTGCACAGCCAATATCAAATGTTCCAAAGAAACAAAGAAAAAAAGATGCAAAAAGTCCAAAAGCACACAGATGCTCCGTGGTTTTCCGTCAGAGACTCAGTGTGTGTTGGCATAACTTCTAAAGTGTGCCATTTAACCCTTCTGCAGAAGAATCAGAGAAACTTTTCGACTGGAAAATACTTCTAAGATCAAAGTCCTACCTTAACCCAGCATTGCCAAGTTCCTCATGAAACCATGTCTCCAAGTACCACATCTAAACCTTTTTTAAATACCTTCAGGGATGATGACTCTACCACTTCCTTTGGCAGCCTGTTCCAGTACCTGCCAACCATTTTGGTGAAGGAAATTTTCCTGATACACAATCTAAATCTCTCCTGGAGCAACTTGAGGCCCATTTCCTCTTGTCCTGTTGCTTGTTGTCTGGAAGAAGAGGCCGAGCTCCACCTGGCTACACCCTCCTTCTCTGGACATGCTCCAGCACCTCATTGTCCTGTGGTGAGAGTCCCAAACTGAACATAACCCTTGGGGTGCAGAAACCTGAGCCTTAACTGTTAGAACTCGGTATTTTTGTGAATTGTATGTGCCACCTCTGTATAAACCTCAGTAAGTCCTTGACTTGTGGTGTGCGCTTCATCGTCACATTTCACAGCAGTCACAGTCTTGCATGAAGTTTGTAATTTTTGTTTTGCAAGTTTTCAGTTTAAGTTGAATACTGTCTAGTTATTGTTATGTGCAACACTACTATTCCAGCTTCTGAATAACATTTCATTGTTTTATACTTTTGTCATACGTTCTGGTTACCTTCTGAGATACACTGTTCAATATTTTTCAGTCATTATTTCTTTTGAATTCACAAACACCCTGCTCCAGATGGAGGTGGCCATTAGGCAGTTGCAGAAAAGGTAATGGCACAGAGCTATGTCTAATTTGTCCAGTGAAACCAACTGTACAACAGATATAGATATTTGAAATTAATGCCTTTAAGTCCCTATAACTGTCTTTATAGAGTTGTGTGGTATCAATAGATATCCATAAGGATAACTGCTGGAGAAGGAGAAAGTATTTCTGTGGAAACATCACATTATCCTCTCCTGTTCTCAGCCTCAGCATCCATTGCTCACCACTGCTCAAGAAAGGATTCTGTGGTACCACTCAGCATCACTATTCTTATATCCTATCATAATACTATATTCATTTTCTTTGTCAAACTCCGTTAAATAATAAAATCTTTAATATATTGTGACAGCCAAGCTGGTACATAACATCATCTGAAACTGGCAACTAAAAGTAAAAAGAAAGGTGAGATAATTTGGAAATCATAAAGCACACATATCTATTTCTTGACATTTTAACTATGAATATGGAAGTTAATCAACAATTAGCTTCTCCATAAGTAGTTTTTCATCACATCAAGATGAAATTAATTTTGTATTAAGAGAGAGAAAAGTAAAAAGCAGAGTAGTTACCTGGGTCTACTCTTATCTAGGTCACAATGAATTCCTATGAATTCCTATTAGTTCAAGCTCTGAATGGTGCAATGTTCTTTGATAGGCAAAGTAACTATGAATCCTAGATCAAAGTCATTATAATTTAATTATTAGTCTAACACTTTTCTGAACACTCAGTTATAATAAACAAAACCAAGCGTTTGCAACTAGTGTTCAGACAAAATCCTGAAAACGCCTGCATATGTCCTGCTGTATTGACATCTCTGGCACTCTTCTCTGCAGACCTGTATCTATCAACAGAACCTCCAAGGACAGCACAGGTTCTGGGAATGTCAGCATGATGCACTCACATTACTCGTACTTATCCAAAGATAACATTTGAGAATTCCTTATTTAACATGAATAAAATAAGCAAAATACATTCATTTTAATTTATAGATACATTAATCACTCAACCAAACCCTTATTCTCCACTTATTAAAATGTTAGGAGGGAATATAATTAATATCAAATGTGGTAACAGTGCTGTTGAGGTTTAACCCCAGCCAGCAGCTGAGCCCCAAGCAGCCACTCACTCTGTCCCTCGTTTTCCAGTATCATGGAGAGAACTGGAAGGGTAAAAGCTGGAAAACTCATGGTTTGAGATAAAGAGAGTGTAATAGGGAAAGCAAAAGCAAAGGAAAACAAGGAATTAAGTCACGACCTCCCATGGGCAGGCAGGTGTTCATCCATCTCCAGAAGAGTAGAGTCCCATCAAATGTAAGGTGACTTGGGAAGACAAATGCCATCAATCCGAATGTTCCCCTCTGCTTCTTCCCTCCAGTTTATATCCTGAGCATGATGTCACATGGTGTGGAATATCCCTTTGGTCAGTTTGGGTCACCTGTTCTGGGTTTGTCTCCTCCCAGCTTCACTGCCAGCATCGCAGTGAAAAGCATCGCAGCATCATCGCAGCATCGCAGCATCATCGCAGCATCGCAGCATCAAAAGCAGAAAAGGCCCTGGCCCTGTGTAAGCTCTGCTCAGCAATAACAAAAACATCTCTGCAGTCTCAGCCATGTTCAGAACAAATCCAAAACATAGTCCTGTACTAGCTATTGTGAAAATTAGCTGTCCCCCAGCTGAAACCAGCACAGGTGCATTCACCTCCTGCATGCAGAGCACTGATGAGTACATGGAACAGACCTTACCCTAGACTTGATCTCTGAGGAACACCACTGAGAAATGGTCACCAGTCAATGTAGTCACTTTTGAGCCCTGCCATCCAACCTGTTCTTCACCCAGCACACCATGAGCCTGCTCAGTCCACTGCTGGACAACTTTCCCAGGAGGATGCTATGAAGGACAAAAGGATCAAAGACCTTACTAAAACCTGGAAAACATCCACTCCCTTCCCTTCACCCGCTACACAGCTGACCTTCTTGTAGAAAGATACCAGATGAGATGAACGTAAATTTCCCTCTGTGAACTCATGTTGCCTGCGCCTGATGGTTTTGTTGTTCTTTAAATGCCTTTCTTCACATTCTCTACCCATCACAGGTTCTTTTTGTGATGGCACGAACATCTGAGCCCACACAGACGGTATTTGTCCCAAGCACGTCCTCTGAACGTGCAGGGCAGGAGAGCAGGGCTGTTGTGTGCACACACAGTCCTCCCAGAGCCAGGGCTGCTCCCAGTGCATTTCTCCACTCTCAGCAGAACCACACACTCCCACTGCTAGACTTTTAACATGGTATTTTTTCTTATTAAAGCATTTATTCTTTAAATAAGCCTGAGTCACAAAGCCAGCTCCTAAATCATTATGCCATCTGTGGATTGTTGATGTAAGTGTAGAACAGCTGCAGGCTTCCAATGTCTAGAAAACCCACACATATTCACTGGTGATTTCCCCAAAGACAGCTACTTTTTGAGGAACACCAGCCAATTTTTGACTCATTCTATATGAGCTTTATATTGTAGAGTATACAAATTTTTCATCAGGACTTGATGCAGTATTAAGTCAAAAGACTAGAAAAACTTTATCTGAAAATATGTAAGGGCAGTATCATTAATCCAAACACACATGTACAGAGCAACTTTTACTTCAGAGCCTAATTTTATGATTCAATTTGAAATATTTGGACCATTATTTTAAATCACTCATGGTATTTAGCAAGACAACAATACTTAATTTGATCCAACATTTTGGACTACATCATGAGTGAGCATTCAACAAGTCATCCAACACTGTAAAAACTAAGCAAAATACTTCTGACATTTCTGGATTTCAGGCAGGAATCAAGAAAAGAATTGTCAATAAATACTGTAAGAGATGTTAAGGCCTCCAGGAAAACACATTCCTGTTTTCTGTATCCGTATCCCTGTTTTCTTAAATTACAATTACTTTCTAATTTCAAGCACTCAAGTAATGCATCTAGATTAAGAGCCCCATTGCTCTGCTTCTACTCTGTACTCAGAGAGGGCAGTGGCTGGGATCTGCCCCTGAGGCAGGGCAACAAGGTTCCTTGTTAGCAAATCCTTTTTTTAAAAGATTAAAGCAAAACAGTGCTAAATAACTTATATAACAGTGAACAATTCTATTGAAACTGTAACTGGAAAAAATGAAAAGGGTTATATAGCTGTTCTGGAGGATGTGATCACCCTAAGAGAAGAAATATTGAAACAGGAAAACGGGGAAGGAGAGATATGATACTGTAAGAGATAGAAAGATATCACCACCCATGGCTCCAGCCGTGTGTGGGTGATTCTTGTCTGCGGTTGTGATATGGAGCCCTGGTCTGTTGCAGGTGGGGACCCACATCAGAGCATCAGAAATTGGAGTTTTATAACCCTGGTTCTCCCCATAAATGCCCCAGAACCTCCGCCAGGAGTTCTGGCCATGGTCAGTCTGGAACATTCTGGAAGTGTGGTGGCATTGAGAGGAGGCGGTCAGACTGTCTGTGAATCTGTCTGTGCCAGGACAAAGTTCCTGAGGAAACTTCCAGAATTGTGTGTTGGCACAGTGGTGGATTGTGCTTTGAGAAAGAGACCATCAGAGAAAAAACCTCTACCCTGCCTCAGCCGGGATCTATTGCTTAAGGACAACTTGTCTTTTAGTTCAAAACCAGCTTTTTTAAGGCAAAACTCACCTGAAAGGTGCAGCTGTTTTGCTACAGTGATTTTTTCCAGTGATCTGAGCTGCCTCTGGACAGACACTGTCCCTTTAGTGACTGCAGAAGGAGCATGGACTCTCAAGGATTCCCTTCAGACAACTTCCAAGTGAGAGACATTAATAATTTCTTGTGTAGTCCACACTGAGGCAACTGTCCTTCTGAACTCTGTGGAATACTTTTCAGTAGCTTGTGCATAAAAGTAAATACTTTAAAAACCACAACATTTAAGTATTTGTAGATTCATACCTGCTTTTTGTGTACATTAAAATGCTTACTGCCATTTATTGTAAAACACAACAGACAGGCCTTTTTCTTAGGCTTTTTTTTTTATGGCAGTCATTTGTAGTTATATCTTTGTGTTCAAATATAAGATATAAAGAATATTTTCTTGTTTTTCTTTGTCTGCCTTTCTCATCCATCTGATGTATTTCACAGGGTGTTATCAGCAACATGGCATTGCAAAATGTAAAATCTGATGCTGTGCTGCATGGTTGCTATGACAATACTGCATGTTCTGCTGTAAGTGACTCAGTAAATCAACTCCATGCAACATCCTGACAACTTTCCAGTTGTTCTGTAATAGATATGCCAGGACATCATTGGTATCACTTAATGCTATGTACAAAAGGCTCGGTTTTAATTAATGTGCCTCCAGTAATTAGTGAAAGAAAATTGAAGGAGGACTAGGACATAAAACTCCTGCTGTGCTCAGCCTGACAGGATCAGACCACGCACTGTCTTGTTTGCTCTTCAAGAGGAGAAGACTGGAAAAGGTTTTTCCAATTTCCCAAAAATCTGCTCTATCAGCTGACCTCAAGCCATGTTAACAGCCACCTCAAAGACTTCTCTAAGAGCTAGTCCAGAGATGGAACTGAAAGAATGAGAAAGAATGAAGAAGAGATGCCTAGGAAAGCAAGAAAATACTGATTAAAACAAAAGCTAAATGAATATGCCATGAGGTCTAGTGGTGCACACATGCCTTGACAATTATAGTGAAAACCTGCTTTTGCTAAGGAATAACTGGAGATTTTGCCTTGCTGTTAACAAGGACTGTATTCTCTTTTGGTGTCTGTTTTAATACACCCCTTTTTCATTGAGTTTCCATTCTTTCCTCTGTTGACATTGAACTCTCATTCCTCTGGGGATAGGAAATGGACTCATTACCATCAGACCTGTAATCAAATACAGAAGCACAATAAACTGCAAGACTTACTATAAATCTCATTTTTATGCTTTAATTTATATACGCATGATATTTCAAACATCTGTAAAGTCTTGATTGTACTGCAGAAATGCATTTGAGTGGCAGAAAATTCGCTGATTAACAGGCTGCTTATGTTTAATGATGCATATGCTGAGGAATGAGTCTTAAATTGAAACCATTACACTCTTTGCAGTAGGTTTGCATCTTCTTTAGCTGTGGTTTGTGTTTTACCTTCATTTACCAGCACTGTTTAACATCTTTGTTAGCAGCATGAGCAGTGGTGTTGAGGGCACCCTCAGCAAGTTTTCTGGGGACTGGGGACATCAAGCTGTGTGTAGCTGTCCTAGGGTACAGTGGCATTTGAGTAAATGCTAAATAGCAAGAAAATGTAGTTTAGTATCGCAAGACATAACACTGGTTAGTAATGGATGAAGTTATGGTACTAACACAATTATGCCTTGAAGGTGCATAAATTTTGAGGACAAGAATGTAGAGGAAAGGATTGTTACTGCTTCAGTCATCTGTCAGGACAAGAGCAAATGGATGAATATGATAGGAAAATTGTTTTCTATTTCACTATTTTGTTATGTCAGAGGAGCAATTTCCCAAAAGATTCCCACCCATCAGATGGAAGACAATTACACTATTCATATTTACTGAAAAAAAATAGGCTGGAGCCCTTTGTGCTCCTGGAAGGAGCCTCCAAGAGGCATCAGCAGATTATTGTGCAGTAGAACAGACACTTTTGATGATTACTTCAGACTTCAGGCAAAACTAGATTTCATTATCCATTGGGTTATCTTTCAACCATTTGCAAATTAGATGACTGAATTGTAAGAATCAATTAAGTTCCTTGTGGTCCCATAGTACTACACTTTTTTGTGTCTTCATTTGGTTCTTTGCAAGTAAAAAGTGAATTCCTGGAGCAAAGAATAAATGAAATTCTTTGCTGCACTGTGCAAGGAGGTCATGAAATGTTCAGAATTACCCCTTTTAACAATAATCTTTATTAATCTGTAAATCAATGAGTAGCAAAAGCTGCTTCAGCTGTTAGGGCTCATTAGCGTTTTAGCGCATGCAGAACAATCCCTTCTCACTTCTTTTGCTTCTGGAGACATGAAGAGGAAATTCCTTAATCATTTTCTGGGTGCAAAAGTTGGATCACTATAACTATTCAGATTGCTAAAAATAGGGGTTTTTTCCCCTGGTGGGGAAAGAAATCACATTCTTCAACTCAATTCTCATTTACCCAAGAATTGGGAGAGGAATAAAACCCTTAAGTCCCTTTCTACTGCTGTGATTAATTGAAACTTGGATACAATCAAACCAAAAATATATAGTGCTCCTTGCCAAATCTGATGTTAAAAAACAAAGACTTAATTATACAATACAACTAAATGAAACAGTATTTCTCTAAGAGTGTTGGCAAAACATAACCCCACTTCAAAATTGATTAATTAGTAATTTTTTTAAAGCACAAGAATTGTCTGTCAGTAACAGTACATGAAATCAGTTAGATAACCATGGTTAACATGTTTCACAGATTTTTTTGCTAGAACCTGAGGCATCTAAAGGCCAGAACCACATGAACTTTATGGAAGTCTGGGAAGTACTTTTGATTTCAACAAGAGACTGTTCAAACCCTTAATAAATCCTATTAAACTTACTAAGCTCTAATTCTTTTAAGCAGGCAACCAGACAGATTTGTGATATGAAACATGAAGCATTATTTATGCCACTCTTTCACCTTGCTTAAATAGAGATTAATTGTCTAGTCCTTTTTGTATAAAACACACACACACAATGCAGTCACTGGTTTTTTTATTGCCTCCTGTGTCCTTAAATTACCTGGGCTTATGCTGTGGACTCGATTTTCTTATATAGAATTCATATTTTAATGGTTTTGGATTCTGAATCCTTTAGAATTCATTTGAAGCTGATACTCAAAGCAAACCTTGGGCTGTTAAAGCCTACATTAAGTGAAATTATAAAATAAGCCTGTACAAGTCCTGTGGAATGCAAGTGTCATATTTCACACATCTCTGATAAACACTGAAATCTCCCTGATTTGCCTCCTGTTTAGGCTCAGTTTCAAGAGTTTGGTGCTGTGGTTTGTAGGGTGAGCAAAAGGGCAGGTCCCAGTGGAAGAAAATGGAATTTCAGCCGCTGCCATAGCACGCTGGCAGGCACAGGTACAGGAAGGGTTCCCTCCTTGCAGACCCTGTCCTGCAGCTGCCAGGGGTTCTGCAGCACTGCCAGGCTTTAGGCCCAGCTCCTCTACCTGTGTGTGAATGATTTCTCAGTGTTTGGCACAAAGGAGAGAAAGGAGCTCAGTTCCCACATCCTAAAGGCTTCGACCTTGCTGACACAGAGATGGCAAGGTTGCATTTTGCTGCCCTGAACTTCCTCTTAATCAACTAACTTACTGGTCAGAGAAACTTCTTCAAGCCTCTTGAAAGCTACTGTGCTGATAGAATCTCCCTATAAGTGAATGATTTGTTTTGATTTTGTTTTCAGCATCAATATCTTTCGATTACTTTACCTTTGTGTGTGCATGTACATTGCTGATCAAGTAGCTAACTACTCAGAGCTGCCAGCTCATGGTGTTTTAGAGTAAACAAGAGCTAAAGGAAGCATTTCTGCATGAATAGGTTTTTATGTGATAGCTGTGATACAGTATATTAAAATTACTATAATTGATATTGCTACTGTGGAAACTATTATCATACTATCAGTTGAGTTTTTTGTCATTAGACAAACACAATCAGGAACAAAGCTACACATGCTGTATTTTTATTATCCTTTATTCCAATAAAATCAGAGCAGGCTAGTACACAAAGTTAGCTGCAATCAAAAGCTATTGCTCAACATTAGAGCCAAAAGCCTGATTTGAGTCACTGGGGCTATGGCAAATGTGAAGATTGACAGATTGGGCTTTTGTGTAAGAGATCAGCAAGTGGAAAGAAAATCAAGGAGAAAGAGAAGTACTTATGTTCTTTTAAGAGAAAACTAGACAGAGAAAATCAGGAGGTAAACTCAAGTAGTTTTGCCTCTCCTAATCACAGATACTTTGTCAGTTTCCTCTTTAATTACGTGGAGATTATAATAACAAGAATAGTGAATAATGACAGGTTTTGCTATATACCAGAAAAACTTTTATTCTTTAATAGTGTTCACAGAGTTCCTCAGTATGACTGGACATAAATTGCCAGGGAAAAGAAGGTGATAAAACCCATAGCTACTGGACATAAATTGCTAGGGAAAAGAAAGTGATAAAAGTTAAAATGCAGCATTGAAAAATACATTCTTGTGGGTTTTTCCTGAGGAAATATGATGACAGATACCTCCCTTTGTGTCTTGCCTATAAAATATTTCCATACTCTTAAAATATAACTACTTACCTTTGTTTCTCCATAACTGATCTTCATTGAAAATGAAGTTTAAGATACTTTACATGTGTAAAACTAGTGAGAAATGAGAGCTAGCTAGTATTATATACTATTGCACAACTCCATTAAGCCCTTCAACAAACCAATTTACTGTTCAACACATGTCCTGAGAATAACTATATCTGTGTATAATAGCTGAGTGTTCCTGCACCAAGCCCCAGATAACAGCTGCATATCCTGAAACTGTCCAATAAAACCCCTAAAACTGAGCAAAAACATTATTAACACAATGGACAAAGAGAACTTGGAACACTGCTACAAGACAAATTTCAGCAAGAGAGCAGTAAGTGTGTAAAAATACTATATATATGAATTACAATTATATAGAGAGTCATAAATGAATAAGGGATGAATTTTATGACCCAAGGCATAAACCACCAATGCATTTGCTAGAGGTGGGAAGAAATACCCAGCTGAGGTGTTGTGGAATTACACATTCCTCTGAAGTTCACTCAAGCTGCTTTCATGGACAGAATGGGAAAACATTTATCTCATGTGTCTAACAGTCTTAAAGCTGGACCTGGCTTTTTTAAAGACCTCCATTTAGTTTTGTGTGAAACCTTTTGGGAATCATTGGACTTCTTTTCATTTAGAAAGCTCTGTCACTTCCCTATATGATAGGAAATGTAATACATTAGTCACACAATCTCTTTTTGCAAGGAAACTTTTTCTGCTTCCTGTCGAAACATAAGTTTTCTGATTCTGTGATTTTGTTAATAGATATTTTGTGACTTCAACAGTCAGGTTACTTTTGCTAAAGACCTGAGCATATTCTGATAATACTTTGGTAAAAGAATAAAATAACAAGTTAGATTGGGAAGAGATGGAGGAAGCCAAAAAAGGGAGGAAACCATCTGCACGAACATTGCTCCTCAAATTGATTTGCACATAAGGGTATGGGAAAAGGGAGAAGGTGCTGAAATAAATAAAAGATTTGGAGGAAGAGAACCAGCAATTCAAGACATAACATGTTAAAATGAGAGGCTTTCAAGGCAAAGGATCCAGGTCAAGGAAGGGATAGAAATCCTGCTACTGGGGACAACTTCTGTTTTGCTACACTGTACAACAGTGCCCCGTAAGTAAAAGCCCTGTGTTAGTATTCTGTCAACTGGCAAGGCTTCCACCGAAATAAATGGGACTTTATGATTCCCAAAGGTTTCTCTGGCATTAAAAGAGTACATAGAGAGCCCTAATAAGGACACAGGCAGGTACTTCCTTTGTCTCCCTAGTTCAAGTAAATCATACCCTTTTCCTATTTAGGTGTGTATCTTCTTCCTCTTTTGAGACTACAACTCAGATTCCTCAGTGGGACTAGAATATGAACTTCTTTCTGCCTGTCTCCTTCTCTGACCTTTTTCACCTCTCCTCTGAGGCAGAAGTGGACCTGTACGCAGAACTCAAAAGACTTACTGCTTCAAAGAAAGTTATCTTGATTATCAATGTCGCATCTGGACACAAGATTGCAAACTCAAGTTATATAAAGAGCCTGATCTATATTGTTGCACCTGCTCTAAATACCTGTTCACAGATGCATTGAGGAAAGGCCACAAAAGCTGTCAGTCTGGAAGGCTGCTCAGATCCGATGCCACGCACGCTCTGCAGCATCAGGTGCACAAGGGTGAGCCCAATATTCATCTGCAGCAAGCTAAAGTCAGCAGTGTCATGAATTCTAAGGAAAACAGGTATCTTGGTATCTTCCAGTGTGTCATGGTATTAGTCAAAATCCAGCCCTCACGTCAGTCCAAGGGAATGTTGGCCAAAGACAACTTGTGCAGAGCCAGCTCTGTGATGGAGAGTACAGAGGCTTGTAGCAATTACAGGCATGGAATCCTTCCAGCCACTTTCTTTAGGATATGAAGAACACTAATTATATTTAGATCCCAGGTAGCTGTAAGGCACTTGTGTTGCAGAAGTGTCTTTTTAGTATTCTTTATGCATCGTTATTGACTATCTTTTTAACATTGGAATGTTTGTTTAGGATTTCTGGAATAAGGGAAAAAAGGTCGCTTCTGTTACTGTTTCAGGAATCGTCATTACCTTCTGACAGTCAGTGTTAGAATTCAATGTCTTGGCTTTGCGAAGCTTTTGTGAGAGTCTCTACATGGAATGTTGGAGTACATTGCCAGCACATTTCAGTGAGGTGGCAGCAACAGCAAAGATCTATGACATAGCTGAAGTGGTTTTTTTACACAAATGTGCTGGCCTAGAGTTTGCTGTGGTATATCTATGGAACCTCTATCTACAGCTATGTTTCTTTCTCATCACTGTTAATGTAAAAAAACCTTTCCATAGCCAGAGAAGCATTTCATTTTAAATGCACTTTCATTCAAAATTGCCTCCTTCTTTCATGCTGTAATCTCGTCAACCACTGCCTTCTTTACATTGAAAATTATTTGTCTCTAAGTAGAAATTATACTGCTTTTGTCCTGACACAAATAACTGAACAGTCAAGAACACAAGAAAATATAAAAAGAAATGGCAATTTCCCAGACAGACAATTAAGTAGCATAGCCTGTTTCTTTCTTCTGAGTCATGTGAATTTAAATTGTCAGTATTGTCAAATGTCACTGTCAAAAGCTAAAGGGACTTTTCAAATACTCAGGTTTTTTAAAGTGCATTCAGGATCCTTACTATTTTAGTTTTTTCTGCTTTCAGTTTTAAAGAAATTTGCAAGCCTATGTAGATCAAAAGGGGAAGAGTGAGTCTGGAAAGGTAATCTTGATTTATGGTGTGATGGGAGTGTATTGTAGCCTTCCAGAAGGCTTCTGTCCTTGTTTCTAAAAGGTCAGGAAAGATCTATTTTCATTTTGTGTAGTATTGTGCATTTTATTTTATTTGTTTATTGAATTAAAAATTTCAAACTGTACTCACATGAATGTTTTTAATGGTATCCAGGAGAGTTCTTTTTTGTCTGCAAAGGATTTCTTAGTTCCTCAGTAAAATATTAAAAGAATCAAAATTCTTGCAGTTTTAGCAAAAAAACTTACCCCTGGTGACTAATAAATATTTTGTGTTTGTAAATCTGCCTGGAACAAGACTTTTCTTATTTCTATTGTATCAAAAAGACCCACTGTTTCTCCTCTCCCTGTAGGAATCTTTAAGGGAGTTAAACCCCTTTGACATCCATTAGGTGATAAGTACTTAACTTGGTTAGGCTCCTTTGAAATCCTAGCCTTACATTCTGAAAGGCTGACTGAAACTGCTTTTTGCAGGAGTAATTAACTCTCTAGTGCCCAGCCTTGGAATTTACAGTGAGCTGGTGCACAAAAGCCAAAGGAGACCCAAGATGAAAACGTATTTACTGGTCATTAAACCCCTAAGCTTAGTAAGTTTATTCTTCTCAGGAGTTCCCTGGTGTTAAATGCAGACACTCTTACTTGATTCAGAATAACTTGGCTTGTATTTCACTTTTAGGATTTGGAGATGAGATTATGCTTGTGCATATACAAGCATATTCAAGGACATACAAGTACAAGGCATCTTTCCTCTCGCATCTTTTAAGCAATTAATAGTGTGTGTTTCTTCCGTTCATTTTAATGTAAATAAAATATCATTAAGTAAAATCTAGAAAATTATTTCCTGAAGCTTTGGCCCTAAATCAAAATTCAATAGCTGATCAAAGGATGTGATCTTTCTGCTGAAAGTCCAGCAGATTTGTTTTGGAAGTTTACCTCAGAGAAGAAAAAGGATAAATTAAAACTGGGCAGAAACTTCATAGATTAGCAAAGGATTTGTTTTCCTAGACAACAGGCTGTGGACCCGGTTAAAAAAAAAAAAACAACAAAAACCAAAGCAAAAACCAAAACAAAAACTCAAACAAAAAACCCTAACAAACAAACAAAAAATTCCAAACAAAACTCCAAGAAGTATGAGGCTAAATATACAGAAATATACTTTCTAAAAGTCTCGAAGATCCTGAGCTGAAAGTGTTTTATATCTCTATTAGATTTGTATTAAATCACTTCCAAGGATTGACCCAGATTCAGATGATTTTCTGATTATTTATATAAATATTCTATATACATAAAGAAGCATGAAATATGAAAAGCTATGCACATTCACAGTAAAACAGGATCTATATTAAGGAAATTTATAATTTTACATTATAATAAGTGGCAATTATTTGTATTTGATAGACCAACCATATTTATACCTACGTTAGATAGAATGAAGGAATATTATTAGGAAGAGCAGCTAAAAAAAGATAAAAAAGAAAAACATAAAGGGAATAGAAGTAATAAAGGGAGATAAGAAGCAGGCTGTGAGCAGGAGTGTAAAATCTCTTACATGTGTATTCAAACACCTTTAGGTGAAAGTATCCCCTGTCCTCCAGGCTGGCCGGGGAATAGCCGTGTCCATTGCTTCAGTGGAGCTAGGGGAGCGATAATAAACTTGGGGCAGGTGATGCTCTGCTTGGGGCAGGAGATGCTAAACTTGGGGCAGGAGATGCTAAACTTGGGGCAGGTGATGCTCTTCTTGGGGCAGGAGATGCTAAACTTGGGGCAGGAGATGCTCTGCTTGGGGCAGGAGATGCTCTTCTTTGGGCAGGAGATGCTAAACTTGGGGCAGGAGATGCTCTGCTTGGGGCAGGAGATGTTTGTACTGCTGGCCAGGTCACTGCTCCCATGTGGGGGCTTTCAGAGATAAGACTTCACCTTGCAATCAGTGGCTTCACAGTCTGTGAACCCATGACAGATGCCTCCCTCCATGGGTGCTTGCAAGATGGAGCAAAGCTCCATGACAAGGCTTTCTTACCCATCTCTTTTCTTCTATTCATGAACAGTCACTTCAGCCCACACATTCATGGGCTCTGTAACTCTGTCTTCTCTGAGGCACCCTTGCCTGTGCCTCACTGTCCTGCATCTTCCCAGAGCACAGCACAAAAGGATTGAGAATGGCCTGTGCTGGGAGATGTTGGTGGTCCTGTGAGGAACCTGGGTGCTGTGTCTCTCCTAACCAAATAAATTGAAATATTCAGACTTGGGAAAGACTGAAATGAATGATCAAAAACTTCTTTGTAGACTGAATGTGATGGTCCCATGGACCATGAGTTCTGGACAAGGGAGAAAGCCTAGTGGAATCCCTCATCCAGTAGGATTTGGTTTTAACTTTGTAATTTTTCTTCTAGAGACTGGTTACTGTTCTCCCCAAACTGGATTGCTTTCAGACAGCTTTTATCTTCTCTGGAGCCTGGCTTCAAGCAAGAGCATTGGGAACATTCATCTTTGGTCCCTGTTTTACATGTTTTGGGAGTTTGTTCTGCTATGAGTTTAAGCACTGTTAGAAGGAAAACAAAGATCCTTTGTCTTTTGTAAGAGTAAGGCTTTTGGAAGAGTGTGGTCTTATGTAATTTTGTAAAAATCTTAGAGATTTTTTCTCCTGAGCTTGTGCCCTACCTTATGGCAGCTGTCAGGACAGACAGTATTGAGTTGGGGCAGAATGTAGAATTCTGATTTCTCAGAGAATCCTTCTGCTTCTTGCTGCACCAGTCTGGTAGGTGAATGGAGTGAAACAGCATCCTTTATATATTATAAAGTAGAGCACCTTTCAAATGTATGTATGAAGTTGGATCAAGATGGTTATTTAAGGGCCTTAATGAGATAATGGAATGACTCTTGGATGAAATTTATCACCCAAGGACATTCAAGGCCATTGTGTTGTGTGATGACAAGTAAATGGCAGAGCTTTATGCCTCTGGGACAGTCCTTCGATGTGATCTAATACATTAGTTTCAACGTAGCCAAAGACATCCCAATTATTTCGCAGTACAGTAGAACAGTTTTGATGCTTGCTGGTTGATTTCTTGCCAGTATTTGACTTTTAAATTGCAAAAAAACCCTCCAGAATCATTCTTTGAGTCATTCGTGCTGTTTGGCTTGCCAGAAGTTAGTTAACATCTTCTGCTTCTCAGCCAAGTGCTACTTCAAACCTACTGTACCCAGAATGGTGCATTGTTGCTGTAGAATCCCAGAAGGAGATATTGTGTATCTCTCAAACACCCATAGATGGCCGTGGAGCCAACCCAAGTTATGTGGTAACGGATGAGGATTGTTGATAAAAACAAGGAATTGCTGGTAAGAGCATGCTGTGAGAAAGAACAGGATGTGGCTGCAGAAGGGAACACACACAGCAAGGGCAGCACTTTTGGGGACAATTGTCCTTGTCCTGGCTCCTGGGAATAAGCACAACACAGCACAGCATGAATGAGGCCAGGAAGTGGGCATGGGCTGTAGGGGGGATCAAGACCACCCAGGACCCCCAAAACCTCCAACTCATTTCCAGAAAGGTCTGAAAGAACTTCCTTCCTTCCTTCCTTCCTTCCTTCCTTCCTTCCTTCCTTCCTTCCTTCCTTCCTTCCTTCCTTCCTTCCTTCCTTCCTTCCTTCCTTCCTTCCTTCCTTCCTTCCTTCCTTCCTTCCTTCCTTCCTTCCTTCCTTCCTTCCTTCCTTCCTTCCTTCCTTCCTTCCTTCCTTCCTTCCTTCCTTCCTTCCTTCCTTCCTTCCTTCCTTCCTTCCTTCCTTCCTTCCTTCCTTCCTTCCTTCCTTCCTTCCTTCCTTCCTTCCTTCCTTCCTTCCTTCCTTCCTTCCTTCCTTCCTTCCTTCCTTCCTTCCGAAGTACCAAATTACACCTGCTTGAATCCCTGGACCAAGCCCCCAAGTGGTGCCTCTGTCTGTCCCCTCGTGTTTGCCTCTCCCTGAGTGCTGCCTCAGGGATAGCCTGGCTGGTGAGGTAACAAAATCAAATTTACCCTTCACATTTCACCTGTGGTTTTGTGGTTGTTCCTGAGTCTTGCCTGTGCCAGCTGACACACTCAGGTTATAAATGTTACCTGTCCATTTAGGTTCTTTAGTAGCACCTATCACAGACATACCCAATCACCTTTGCATACATTCTCTCTCTTTCTCTCTCATGCTTTTTTCCTAAGGGGAGTCAATGGTACCTGTCAGTATTGCTCAATTTAACTAAAAGGCTGAGTATAAATTATCATTCTCAATCATAAATTCATCAATAGTATTGGACTTTTTTGATTAAACAGATTTCATTTCTGGAGTGCTTAATAATTGTGAATAATAAATATATGTATCTTAATCCTATCAGTGATTCCAGTGTCTTTGTATCTCCAGGGAATGCCAGCCATAAAGAAGCCAAAGCTGTCCAATGTTCTCCTGTTTTATTCTGGGGTACTGCTCATTTTTCAAAAATAAATGCTTGAGTGACAGAAAGAAACTGAAGCCAGATTTACTTTCTTCTGCTACTTGCAAGTCTTGTTTGAATTCAGGATGATCCACTCTTTCACAATAAGATTATTGCATAACTTTAGGTATGTGATTGCCCCATGTATTTAAGTCAAAAAGTATCTATTTTGGTAATGTTCTTTTACTTCTGTTCTATTGCAAATGGTTGGGACTTGGCAGCCTCAGATCTCTTTTTAACTTCTACTGGTTTAATGTATTGATTTGTGTCCTTCCACTGCCCAAAGTCCTGGGTGTTTGTAACACCAGGTTTTCCTTTAATAAATCATGTTCTCAAAGATGCAAAGAAATAAGACACTCTTGATTCACCTATATTGTGACACAATATACATTACTAGGAAAAATCTTTTGTTTGTGCTGCCTCAGATACTGAAAACTCTAGATTTCTGTGATTAAAAATAAGAAGGCACAGAAATTGCATTCAGTGCTGACTCATTCAAAGTAAAAATTCCTTTGACAGTTGTTCCTATTCAGAAACACAAATAAATCTAATCTCTTAACAAAAACTTCACAAATAAGTATTGGTTTGTAATAGATCATGTGATTGCCTTACAGACAGTCTCTGCTTAGAAGTGTGCTGGAAATGCATGCTGAGAGTCAGCTATTCTCTGACCGAGAACAGCCAAGCACATCAAAGAAGCAATATGCCATTTACATTAGTGGGTGAGTGGATTGCCTCTTTTCCTGACTATGGAGGGCAGAAGGAGCCAAGTATTACCTTATTCAAGCTTGTTGGTGAAGTCAGCATATATACATATATGTCTATATATATAAATCTAGTAGCTGGCACATATTACTACAGCAACTTAATGAATCTGCAGTTGCAAATCAGGAATTTATTCTAGGTAATATTACTCCTAAATCAATTATTAAAGTTTCACTAACTCCACCTGTTTAATCTGACCTGACGTATTTCATGCCTTTGTAATATAATTACGGTTGTGTCACCTGCATGCCATGCTGGAGACATCATGGTAGATGATTGTGTGGGCTTGGCAGTCCCATGGGAAATTTTAGCATCTTGAAACTGTTCAATGTCGTGCTCTCTGTAGACTTCTTGTCATTTGGTTTCTTAAAAAAAAAATATATGTGCTTCAGTACATCTTTCACTGAAGTCTTCATCTCTTTCCAGACTAAGAGGCAGCACTGAGTGAAAACAGAGCTTTATAATGCTGCTTACAGTTACAAACAATGTTTCCATGGAATTTACTGCAAAGGAGAAATAAACTGAGAGGGAATGTGTGATGCAAATGCAAAATAAATCACAGCATACATTTGTGAAATAGCAATATGTGACTTAAAGTACCATCTTTGCTGATGCATCTCCTTTACATAATTTCGCAGTCAAACTGCCATTTTAAGAAAGGGTAGAAACTCTTTGTTAGCTTCCTGGAATCAAAATGCTTGCAGTATTATTAGCATAATATAGCTGGCCATGCTGTGTAATGGCCATAAAAATTATTCTGGCACCTGCCAATTTCTGCACCAAAATTTAAACATTTGCTTAAACTACACAAGAGGCATAGAAATGTGCCCAGTTCAAACTAAAGGTTAAAAGAAAATTTTCAAATCTATGATTACTTCTGTAACAATTTTATTAAGTATTCCTGCTTCTCATGTGCAATGGTTCTTTTATTGTTCAACGTGCCTTAAACATGCTTTCCATACCAACAGTCTTTATTAGTGAATAACAGGGTTTCCAGGGGACATACATAGTTCAAATGCATGCCATTCTACTGTGCACTGCTAAACTGAGAAAGCATTTCTAAAGCTTCTACTTTTTCTGTATGACTTCTGTATGACTTGCCTTTTTTTGTTCTTTTTTTCCCCCCCCTTTTTTAATATAGGACCACTTTGTAGGTTTTGCCTGAGAAACATGGGAAACTTTTGCTTGCTAGAAAATTGCAGGCTTATCTGAGAGATTATAGATATCTGAGAGATATATTCTGCTGCATAAAATGTAGCAGAAGAAAGTGAATGGTGTGAAACTTCTCTTGTGTTCACCTGATTACATTCTGTTATTAACTAATTAAATGCCCTAAACATCCATAAGGCTGTGTTAACTGGGAGGCTGCGAAGGAAATATTGTATGATAAACCACTTACAAATGGCTTTTATAAACCTTATCAGCAACAAGTCAGGCATACTGATAGTTCTCTTTTCTTACTTCTTTTTCTCCATAATGCACCTGTGTAATATGTAATGGGGACAGATTCAGCTGGAAAGCTCAGTGCCAACCTAATGACCTGGATTTTCCACTGGCTTTATCCTAGCTGTACTCATGTGTATGCAAAACTTGAAATGCCACCAGGGGAAATCCAGCAGTTCTTTAGCTCCTGCATCATCTCCAGCATTGTAATCAGGTCCAAAATTTTTGCAGCTAAAAGGGGCCAAAGCTTGGAAAGGTCAATCACAGACACAATCACTGTGTCTGTCTTTTTGAGGGGGATTAGAAGAATGAGATTTTGAGGGGGATTAGAAGAATGAGATCATCTTCTCATTTTAACTCATCTACCTTAGGTCCCAAATCGATGAAAAAGGACAGCTGATAAAGTTTATCTCCATTTTCACTGTGGCCCATTCCTCACACAGAGCTGGCTGAGCTGTTCACAGAACAGCTGTTTCAGGAACAGCCCGGCTTGATGTCAGTACAGAGCTCCACAGCAAATTAAAATCAAGGTGGGTTTACTTCAGGTGTGCTGCAGACAGCAGCAGAGGGATTTGGCAGCTATGCTTAACACACCCTTCTAGCAACCCAGTTCTTGTGCAGGAAGCCCCCAACTGGTATTTGAACATGGCAACTACAGCCTAGAGATCTCATGTTAATGCAGAACTGAATCAGTGGTATTTGGTTTTAATGCAGTGCCCCAGTTTAATTCTGGGGCAGATAAGAAAAAAACAGAACAGTTTCATTCAGCAACAAACAAAATTCCTGCTACTGAGAAGGTGACTTCTGGTGGTCCAGTAGACTTGTAATTCCAATCACCTGAGCTGCCAGATCCGAGTTTGGCTGTGACCTTGAGTTACTCTGTCTGTGCTGGTACTACCACGCTGTGAAGGAGTTTTCCTCCTAGAAACTACCCCCCTAGTTTTTGTCAGCATGGCTAAAAATCACCCACCACAGTTCTGCCTAGAGAGCCATGGAGGATGTCTGGTGCCTTTATTGATGAAGGCCTGGCAGAGTTCAATCCAAGGAGTAACTCTTCCTCAGAAAAGCTGTGTTAGCTGTGGTGCCTTGTGCCGGTTTCAGCCATAGACCAGTTCACTCCAGAGCAAACAGCCAGCCTGAGCTGAAAGAAGAGCTGGGGCTTCTGAGTGAATAGATTTAAAGCTGGAAAAACACTCGCATTATGAGTCAAATGAACTCTGCTGTAAAGAAAACTGAGAGAGGCAAAATGTCACTCAAGAGAAAATACACTGGAGTTCAGTTCTGGGAGGAATGGAGACCATAATATGAAAGGTCCCCTTTTGTTTGGTGTTACTATTATTTTAGTAGAACATAGAGACTAACAGACCATCAGCAAGGGGAAGGGACAAACTTGGGAACGGGGGACAGGGAGCTGTATGGCACATTGGTCATCCAGGTATTTAGGCTACATTGTCACACTAATGCAGCTCTCAGATCGCCCATGCCCTGACCTTACCCTGTGATGTTTGTCCAAAAATCTTTTCTTTCTGTCTCAGCTATTTCAGAGGGCCCAAATGCTCCATCAGAGAGGGGAATGAAAGGTGAACATGCAATAACATCATTCCCCTGCTTGCAGAAAACTTAACAAACCTCGTTTGTTGAGGGTTACAGTGTAGTTGTGCTGTAGCTCTGTGTTTTTAATGAGAAAAACAGTCTCATTTCTAATCTATCTAACGTATTTCTGATCCTTCTCCACGCTTGAGCCCTGTAATTGGGGGTTGGAATACCTGGAAAGCTGGTCCCGGTTACAGGCACACATAGTGACAAGTAAATGATTACATTTTCTCTATCCCCACCTCTGAGCTGGGGATTTTCCACTACAGTGTCTTTGCTAAGGGAAAGTTTTAAAATGGTAGCAGAGGCTCAAGCTGTCTGATTTTAGTGCTGATAGAATGGTACTTGATTTGCTTGACTAAGGAAGCTGCTGGCAAAAAAATGTTACAATTGGCAATTTACTTGTCTCCATGCATATTTTGGCTCCATATCAAGTTTCTAAGTGTTTTCCAGACAAGTGCAGAATAATCAGCACATCTGCCATGCAGGCAAATGTAAAGCTGATGAAAATATTTTATTTATAGAAGCTAATGCAAAAATGTAATTTGATGCGTTACAAATGTCAATTCTAATACTACTAACTAGAGCTATAATCTCATTGGGGAATTAAAAGATTTTTTCATTTACTGAGACTGTGTTCTCTTTTTTAAAATTCAAGTTTAGAGCTTAGAGCATCAGAAACCTTTCCCACACATATAATACTAAACACAGGACATCCTATAGGTGTAAATATTTGAGACTTATTCCCCTTCTCACAGTCAAATATATAAGTTTAATGAAATGCCTTCTGAATGCAGACCACAAAATGAAAGATGGAAGCAGTCTGCATTACTAAATTACTGAAGATAATTTGCCTTATATTTACACTTTTACAAGCAATCTTATTCCTTTTTCTAATGGGCAATGTATATTACTCTGCATGCTACAGATTTATACTACATACCATTTTGCATAGGCTATGCAGGGTGTTTTTTGAAAGTCAGTTATACAATTAATTTGGATAAATCCATAGCAATCTTAAATCATACAAAAGTATTTCTAGTCTGACCTGACTTTATTTTTTCATCTTAAATACATAAAGTAAATAACACTGGTAGGATATTATTCAGTGCAAGAAAATATATCATATTGTATTGCCAGCAGACTTCCCATCCTAAAAATAATTTATAAACTTCAAGTCAGAACAAAGTCTAATTTAAATGAAGACTTGGAAATCATAAGAAAAGAATTCTGATTAATTCTAGTTTAACAAATCACTCCATGTAACAAAGCTTTTCAATGCATATATATCTATATACATAGCATAAGCTCAGATTTAAATCCCATTTATTTCAACAGGACCTAAGCATATGCTCAAATTCTTTGCTGAATTTCAGCTACAGTATGGCTGATGTGTAAAGCCAAAATACAGTATTATATACAGTAACTGACTTTTTGATTTCAGTATTCCTCTTCAATTTAACTTCCAAAATTCATCCTTAAAAGGGTTGAGGATTTAATTTTTCTGCTGCCACTTGTGACTAAGTTGTAACAGGGTTGTTGTTAACAGCAATTTAAAGGATAATGATTTATGGAGAGGAGGTTACTAATTCTAACTAATTAAGAAGCATAAAATGACAAACCATGAGATCACTCCTCCTGAGTGACTGGATAGAAATCTAATTTCTTTCTGTCAAATCCCCAATATTAGTTGAGAATTTTCAATCGAGGTTTCTTTGGAGTACTTTTTATATTCTGCCACGGTGACAAGATAAACAGTAATAGTTTGCAAGCTTTTTTGAAACAGCTTTATTTTTTATTTTTCATACCTCACACATTCTGCATATTGCTCAGAGAATTCTTCCACAAATTATTGAGGTCACATCCATTTAACCATCTAAAAACTGAGTTTCTCATTTATTGTAACAGCCAGCAAAATTCCCATACCTAGAAGGTTCAAAAGTCATAATATACGTACATACTTATTTTCTATATCTTCTTTATTTGTAACTGTTAAGTGCATTTTTTTCCACTTTAATTCTTCAGAATTGTGATTTTACTTTGGAACTTTTTAAAGGCTTTTTATTCCATTGCTTCAATTTACCTGAGTTCTTTCAGGGGGAATATGAAAGTAAAAGATACAAAGAAGTAATAACACAGTATGACATACCTTTAAACAGGGAAGAATTTAAAATTGAGGAAAATTTACATCATCTCATTAACTTAGAAAATTTAATTTTAAAAAAATTTAAAATCCAACTTGCTAAAAATCTAATGCTACAATGTGGTCAACTTGATTATTTTGATATTCTACCTGTTGTACTTGACATTTAAAATTCAGAAGTATATTTATTAGCTTGGATATTTCCTTTCTGGTCTTTAATTAGACCCATTTAAAATGAAATTTTAAAAAAAATTCACGTGAACATTCTGGCTGCCACTGTGAAGAACTCGCTCCTGAAGACAGTGTTTGCTGTGCAGAAGCATGCTGCCTGTGGCTCAGTCCTGTTTGGCTGTACCACTCCTTAAGATCACAAGTCATGGATCAAAACCTGCTTGAGAATCTCAGCCCTAGTGGATTCCAGTCATAGAGGCTTTCTTCTGGACTAGAGGATGTTTCTGAAGCAACATGACTACTGGTTCCTGTCCCTTATGTGCATAATGTAGCCCATTGTACACATGTAATGCTTCTACAAGGCTTCAAATACATCAACTGCAGAGTCTATAACAGCTTTGAGATTCATTTTAACTGTTTGCTGTGTTTCACGCACATTTTTAGCATCCTGGTTTAGTATTCTTGGCCCTGGTTAAAGTAAGGTTATGTCTAATTGCTCAAGGCCAAAATCAGAACATAAAGCAAAATCTATTATTAAAAGCACTTTTGTAGTAATAAGTTTTAGCCCATATGAAAAAAACCTAACTGCCCAGATTTTAATTGTTAGTGAATTGTTTCCTTTATAAGCTTATTGTCTTCAATCTTGCAATTGAAAGGTTGAACTGAAAATAGGTTTGTCCACTTCAAGTACGCTGTCAGAACTTTCAACTTCAGCTCTGCCTGCTGTCAGAAATGTGCACATTAGGTTTTCTTTTTGTACAGTTTGTTCTTTCACCAAATTTCAAAACACCCTAATGGCTCCGACGATAGCTGTGGAGTAATTTTGTCTACACAATTTAAAACACCAACTCCATAGCCAGTTGTTATTGAAGATTTGACTAAAGGTCCCACTCTGACTGAAAGAACACTTAATCAGTTTGTTCTCTGCTTAGATTAAAGTCAGCTTCTTCTTCCCAGACCCGTGTGAGGAATACACAGCTTAGCAGCTTGAACAGATAACAGCTGTACTTATCTACATACACAAATGAGCAGAAGGTCAGCTTTGAGTCCAAAACACAGCTTATTTCAGCTAAAGTGGAGTGAAAAACAAACCATGCACCAACACCAGGAAAAGTGAAGAAACACTCTAAATAGGGGAAGAGTAGTTTTGGTAGAATGAAAGTGTGGAAGGGAGTAAAAAAAAATGTACAGGAGACCCTCAGTCACTAAGGAGCAGGCAAGAGAGCTATGGTAGGGGCAACAAAAGATTTCAAGCCTCTGTTGTGGGTCCTAGAACTCCCGAACTGCTGAACTATGGATGAAAGGAGTGAGAAGGTACAACTGAGCACACACCCATGGGGAAATTATCCCAGAAGCAAGGAGAACCTGGCTAAGAACACTTGCACATTTATTGAGATGGGAAGGGATATCCTTCCAGAGTGATAAGCAGAGAAGCCTCAAAACAACTTTGTATAAGAAACAATTATTTGGTGCTTTTTTTCCTTTAAAGCTCAGAAAGGAGAAAACCAGGTAACAGGTGGACAATATTCACAAGACAAATTTTGCTTGTACCTAGTTTTAATAGACATGTTGAGAAGAGCCTTTTAAAATTCCTGTGCAAAAAGGAATTTTTACGTTATTGAACATCATCATATCTACTCATACATTTTATTTATGTTACTGCTACTTTTGCAGTTTTTTGTCTAAGACTTTCAGTCTCCCAATATAAACCTACCAATATGATGCCATGAATTCTATACAATTTCAATATATCCATTTAAATACAGTGACATCCATCTGTGGCATCTCACCCTTAAGAGGAAGGGGAGCATCAGTGCTGGTGGTAAAAAGGAAGAGAAGTCAGAGATTCTGCAAAAGCTTGCAAAGTTTTATTTGAGTAAAAGGGTAGGGTGAAATGGAAGAGAGAGAGAGATGGATTAAAGAGAGGAAGAGAAACAGGTGGGTTGAAGAGCAGGAGAGAGAGAAGAGGAGAGGAGAGGAGAGGAGAGGAGAGGAGAGGAGAGGAGAGGAGAGGAGAGGAGAGGAGAGGAGAGGAGAGGAGAGGAGAGGAGAGGAGAGGAGAGGAGAGGAGAGGAGAGGAGAGGAGAGGAGAGGAGAGGAGAGGAGAGGAGAGGAGAGGAGAGGAGAGGAGAGGAGAGGAGAGGAGAGGAGAGGAGAGGAGAGGAGAGGAGAGGAGAGGAGAGGAGAGGAGAGGAGAGGAGAGGAGAGGAGAGGAGAGGAGAGGAGAGGAGAGGAGAGGAGAGGAGAGGAGAGGAGAGGAGAGGAGAGGAGAGGAGAGGAGAGGAGAGGAGAGGAGAGGAGAGGAGAGGAGAGGAGAGGAGAGGAGAGGAGAGGAGAGGAGAGGAGAGGAGAGGAGAGGAGAGGAGAGGAGAGGAGAGGAGAGGAGAGGAGAGGAGAGGAGAGGAGAGGAGAGGAGAGGAGAGGAGAGGAGAGGAGAGGAGAGGAGAGGAGAGGAGAGGAGAGGAGAGGAGAGGAGAGGAGAGGAGAGGAGAGGAGAGGAGAGGAGAGGAGAGGAGAGGAGAGGAGAGGAGAGGAGAGGAGAGGAGAGGAGAGGAGAGGAGAGGAGAGGAGAGGAGAGGAGAGGAGAGATTGCCAATCCTGGCTCCAGAGCTGATCCAGCTGATGAGGTGTCCTGTGACTCAGGGGGCACCTTTATACAGAGAAGTTTTTCACACCTCGGAGATAAATTTTTCTCTTTCTATGCAAATCAGCTTTCATGGGCTGTTCATTCTGTCAGACCTTTCTGGAGGCTTTGGGGGTCTTGGGTGGTCTTGATATCCACCACAGTCCATATCCTCTTCCTGCTGTGCTGGGCTGTGCTGCATATCTCCAGGCCAGGACAAGGACATTTGTCCTGAAAAATGCTGTCCCTGGTGTGTATGGCCTCTTCTGCAGCCACATCCTGCTCTTGCTTACAGATGTGTTCTTACCAACAGCCCCTGGTTGGCTCCACAGCCACCCAGCTGACAGTGTTTGAGATATACATAACATCCTCTTATCTTCCAGGCTTCTGCAACACCATTATTTACAATTAAAAAAAAAAAAAAACCCAACAAACAAAAAACCACTTAAAAATTAAAAAGTTTGAGAATATCTACAAAATATTTCTTTTCTATCCTATTTCAAGCCTTACAAAAATTATACTCTTATGCAATTAGTACAAGATTCTTAAGAACTTTTCTAATTATAATACTTTAATCCATCTGGTTTCCCTTTTTCATCTGACAATAATAGTGCCCTTTAGTTTCTACAGCCTATGAGCTGCTAGAAAACTGTAAATGCCTCTCTTTAAACAAACTTATTTTTCTTTACAGTGTTCTATTAATTCGATATTATTCTAATGTCCACGTATATATTTCACAATTTACAGACAAAGCCCAAATTAGTTATAGAATATAAACTGGGTAGAAAAATCATGCGTGAAGGGAGGAACAGATGGTATTTTTAACTATTTAATGATAGAAAGTGGTTTCTTATAATATTAATAGGTTCCAGAAGGGACAAACATGATGCCAAGTGCATCTTACTGAGCATTAAGAAGTATTACAGTCTTGTATGAAAAACATCCTGGATTTCCCATTCAGTTTTCCTTCAGGAAACTGAGGATGAAGTGATTTATAAATGGAACAGTGTTGTAATCTTAAAGTTATGGACATTTTCCTACTTTATGTGAAAACTTTTTTTAATAATGGAGAATTTATCTGCTGTACAGAAAGAGGCATTTTGCTCTGATATTGCCATGTTGGAGCTTTCCCAGTCAGCCTTAGCAATAATTTATTTGCAAAACCCTAAGGAGATTGGTAGCTATCCCACTTCATCCAGAGACCTTCAACGTGAAAGAAATGACACCACAACCACTCTGTAACTGCTGCTGAAATTCCTTGAAAATTTTCCTTCTGCTGGTGTACAGGAGAGAAGATAACACTTGGACCTGCTGAGTTCGTCTGGTGATTAACTGTTCCAGCTGCACAGAGAGGAATATGTGATAGAAAATCTGAGCATTGGAAAGTTGTGCCTGAAGGATGCCACCATTAATTTTTTCATTTAAAGATGCGTATTATCCTCCTCTTCTCCACTGTGGTGAGACCCTACCTCTGTGTCCAGATCTGAGATCTCCAACATATGGAGGAAATGGACCTCTTGGAGTGAGTCCAGAGGAGGCCACAAAGATGATCAGGAGGCTGGAGCACCTCTGCTGCAAGGACAGGCTGAGAGTTGGGGTGCTTCAGCTGGAGAAGAGAAGGCTCTGAGGAGATCCTTGAGCTGCTTTTCAGTGGACTTTTTACAGGGGCACGTTGTGATGGGACAAGGGGGAATGGCCTTAAACTGAAATAGGACAAGTTTAGCTTTCATATTAGGAAGAAATTCTTTGATATTAGGAAGAAACTCTTGAGTGTGAGGGTGGTGAGGGCCTGAACAGGATGCTCGGGGAAGCTGGGGATGCCCCATCCCTGGGAGTGTTCTAGGCCAGGCTGGATGGGGCTTTGGGCAACCTGGTGTGCTGGAAGGTGTCCCTGCCCATGGCAGGGGGTTGGAACAGGATAATCTTTAAAGTACCTTCCAAGCCAAGGCATTCTATGATTCTATGACTGTCCTCTCACTGAAACAAATTTTGTCTGTAACACGAGTCGGAGCTGGCAGAGTAGGTATTCTGCACTGCTTCTACACCTGTCATAATGAAGGTGATAATGATTATATTCTAGCATTCTGCACCACACAGCTCTTTTAAGGGTCTGGTTTGCTGAGCCCTAAGCAGCCTGGCTCAATAAAATGTATCTTAGTATGTGTAGAAAGAAGGTGTACACAGTATGTGCCTCCACATTTCCACTTTATTTCATTTCTATCAGATGTAAATTTGTGTTTGAGAATGTAAGAAAGCACATGACAAAGAGCCCTATACTGCTCTAAGAACTGTCAAAAAACTTAAATTAATTTTGTTTGTGAGATTGCTGAATTTAGTTACCTTACAATGTTCCACATTCACTGCAATGAATGAAACTCTGGACTGAAATCAGAAGACAAACTTCAGTTTTACCTTTTCACCAGCTTAAAGTTGTTGTACTGAGTTAGAGGAAGCTGGTATTCCTTTCTTTGTCCTTTTCAAAGTCAGATTAATGTACTTCTAGAGTGATTTAATGCTATGATTTTGTTTCCTACAGATCAAGCTAAGAGCTGATATGAGATGAAAGAATCTCCACAATAGTACTACAAGAGTGATCAGGGAATCGCAATTTTCAGAGGAAATAACAATATTTTCAGAGCTGTGAATTTTTCTGTATTAATATAATTCAATAAGATTCATCTGTTTTCCATACAACTTGAATTTTGACCTTACATCTGTGACAGGGAAAATGCAACTCTAATCTTTCCGATAAACTCGGACCTAAGTGTGAATAACTTTTATACCATAATTGGATTTTTAGTGAAAATCATCAGAATTATTTGCTTTTAGGTTTTTATCAAAACCATGATACTATTAGGTGAGTTTCCTCTTACATTTTTGTTTGAATTCTCAGTGTATGCAAACCTCATTCAAACTGCAGCCAGACCAAAGTCAGAACCTTTGTCAGCAAAAACTGCTGAGTTTCACACAGCTTTAAATATTTTACAAGGTCTGAAGCTTTGTTTGCTGTCATTTGAAAGAACTGTTAAGATACTGCTCACAGTTTGCCTGACCTCAGCCAGTAATTTGGAAGGTTTGCTCTCCGGCATACCTGTAACTTTCCACTTCACACTCAGTCTCAACTACTTGGGAAGAACTGAGTGGGCAACACGTGAGAGTTCTCAGTCTAGATCAAAAATGGCATTGCTGTTTCACAAGTCACTGGGAAGTTAGAAATAGAGCTCTTGAATGCTCACAAATCAGTGTCCTAAAAGGTTAAAAAAGCATCACACTGTGTGGGGCTGGGTGCCCATCACACTAGAGAGCAGGAGATGATGCTGTAAGAACCAGGTCAAGTGGCCAGAAGTGGCAAGTACTCTAATTTGAGCAGATTACGAAGTGAAACAGAAGAAAACTGAAGTTTCAAACACACATCTCTATTGGCTTCTGGAAAACCTAATTATATGTTGCCAAAAATCAGTGCATCAGCTGCCTGGGAGAAAAGTGTGAATGGTAATAGAAAGCATTTTAAGGATAACATGAAAAATCTGGGAAAAACCCCCTATTATCTGATAAATGTGGCGGCAGTAAGGAGCAGGAAACTGTCAGCAAGAAAAATAAACTAAAATCTGGAAACTTCTGATAATTGATAAAGAAATCAACATTCCAACAGAGAAATCTATGATCGGTAGGGATAGGGATAATAATGAGATTTTTCATATATTAGGAACAATGAATAGATTCCTAATATTATATATAGGCCACAGCTAGATAGATATAGTAAAATGTTATTAAAAGGCAGCATTTGCTATTATTTCTGGACAGTATCTGCAGAAGAAAAAACATAGATTATTAATTTATTACAGAGAGATAATTGCACAATTTCCATGCAAAAACTAAGAAAGGATATCATACAAATGAAGCAGGGGAGAAGTCAGCAGGTCAATGTAATTTGCATTTAAAGTTTTAACAACCTAGAAAGTTCAGCATTGTCTGAACCATAACTGTTGATTTTCAGTAACTGTTGGGACACTGGAAAAGTTCCAGAATGCTGGAAAGAAAACTAATGCTTCACATGCATTTAAAAGGTGGGCAATCCAGATAATTGCTAATTTATCCATTTTAAACTGATTCTTGTAAAATCTATCATGATATTAATTAATTAATATAGAACTTTTAGATGGTACTAAAAATGTTTGTCAATATAAACACAATGAAAATAAAGCCTGAGAACACGAGTGACTTTTTTTACTGTGATGCCAAGATCAGAGTACCCTTTCTCACCCTTGTGTATGACAGCTGACCCTATACTCAGAATTATCTCAGCCAGTTACCTGGAAAAAAGGTAAAATTATCATTGCTAAAGCCTGTACATGACACAGTCTGGAGGGCTGGTAAGCAACAATACAGATGGGTCACCAGTACAGAATGGGAGCAAGATTTGAGATTTAAATATTCAGTCAATTCCTTGTGCCTTAAAGTTGTTTCTGACATTGGAAAACAGGAAAATCCCTTTATGTTAGGGAAAAAAGATAGGAAAGAAGAATTTTTAGAAATTGTGGGCAAGAAGTGTTAATCTGACGAGATAGCAGGTGGAAAGCTTGCCCATATGGGAAGACCATTGTCAAATAGAGGGACAGGATCATGGCTTTCCATGTCAGCATCTTTAAGGGATCTTCAAGCAAATGATGTTGTAGTAGGTAATGAGGCTTGGTATCAAGATATACAACTGAGAATGTTAAGAAAAAGGGGTGTTAAACAAGTAGAAATAGCAATAAACAGCTTAAATACATGAGACAAGATAGGAGAAATATAAATCTCCCAGTCTGCACAAAAATGAAAAAGCTGAAGTGAAGAAGGCTTACAAAGGTCAACTAAAACTGAGATCACACTTAAAAAAAAATCTTTTCAACTAAAAACACTGGATTCATAACACTATCATGAGTGTTCAGATAAAATGAAGACAAACTGGTGATGTCAGAAGAATGGGCAGCTTGCAAATATTTTTTAAGTTTTCAAACTTCGGATCTGAACAAAATTAATCCTGCTATCTAAGACTGCCAGGAAAAAGGGCTCATATTTGGGAACAGTGAGACCCTGCATGACCATCCTTGCCACTTTCTCCTTCCTCCCTCGCTGTTTTGTGTTTGCGCAGCACAGTGGAGGAAGGCAGCAAAGGAATCACAGTCGGAAGTAACAGCCCAAACCACAACATGAAAGGATGGTGTGGAGGCGAGTGTAGCTTGTCCAGGAATTGTCATAGAAGAATGGGGAAAAAACACAAACAAAGGTGAAGGAATCTTGGGAAATTTTATCATGTCTCCACTCTATCTTGAAAACAAGCAGTCTTTCCTTTTCCCTTTTCTCATGTGCCCAAGACAGATATAATTTTTTCTTCATGCTTAGTTCCAATACATTGTTGTTTTTTCTTACCATTCTCATTTCTAGATATTTTGTTCTCTTATTTCACAAAATTTTGCCTTAGAAAACATTTTCCTGGAAATGCTTCCTACCCTTTTACTGGTTATTTCTCCTTGCCACTACTCTGCCCATCTCATACATTGTTTTCATTCTACCTGCTTTAAATACTAATCCTTTTAGGGTAAGAACATGACCTTATTGAGTGGTTCACAAATGCAAATTTTGGCTTATGGGCATGCATTTTGGGTAGCAATACTGAGTTGTACAGGTTAAAAACCTCAGCCCATCCAACAGCAAAGGAGATGTCTTCTGATCACAAAGCATCCTGCTAATCAGCATTCTCAGGATAAAAACAATATGCTGTGAATAAAACAAATAATTTATTAGATATTAACAACTATGTACTATTAAAACAAAAATGCTGGTATTTGAGAAACCTATAATTACCAGTTTCACTGACCTGTATGAAATTATTTAAATTTAAAACAAATATTTATGATTTTGGTAACGTGTCTGTTCATCATTCAAATTATTACATCCTCATATTTCTCACTAGAACTGTATCAATGCATTTTATTTAATTAAACAAGAAAGATTAGATTAGGTTAGGTTAGCAAAAAGGCAGATTGGTTATCTTTAGTGAAGTAAAGGTTATACATTTCAACTACCATAAAGAATTGCAAAACTTCAGTGTGCGTAGGGTTAAAGGGTGGAAATGTGCTGTAACTTGCAGTGGAAATTTCCACTGCATGCTTTATTGGCAGAGGTATGAGCCTTACCCATGGTAAGGGGGGCTGGGAGTGTGGTCTCTCCATAAACACTTTGGAATGCTGTGTCACGATATTTTTCCTTCCAGCTTTCTGACCAGTTTGTGGTTTTGGTCCTCCTGAGTGTTTTGGGGTCACAATGCAGCAGTGTGCATCGTGGCCCCAAAAAACTCAGGAGGACCAAAATCCACTAAAATCTGTGGGATATTTTCCTGAGGAAAAACTGCAGGGTCATATCAGCTTCCTCTACTGTTTTCTCATACTGATACATTGCACTCTCTGTAGTATCCTCCAATCCTTGTCACCATTCACTCAGTCACCATTTTTATTTTTGAATGTAACACTGTGGGTTTTTTAAGTTTGGTGAAATAAAGACATAATTATGGGTACGGGGGAAAAGTGTGACGACAAAATCTGTTCTTCTGTCTGTAAAAGAGTAGTTCCTGAGCTTCTGAACTAGTAGTTGGTTATAGGATACAAGAGGGAAGTTAGGAATACTTGGAGAGAAGTTACCTAGAAAGTCAAGAGAAGCTCAGTACTGATGCCCAAGGTGTTCAATTTATTGGTCGATGATTTGGAAAAGGCCTTGCATTGTGAAGCAACAGTGTCATTTTTAACAGGCAAGATTTAAGCTGGCTGCGAAGGAACTGCAAAAATGCTCAGTGTTTGTGCATTGAAAGGACAAACAAAAGATAGGAAAGGATTAGCAGAATAAAAAAAGTCACTATGTAGATGTACAAATATTTAATTAAGTTTTTGGCATCAGTAATAAAACTTTAGTCAGGATAAATAATTGCCTTAAGTGGAAATCAAAATGTAACACAACCCTGTGAATTATGATGAAAGGCTAAAAGAAATGGTTAAGCTTCCTTATAAATCCATCTTGCTGATGAATCCTTACTTCTGGTCACAGTTCCTTTCTCAGAGCCAAATTGAATATGTTGGAAAGTGAAAAGGTATAAAGAAATGAATGACAAAGAGATGTGGTTTCCACATGAAAAGAACCTGAGCAAAGAAGGACTTTTCATCTTAAAAAAAGAAAAATATCAGAGGTGACTCAAAATAATGATTTGACTGAGAGTAAATATAAAACAATATCACAGAATCATAGAATAGTTTGTGTTGGAAAGGACCTTAGTGGATACCCTGGAAGAGTTGAAGGCCAGACTGGATGGAGATTTGAGCAATCTGATCTGGGGAAATATGTCCCTGCCCATGTCAGGGTGGTTGGATCTAGATGATCTTCAAAGACCCTTTCCAGCCTAAACCATTCTATGATTCTGTGATCTTGTGACTAGATGAAAATTTAGATCTCATGAGGAACCCTCAAATCACACCCATCACTTGGAACAAATATTTAAACATATACCTTAAAAAAAACCTAACTAACCCCCCAAAGAGAATTAAAATATTTTGTCTATAGCAAATGACAGATGATCAGAAATATAGACTTTTTTGGGTTTGATCTGAAAATCTTGAAGAGGCTAGGTGTGTTTATGCCCAGATAAACAATGACTTGGTGGACAGTGGGGAGGGGTTTTGTGTAGGTCGTACCTAGCTAATAAGTGACCTAATGAGCACAGACGTATTCAATCAGATCAGAGCCCAGTCCAACTTGGCTTTGAATGTTTCCAGAGATGGGGCATCTACCACATTTTCAGGATACCTATTCCAGTGTCTCACTACCCTCACTGTAAAAAAGTTCTTCCTTACATCTAGTCTCAATCTACCCTATTTTAATCTAAAGCCATTACCCTGTGTCCTTTCCAACAAACAAGGCTAAGAGATCTGTCCCCATCTTTCTTGTAGGCCCCTTCAAAAAACTGAAAGCCACAATAGGGTGTGCCTGTAGCCTTCTCTTGTTAAGGCTGATCAACCCCAACTCCTTTAGCATTCTCTCATTGGAGAGGTGCTCTGATAATCTTGTCTCTGCTCTGTGCTGGCTCCAGCAGGTCCCTGTGGTTCCTGTGCTGGGAGCCCAGGGCTGGATGCAGGGCTCCAGGTGGGTCTCAGCAGAGCAGAGCAGAGGGGCAGAATCCCCTCCCTGCCCTGCTGCCCACGGGGCTCTGGGTGCAGCCCAGGACACGTTTGGCTCTCTGGGCTGGGAGTGCCATGGCTGGGCCATGTGCAGCCTCTCACCCACAGCACCCCCAAGCCCTTCTGGGCACGGCTGCTCTGGGGCTGCTCATGCCCAGCCTGGGCTGGCACCAGGGGCTGTCCCAGCCCAGGGGCAGCACCAGCACTTGGCCTTGTTAAACCTCATCAGATTCCCATAGGTTCATTCCTCCAGCTTGTCCAGGTCCCTCTGGATGGCATCCTGTCCTTCAGGTGTGTCAAACCATCTCAGCTTGGTGTCATCTGCAAACTTGCTGAGGATGCACTCAGTACTTATCTGTGTCATTAAGGTAACTGTTAAATAACTGTGGTCCCAATACAGACCCCTGAGGGACACCACTTGGCACAGATATCCTTCAGGACTCTCAGCCCTTCAACACTAACCTCTGGATATGGCCATCCAACTAATTCCCTGTCCATTGAACAGTCAATTCATCAAATCCAGCTCTCTCCAATTTAAAGAGCAGGATGTTGTGGGGTATCATGTCAAAGGCTTTCCAGAAGTCCAGATAAATGACATCTGTAGTCCTTCCCTTGTCTGCTGATGTGGCCATTCCATCACAGGTCACTGGGCTGGTCAAGCAGGACTTACCCTTGGTGAAGCTGTGCTGGTTGTCCCAAATCATCTCTGTGTCCTCCAAGTGCCTCAGCACAATCTCCGGGAGATTCTGTTCCATGATCTTCCCAGGCACAGAGGTGAGGCTGACAGGTTTTTCTGGGGCCCTCCTTTCTTCCCCTTTTGAAGATGGGTACATTTCCTCTTTCCCTGTCACCTGGGACTTTACCTGACTGCCGTGACTCTTCAAAAAATGGTGGAGAGCACCCTGGGAACTACATCAGTCAGGACTCTGGGATGCATGTCAGGTCCTGTAGACTCACATACGTTCAGGGTCTCGAACCTGATCTTCTCTTATGATGGGATAGACTTGGCTCTCCCAGTTCCTGGATGGAGCTCCATCCAGACAAGAGGTCTGGGAAGAGAGGTTGTTGAATACCTCAGCCTTCTCCTTATTCACTTTTACCAATTTGCCAGCTGTACTCATCAGGCAAATTTTCTTTCACATTTTCTTTAACCTTTCCTTTGATTCTTTGTTCAAAAAGAGAAGTTCAGGTACAGTCAATCCTTGTCCATCCTGAGCCCATTCCTACACAACCGGGTAGTGTCCCCATACTCTTCCCAAGATACCCACCCCTGATTCCACTGCCCGTGCATTTCCTTCTTGCCCTTTAGTTTACATAGCCTATCAGTCCTTTCCTGATGGGGGAACAGGCGCTCTGGTCCAGAGCTCTGAGCCAGAGCCCATCCCAGGGCACCCAGCAGGGCACAGCCAGAGCCCATCCCAGGGCACCCAGCAGGGCACAGCCAGAGCCCATCCCAGGGCACCCAGCAGGGCACAGCCAGAGCCCATCCCAGGGCACCCAGCAGGGCACAGCCAGAGCCCATCCCAGGGCACCCAGCAGGGCACAGCCAGAGCCCATCCCAGAGCTCCCAGCAGGGCACAGCCAGAGCCCATCCCAGAGCTCCCAGCAGGGCACAGCCAGAGCCCATCCCAGAGCTCCCAGCAAGGCACAGCCGGCCCAGGGAGGGGATGGGCCTGCTGGGCTCAGCCTCGGGGCAGCCTCGCCTGGGGCCTGTGTGAAGTGCTGATGTGAAAGTCCTTGAATGCATTCTGAGGAGGGCAACAAAGCCTGAAAGGAATGTCCTGTGAGGAGCAGGCGAGGCTTGGGGTTGTCAGGTTGAAGAAAAGGAGGCTGAGGGCTGACCTCATTGCTCTCTGCAGCTTCCTGAGGGACGGGACAGGGACATGCTGAGCTCTTCTCCTTGTTGCCCGGTGACAGAATGCATGGGAATGGTTCAGAGCCGTGCCAGAGGTGGTTTAGACAGGACAGCATTCCACACAGCAAATAATTCAATTATGAAACTGTCACAGGGTTTTCTGAATATAAACACTATAAATGTAAACTAAAAATCAATTAGGCAAAATAATGGAACAAAATACCTGTAAGTAAAAGCTTCTAAACAGAAACCCCACATTTATAAATTCCATTCATAAGTCACATATTGCCTCAGGGTAGAAGGGCCATATCAAGGAAAACACCCATATGTTCCTGTATTGCTTGCAAACTCTTCCCCGGAGCAGCTACTTTTGGTCATTGGCAAGGACAGGATTTTGGCCTAGATGGACTTTTGGGCTGACCTAGGATAATATCAAGGTAATTACTTCTGTATACTTTACTATGCACTGTGTGAATTACTAATTCCTTTTTATGCTGATCAAGCATTTTTAGGTGACAATACAAAGAAAAATGTAAAATTTCATTATTGTTTCAGACGCTTCCTACCTTGATTTGTTTTGCTGTTTTGTGAAATTTTCATTTTTATGGAATGCAGTGGTCATCCTTCTGAAGCCACACAGAGCTCAGAAACCGTTTCACAGGAACATTTGAATCTGGCCCAAATGTGTTGTAACTAATTTTACATCTACCTTTAAAAACATTAATTAGGTAAAAATATTCCCAATAGAGATTTTCAAAATCAAAATTCACCCTGTATCCTTACACACAGATGAAATAAGCTGCCATACTTGTCAGATTAATTCTTCCAATTGCCAGAAGTCAGGCCAAGAATACCAGATCTTCCAGACACCTTTTTAATGGAAAAAGTAACTGCAGGTATAACTCCACTTTACAACAGCTGGTAGACTTAGAATATTGAATTGAGAGGGGATTCTCAGGTTTCAAGCCTATTTTGCCACAGAGCTTTCATCTTCCAGCACAGTCCTTCCACCTGGGCTGAAGTGAGGTGAGGGGCACGGTCCCAACCATCATTACTGTTGCAAACTAGAGAGAATACATTATTCTGCAAAAATGCAGAGAAGCCAAGTCTACAGCTACTTAATATCCTTTTGATAAAAATCCAGTTTGGTGGTAGAAGATAGTGTGTGATAACTAACGCAATAATCCAGGATGTCAAGTAATATTGAGTGGGTAACACTCCAAGTATGTGTTTAGGGGGTGATGTCATTCCTCTGTGGAACATACTTGTGGGCAGCAATGGTACCCTGTGCTGCACAAAGGTGCCTAATACATTAAAATGAGCTGGTAAAAAATGTTTTATACCAGATTTGTGTCAGTAGCAACAATTTATGAAGTTTTGATCGACACACCAGAATTACAAACCAAGCTAAGCAGAAATACCCAGTCCAGTGGGGCTAACAGACCTGGCTGCTAGGATCAAGGCAAGCCTAGAGTGGATTGAAAGGCTTTTCAAAGTATTATGCATAGATTTTTAAGCCAATAGCAGCAAAAGAAGACAGATACTTTTGATAGACGCCTTATGCCTGTTATCTAACAAAAGGTCCACGGGTAGGAATTGAAACAACTTTTACTAAGTTCAATCCAAATGACTTTCAGTTTCATTGAAGTGGATTTCTTGAAGCCACTGATGGCTACTGAAAACAATGTCAAAATTACAAATGAACTACTCACTGAGGATGAAAAGTCTGACCCTCGTCTATTCTTAGTATTGTTAAATCAGGGACAACACTAAGGAAATCTGGTTGGCCCCCTCACAGTTTAAAGGAAGGCTAAGAAATAGAAAACTACTGTAATTGAAGTGAGGTTTAAAACAAAAAGTATACAAAATTCCAACACAGTATGGAATCGTGAAGCTGCCATGAACAAAGGATCATACTTCCGGGGTTGAAATCAAAATGGTCACAAGTGATGCAGTCATATTTATTGTGTGGTATCATGTGTACTTGATGTTATTTGTCTTTTATATGGACTCCCATCCATATGTGAAGAAGAGAATTTTAGACACAGGATGCCTATAATTTGGCCTGTCGGAAATTTAAAATATGCAACAATCACACCCAAGGCACACAGTCAGACATATGGATAAAAACAGACCACATGATCTCCCTGCTGCAAGCAAATTTCCAAGGAAATTAGCCAGAATATCTAAATTGGAAATTATGTCAATCTGCTCAATCTATTTTAATGGGATAAAATAGGGGAGCATATTTCTCTAACAGAATTGGCAGCAATCTTAGTTAGCCATATGGCAAGGACTAAATTGTCACAGTGAGGAAATACAGCAGGAGGTACAGGGAAGATCCCAGGTGCTGCTACTCCATGGCTCATGCAGGTGGCTGCCCTTGGAAGTGCTGCACCCTATGGTGCCACACTGCACTGCTTTTGCCACCTGAGCTGGCTTCTGCTCAGATTTCTTAAGAAAACCCTGTACCTGCAGCTCACCTAGAGTTTAGTAAACTTTTTCTGAAGAAACATGTTAAGCTTTCAGCTTCTACTGAGATTTAAACCTCTCTTCTTGTCACTTAAGTATTGGTTAGATTAAGAAAATTATGGCAGAGATGCAGCAAAAAGTAAGAAATATGTTTTAATGGTGAATGCTACTAGTAAATTATAAAAACTTTTCTGAGCTGATGACAGGTCAGAAGACAACATTAGATTTCACATATTTCTGATGTCAGAAGAAAAGACATGAAATTATTTTGAAAAGCAACATTGCTGATATCAGTTACATTTAGCTAAAAATGACATTTCAGTGTTCTTGGAATTGAGACAAGAACAAAGAATTTTTTATGACTTGCTGGTGTCTGGAAACTCAGACACATTGCTCTTTTCACCTTGATTGTGAGGCATTAAATCCTTTACAGCATCTTCTTCTGAACTGAGGTTTTTTATTACTATCTCCTACTATAACAAATACAACTAAGATCATGGAAAATACTTGTAATGAAAGATGCAGTTAACAACCAGAAAAAATTAAGTGCTTCCCAGAAACAAAATTTTAATTTTTTTTTAATGCAACTCTTAATAGATGTGCATTTAAAGATTCTAGTTCCTGCTGACCTGTTTATCAAAAGGCCAGAAGCAGCAGAGTAGCTGAAGCTAGGGCGTGTTAGAAGCACTACTTGTGTTGATGAGAAAGAGTAATATCTAGTGGATATGTCTGAAGATAACAAATACAATTACTTTGGATTAGACTTTTACACATTTTAGAAAATTAAAATCAGTTATTGCAAAAATGCCATTAAAGCTTACCCCTCAGACTCAGTTTTTAAAAGGATGCAAGTACCTATCTGATTTACCAAAACAATTATAAAATGTGCTTAAGTCCCTTAGGATCTGATTGTGTCTTCACCATGGTGATTATTCAAGGTAGCACTGATGTTCTCAATTCAGTAGCACTGATGTTCTCAATTTCTGATATGATCACACATCCTCAAATTACACATTTTACACCTCTCTAGAAAAGAATGGCAGTCAAACAGTATAGCCTTGCAGTCAAATCAGTGTGTACTGTGGCTACAGCCGTCCCTCATACGTTTGAATACTTTGCACACTTCCTTGTTCACTAAACAGCTGGATGGCTTGGTGACAGCAAGAAAGTAGTGAATGGTGTTTATATCAATTTCAGTTCTGCTTTTGGCACAGTCTCTTGAGACATCCTGATAGACAAACTGATGAAATACAGACCAGGTAAGTGGACAGAGAGGTGGATGGAAAGCTGGCTGGACTTCAGCCTCAAAATAATGTCGTCAGTGGCACAAATCCAGCTGGAAGCCAGTCCCTTGACCTCAGGGCTGGGTATTGGCATCAATACTGTTGTGAGTCCAGTGAGAGGCCGTGAAGACAATTGGGTGGGACTGCCTGTATACAAGGAGGAGCTGAGAGAGCTGGAACTGTCCAGCCTGGAGTGGAGAAAACTCAGGGGGTTGTTATCAATGTGTATAAATATCAGGGGCATGGGGCTGGCAGACTAAAGAAGATGGAGCCTGCTCAATGGTGCCCAGTGACTGGACAAGAGGCAATGGGAAGAAACCAAAATACAGGAAACACTGTCTAAACAGCAGAATCTCTTTCTAAATGCATAAGTGATGAATGCATAAGTGATTGAACAGAAAATCAGGTTGCCCAGGAGAAGTTACAGGGTCTCCATTCCTGTCAGTATTCAAAACATGGAAGGACCCAGTCCTGGGCTGCCTGCCATTGCTGAGCCTGCTCTGAGCAGGCAGGTTGGACTGGGCATTCTCTGGAGGTGCCTTCCAACCACCACTCTTCCACAATTCTACCATTTAATTCACCCTAAAAATTCCTCTATACTGGGACCCTCCTATCTTGTATGTGAATAAACCATAACATGATAACTGCAGAGAATTCCAGTGACTGATTCAATCACACTCTGAATTGATCTAGAGGCTTTCTCCCATGTTTTCCTAGTGGGACTCTTGGAAAAGGAGGGTTTTCTACTTCTTCTGATATGTTGGTTTTCAAAGGCCGAAGAATTATTACCACCTGCAAAATATTAACAGAATAAACAACACCAAATAATTTAAAACATCTGCTTTTTGTGAGCAAGTTTAAAAAAAAAAAAAAAAACCAAACCAAAGGCTTTGTAATAAAAATGCTGTCTAACAATATAATCTTGAAGCAGTCTGACAAGTTGCCCAGTTCTTTCATGGCTGGTGCCTTTAAAAACTACTCCCTGTTGTGCAGTTCCTTGCTGAAGTTCCTGAAGTCTGTTTTGTCTTGCCAGTGTTTCTCTCCTTCCTCATAGTTCAAAGACACACCATGCAAAGCACAGCACTTTTATGACATTAGTGATTAATATTGTTTATTATTTTATCTTGCCCTGAGTGAGCCAGATCTTTCTCAGGAAGTGTATCCCAGAAACACATGGGCCTGCCTTTATTACACTGATAGTCCTCATTCTAATATGGCCTATTTCCTTTTTGCTCTGTTGGGTATTTGGCAGCACAGAAAGAGCATTAAAACTCTTCCCTTACCATCTAGAAAACTCAGGATCAGTGCAGCTTTCTGCCATAAGAAATTTCTATCTGCCCACAGAGCTACAGAGGGAGCAATATAACAAACAGTAATTTTTCCCCTTTCCTGGGATGGAGCAACAAAAGGGGTTGAAAAGCCCATTCATTCCTTCCCCTCTAACCCCTGGCTGGTGGCAAGTTCAGAGCACCAGAATTATTGTGTAACCTGGGCATTGCCCTGAAGCCACACTTTGTTCAAGGCTTCACAGAAGCTGTGTGTCACTGCCACTATTTTTTTTTCCTGAGATGCCAAGATCAATTGCACAGGAAAACTACAAGCTTTATTTTCACATTTCTGTTAGGCCTTTTCTGCCTTTGACAGATGGTATATTCTTCTGCTCACATGTATGAAGAGGAAAACATTTTCAACTTGTTATTTTGTTCCTTGTACAATCTTCCAGGCAGTTTTCCACTGACACTACGTCCTTATTCTCTAGAAAATACAAGCCATTATCCTCTTTCCCCATTTCAAAGACTTTTGGGCCCACAGCCCCATGTGCTATTTCCCTTTTTTACTGGGATATCAAACTCTGGTATCCATCAACTACTTTCTTCTGAAATATCCTGATTGCTTATAAACAGCACTTTAAATGTCTCTTAAGTAGTCTGCCAATAGGAGGATGATTGAGTTTGTGGTTTGTTTATCATACAGACCAATGATATCTTAACATCCCCTTGGGCTTAGCTGATGATATCTAATGTCACTTGTTTTCTACTATTAGATTATTTAGATTCTACTATTCTACTTGTTTTCTACTATTAGAATATTTAGATTCTACTATTCTACTATTAGATTATTTACCAAAAGGAAAAATCATTCTGTGAACTTCTGGTCCATGAATCAGATTTATTGGCATTAAAGTTATTGTTATTCTTTGAGGTAATGTAAGTAACAACAGTAACAATAATTATTGGGTAAGCATAATAATTATGAAGATTATTATTAACAATATCAATTAAATTAAACTTTTTATCTTGCTATACTGCAAAACCTGACAATATCATCGAGCAGCAAAAGTTCAAATACATCCTTTCAGTAATAAACAAATGGGATCTGCTCTAGTCCTGTAAACCATTGGGAAGTACGGGCTATCCCCAGAAGGTGGTGCTTATGTGCCGCTAAATGAAAACCACGACGCAGTCCTCCAATTTCAGGAAAGTTTCTCGCATGACAGAACATAAAATAAACAATCGTTCCTGACCTCAGTGCTTCATTTTGAAAAGACTGACTCAATTGTCAAGATAACAAACCGGTATCTTTCTTCCACAGAAATGATTTTTCCAAGTTTTCTAAAATGAGCTCTCTTCTCAATTTACATGCTTTGAATGTAACATAAGTTTTTGCTGCTAGTGAGTATTATTGCTTGCCCAAAACAATGAGAAATTATTTATAATTTTTTTGTTACAAGACAAAAACATGTAAGTTGTTTTAAGTATGGATTATTTAATTTTGTACTAATATATACCTGACAAGAAGCTGCAGTTTTGATCATTTTTTGCAGATTTTTACTACCTTGCTGCATTTTTAATGATTGATTTTTACTTTTTCAAATAAAGAAAATATTTTTAAAGCCAGAAAGTGATAAAAATATATTTGCAAACATAAGCTCAAAAGAGTTTCCTTGGAATTAAAATGTGAAGTATCTGGATGTCAAAAGAATCCATAGACCTCCTAATTTGTTTTAAAAAAAACAATATTTTCATTTATGCTGTATTTTTCACGCAACAGGAACAGAGATATTATTTTAGAGCCTTTGGTACATAATATCTAGAATTTCATATGCTCTATTTAAAAAGCTAATGTGGAGAAGTGAGGATTGTATCCTCTACTTCGGTTATCAGCTGTTTGTAACTGCTTGAAAACTTGTCTGTTCCAGTCTGAAACTCAACTTAAACTACACAGATGGTCTCATTCACTGATTTCCAACAGGGACTGGAGGCACAGGAGACCAGGAGTTGCTCTCTCCAGGTGTTATGTTTGTCTCCATAGATTCAGTGCTAACCCAGAGCACAGCATCTCCCCAGAAACACAAATTATTCTGATACCTAAAATGCTGAAGTGCTACAGTCACCACAGTTTTTCCTGGCTGTATGACCTGATTCTTGCTAATAAACATGTGGCCTTCATTGCAGGCCTGTGTCTTGCCCAGGTTCCCCACTGGATAAAACCATTTAGATGAGTTTATGGATTGGTTGGTAAGTGTATTGAATCAGGCAGACACCTGACTGGAGAATCTTGGTAGGGTTGTTTCTGCCTGTGTTTTTAGCTCCATGGTATGTCAATTCTTCTGTGAACATGAATTAATCTAATGGTTAAAAATAGAAACAAAATAAAACAAAACATCCAAAAACACAAAAAAACCCCAAAAAACCAAAAAAAAAAAGAACCCAAAAAACCAAACCAAAACAAAACCCAAAACCAGATCAGAATTGCAATCAAAGGGAAATGGTTGATTAATTTTAGTAGGCAAATTTGGATGTTCATTACACTATCTACTTTCTTGACAGAGCCTGCCAACTTCATACCACTATGTATTCACATTACTGAGTTAAAAAGTTAGCCAGAGTTTAGGGCCCTGATGCATTATCTCCATTAGAATCAGGAATGGGGAATCTGAGTCAGACATCTGCAGAATTCCAAAAAAAACCAGACTGAGTTTCTGTTTTCTTGAAGATACTTTAAACAGCTATAGGTAGAGTCTTCACTTAAAAACTGCCCAATCCGTTACCCTGCCAAGTATTGTCTTCAGAAACCTCCAGCCCTCTTCTCAGATTCACATATCCAATTATTTTGCCTCTCATTTAAGTACATTCTGTGACTTTTTGGAAGTGCTACCATTGGAGGCTACTTTGACTTGCTGCTGAAGATGACAGACAGACAGAAGCACTAAGCCCTAGGCCAAGGAAAAACAGATGTCACCTCAATTTGGTCCTTTACCAGAAAAAAATAAGAAAAGGAAAAACAATTCAAACAAATCAAATGTCCTCTCATAATCTGTGTCAGGAAAGCAGAAAATGACAGCCAGCACTGTTCTGCTTCTTACCCCCACTGCTTGGTGACTGGCTGAGAGAGCATTGATCCCTACTTGTTGTACATGTATAGAGCAATTAAAGGAGTTATTTTCAAACCTGGCTTAATTGGAGGTTGAAGGACACAAGGAATATGCTGCTGAGGAAGGAAAATTGCATTTACCAGAGCTGTCCTCACATTTGTTTGTTTCCTGTAACTATCTCTTTTGGTGGAGCTTAAATGACTTAAAGCCTGAATTACATCTGTAATTATACCTTACTCCTTCTTTTTTAGAAGGTTCTTTTCCCTCTCTTTCACCTCTTCCCTGTGGAGCTCAGAAACATGGCATCTTTGCACAGTTGAAGCTGCACAGTGTTCTGTCCTCCTCAGAAGAATGAGGTGAGGCTGTCTATAGAAAGACCCAGTCAACAGTTGCTCCAAAGCTTTTTTCTTGATTTCATGAGGAAAGAAGGCTCTGATGAGATCTCTTTTTTACAAGTCTTTGTAACCCAAGGGTTCTCCTCTGCTTGGGTTCTCTAGAACCTCACACATTATGAATTTCAGTTGAGCCCTGAACCACAGAACAGACATTCCTGGTATTTTTCTCTCATTTTTCAGAGCTCTGATAAGGGCTGGGCTGAAATCATCACCCCCGCATGTCTTAGTTAAACTGGTTGAGCTTTACTCAACCAGTGCCTACAGGAAACCAGGCTTCACTTAGTCCAGCACTCAATGAACACTTTCCTATTCCAAAGAGTCAGCCCAGCATCTCTGGCAGGGATATAACTCTGCCTCTCCTCCCATCCTTCCCCCTGGTACCTGAAAATCCTTTAATAACCAGAGTGTAGGTATTTCTTTCCCATTTTCCCCTGAAGTGTGGCCTGTGTGGTCACTGCCCTCGCAGCTCCTTGATCTATCAACAGGATTGAAGCATTTGCTCCTCTTTAAAAGCTTGAGCTGGCAGAAATACAGTTTTTATTCCAAGTTTTGAAGAGGAACTTCTGCTGAGCACACCTCAGCCAGCAGAGCCAAGACCTCTGTCCTGAAGGTTGGTGTAAGACACTGTGGAAGAGTTTCTGCAGAACTGTTCCACACAAGAAGAGCACAGGCATGTCTACACTGGATGTGGAGTTACTCAGCCCACACAGAGTTGTGGCCTGCTGCCTCATATGAGGCAAACTGGGGTCTTTTCTAAAGAAAGATCTGAACCACAGATCTTGATTTTCACAAGAGTACAAACAGGCTGCTCACCAAACCCAAAATCACAACCTCCCCCTTAAACAGAATGCAGCATTCTGCAAAGTAATGACTTTTCTATCCTAATGTACCCTCATTAGAAAAATTAGATTAAAACACTTTTTTTTTTCAGATTTTTTTCAGATTTATTTCACCAGTAGTTATGAGAGGTTTGATAGTGCTATACATCCATGCATGACATAGCATGACATTTACAAGACTATCCTATATTGGACAATCCCAGTTTGTCAAATACTCACTATGTATGTTTGCATGGTTTTTTATATACTTTTGGCTGACTTCTAATATCTAGTAATATTGTTTTTGCCCAGTCCTATTAAATTTCCTTTTCATCTTTACACTTTGTGCATACATTAACGTAGCTCTCTTGCTTAATCACTTCACTACTTATTATTGTTATAGAACAAGTTGAAGAGTTGCTGCTAAAATGTTAGGTTCATGTCTTAAAGAAATCAGCACCAACTTCCCCAACATGCATGTCAAACACTTAATTCTGCTGCAGTGGAAATTTACAGTACACTGAAAAGAAATTTGATCAGGCTTTTTTTCTGCATGCAAATGAATAAAAGAGTTTTCAAGAAGAGGTTGTCATTGCAAAGGGACTAGAGAATTTAGGAAATTAATCTCTAAGAAAAAGACTAAGACTTATGCAATCCTGGTGACATATGTCGTGTATATTCAAAGGTTTCTTTTAAAAGATCACTGTTGTATGTGCATCCTCTTGTACAAAGTACTCAATATTTAAAAGCACTGGATATTGAAGAAATAGGTTTATTCTGTCACCTAATATATGTGGTGTTTTCTTCAGAGGAAAGAAAGGTGAATGTGGAGTTAAAAGAGAGGAAGGACTGGTTAACCAGGATAGACACAATCAAAAGTTTTTCTGAAATTCTAACTTGAGCTTGGAAAAAATGGATTAACTTTTAAAAAACAGATGGCTTGATGCAGGAGACTTCTTTGAGAAGGAAAGGATTTTCAGAGAATTCACATGCTTGAGGAGAAAATGAAACAAAGCTAATTCAAAGAAAAGTTTGAAAGCTGAGAATAAAACCCCCTGCCTATTCTAATAACATTAAGTGCTCAGTGGGAATGTCAATTTTCTTTTGGTTATAAAACTTGGATTAGACTGGAAAATGAAGTGCTTGAATTTTAAGGACTGAGTCAATCTTTGAATACTCTCTGCAATTATGGTCTCCCTGTAATTCTTTCTTGAACTTTATCCTGAGTAATCTTCACATGCATGCTTTGCATTCTAAATCATTAAGGGTTTTTTCCTATGTTGTTTTGCATGGACCAAGGGCCTGCTCCAATAGAGCAATTCCTGCACTCTATATCAGTAGTTTTCAAACTATTGTTTGCAGTCATCCACGGAGAGCTGGCTTGTCACACGGTGCTGGCTGTAATCTTGTAAACAGAAATAAAAGACACTACAAAGATGTATTAAAAGCTTTCCCACTCGGTCTCAGCAGATGAAACTGAAGGGACTATGCAGAGCTGTAAGAGCCTGGGGAGGGTTCTTGGATAAACCTTGGGTTCTGAATGTGATTTTTGTGTACTTCTAAAGCTTCCACTGCTTCCTTGGAGTATCAGGGCTACTCACCACAGAGAAATCTGTTATGAGAACAGCAGTGAAGAGTGGTGAAACCAAGGAGAGGAAGGCAAAATAAAAACAATAAACTTCAGGAAGGTAGATTCCAGTAAACTCAGGGAGACATTAGTTAAGAATTTATGGCAGGCAAGTTCTTGGGGGAAAGGATTTAAAGAGACCTGGCAATTCCTCAAAGAAATGGTATTGAGGCACAAGTACAAACTGGCCCAATGCAGAGGAAGGATGGAAAGCGTAGAAAGAGACCGGCCTGGCGAAGTCATGAGCTTGTTATTAGCCCCAAACACAGGAAGAGAGCACAGAGAAAGTGGAAATTAGGTTAGACTGCTGGGGACAAGTATTTTTCAGAAGACACAAAACTCAGGCCAAGGCACAGAGAGCTGTAATTAGCAAGGAAGACAAAGAGGAACAAAGAAGAAATATATAAGTAATAATTATATTAGTAACAATAAGCAAAGCAAGAATAATACACCAAGAATAGTACAACAGGAATAATAGGAGACAGGCAAAGCTACAGGGCTTCAGAAACCACTAGAGAGATCACTTGAGAACACGAAGCTAACACATTTCATTGAGTGCTAAAATATACAGCTTGAGTTTATAAAGGAAGAACAAGCTAGGCAATTTTTAAATATATGTGAAAACAACTCAAAGTAACTTCCATATTGGTTTGACCCACCATCAAAATTTTCTTAGCATAATGCCTGATACAACCTGCGGGCATAAGCAGTCCTCTGAGTATTTGTGAAAAAAAAACAGAGATAAGAAGCCTCTACAGAGGGAAAATACAACATATAACTTTATTTGGAGGGATGGAAAGAAGGAGAAAGTGTCCAATGACTGAGAAAATCCCACTAACAGTGACCCTTATGGATCCCCTCCAACTCAAGACATTCTATGATTCAGTGAAATCATGTCAAGTATTTTCTATAAAGTAACAGGACTTGCAGCTGAGGATGCAGCAGGTAATTCAATGTTTTCAGACACTGTAGAGGCTTTTGAAAACTGTCCAATAAAACATCCTCATCAACAGCTTACAGGAGCTTTTTTTGACTCTCTCAACATAGTAAGAGTGTATAATTTGTTGGAAACCCATACCCATAGTGGCCTTACTTATGTTAAGCTGTCAAAAAGGAGGGCAGTACTGAGTGATGCCATGATCTGGATGAAGCCCAGCAGGCGTGCATGAAATAACCATAGAAAGCAGGGGTAATCTACCAACTACACAAATACCATAGACAGGAGAGCTGGCTAAGGAGGAACTGGGGGTAAATCACACACTGAATGTGAGCCAAGACAGGCTTGCCCTTACAAAAGAAGCAAAGACTCAGACTGGGTTATATAAACAGAATGTATACCGCAGAACAAGTGACGTAATCTGTCTAGTCGGATCAGCGCTGATAAACCACAGGGTGTGCTGGATAAGGCAACCAGTGTGAGGCACTGCCCTTCAAGGAACACTTAGATCCACTCTAGTGGAAAGTCTAATGGAACCACAGGTTCCATGAAAACATAACCTAGATAGACTATTAACAAAAAAAAACAAAAAAACACTGAAAATAAATGTGATAATAGTCAAGAACAGAAAAAGAGAAAAAGAAAGAGATTGTTTTTTTTCTGTACCTGCATGTGACTGCTATCTGCTGACAGAGTGATTTTTCTATGTGCCTATTCACTAAATTCCGAAACTTTAGGCACATTCCTGTGGTTTCAATCAGTTATTTTGGAAAAACATTGTGTTCAAACTTTCATTACTGTAATGAATATGTCATACTATATACCAGTCATACATTTGTCATCAACTCCAGCTCAGAACTGTCACATTCTTCAGCACAAGAAAAATGCAGTATACATATACAAACAGTGTTCCTAAATTGTTTTAAATTAATGCTTCTTCAGTTCCCTTTTAAGGGAACACATCAACCAAACAAAAAAATGTTCTTCTTTCTAGCTTGCTTTGCTTTATATTCCTCTCTCCTATGCAATAATGACCAAAAATTCCAGCTAGCTGGCTTAAATAACCTCTCTCACACAGAAAGCACTCCTGAAATAACCATGAAAAAATAAGAGTGCTTCTTTCCTGATGACTCTCCAAGACCTTATTTTACAGTTAAGTCTGAGCAACTAAAACAGAAGTGAAAAATGGGGAAAATTCATAGTATTAAAATAACTTCAACGAAACAGGTGGTAAAGTAGATCTCCTCTGCAAAGCAGAACACATCTTAAGGTTGAAAGCCCTATTGTATCTCAGAGTGCTAATTACACTGCATTTCTTTTTAGGAATAATTATTAGTGTTAGCTACTGGTTTTTTTCCTTAAGAGAGTGAGAGGGAAATCTTTATCATGAGAGCTGAATTACTTTAATTTACTAAACTGCTGGACTGACAGTGACACAGGCATTGCTTGATACATTACATATGGGACGCATGGAAAGAATTAGTGAAAAGAAACAGATTAATTACTCCTTTGAAATACTATTGTCAGAACTGGTTCATATTTCATAAAGTCAGCAAGGAAATTAGTACAGAATTTATACTGGGTTTTGCCTGCTCAGACTAAATTCTTTCCTTCTTAAAATGCCAATCTTAGAAACTGAGATGGATTTGCAAACTGTTTTGATGAAATTTTCATTATTTTTTAAACTGTTACTCATTTATTGTCCTGATAAGAAACCAAGGTTCTCTGATCTCCACTGCTACCACATTTTGAAAGTTGGTTAACAGACATCCAACCTGGTGCTATGGAAGGATTTGAGATTTTTCAAATGCTGTATAAACTGCTACTCTTTCTGCTGTCAACAGCAGATAGTAAAAATTTACCCTCTCACATAATGAAAGTGTAAAAGCACATGTAAGGGGAGGTACTTGAGTGCAATTCCACAGGTACAAGACCAAGATAGAGCCCTGTTTACTATCTGAGAGCATATTCTGTATTCTTGAGGACAAGAGGCTTTAAGTACTTAGAGACAATACCTAAACAACAAACCAGTTGGTTAGATGGTTTTGTATTCACGAAACAGCTTTTTACGAAAACTTCACTGATGTTGCAAAATTCAAGCATTGAAAAATTTAGGAAATCCCCTCTGCAACCTTGGCTTTCACAAGTTCACAGTGTTTTTCACACTGAATATCCTGCTCAAACAGGCATGTTCCTGACCCAAAAAGTTTTTGAGTTTTTGTAATGCTATGTGAGGAAAAGATAGCTGCTTCTAGTGTCATTTTAGCAACAGCCAAGCTGATACTCCTACAAAAAAATTCCAGCCCACGACAATTAGAGTGGTGAAAATGTCTAACCATTGAAAAATAAGATTTCATGAAGTTTTAATAGAAATGGGAGGTAAATTTATTAATAACAAATATGTAACATACAGACAGCTGCAGGCACAGATGTACATACACAACTGGTCAAGATTGGCAAAAAAGTATAGGAAGTTTGTGCCACTCTATCAGTTACAATACTATGAGAATAAGCAAAGGTATAATTTGCAATTTTAAAAAAAAAGTTTGTGAAGAATCAATAACAAAAACTGTAGATAACATCCAGACAACTTGATTTTAGTGGTGACACTTAAATTCTTTTGGATAGGGTATAATGCTTTTTTTTTCAGTTTAGACCAGTGAAACTTTTGTCATGCATCAATCTGCACAATGCAGTGTTCACATTTTTTTGTGAGGGATTGTACTGTCTTTTCTTCTTCATTTCAAAGTGCTTCCTTTCTCAGGGTAGTGCTCTCTCTTTCATGGTGAGTCACTCGGAAGTACTCTAGCAATGCTGCATCTTGCAAATAACTGAAGGTTTATGCTTTCTCCTTTATTTTGGTGGTGTCTAATTTGGGTGGTCTCTAATTTGCATTTGGTTTAAATGTGAAAGCAGTTACTGTATGCTCAACTGATTTTTTTTTAAGTACACATTTAGTTATTGCCTGAAAAAGGGTAAAGTCACATCTCTGCTATCAAGCAGGTCCCGATTAAAAAGATCATGTTCTTCTTCAGACATGAGAACAACCAGTAGCTATTTCTAGTCAACAGTAATTAAAGAGAATAGCAGGGCTCATTTGAAGTTTAATTCAGGAGGATCACAGTAGCAGCACTAGTTCCAGTGTGCTGGTCATGTTTCTGTCCTCAGAGTGACCCTGCAGGGCTCCTGTTCCCCTTCTCAGCATCAATGCAGGCAATCCCTGGAGGATGGACACTCCCTAATCCACCTTCAGAAGGTTAAAAGGATTAAATAATAGATGTAAGATTTATTTACAGGTAACTGGGATGCTGCAGTGTTACATTTCTATGCTACATGGTTCAAACGGCCTTGCAAAACAGCAGATGATAAGGCTGGCAATGAAAGGAGGCAGTTTATGCAATTTATCTATAAAGGAAGAAAATAGCTTTTTTGAGGATGAATCACAGTTCCTGTGAAATGAGTTGATTCAGTCAGACCAGATATTCACTCTGGTAGGTAACTTTAATTGTTTGTAAAGGTAGCTCTAGAGTGCATTTACTGACTGAAAAAGTACAACTGAAGTTCGTCCTCTATTGTTTAGAATTTTCCCCCTGTTTTAGTGTATGAACACATATGACATCCCTTTAGACCACAGGTCTTTCTTTACACTCTGGACACATTTCTGAGGAAAAAAAACCCACTTTGTTTATCAATAGAACACATCAAGTGTGAGGTGAAAACGACTGAGTGACAGCACAGGTAACCTTTTCCTCCTCTTTCCATTCTCCTGGCTTTCATTTATGGCCACTGCTAGAGGAAAGAATTTGACAGACAGTGTGGTGTAAATTGGCAAAAGGAAAAGAGAGGGATTAATTAGTCAGTAAGAGAGAGAAAAAAACTTCACAGTCCTGGTTCCTGCATCAATCCACCTGATGGGGTGTCCAGTGTCCGCACGCACTTGAATTGCTGGGAGTATCTTTTTACAGGTAAGTTTTCCCCACTTTGGAGATACATTTATCTCTTTTTATGCAAATCAGTTCTCAGGTGCTATTCATTCTTTCAGACCTTTCTGGAGGTGAGTTGGAGGTTTTGGGGGTCCTGGGTGGTCTTGATCCCCCCTACAGCCCATGCCCACTTCTTGGCCTCATTCCTGCTGTGCTGTGCTGTGTTGTGCTTATTCCCAGGAGCCAGAACAAAGACATTTGTTCCAAAGAGTGCTGCCCCTACTGTGTATGTCTCCTTCTGCAGCCACATGCTGTTCTTTCTCACAGCATGTTTGTACCAACAATCCTTGCTTGGAATTACCAACAAACCGTAGCTGGCTCCTCAGTTATGTGGCTATTGGTGTTCAATATCTGGATATCTACACACTACCCCCCTTAACTTCTGGATGTTTACAAACTGAACATAAAATAGAAAAACAGCTATAATTAAAGGGGAAGAATTTTAAGTTAATCCTAAGTTTAAAGGTCTGAACAGTCCCCAAACACATGGCTTACACTCTGACATTTTTCTGCAGGAACTTCTAAAATACTTGCTGCCTTCATCTACATAGTTATTGGAATAAAGTTGAGATGATAACGTACTACACAGTGTCCAAATCAGAGGTGTTTAATAAAAATAAATTAAAGATCATAGTGGTTGGAAAAGATTATGGGAAGTTTTATAAAGGTAAAAGAATATAGTCACAAAGCCCAGTAGGTTCAGAAAAATATTTTCCATTGCAAGGGGATCATAGTGTTCCATCTCCTGACTAGCATCCCTAAAATTTCCAGGCCACAAGGAAATATAGGACATATCTGAAGGATCCTACAGCAGCACGGACCCTCAGTCTTTGTCTTGCATCACTTAGTGTGAGACTTCTACCATTTGTTTGAATGATGTATTTGAATTGCTTCTACTGCAAACATTTGCTGCCCCCAAAGACTCCACAGCTCAGTTCCCATGGCTCTGTGTACTTTGAAAGATGTGTCATATATACAGTATCACATTTCTGTGGCTGCTATGGTAACGAAAGTACTTGTCTTTAACAACATTGCAAAGTGAAAAAGAGGGATATAAAACATGAAGATTAAACCCAGAGTTTGAAGTTAATTACTGAGGGAGGTTTGGCTAAACATGTAACAGACATACCAGTGACTTTACCTTCTTTCTGTGTAAGATTAATATGAAGCTGAAGTAATATAAGCAAAATAACCCCTTTACCTAGACAGTTCTGCCTATTTGATTTGTGCATTGATTGCACAAATGTGTATATTTGTTAAAAAAGGATCAATGACTGACAAGTATCTCATAATTTCTGCATTCTCCTCTGCAATGTAATTGTTCCATTACTTTCTAGAGCATATCTTTATTAGTGTTTCTAATGAACAGTGACAATGTGTTATTTGAGTCCAAAGCTAGAGTAGAAAGCATTCATTGTGCTTATAAAATTAATATTTTGACATCCAAATTCCCCATCCAGTCTGTAAAGAGGGTAGCAAAGTGCCCCTCACCAAACTTTAGTACTTCCTACAGAGGAAGTGAACCAACTGGGATACTGTATTTTGTAAGAAACTAAAATACGGAAGTTGTCAAGTAAACAAAGGATGGGGACAGAGAAAACGTGAGTATAAACCTGAAACAGCAAAACAGGATCTGCTTGTGAAAAGTAAAATCTAATCCACTATGGAAGTGAATCAGCATCTCACACATATGCATTGCTATATACTTTCTATAGAAACACACAGAAACACATGCAAACAAAATCCTATACATGCAAATGCAGTATAAACTTAAAGAGGAATGAGTGGAAACATTGATAAATGTGCCAATAACATTTTGGCATCACAGCCAGCAACACATAAGAAATAATTAAAGATTAAAAATTGTAAGTGTGCAAAAGAGCTATGGCTAAAGCCCAATATATTTTGCATTGCATATACAGAAATTAGTTGACATTAAGCAAAAACCCTGACTATTTTGTACAATTCTATTGCAGCCATGCCTGTAATTCTTGACTCACCACATCTGTTAGAGTAGCACATTAAATTCTTTTTCATCTGCTGGAAACAGCTTTTCAAAGTGCTAAGCTCCTAGGAATGTTTTCAATTATCTAGACGTACATTACCTTACACTTCATACTATCATTCTGTTACTCCAGTTCCAAGACCATTCAAACCTTTCTCTCTGACCACAGGTGCCTCCCAATCCTATGGCAGTGCATATAGGCATCATAGGAGTTCTTGTCTTGAGTTTATGGTCTAAAATGAGAAATTAGATAAGAACTAAGGCCAGTGAGTCCATGTGAGTTAACTCTAGTCCCATATAAAGCCTGTAACTTCGCTAAGACATGATCCCAAATCACCAGGGTCTCAGTTAATGCCTAAACTGCAAAACAATGCTTTGTGTGTGGGAATAATGCTAAGTCAACAAGCCCTCAATACCGTCACTGATATGACAACCTTGGCGTTTTTCCTTCCTTTTAACAATATCAATGGTAACAATTTTATTTGCAATAAACATGTGTCACATACAAGCATGACAATGCATTGTTTACATATTAAAGAAATTTTTATGCTCATTCAAATGGTAGTGTTGCTCCCTTAGACTTAGCTATAGAAATTTACTACATACTATTGAACTCCTGACTGACAAAAAGAATTTTTGCTTTCCTTGCTTTTCTCTAACATTTATTAGGACAATATCTGAGTTGTTTATTCTTGTTAATTTAAGTTTTATGACATTCATAAAGAACGAATGGGACATGCCACCTTAAATATACAATAGAGTTGTTGAGTTCAAGCTTACATATTCTAGGCAATTTCTCTGAAGTTTGCATTATTTTCTAGGCTTTCCCTGAAAAGCAAATGAGAAACACCAACCAACCAACCAAAACAAAGATCCCAGCTTTCATCTTGAGATTTGCCCTTTTTGTTCTCTCCATCCTTCCTTTCTTTTAATTATGTCTTTTAAAATTTGTTCTTTTATGTTTTTCTAAACCATGAGAAGAAGAATCTAAAGCTAACAGCATAGCAACTGTGCCAAAGGAGTAAGTTGTTCCTTATTAAGACCCTGAGAAGCACCAGGATCAATTGCTATTTGGCCAGATACAGAGATACTAGCCCACAGACGAGCAGTGGAATGCAGAGAACTGGGACAGAAGTGTTCTTTTATGTGCTCTTTTTCACATCTCCTCCTCCTTTCTCCACACTTTGCTATGCTAAAGGGTGTCAACACTGCTGTGCAGCATGTGCCATGTATTGACACTCACAGGTCTTCCAAATATCAATCTATGTTGCATCCACCCTTTGTGGAGGCTACAGTTCTAAAGACCTATGTTATCTTAATTTCAGTCCCATTCCCCTTACCTGCCTTGTCTGCTACAGAATAAATGGGGTTATCTTTTTTTCTCCCCTTTCCATTTTATCCATGTTTAGACTTGTAGTCCCTAAGCATGCAGAGATAAAAACTAAAAGGAAATAAATTCACCCTCCTGGCTTACCATTCACTTCACCATTACCAGCAACATTCCTTTGTACAAGTCAAACCCATTCTCAGACCTTATCACTACTCTTTTGTTCCATTAAAATCCATCTTGCTTCCATAGTGAATCTTGTCACATTTCTCTTCCTTGACTTTCAGCACAAATCAAATTAAAGTGCCTCAAAAAGGGAGACTCTCTCAGTGATGGCGCTTTATCCTTCTCCTTTCTGTGCTGTGGGCTGCGTCCCCCTCCAATGCACTTTATGTTAGAATCGGCACTTGCTGGAGCCCTTGAATGGTCACTTTAGTCTCCTAATGTTGCTTAAGACAAACTAAGTGGAAAAGGCTGCATAATTTCTGCTGGGTATGGTGTACTGAGGCAGCTTAGTGTCACTTACCACAGCAAGAAATTGGACAACATACCAAATGCAAGAAGGGGAAGGGAGGCAAGAATGGGAAGGACATGTGGATTTAAGGACACAGCACACCTTGGTTTCCTAACTTTCATAAGGAACTGCAGTCTAAATCTTCTCTTTTTCTGTCTTGCTAGGCACTTTCCATCTCCATTTCCTGTCAGTTCCCTGTCCATGATGTTGTGCTGTGCGTGTACATATCCCAAGCCCCACTCCCTGTTCAGTGCTCCATTCCCCCTGCCCATCTGCCCCCCGCGAGTCAACACTCCAGCCCCCAGTCCTTTCCCTGGGTCAGTGCTTGTCTCCACTGCATTCCTGCCAGGTTCCTCCTGCCCCAGCCCCGTCTGCACAGCTGGGGTGCAGGACAGACTGGAGCAAAGCTGGCCCAGGAGCAGCTGGGACTGACTCTGCTGAGAGGGGTTTTGTGCCTCGGCTACTGCACAGCGTGCGCAGCTGTGTTTTCAGAGTGACGTGTACACGCTGGCCAGCACGAGGCCATCTCCACCAGACTCGAGATTAAGGTGCTGGACTCTTCTGAAGTCTTGCAGCAAATTCCAAGTGAAGTAACTCAAAGTGTAACTTGGCTATGTGTGGGTGGAACTCCATGGGAATAGCTATAAGCGCTCTGCCAAGCTGCAAATACCATAGTAAAGAGGTGGCAGGGCTATTCAAAGTGGAGGTTGATGAATATCTTTCTTAATTTGAAAGAGAGAAGTTTTCTTCTGTCTGAATGGAAGAATTACATACAAAAACATGCCACCAAATGCTCAGCTGAGGCACACATTCAGTCTGAAATGTGAGTAAAAGCCTGAAAAACTTATAAGCAACCAATGATAGATTCTTAACAAAAAATGTCAGTTAGCTTTCATAAAAGATTGCTACCAGCCCAACCTATAATTACTGTTGTATACATTACAGCTACAGATCTATGTGTTCTCCTCCTAGTTTATACAAGTTACAGCTTATTTCTTGCAAGTTCAAGGAAGTGGGTCTTGTGGAATTATCTGATAGGAGTTAGTTTAGGCAGTATATTCAGACAAATTAGAAAAAAGCAGCAGCAACAAAACCAATGCAGAAATGAACAAAAACCACTAAAAACCTCCAACAGCCACCATGATGTTTTTTAAAATTGTCAAATTCACTGTGGAAGTCAAATTATCTGCAATTTTAATGTAAGTGTGTGAACAAACAGGAAGTTTTTGAGATTATTAAATTATCAAAGCCTTAAAATGCCAGGATAAGAACTGTAGATCAGGGAAGAAGTTAGTTTGTGATGTGATTCCACAAGGTAAGCAATGCAGTCAGATGGTAGAAATATTTGATTAATTGCTTTGGAAACTGTAAGACACTATAGTGTATCTACTCAAGTCTCATTTTCTGCTAAATTAATCTACTTTAAAGCAGTTTATAGTTTACATTGTAACATACATTAGAGCTAAATGTATAGCATATGTTTAGACTTCCTTAAAATCAGGTCTTCCTCCAATTTTTAATCTTTAATTATTTTTTAATAGATGTGTTGCCTCATTTTGAACCTCTTATTAATGTAAGTTTGTTTATCCTTAAAGATTGAGTTAATGGAAACCTAATACCAATGACAATATTTTTGGATAGACCTAAGTGAAAGGAGAATCCCACTGATAGATCTCTAAAGGTTGGACAGCGCAATTGAAAACAAAATAAGGTAAGGCCAATATAAACTAACTTCAGAAATCTTTGCCAAATTGTTTTGATTCCTGATGGGTTTTTTTCTTGCCACTGTGGCAGAGCTGTACATCAGCATGGCATGAAGTCAGTCTATGCCATGAAGTGAATAACTCATCCTTCAGTTCACCTAATAAAGAGCTAGATAATATTTTACTTGAAACAAGATGTTATCCCTTGCTTTCATGTGTTTTGCTTCTTTTCTATTAAATATAGAAAAGTGATTTAAAAATAATAACAAATATGAAATGCACTTACAGAAACCTCTATTTTGTTTTCAAAACCTCTGAAATTATTTATTGAGTTGGACAAGTTTCCACTGAGATTAATTTTTCACTTGACATTTCATTTTCAAATTTTTCCCACCTCTATCGATTTGTTCACATCTTTTTCAGTTTGATTAAACAATTGATTGTAATTATTTGAAATTAATTAAATTAACTATATTTGGGGAAATGCTAAAAGTAAATTCTTTTGTAATTTTATGAATTTTGTTCACCTCTGATAAAAGTAGCAGATGCAGTCCAAAACAACAAAAGAAAACAAGAAATTTCCCAAAGATTCCAAACTACCATAAAACTTTTATTATATTGATCACCAGAGATCTGCATATCTCTCTCAAAAAAATTATGAATGAAGAAAGCTATCAAAGATCAATAGTAATAGGCATTCATTCTGAAAAGTAGCCAGCACTCTATGGTTGAACTAAAATACTTGTGATAAAACCAAAACTGTATTTTATTTAATAGTGTTGGTCAAGAATTTGACCAGAAAACAAGCATTTATAAGCTAGTCCAACCCTTTTCCTCTGAAAATTACTGACGTATTCATGGGCACTACACTTCATTAACAGAGAAAAATACCATTATCCATTGTGGCCCCCAGAATATAAACATAGACCAGATTCTCTTGAATTCCAATTAAAAAAAACCAAAAAGATGGAATATTGCTGGTTTGTTTCCTTTTTAAGTAATTTCTTTTTTAACACAGAATTGATAAGAACTTCTTTTCCATTGACTGCATTAAGATTGGACTAGTTCAAGGAATTCCTTGCTCACAAGCCCTAAGTTATCTTTCCAGACAGCACACAGAAAAAGAGTCTCTTACCCTCTCTATTTGCTTGTGTCACAGTATGTGGCACACCGTCCCTCTGCTCTTCAGATATTTTTATTACACACACACACCTATGTTCTCATCTTGCCTTTTATAGATATTCTACAAGACACAGCAAGAACCCAAAATCTCAGTCAGTGATCTACAAACAGATGAGTCTTTAGATACTGAAAAGGCAGTCTGTCATCATCCTTCATCTGCTCACAGTGCAAAGCTTGAGTTCACTCAGAAACAGCGAGGGAAGCTGGAGTCAGTATCGTATGTTAGCAGCATTTGTGCTTCAAAAATTTCTGGCAAACATTTCTTTCCTAATTGGGGAAACCAGAGTGGCCTTGTTTACGGATGAATCCAAATCATTCTCCAGGTTTTGTGTTTGGATGATGTGTCACTGTTTCAGCCATCAGTCAAAGAACAATAAGTGCACTTGTTTCCACATTTTGAATGAGTGGGCAGCAGCTGACATACCTATCAGCTTGAGTGCAGTCTGAAGACTTCTTAGATCAAAAATGCATTCACTAGCAGTCATTCAGCATCTAGCATAACATGCCATATTTTGCCACTAATGAGCTACAAACAAAATCTCATCTGTGTGCTTGGCTGCTCTGGAAAAGGTAAGAGGCACAGGAAATACCTGACAGAAGTGCAGACTCGAGCTGATGTCAGTAATTAAAGTGCTGGCCAAAAGAACTTACTGTGAGAAAGAGAGACCCAGAGGAACACAAAACACCTGGGGACAAAATCAGTGACCATCAAAAAAGAAGCACAGTCTGAGTCAGTCTGAGACCAAAGTGATGTTTGAGACTGAAGTGACTTGATGGAGACTAAATGAAACCACAGCACGTTCAGCCACGCACATGTTGCTGAATGCTAACAAGTGCTCCTTGTGCAGGAGCCATGGCAAAGCCCAGGAGAGAAGCTGGGCTAGCCAGCATGATGGTTTCTCGTGTGACTTCCCTGTTTGATTCAGGGCACTGTTTGATTCAGAAGAAAAGTCACAGAGTCAGAGATCATAGAATGGTTTGTGTTGAAAGGGACCTTAAGGATTATCTATTTCCAACCCTCTGCCAGTCAGACGAGCACAGATGTCCCAGGGGGGCAGTTTGGTGATCATGGGGCACTGAGATTTGTACTTCTGCTCACAGGCTTAATTTAGAGTGTGGACCCTCTAAGATATGGATGGTACCTTCATGTTTTTGGGTTACCCTTCATGTTTCTGGGTTACCCTAACAAATTTTTGCCTATTGTGTGATCTGATGTGACTGACTGTTGAACAAGCATTTTTATAACTGGCTTAGTAATTTTTTTTTTAAATTGATAAGCAGAATTATTTCATTCAGGCATGAATATATTATGCATTATGAATGTAGTTGTTTGACACTCACCTGAACATTTTTTTTCCATATTTGAGTTATAATCAATATTGCTGTTACACTACCTGGACAATATTCATTTTCTAATATATATTATGAACAGCCTTATTTTCAGCCATAAAAAACACAGCATACAAACAATCTGCACTGCACTCATGGTTGTGGATTGCTAAATCACTGTATAACATACGGAAATTTTTCAAAGCAAGCTACGAAGTAGCGGGCAATAAATTGCAATTCCTGCCATAGGAAGATGAACAGAAATCTCTTGAACCAAGACTCAAAGCCAGACACTGTACTTCCTCTCTTTTAGATCTTCTAACATGTAAATCGACCGTTACAAAGAGGATTAACCACCAGAAGTGCACGACTGAAGCCCAACATTCAGCGCTGCTCTTTATTCACCGCAAGAGCAGACCAGGTGTCCAGAATCCTAATGCTGGCCTCTGCAGTTGGGGTTTGTATGATCTGCATACTAAGCACAAGTCACCATTGTATTCTGGCTTTAATTTATTGGTGGCCTTAACAATTGGCTATTTTACTGCTAATTGTACTTTAAATTGCTTGTACAAAATCAAACAGTACTTGGGACTCTAAACACGCACTTTCATGAAGTACGGTTATTTTTTAAAACAGTTTATTTTATCAAAGAATTAGATTTATGCTCAGAGAAGTAAGGCTTTCTCACAGAAAATTGCCTTTTGGTATTTTAATTATGTTAATGGCTTAAGCTGGTTTGAGTTTGGTTTTTTTTTTTTTTTTTTGATAGCTTTATAGTATGTATTGTAAATGGGATGATGGTGTAAGAAAGCATCTTCAAAAGTTGCCAGAATTTAATCACAGATATATCTCTGTCATTGCCCTCAGCATTTGAGAATATCCCCATTTAGCATTTTTTGAAAAAAAGATGACTCAGTATTCTGACAAATTTAATTTTGGAAAATCTGTCTTATTTACCAAAAGTCACCACATGGCTTCAGTTTGTATTCTGAAGTACATCTTGTTATGATGTCTGTGGAACAGAGCTAAGGGCTGGCAGAGAATATGGAGTTCACCTTGCCTGACTGCAGATGTGGATGTTCCTCTGGTACAGCTTAGCCCTTATCTTATGAGTAATTTGCTCTTGGAGAAAACTAATTTAAACAACATGGCCTGCTAATTATTTTGGGACCTGTCATGCTGAAATGCACTGTGAAATAACAATAGCTAGCTTCTGTTCCTGGTTCTCAGAGCATTTTTCAGATCTAGAAAAGATCTCTCTGCTTATACCATATTTGTAGATAAAGAGACCCTTAAGTTGAAAGGATTTAGGTCACACCAAGCCCGCCTTGCAAAGTTGGTAGCAGACACTGTAGCTGTCACTTCTACTCCATGGTGCAATAACAAAATAATCATTATTTTAGTAAAAATTGAGGGTCATCTTGATCTACACAAAATACAGGAATTCTCACATAACTCAGAAACAAGATCCACTCTACAGACCACAATACTTCATGCCTACTCTTCCAGAACCTGGCTTCATTTTCCCACTTTAAAAGACTATATCGGCAGAGTAGATGGAATACTTCTGTTTCAATGTTTACCAGGTGTGCAGCTGCCCATAATAAAAGTAAAATTTCTAATGTTATGGGACTGTGAGGTCAGAAAAATATAGTGATACCTATGGCAGCTATATAGTAATCTTGAGGTTATGTGTGAAAAGTTATTTGGTCTGCTCTGTATTCAATATTGCCAAGCAAACTTAAGCCCTTCTGCTGTCAGAACATGAAACAACTGTGTTTCCATCCCACGGAATACAGTCCTCTTGTTGTCGGCTGTGGAATACTCTGTGATGCTTCCAACAGCAGTGAAGTAGTTTAAAGTGCTTGGACTGAATGAATGCACAAAATAAAAATAAAGACATAAAGTATAATGCTCAGAAAAAAACCAAACCAAAACAAAACCCACAAAATCCCCAAACTAAAACCAGATTTTTTTATCAAATTCAGATTATAAAAGTAAAATCCTGGTTGCAAGTGCCACTTCTAAATTAAAAAAAATATTTACAAAATATTTTAGAAGGACATTTTAATGAAATTCTTAAAAAACGTGAAGCCTGGCTTGAAATCTGCAAACATTTGATGGGTTTTAATATAAGCTAAGCAGTAGATTTAAAATTTCATGGAAGATGAGTGAAATCTTTGTCATTTTCTTGAATGACCCTCAGCCCCGCGGCCTGTGAAGAGGGCACAGTCATTTTATGATGTGCAACAACTTGGTGGAGAGTGCAAAGATGGCAACCCAGCTGTATGGTCTTTTAATTCTTTTTCCTTTTAACCTTGGCAAAGACACAGAGGTAATAACTCTACTTTAAGAATAGGGCTGTAAATATTATCACTATTCAGATGAGGTTTGACATCATATTTCATGCAAGCAGCATCACTGAGATTGTGTGTGAGATTAGCTCAAACTACTATGAGCTGAAATGCTAACGTGGCTGCAGCAAACACTTTTTCCAGGCTATGACATGCAACTGCTGAACCTGTCAGAATAATTTGAGGGACCTGTTTAGATTGCAGGCCAACATAGGATGTGGTTAGTCTGTCAACACCTAAAGCATTTTCTCTGATTAGAAAGGTCTGAGCAGCTGAAAGATGACACTTTAAACTGTATTACTGGAAAATCAGTGTTAGGCTTGAAAAAAGTTATTAATCTTACTTTCTGCTACTCTGCTTTCAAAGCACAAACAATTAAAACATCATTATTTATAAATTCTGAGCAATGTATAAAGAGTACTGAAATTTTACTGGACTTTTAAGTTTTCAAGATTCTTGATTATTTATTGTTAGAAATGTGATACTGATATGTGACAGAGGCTTGGCAGAGCTCCACTTTGTGCATGTATCTAGGGTTGATTTGATTCATAAATAATTGACCTATGATTCTTTCCAATATGTTTAATGTATATCATGTGTAACTGAAAATGAGGAAAAAATCCTGGAACATGGATAGAGTTATTCAACCTGATTGAAATAAAGTGAGCTGAAAGACTAAAAGATTGTGAGAGCTTAATTTTAAAAGTAATTATTATGTATCATGTCTGAACATCATATGCCAAGAATTTTGCCAACTGTCAGCCTGTTTGACAGATTTGAGAAAAAAAAAAAGGTTGGATTATGACTCTGGCAGCTTTACACGTAAGTATTTATATTTTCATGGTGTTGTCAATTTTCCTGTTCAGTGTTCCTTAGCTTCAGTCTGAAAAACTTTGAGGTAACTCAAATGGGTGTGTTTGGGTTACTTGCTAATAGTTCAAGCATCTAAGTCATGTGAAAGACATTTCTGTCTTTTTATTCTAAAATTATACAGATTTATCTGTTACTTCTCATTGAAGGAGAACTAAAAACTGTTCAAAGAATTAGGAGCAAAGGTGAAGAAGAAATTTCATTTCTATTTTGTTAAATAACAAGGCACAGAGAGACTGTGTTGTTGAAACATTCCCAAATGGCTGTGAATGATTCATTTTTCAAAAAAAATTCACGTTAAGAAAACCCATCACTATAAGCATACACACCCTCTTATTCTCTGTTTACTGAAGTCAGTTTAGAAGATGAATGCCTTTCTTCCATAATTCTTCCCTCAGTATAAATACTATTTTTGATATGTTATTTGATAACTTGAAACTTGCTCTTCCCCCTACACAGCAAAAGCAATATTTGTGACATAAAATAACTGAAGCCATCTATGTTAAAGAACATACAAAAATATTAAGAAACAATCAACCCAAAGTCCTGGTTTTTCTTCTCATTATGGTTTCTCTATCTGTAAAATAAAGAAATATAGTAAGTTACTCTGTGAAATATTTTCAAATCTGCAGATGGGAATATCATGGGAACCAGGTATTTTTTATTTTAACTAAAGTTAGCAATATTGAGTAAAATCTATGTTTTGGGAAACCAGCTTATGCACAAAACTTTTATACAAATTTATACATCCTTAAAGAGATGCAGATTAAATGTAAATATACATTGGTACTTCTCTTCATAGTCTGTCCAAGCAGCTGTACAGCATTTGAGAAACCCATGTTACTGTATTTTCCTTCTAGACCATAATAGGAGACAGGATTCTAGATGTGTGATGATCAGCATTAGACAGTCTGAAAAGGCATGCCTGAAAATTTGAAACCTTAGGAAAATGTTCATGATAATCTGGATAATGCATGCAACCAGCATATACTTTTTCACTCTACACATGTTCTCTGACATCACTCTTGGCCTTTAGAACTGAAAATGAGGGCTTAATAAAAGTTTCCAGATTTCCATAGATAATGTTGCCTTCCAATAGACATGGGTTTAACTGTACCTAAAACATTCCAGGAAAATTCTTTTTATGTGTATTGGTTTTGCATGGCCTGGTTTTGGTAGCGGGAGGGACCTGCAGGGGTGGCTTCTGTGAGAAGCTGCCAGAAGCTTCTTCCATGTCCAGCAGGGCCAATTCCTGGCGGCTCCAAAGATGGAGGTGCTGCTGGCCAAGGCTGGGCCAATTTGAAATGGTGGTAGTGTCTCTCTGGTAACATATCTAAGAAGAAATCAAACCAAAATTCTGGTGCAGTTGTAATACTGAGCAGAGAAGAGTGGAGCAAGAGCATGTGAGAGGAGCAGCTCTACAGACACAGGTCAGTGAAGAAGGAGGGGCAGGAGCTGCTCCAGGCCCAGAGCAGAGATTCCCCTGCAGCCCCTGGTGAGGCAGCTGTGCCCCTGCAGGCCCTGCAGGCCCAGGGGGGAGCAGAGATTCCCCTGCAGCCCCTGGTGCAGCCCTGGTGAGGCAGCTGTGCCCCTGCAGCACAGGGAGGTGCACAGGAATGCAGAGATGCCCCCGCAGCCCCTGGAGGAGCCACAGCAGAGCTGCTGGGTGCCTCAGAGGAGCCTGAGGGAGACCTGTGGGAAGAGGGCCCTGCTCCCAGGCTGGAGCAGCCTGTCCCTGAAGGACTGCACCCCACTGAAGAGTGACCCAGTGTTTGAGGGGTGCTGCTGCCCATGGGATGCACTCACACTGCAGTAATCTGCAGGGAGCTGCTGTCCATGAGATGGAGCCATGCTGGAGAAGTTCATGGAGAACTGAATCCCACAGGAGGGACCCCACGGTGCAGCGGGAGTGAGTGACTCCTCTCCCTCAGCAGTGAGAGAAGCCCTGGGTGATGAACTGACCACAGCCCCCATTCCCTCTGTCCTTGCACTGCTGGGGTAGGAGGTAGATGGAAGGACGGAATGGGGTGGGAAAGGTGTTTCTAAAGGTTTTACTTCTCATTATCCTGCTCTGATTTTGTTAGTAAAAATTTACATCTCCAAGTTGAGCCTGTTTTGTCTGTGATGGTATTTGGTGAGTGATCTGTCCTGGTCCTTATCCCAACCCATGGAACCTTCCTTACATTTTCTCTCCCCTGTCCAGCTGTGGAGAGGAGTCAGTGAGCAGCCTGGGTGAGGGCCTGGCATCTGGCCGGCATCAACCCAAAACATTACGTCTTTTCCTTTGTTCTAATATCAAAACTCTTTACTTAGTTCAGCCTATCTTTTATTTATTAAAAGTAATCTCTGTTTTCATGTCTGACCTAGAGAATAAAATAATGCTTTGTTATGGTAATGAAGTGAGTAATATTAACCTCTACAGCAGAGTATAAAACAGTGTTGTAGCATCTTTTTGTATGAATGCTAATTTATGAATATTTATTAATTTTTACGTATAATCGTTCCTCAGGTTGTGAACATCATGAATAACAGATTTTCTTAGAGGGATAGGTATTTTTCTTTGGTATTTTTCTTTGGTATCTTGATTTTACCTATTTGGAGAAAAGAAATTAAGCATCATTTGGGTTATGGGTAATTCATGGTCCATTCTTTTGCCTAATTCTTTCCTCCAGATTGACACTATTCCATGGATAGTGCTGCAAGAAAGTGTGGCCTACAAAATCAGTGAATAAACCAGAAAAATCCATACCCATTACTGGGACTGGAAGCTGTAAATGCCATGAAGACTCAGCTGTGGGTTTGTTGCAGGTTTCAAGTAGTTGACTACTGTGCAGGTATGCTCCCTCAGGATCACATCTGATACCGAAATTTAAATCAAAACATTTAAATTTGTTAAAGAGGTCTCATCTATTCCATCTCTTTAAAGATGTCAAAACCACTATCCTTGCCCTTTTTTTGCTATTCTATAAATTAACTGAACATACTTTTGTCTGAATGTGCATAAACTACTTTTTCTAAATCAAATTAGAAACTATATATAACATTAAACCTCATCTGAGATTCAGATTCAATTGCAGATTCAGATTACATTAATATAGATATGTTTAATGAAATACTTTTGATTAACATGATTCATGCTCTTTTCTTTCTGAAAAATCAAGACTTTTTTCCATTGAGAAGGCAGTATATCTGATTATATAGGTGAAGAACCAACAGGAAAAAAAAACCCAAAAAAACAATGAAGCTCAAGCATTTCCTTCAAGGATTACCTATGAATGAGAAGATAGTTACAGACTTCTTTATGGTTTCTGATATTGACTTCTAGGTTGTTTATAAAATTACAGATTTCACTGTTATTCTATATCTTTCTAATATTTCTTCACTAGAATAATTTCTATTACTGCTTTCTGACACATTTCTAGACGGATATCTCTTCTACAAAAATGATTTTAGGAAGCTTTGTGAATGTTCTGGAACATATATAATGGGAAAAAATTAGACCAAGATGAATCTTCTTTTCACTGGGGTTTTTTCAAATTTTTCTGATGAACAAAGGAAAAATATATTTCATGTTCGTGTCCAAGCACCCAGTACTTCATGACAAATATAAAAACTACCTTTCATGTATTACCTGCTGTGTATTTGGTGGTATTTGTTTTATGCAAGCCTGGTTAGAAATACAGCATTTCCCTGCTATCTATTTTACTACTGCATTGTGCTAGTAAAGTTTGGGAACAAACCTAAACAGAGAACAGCAACATGCTGTCCAAAGCTGCCCTATGGTAGACCAACACCTATTATATAAAATTACTGCAGGAATTCAGCCAATGGAGCTGGATTGCCTGCAGCTTCTAAACACGACTGAAAAACCATAAAAGGCAGGCAGAATTAAAGAGGAAAATGAGAAAGGTATGCACCTTCCTTTTATGCTCTGAAGTACAACAAATACCAACAGAAGGGTGGGAATGTCCTCCAGTAAATTTTGCGGCACCAACATTTTAGTAAATGAACACAGTGACAAGTGTTAGCAGAATTTGTGTCCTCCAGCAGTACAAAATCAATAATTTACACCTACTGCCTGTTAGTCATCTAAGTACTCAATGGTTATATTAAATGTGTCATATTAAGTGTAAGTCACACATGTCAGTTTTTGGCACCTAACTGAAGGAGAAATTTTACAGAATTTTATATTACTATAGCAGGCCTTGATACCTTGGATACAAATGGATAAAGTAATGGGCAAGTAAGGTCTGCAGAAAGGGGAAACTGGTCTTCATTAGACCAGCTAATAAAGTTGGAAAAAACAGGCAAGTGTTATCCTTGCATTAATTTATTTTGAAATAATTTTTATATAACTATATCTGTTTCAGCCTACTATATTTATTATTTTCTCCTTGTAGTTTCCTTTTTAAATATCTGGGCTTTTTGTGAGGTCTTAGTTTCAAAATTAAATTCATTGAGGTTGCAAAAGTCTCTCAGGTAGAACTAGCTGTGGAAAGTTTTGCCTGCATTCAAATTCTCCAAATTTCTCTTTATAAAAGTATTAGTACTGGCAAGTCAGAGCATGCCTCCCATTTATTACCTGACTTTTTTGACTGTAACTTCATTGCAGTATTCTTCAAATTTCCATGAGCATTTTAATTTCAATAGCGGGAGTAAAAACTGACACTGGAGCAATCTCCATATGTAGCATATATGTCTGAAATAATATTCAGACAAGTGGAAAAGATGGGATCGCTTTTCCTTTTATCAATGGTATTTACTTCTGAGAGTTGTAGCTCTTGTTCCTGGCATACTACAATGATTTGTGGTTTTCTTTTAAAACGCACTTCCATGCAGACATACTTTGCATTTTTGCTGGTAAAGCAAGCACAAGAATCCACAAAGAGGAATTAAGGTGCCTGGTTAACACATCTCTTCCATTCCACAGAGGCCATCCAAGCAGTTCCACAGCTCCCTTCCAGCCTCAGCAAGTCAGAAAGCTGAGGGAGGATGCATTGTGTCTGATTTTCTTTTCTTTTTGTTTTTCTTTTTTTTATTCAGCTGAAACCTTTTTTTTCATACTGAGTGTTATTATACCTTGTTACATCTTTGATGTTATAAAACCCTGGCCATGAAGTCCAGCTAAATTAACAAGAAAATGCTGGATCTTATTAGCTGCTTTTTGTCTGGATAAAAATTGCAGCTTCTGATTGTGGTCTTCAGAATTCTCAGGGAAAGGAAAAAAAAGGAAAAATTATTCGTGGAAGCATACAAATTTACCCTGTCACACAGCAGAAATGAAGAGCAAGATCATTAAGCAGGTTCTAATAACTATTATTTTCCTCTGAGTACTGGTGCATTACAAACAGGCCTGAATGTAATTCCAGAGAAAGGCAACAGCAGAAAGTGTGGCAGGTTTGTGAAATGGCTGCAGCTTTGACTGCAATAAAGTGAGACCCATCACCTCTAACTGAATCCTGGTCAACAGAAACCTCTATTTATTTTTATGTGCCACTTATGGTTGGTGAGTACTCATGGTTTTTGGGTTTTTTAAATGCTCCCTTCACTCTCTGGTAGTGACAGGAACTGCCCACAGGGCTGCTGTTTATGTGCTCTACCTCTTCCAACTTTTGGTCATATAATCACTTGTTTACAATTACTATGGCAACGCTGACTGCTATGGCAACACTTAGTAAACTGACACTAGAAAAGAAACGTTAAAAGAAAAGAAAAGAGAAAAAAAATAAAAGGAAACACATCTTGCACTAAATTGCAGGAAGATAAAACATTTTTACTCCGGCTCACTTGTTGCAGGACCAGATTCCATTCCCCTTTCTCACTCAGTGAGTTAAGGCTCAGGCCTGATTAAGGAGAAAAAGCTAACAAAATTAATCAGACTATCTTAATTTACCCCATGAGGTTAAGTTTCCCACTTCTGCGTGTCTCTTTTCAATTCTCACTATACTGCTGACAAAAAAGTCCTTCATTTAAATAGACCTTAATTTAAAATCTGGTACCATCACTGTTTTTACAAGCTACGTAAAAATCATTCAAGTTATAAGTACAATAATTCTTAGTGTATTTAGTTTCAAAAAAACTTCTGTACAGACAGTCAAATGAGCTGAGCAAACAGAGGGAAGACTGAGACACAGAAAACTCACTTAGAGATGCAAACACAGTACACAGTGTCATGAAGTGCAGTTGATAGCATAGGCATGGTACCACTTTACACTTGTTCCTAACCATGGCAAATGTGAAAAAAAAATCATTGCCTCATGGTTCAGAAATGTTTTATGAGAGACACCAAGTTATCTTAAATCTTCAGTTAAAAGACATGTAACCCAAATCTATTACAGGAATATTTCATCGCTAATGTGTTCAGTCTCAGAAGGCTCAAAATAACCCAAACATGTTGGTTTTGTTAGTATAATAAACACCTACCAGCAAGGTTGTATTTATAAATATTCTAAGTTTCAATTTAGCCTTTAAGTTTCAAATTAAATTCCAAGTCACAGGGTAGAAAACTGTATTCTACTCATTAAAAAAATTGATAGCTCTTAGCAGGTTTCGTCTGTTTCGTGGACTGAAGACTTTTCAACCCGGGCATTTCTGTCTTTATGTTTTTATAAATTATGTAGAAGTGATAAACCTTCCCTGAATGTGTCACCATCCTTATTAGGTTATGTTAGCAGAAATCCTAACTTGAGAAGAAAGGATACAGATTGAGCCTGAGTAAGAAGACTGTTTGAGGACAGAGCACTGGAAGGTGTGACCCTTCTGAGAGCACACACTATCTCTGCGAACATCTTAAGGCTGTCCATGAAGTAATGGGATGCTTCAGCTGCCAGCATGGGCAAGTCTTTTGTAATGCTTAAAAGACAGGCTGTAAGACATGAAAGGTAGATCTTTAGGTGAGTAGAGTAGAGGTTGACAGAAGGGAAAGTATATAAACTCTGAAACCCTCCCCTAGAGTTAGCAATGTATGATCTCTCTTGGATACAAATAGAGTGGGATTTTTAATCTGCCAAACTAACAACCAAGATCTGCCAAAACAAAAACCAAAAAATGGCAACTTTTTTTCTTCTCATAACTTCTTTCTTCATTTTCAGGAAGTCTCTATGTGAACTGCAGGATAAGTGGCCCAGATAATTTTTACATCAGTACCTTTGTAAAAAGGAGTTTAAACACTAAAACACCCCGTCACTGCAATAAAATAAGCTATTAAAGCATTGAAATACTTTCCACAATCTTTCCTAAGCTTTTTGCTAATCTCATTCATCAGGTGAGATCCAAAAAATTAGTTTGGCGTTGCAATGCTTAATGCTTCAGTGCCTAAAAGTAAGAATCCAAGGTGCTGATGAATTCCCTATACAGTGACTGAGAAGGAATTAGACAATTGTAAGTAGCAGCCAGTCCAAGAATAAGGCAATACATCCAGGGGGCAGGAAATGCTAAGGAAAAAGATATCCTGTGCCTTGCCTGCCTGAAACCTGCAGTTATGAAACTTCAGAACTCAGAGCCCTAGGACACATGAGGTGCTGACACATTTACCTGGGGAGACACTTCCTAGTCATGGAGGTGAGCTGAAAATTTGCAGTTTTGTTATTGATGCCACAAGTTAATTCTCAGCCAGATCAGTCCCTCAAACTGGCCAACTCTTTAGCTTGGCTAGAATTCGTTCTGGCAAAAAAAAGACTTTGGACAGCAAGCTGAGCAAAGGCTTACAGAAATCAAGGCACTGCAGATTAAGGATATATAATGGTACAGCTAAGGGCAGCTAAAGCTGGGTGCTGCTAACAGGCAGAACAGCTCTCCTCTTGGCCTGTGGGTGTTTGCTCCTTCCCTTGCATGAGCAATGGTTCTTTCTTGGCACTGCAGTCGCCCCTATCAGGAAGCTGAACTGACTTAAACCAACATTACAGGGGGAGGAAAACTGCATTCCCATCAGATCATCCCACTGTCTCTGCGCCCACCCACATAATGTGCAAACCACTGAGGAGGGCAGGGGAGTCAGAGAAGTGAGACAAGGGCAGGACAATACAGGGAGCAAAGAGGAGATGGGCTGGACTTGCTGCTGGAATGTCAGAACTGTTTGAGGTATAGCTTAAATCACACCAGCTGTTAACAATAACAACTAAAGTTGAGAATTTCAACACTGACACGCAGATCATTGTTTTCTCCTAAAAGTGTAAAATACTGTAAGTAAAGACTGCTAGTTTTATCTTTAGCACAGCAATCTAGTGATTTAAACAATTTCCTTGTCATTGGAAAATGCTGGTTGTGCTCTATTTTCAGGGAGGGAGTATTTTGGTGTTACATCACAGAAGAAAGATAATTGTGAAGCCTGTTTGAAGTACTTTGTTTTTTTATAGAGTCAATAAAAAGGTCTATAGAAAGCATCCTGGTTTTCATCAGGTAAATGAGATAATTAAAAAATCATGTGGGAAAGAGAAATGAGATTTTTTTAAAACATACATGCAGTTAATTCTGTCAATATATACCCTCTTCCTATAAAATTATTTCACTTTGTATTGCTGTCTGCAATGTTTTAATGCTTGTTCTGCCTAGAAATACAATCTGTCCCAACACAAGAGCAGATACATTCAAATGGATTTATTTTTTTTTTTACTCTGTCCACTCAGTGGAGTATAGCTATGACCTTATCTTCTTCTTCTTCTTTGGACTCTTACTTTAGTCTGTATACACAAATCTCTGAGTAGTGAGTACTAAATAGTATCTCTTTCTTTATTTTTCCTCAGTTTCAGAACTTAGCATGCAGCCTTAGTTAGTCCTAAAAAGTTTCTCCAGGTTTTAAGGCATTCAGTCCATTGCCTACTTATTGTTAGCAGTCTTTATAGACATCCAAGTGCTAACAAATGCAAAATAAAAGAACCTGTTTTTCATGTTACCAAAGGAAAACTTCAGACCAAAGGAAAAGCCTGAAAAGAAATATTTGTCCAAGATTCTCTAAATGTCACTGAGGATGTGATTTCTAGTAATTGAGTTCTAGTAATGGCATTTCCTGCATTTTCACACACAACCCTCAGCTGAAACAATTTGTGTGTGAATAAAATGACTGTGTGTAGTCATCGCTAATGCTTTAATCATGTTATGCAGATACTGAAGTCACAGATTCTACAATTTCTTATTTTACCCCTTCAGAAGAAGATGAGACAGAATGGAAATAAATTTCAAGCATTAATAAATAATATTTTTTGCATCTCTCATGTCTCTAAGTGTGGTTGCAAGACAAGAATCATTCCCCTTCCAATGTTTGGGAAGCCTAAAAACTTTATTGATGCCTCTTTTGTTTTTAGTCCCCATCTTTAGGAAAATCAAAAGAGGAAGTGTAATTTTTGCAGAATTTGAATGTTTACATTTGTTTTAAGCAACATCTGCAGTATCAAATGTTTTAAACCAAAATTATTTACCTGTCCAAACTTGACATGCTCTGCATTCCAGATGCACTTTAAGCTATGCAGCTCTCACCTGAGGCCACTTGGAACCCACAGCAAGACATCCCTGTGCCTAAGTCCTTAGAAGAAAAAAAAAGAAATAAAAAAGGGGAGAAAAAGGGGGAGAAAAAAATTAGAGAACGTGAAGTTAATATTTATTCAGAGATTGAAATTCTGAGTGAAGAAAAGAATTTGTCCTGAGGGTTTATGCAGCACAGAAGTGGGTGTAAATGATCTCATTCTTATCTTCTCCAAATTTGCCCAGTAATTTGAATTCCTTCTAGACCACTGAATTGGGATATCTTAATACCAAATTATTCCTGTAGCTGGCATGACTAGTTTCCTAACCATTTTTATTCACGAGATCAGACTTCTCCCAGGTTGTTCCCTTATAAAGTTTAAGTTTACACAGTTACAAAAACAGAGCAGAACACTCTCTAATTCTATCTCCTAAAGCTAAATTCTCAACAGGAACCATAAGGAAATAAAGTGGCAAAGGTCTTCAAATTAAATCCTGTTGAAACTGGTTGTGTTCAGAGCATCATTTTTGTATATACTAAAGATCTGTTTCTAAAAATTTTTCATTATGCAAGCCCAATTCTGATGTTTAGGAATTGCATGTACTACTCCAAGTTTGTTCTTCTGTGACTTCAGATCCAAACGGATTAATTGTTTTCCTTCATCAAATACTTGTGTTGCTTTACGTTTACTAACGGGGTGCAGAGATGCTTTTAACAGTGATTGAACTATGGTAATATTGATATCTGGAGTGCAAGAAGTAATGCACCACTGCCCTGCAAGATCTGAGTGTTTTTTCTCCCTGTATCAGCAACATCTTCGCTTTGGTGTTCTTTATATGTCACATTTTACACTTTTCAAAAGAAAAGCCACTGTGTGCCTGTGTGAGAAATTCACTTCCAGCATGAATACATACCCTGTGGTCTACAGCCTAGTGCCTGAGTCTGTCCTGGTGGATTTCAAGGCAGGGATTGAAAGAAGCCTTGAGTCTACTCTGCAATGATGCACATCTCAGGCCATCTTTAAAGAACATTACATTCAGCAAAATATAAATTTGGTATCTGAAGATAATTTTAGTCCCCCTTATTGTTTGTTAGCTGGCTTGTGGTTTTTATCTGAAGTATGCTGCTGCCCAAATTACATCCTATTATAACTTTTAAGGGAATGCCATCAACACAAGCGTGTGTCATCACAATGACAAATTGGTGTGATTGAAGGCCTTGTGCAGCAAGGCCTTGTCCAGTGAAATTTAGAATATCTCCACTGACAGGGACTCCACAACTTCTCTGGTCCCTATTTCAAAGTCTATCACCACCTCATTAAAAAAAATCTCATTAAGTCCCTTGTTCCAATTTGTGCTCATTGCCCTCTGTCTTTCCACTGGGCACCTCTGGGAAGAGAATGCATCTGTCTTCTCTACACCCCCCCAGAGGTGAAATATTTCAAGAGAGCAGTAGGAATCTGCCTCTTTTTTTCCCTCTTTTGAAGGCAGAACTGCCCCAGTTCTTTCCTCATATGTGACATGTGTTCCATGCCCATGATCAGCTTCACAGCTCTCTGCTGGACTTCTCCAGCGTGTCAATGTCTTTCTCACACCTGGGAGTACAGGGTTTGACAGTGCAGTCCAACTGAGATATAGTTAGTGCCAAATAAAGGGGAATAATGGGCTCCTTTGACATTCTGGTTACACTCTAAAAGTCATCTTGTTAATGTGGTTGGCCTTCTGCAAGGGCACGCTAACATATCTTGTGAAAATATGCTGCTTCTAACAGAGATAAAGCTACCTATGACACTGAGTTACAAGGCCAGCAACAGCAAAGCTTCTGTTTGGACAGTACACTTAAATTTTGTCATCGGGCCTCTCTCGCTCTGATTTTAAGTAAAACAATTATGGATCTCTTATACTTTAGCATCCACTTTAGGAGACACTCTCCACTCAAGATGGCAACTTAGCTCTTACTCCCTAGGGGAAAAATAATACAAATAGTATTTGATCCCAAAGAGTAAAGAGTGTAATAAGAATGGGAAGAGAAGAGACGAAATGAGAAGCAGCAGGGAGAAGTAATGACATGGGAAGAAAGAAAGAGGGACTAATGAAAGGGCAAAATGGGAAATGGTAGGGGAAAGGGCAAGAGAATTATTGTAGAGGTGAAAGCTGGGAAGAAAGTCTTTAGTCTTTAAAAGCATCTGGAAAGTCTGGCAACACTAGCAAAGGCCTCTTCTCAAGCCCCAGAGCCTACTGCAAAAACAGACTCTGCTGACCTCCTCTTTCAAACCCTTTTAAAGTTCTAAACACTATAAAATCTATCCTAGTGTTTCAAATAAACTCAGTGACTGCTTGCAGTGCGTGAATCCTTGATCAGTCTTTTGGCTCTGCATAATCAACTTTCCACAGTACACTGAGACTCTGGCATTGCTTCTCAGTGGCCACTGCCAGCAGCAACCTGAGTTTCAACCATTTAAAATTTGGAAGGATTAAGAATTTAAATCTAAATCCAGTGACTTGTTCAGTCTAAAGAGATATTCTATGCTTCAAATTTAGTTTTTAACAAAATCACTCAACAAGTCTAGTAGCTGTTCCTAAACCATTTGAGTTTCTCCTAGTTTTGCTTTTCAGCTTTCAAGCTTTGTATTCAAACTATCCTCCCGTTTTTTAGCCATTTGCCCCAACAGGATCAAACAGGGCATTTTTGTGTAATGAACTCCTTTCTCCATGACCACAGCTTTCACTCTGGACAGCAAAAACGTTGCAAATTGGGCTTTATTTATTTATTGTATTTGTTATATAACACCCATCCCCATGTATCTGGCTGCCCTACAAAAGTTAAAGGCAAGAATAAATAAAATAAGGCCATACCCAGTGGCCAGAGAGAAGCAGCTGTTCTTGCCAAGAGAAGAGCCAAGAAAAAACAACTCTGAGAAAAAGAGCTGTTGAGAAAATCAAGATAAAATGATCAAAGATGCACCAACCAGAAAGGTCAGCAGAGTTTATTATTGAAGCTTTCACATGCCCAGTCTGCTTAATTGCCTTTTATGAGCATTTTACAGTGAACCCTGGAGGCTAATGCAGGTAGAGAGGGTGTGCAAACCTATCAATGGAACCAAAAAATGCTCAGCAGCTGTCCCAAAGTCACAGCAGTGTGAAAAAGAAATGAATTATGACAGTCAACTATAACAGCTTAACAAAGATGAGGACACATTGCATTCACTTGCTAGAGTCACCATCATAAAGAGTTATGTAAAAGTTACTGTGTTTGCATAGCAGAAACCAACCAAAAGGAAATTAAATTATCTTTACTACTAAAAAGGAAAGACAATATCACAAGTACTGAAGAAAAGTACTTTTTTTCCATGGTACAACAAAGGCATCAAAATTCCAAAAACAGGAAAAAAATTAGCACTCCATCTTCCACCCTGAGTCTCTTATAGAAATATTAGTAAATTGCAGTTGAAATATATCTCTCCAAACACTCCAAACAGTGTTCTCTGTTCTATTTGTTTAACACAGCAGAAAACAGAAAAATTTTGAACTCTAGCAATACAGCTCTATGATATTAAATTCCTGCACAGTAGAAACGCCAGCCAGTTCTCCCCAGCTTTTTACTCAGTGTGACTATATGAAGATGTTGAGCCCTGTCTGGAAAATACGAAGTTTACATCGGAGCCAAACTGTGTCATCTGCACCACTGGGCAGGCAGTGAGATTGTTCTGCTCCTCTGCTGTTGCTTTTTCCACGTTCCTGTACCTGCTTGTACTCAGATATATTTTAGGGCACACAGGAGCTGTGTGTCCTTTCTGGCTGCAGCTGTGCCAGCTCACACTGCTACAGCTCCTATTTGTCCTTGGCTGCTCACTGGTACACCCCTCCCAGGGGTTTGCCACACTTTCTCTCTTGCCAGCAGAGCTTTCCTGCAAGCACCTTTTAAAACATTTCAGGCAAATTGAGACAAATTCACAGGATTCAGTGGGAAACTTGCACACGTGTCCAACTCAAATAATAAATCCCAACAATTCAAAGCAGAGGTCCAGGCTAATTTACAGTAATTGAAGTTGATAAAGTAATGACACCATAAATAATACCTGTTGCTATGAGAACCTTATATATCTTATTTTTTCCTTTTATCACCAAAATTCTAAACACAATTAAAACTTTCTCTACCATGATAGTTGTGGTTTGAAAAGCCTGCCTCATAAAATTGCAATAAATAACCAGACATATTTTATCTTCCACCAAATCCCCCTGTAAGGCCTCAGCCTCCTGGCAAATTTCCAGCTATAAAGATTTTGTTGCTGTTTCCCATCCCTTTATTCATTTTAAAGGTACTTCCTCCCCAGTCTCCAGACTCAGGAGAAGAGACAGAGAGTGCATGCCATGCAAATGTTACAACAGAGCCAGTTCCTCCACAAATTGATTTGTTTGGTACAACCTACTCTATTCCATGTCTTTAGACAGAAAGCCCTTCAGGGCATAGTCTGTCTCTTTTGTGGTTAAATGACACAAAAGGCCCAACCCGCCCTGGGGACCTGGGTGCTATCTGGATTCTCTGAATTGCTTTATCTCACTTCATTATCAGGCCATCCCAACAAGATATCATCAGGCTTAGTCTGGTGAGGCTCTTCAGCATTTGTCATCAGATGTTAAATCCATATAAAAATGAAGTACATTCCTTCTATTTCTTCTAAAAGACCTCCTTGTCCTTCATCTCCCAGGACGTCAATCTCAGCACAAGGAAGCCATCGCCAAATTCAGGTGCAATTTAGAACAAGCAGGATGCTGTAGTTGTTTGCAGCCCAGTATAAGCTGGCCTCATAGTCAGAAACCAAACCTCCCAATATACACAATCAAATGTGGATTTTTGAACATGCAGAATCTGCAGATGCCATGGTCATGGCAATAAGTACCTGGAACACAAATCCCTGGGAGCGTTCTGGCTCCACTGCCCATATGGAGTTATGAAATCACCATGCAAATACAGAGTGTTTTCTAAACTGCTCATCACACTAGCACCAAACCAAACACACGTAGAGACTGAATTACCTCTCGTCCATGAAGAAAATATTGCTTTTGATTGCAGGATTGAGGTTTTTGGCAGGCTACCAGGGAGCTCCCAGTGTGGTTGCCTGTATGACCCAGGAGTGTATATGGCTAGAAGGCAAACATAAGATTCCTGCTGTGCCAACATATCAACCTTTGTAAACACAAATATGGAATGAAAAATAAGAAGCAGCACAACCATATAATGCCATAGATAAGTGCTGTATTTATTATTCTAATGCAAATGCTCTGAATAAAAAGATTTTTGTGGGGGTCCCATTGCCTTTTCCCTCAAAATTAAAGCATTTCTAAACCCACAACAGCTGATGGGAATATGTTTTCTCAACTTGATAAGAGATCCCAGAAGGAGAAATCTAGTTTTAAAATATCTATTTTTTTTCTTATTGCTTTTTCAGTTTTTATTTCCATACACTATGGTGTATGCCAGTTATCAAAGTGTATCTAAAATTACCCTCATAATGCAGTGTTCCAGGAAAACAGCTCTCCCTGACCCCTCAGTCACCAGCTCCCTGCCACTGAGCAGGCTGCATTCTGTAGGAATAGCATTTCACATAAAACCTGTGAGGCAAATGAAATGCAAATAATTTGAATTGTCTGTTTTCACTGTTGTAATGTAATTAGAACTTCAATTTGAAACTGATCTGAAGAAAACAGATATTTTTCTAAAGTCATTTTAATTGCCCTGTTTTTAAATTTTGATAGAAGATATCATAATGATGAGAAATACCAGGATAGCTGTTTCAATCCAGTTTCACTCTTTTAGCTAACTTGCACCTAAATTTTATACTAAATTTCTTCACAACAGATCTGGGAAGACATTCATAGCTCTTGCTGCAAGATGTCTGAAATGTAATGATTTTTTTCTCTGAGTTTGCTCAGAGGATACATATTTTTCTGAAAACCAAACAACAACTTTCTTGACTTCATCTGAATTGCAACTCTCAAATTTTCATGTGCTTAGAAACTCAGCTTTCTACTCTTCATTCACAAAGAATCCACAGGCACCACCGGAATGAGAGCTGTGCCAGGGGTAAGGCAGCTTCAAGATCAAAGTGCAGATTTATGAAGAAAACAATGAAGAATAGGAAAACAAAACCACTTTAACTATGCAAAGTCATTGTAGATTCATACCAAGAAGATTTCACTCAGTACCACATTTGTGAGCAAAAGTGAGAGGCAAGTATAAAAAAGAAAGGCAGAATGACATTAATGAGGTTGCAAAAATGCAGCTGAGAGATTTCTCTCTCAAGTTTTACATGTGTGTAATATAATAAGTGATGGATTGACATGCTGGAAGTGAGAGGTTTGGAAGATTTTCTGTACTGTGGAGAATGTCTAGTTTAAAAGTGGTGTTGTAGCTATTCTGAGTAGTTTCTCCAAAAATGTTATTGGAGTATCTGTGGCAAAAGTATTGCAATATTAAACTTTCCTAATAATAAATTTCTTTCACTCTTCTTCGAATTTACAGTGTTAAAATGCAGGAGTGCCTACAGGGAGAAATTAGTGTTTCCCTGTCTGCAAGACTCTTGTTCAAATATACTACAGAATGGTATACTGAGAGCCTCAAAATATGTAAAAACCATTTTTCAAATGTCATGATCAAGTCAATTTAAGTAAATAAACCAGTGTCAGTAAAACCAGAGAAATAGAATATAAATGTGGTACTAGTGCATTTATTCTTTGATGATCCCTTTTAAGATTTTTCTTACAAATCCATCAGTTCAGAACTTTTCTACTTGTGTAATCACTGACCAGTTTTGTGGTTTACATAGCACTCCTGTGATTCAGAAATGAGGGCAAGTACTGACTTCCACACACTTGAGTGTAGAAAAAAAGTCAAGGAATGATCTTACATATATTGTTAGAAAAGGAAAAAGCAGTGTTAGTAGGGGCAAGGCTCTTTTTTGATTGTTTGTTTTGGAACAAATTCAGGAATAGAAGGATATTATTAGTATTGCAATGCTGGCAGGACATAACCTCCTCAGGTCTGGCTGCTCTCATTAATTCCAAGTAAAACTGTGTCTGCTTTCTCTGCCCTGTGGTAGAACTAACATTCCTGTCCAGAGAGTGAAAGGTTTCAAAGACGTGAGCATGAGAAGAATAGTTTTAAGATTAGCACATATGAGGTTCTTTGATTATTGAAGACAGGGTTTAGAATCACAGCATTGCGCTCATTCTATGGCAGCATCCACATTTCACTGATGTTTCATTCAGGATCTTTTTGGTCGGTTGATAGCAGGAGGAAGGGGCAACTAAACAGGCAGAGCCATCCTTTCCTTCTCTGGAAATATTTCTGTGTCCTGTGCCAATTAAGCTGAGGTGCTGGTTGAGACAGGCAGAGACAGATTTAAAGGGTCATCTCTCAGCTCTGAGCACATTTCTACCACCAGCTGCACCTTCCTGTCTTTGATTGCCACCTGTCTCTGATGCTTTTGTGATTTGGTCCAAGTTACAAAGCAACAAAGGAATAGGAATGTTCCTAACAATTTATAGATGACCTTGCAGCCCAGGTTATATTCCAGTAGTCTCACTAGTTGGTCAAAGATTCATTCAAAAGCCACACATAGGTCTTGAAACCAAATTTCAAATTTTGCAGGCTCATAAAGGGCAAATACAGATGTCAGGACAGTTTTGTCTTCTGTGGGCTTTTCTGGCAAGTAATGTAATCAAATGGCCACCTACAGAATATTCATGAGGGTAAAAGTATGTTTGAAAGATCTTTTCTTAAGAAATGCCCAAAGCAATCAGTGGATACATTAATACTTTTTGTCAGATTAAAGAATATCTTCAGAACAAGACTGAAATCATCTTCTTGGCAAAATTTTCACAGGATCCTCCACAGTGATAGCTTCTCAAAACATCTAGCTTTCAACACGTCACAGATGCTGACTTATACTAATACCAAGTAAAATCATAAACTTTTGTCTGCCAGTGATCTTAACATTAGAGTGTAGAAAAATGTTGATTCATCTCTACTAGAAGAATGGACAACTTCTATTATCTTTTTATGATTATTAAATATTACCTCAGAACCTTCTAACTCAGAATTGATTTGGCAGGTAGTGGAATTCACAATTAATACTTGAAAATAACTGAAAGATTTTGTTTATTTTGCTATTAAAAGAAGAGAGAGAGAAAAGCCAAAGAAAAAAGAGAGGCAGAAATTATCTTGCTGCGTGAAGATTGCTATTTATTCTGGCAGCTAAGACCTCATCTAGAAGTTATGTGTGAGTACCATATTATACTGTACTGTGTTAAAAGTACCAGAATGAACAGAAAAGTTCTGAAGTGGTGAGTCTGGGAGGGGGTATTATCATGACCTGATGCCCTTCAGTAAAAACTGGATATGTTCCTTCTTCAGGACCCATAGGGGAAGCTCTCAGAAAATGAATAGGACTGTAAATCCTCTAACAGTACTTAGCAATCCAGACCTGAAACCGCCCTATGAAAGGCAGTTTAGTAGTAAAGTTTTTAAAAATTTAAAATTCAAGAGGAACCTAGAAGATTTCTTGTGCTCCTCTTCAAACAGTTTTTTACTGTAATCTACATAGTCACAGTAGCAAAAGATAGTAATTTAAGGGCTGCAACACACATAAGATAACTTATGAAAAGAGGTGGGATAGGTCCTTTTACATGTACCAATGTGTCTTCAGAGGAAAAAGTTCAGAAAAAAGTCTGACACAGTAGAAAAAAGCCTGTATTTATTTTTACTTTTCAACTTGTATGGAAATTTGTGATCTTAGTTTGTGTTTCCTTGAAGAAATTTGAGGAAATCAATATTTGGGATGGGAAGAAGGCCTGTAGTCCTTAACTTGCATCAACTACAAGAGTGCAGTAGGGAAAGACTACATCTGGTGTAAAAAAAGCATCTCAAAATGCTGTTAAAGGTAAGTAAAAACCCTTCAATGAAAAGAGTAATCAGCAGAGAGCTAATGAAGCAGGATGGTGAGTGTTGAAATATTCTACATTCTACTATGTCTAAAGTATTCTTTAGACACAAGAATCCAAATGAAAGCAAAACTATTGGGGATGGAAATCAAGTACCTAGATGACATCCATCCTTGATTACTGGAAAAAATGGATTTCCAAATTATCTAGATATTTCTGCTTAATACAGTCTCCATTAATGCATCCATCTGAAACACAAAAAAAAGTGACTCATGACCCCTGCACTATGTTGTAAATTTTGAGGCTTTGAGGGGCTTTTACTAAATATCTGCTAAATATTTTTAATGTGAACAAAGAAAAGTTCTGTGATAGGCAGAAAGCTGCCCTTTCTGGATCACTGGTCCCACACCTTACAGAGCAGGAACTTCTCTGTGGAACATGGGACTCACTCTTAGATAGGGTTCCTGGAGTTTCTGGTAATGAAAATCAAATATATTAAAGGTTATGCCACATATCTATATAAAGCATAATTCTGTAGTACATTGTTGTACAATTCATTCAGTGAAATTAGTGGGAAGGGAAATTAGAAGCATTTACACTTATTTTGCACCACATTAAGAAAGCCCTTAGGTATCAGAAAAGAAAGGACTGAGGCTCCTGTCATATCCCTGATAAAACTGGGGAAATAGAATATTAAAAATTTTAAACTGAGACAAAGCATATTTTATTTTCATGGTATTCACATAGATCCATCAAAGTAAAATGTTATTCCTACAGTCAAACAGGATTTCAGCTGTTTATGTTTGTGCAAACAGGAGTTCTGAGTCTCATTTGTTACTGAACCACTGTAGACTTTAATAGCTTGTGATTTTAAAAAGTTCTCATAACTTGTTTTAAACTGTTTGAATACAGCATGACAAAAGCAACTGAATGTGATCGTCTCATTTCACTCATCTCTCATTTTATTCTCCTGTTTTGTGTTATTGAATCACTGGATCTCACTCTTTTAATAATTTATCAGGAACCTGATCAAAGAATTAAATGCTCTCATATTCCTTGGCCTAGAGGAAGTCAGGAGTAACAAATACTTTATAAGTATTCAGATCTCAGAAAAAATACTGTTTTAATGATACTTCTCCCAAAATGCCCTCTTCTCACAGGTGATGTGTTTTTAACGTTTAGTCTAAACAAAAATAACTGGGTAACTCTACAAAGACACTCATAATGATTTTACAGAATTAATGAATCATCAGGAAAATAATATCAAAGCACAGCTGACTGGGTTCCTATTCAGCACTTCTGAATCACTGCTCATTGAGCAAAGCAATCACTGGACAATGGGGGTTTTGCCTGAGCAAAATGTGAGTCAGGGGACCTGGACTCGCATTGTCTTCACTGGGAGTTTTGCCTGCATATGGAGTGAGCTGAGAGTCGTGGTGAATGGGAACCATTCAGAGCATGGCTAAGCAAAGCACCCAACACATCACCATTCTGAAGTTAACACTAGGTGGTAGACATAACTGGAAGAAATACAGACATTTTTGGAGCCATGTGAAAGGCTTGTATAAAGCAGCATTTTCAAATGCATTGTCTCTTATTTCCCCTTATTTTGGCCTAAATGTTTTTGTTTTGAAAGGCATCTGGCTGTTCGCTCTGACATTCCCTTTGGTTTAACAAATTAATTAAAATAATTTCCTTTCTGCACGCAGTCTGTAGGCAGAAGAGGCACCTCTGTTTGGAAGGGAGGAGCTGACATCCTTGTAGTTTAGGAGGGAAATCTGTTCCGCTGTCCATACCCTCTATCGTTGTTTAGTTGGAGGCGGGAGAGATTTCTGACTAGCCAGTTTTCAGCATGCAGGTGTGCAAGGGCATATCCACTGTCTCTGGAGACACCCCAGTCTACATGTTTATGGTACCAACTCCTCCACGGATCCACCAGGATGGGTGACCCCTTCAAGCTGCCTCCCAAACCACTGAGAGCTGGTATAGGTGGAACACAGGTGAAAGCTAGAGGTGAAAAAGAAGATACAATGAACTAAAGAAAAAGAACAAATGACAGGAAAAGAAGAAGGAGAAAATAGCATGAGTGAACAGAGGAAAAAGGAGTATTACAAACTACCCAAATAAGGCTCATAAAATAAGGAATGGTTTGGAATAGGCATCTAAGAATCAAATAGGGCCAAGGTCTAACTTTCCCTCAAAACTTGGATTCGTTGATTAAAATTAGAACAAGACTTGTTCTGAGTAATTTTTCTCTGACTCAAAGGAAACTAATGGTGGGCTAAGGGCTAAAACTGGAGATAGAATAAATGGAAGTAAATGGAGAAGGAAAGCAGTGAACCTGCAAAAACGCAGGGAGTAGTTGTTTGACCAAGGAAAAGAGGGCAAGGGGGGACAAAGACATTAAGTTGTCTTGGGGTAGAAGTTTAGAATGAAGCAGAATGGATGGAGTAATTGACAGCATGAAAACAAATCTGATATGCAGCAACTACTAAATCTGTAAATGAGGAATAGGATGCTATATTATGGGAGAGAGATTTGATTTATATCTTTCTTTTAACGATTTCTGGTCTGAATGAAAAGACTACTGTTTGTTTTCTTTCTATAGATCCATTTATAATATATGTCTGAAAAGCTTTCATTGTATGTCACAGAAATCTAAATAAAAGCAATGTGCAGTGTATCAATCCTTTGTCTGGTTACAGAAAGACAGCATTACAATGTGGATTCAATGTATCTTTTTTGTGATTGTAATTAATATTTAATTACAATGATCTGAACTTCTTTGTACAACAACAATATTTGTATCCTCCCAGAAGCTGAGTAAAGAAATGAGTGCTGACAGAAAAAACTGAAGTAATATATCATACTAGTGACATGCCATCTTTCCTTTGAAACATACTTGTTCACACTATAATACTTAATTTTTCTATATATTTGATGACAGGCATTTGATCATAATTCAAGAAGAACAATAAGTAATAAATATTATGGGACGGTTCCTGTTTTAAGCTAATTGCTGATTACCAATGAGTTCTGTGAACTCTGGATCCCAACAGAGAATGGAATTTCAGAATGAAAAACACAGCAAGAAAATAAATGCTGATCACCACACAACCTGAGTGTCTGGATGCCAGGGATACTATGAAACAGATATATTTTGAGATCTTCCATGGTATATTTAACAGACATCCTCTAAAAGAACCCAATTACTTTAAATTGTCCTAGCCTATGTGAACTAAAGATATAGAAGCAAAACAGACTTTCTGCCACTCTGTTTTGCAAACCTGATACTGCTTTTTCCTTTGCTGAAAATTTGCATGTTTTCTCAGAGCCTGTTTCTTTCTCACAATAAACAATGCAAAGCCCTCCTGCCAAAAAAATGTCCAAATGCTAAACAGTTGCTATTATAGTCATTATTATAGCAGCAACTTTGAGCTGCATGCTTTTAAATTATAATTATTTTTACAAAAGATTTTTGTGTGTCTTGATTGCAGTAATTATGATTCCATAGTAGTAAATGTCTATTTAAAAAGTCATGTTAGCTTACTGCTCCAGATAAATTAGTTTCCTTAAATGAACTTCATACAAATGAGTGGTTTTTTCTGTATTTATCTTACTTGCTATACTAATAACAAACTAGGATGTATTAAACAGCTGATAAATTATTGTTTCATTATAAAAATAACTATGGACAAAAATGTCAGTTGAAAAGCAATGTTTTTTATGAAAAGTGCTTCATGCACATAATACCATATTCTAATTCAGAAATGCCCATGTCTCTTTAGTCTTGTTTCTCACCTTTCTGCCTTTGCTTTGCAGGGAAGACATGTCAAGAAAAAAGAAGGCAGAGGAAAAGGAAAAAATAATCGGAGACCAATCTGTTGTACAAGCTAGCACATGTGCTAATGATAAGCCTGTGTCTTGTTTAAAGAATATCCAATATAAACAACACAGGATCCAAGAAAGGGGCTTCTTCAACAGCAAGTTTGGGAATTAAGACAGAAAACAGTTCAGCCAGTGGGACACCCAAAAATGATGCCATTATCCCAAATCAGGACCCGTGTGGGACCATTGCTCTGTCACCGCTGTGACAGGCAGGGGTTGGAGGTCAGGATGTAAAGTGCCCATGGCAGGGAGTGCTCTCTGCTGGAGCATCCCCAGGGCACTCTCAGAAGCTCTGCCGGTTCACAAGCTACCGAAGTTCAGCAGCTGATCAGAGAAAAGGCTTTTCAAAAAAAAGGAAATCGGGAAGAGGAAACCAAGAGGGACCTGAGCGACATGGGGTAGCAAATTTCTGGCTCCAATGCCATGCTCTTTTGTAACTAGCCACAATGCAGCATTAACTTTTCAAATGAACCTGCCTCTCCCCCGGCACCCATTTAAGTGGTTGCCGCTGGCTGTGGGAAAGCCAGTGAAGCCATAGTGTACAGGCGTTTGCATCTGAAATGCAATCAGCTACCGACCAGATCCCATTCGATTTCTTACAATGACACAGCCCCATCCTATCCCCAATCCTTCTTAGACAACCTTGCTTAGTCTTCAGTGAGAATCGCCCCATTGTACGTACAGACATTCACATCCTTGATAAGACAGTTAGGGGAAAAGTTCACGAGCCACATCCTCTGCTGGTGTAGCTTCGTTTCCCTCCCCCCTTCTCCCAGGAGTGAGCGCTGATCTGACGCCCTGTGTTGAAAGGAAACAAGGTTGTCTATTCAGCTGCAGTCAGACATACAGTGTGTGTTAAGGCTCAGACAGCCCATGATGCTGAGTGGAGATACCAAAGGTTCGTGTTTCTCTGCTGGGAATTTTCACAGAGCAGAAAAGGAATGCTGCCTTTTTTGTGTGTGACTTCCGACTGCCTACTGACAGAGCTCAAAAGCATAAAATCACATTTATTCTCACGGCACAAGACCTCGAAATGCAGGAGGATTTGTTGGCTGGCTTGAGTGAGCAGTGTTAAGACTGTAATGGGACACTAAATAGAAACACAGAAACAGATCACTGAAAAATCAAAGTCCTGCTGATTCGATTGGCCTGTACAGCAAGTCGTTCATCCTATGTTAGGCAAAAACCCTAACTTTTCAAATGTTTTTTGACAGAATAGTAGCATTTTCTAAAATAATTTGATCCTTACCATCAACAGAACATTTTAACAGTGACTTGGGGTGTTTTGTTTGAAAACTTGACCAATGGTTTACAACATCTCATAGATAAACTGAAATTCAGTGTAATCAGTAGAAGCAGTTTCCTCTAGAAGTGACCAAGCCATGCTTGATTCATTTCATGGAGTGGTCCTAGAAGGTGTGGACTGGATTCCTGTAGGAGAAACAAAACCAGATCATACAGTCTAAGCACTAAAAGCTATTTGGAGCTCAAAATGATGTTAGAAGCAATTCAATGTTACAATGTGCAGATTCTGCAAACTTTGTACTCAGAACCAGCTATGGATCTGCAGATCTTTTCCTACAGCCCTTCATACTTGCTAACAGAACAGAGCCCATGGGTTTTTTTGATGATTGTAATACACATGTTGACAAAATTTGGCTGCCTCACATTTGGCTGGCCAAAATGGAGGTATTCATCAAATTCCCCTTTGATATTTGAAAAGAAACAAACAATAAACCTCAATTTATCCTACTCATCTTAGCATGCTCAAAGGAGCAAGAGCCAACCAAATATCTCAGAAAGAAAACCATGCCATCATCCTGTGGAAATATTCAGGAGCCTAAGGCTTAGCTCTGCCAAATATTTGCTAACTAGCATGGATTAAATTCGACCTCTTAGAGACTCAGCTTCTTCACTGATACAACAGTGTATAACGGTAATAAACAATTCTAAGCTGGATTGCAGCTTGAAAGGGAGTAATATATTTTCTTATTTTGTCCAGCTTAATTGAAGTCTGAGACATCCTGGCATGCCATTTACCATGAATAAACATATTCTTTCACAATTTTACTCCCATTTTACCATTATGCTATCAACAGTATTTCACTGAGCTTCTAAGTAGAACTCAAACACTTCAGATATTCAGCCAGCATTAATTAATAGTGCTGTCTTATTAATGTGAAATCTGTGTTACTTTGAATCTTGAAGTTTATTTCAGCTGGGATCCATGCAGTCTCATGCCACATTTATTGCTATCTGGGAAATTAAAGGATTGTACGATTGGTTGCTTCATTTCCACTTTTTGAATTTGCTACCACTGGCTTCCCTGGATTTTTGTTTGATAGCTCTTGTCAGCTGAAAATAACAATACTTTGTGTTGGAACAGCAGCTTCCCCTCTAATACCTTTACTTATTATACAAAGGCACTGAGATACTGTGCAAAGTGCATTTAGTGACAGACTTTGTCAGCCACAACCGCACAGCGCTTGGGTTTGCCACAGCGCGATTTCAGCTGGCTGGATCCACACTGCTTGGGATTCAGGTCCAGGTCAGAGCCAGTCCTTGCCCTGCACTTGCACTTCACTGCTTTGCAGGCTACCTGGGGCATTGTCAAAGAAGGGCTGAAACTGGAACCCAAAGCACAGATTAGAGTGCTGAGCTAGTATGTCAACACAGACAGGCTCATCCAGGCCTTAGGTCATTCCTTGTCAGTTTTTATGAGGAAAACCTACCACCTGAAGCATGTAGAGGTTATTTCATCTATGTGAAATTTGCAGTTTCCACTGATGGCTACCCCTCTGTGTCACTCTACAAAACATAAAGTTGTTCTGTATTGTTTGCCTTGGCTGATCCAGTCTAAAATCTATCATGAGTCTAACTTCCAAATTGGTCTTCCTAGAAACTAGCACTGCTGGAAATGCTACAAGTAAAAGAACATTACCAATAACATTTTAAATTTGTCCTAGCGCTAGTATTAAATACTGCATACTAAATCTGTTAAATCTACTGTATCCATAAAGGGAAATTCCATTTTAATTACCTGTGTTGCAGAGTGACACCATGCTATGAACTTACTTGACTCTTTTTTTTGCTATCCAGAGATATCTAAAATACATGGAGTTTTATAATGTAAAGGATAATACTTTTGAAAGTTAAAATCAATAAAACAAATGAGTGTCAGAAGATGAAGGAGAAAGGGAAAAAGACAGAAAATTCTGAACACATTGCCATAAAAGCTCTTCATATTCTGTTTAGCTAAGAAGTGTGTAATAATATCTGTTGTTCTCAGAGAGATAATGGAAGTATCACGGTTGAAGTTAAGCTGAGCTCTCCTACTGATTATTGTTTATTTTAATTTTGTCTCACTGAATAGTTAGTTCTCTCACAGGATTATCCTCCTTTCTCATGGAGTCAGTATTAATGAAAGCATTAAATCATTACATACTTTTGGATCACTTCATAGGGGCCTGGCTCTGTCCCATTAAGTCAAGTGTATCATTGCTGTTCATATGAGCAGAGGGCAGAACTATATGGGAGGTTTTGCAGAAAGCAAGCCATGCTCAGAAAAGAAAGATCAAACAAGCAGATTGCTAGAGGGCAAAGGTTCATTAAAAGGTCAGTCCACATCTACAGAAAAAATAGTGAAAGTATTTAAAAACTGTACCATCAAAAATAAAAATGAGATAAACATTTAAGATGCCAGGTGCAAGAAAATACAACATGTGTTTCTGTCTTTGCAACCCAAGCTGTCAATGTTTTTTCTTCATTTTAAAAGTCAATTAATAAGTTGACTTAGATGTTTTCTTTCTTAAGTTAGACACCAAAGAGCAAGATTCCATGGTACACAAATGAATCTCAAACCTACATTAATCATAAAAAAATTTGAAATTATTAGATTTTAGATTTTTTTTTTCTCTACATTATACATCATTATTTGAATCACATTCAAATTGGAAAACACTATAGCAAAACCATTACTCTGACTATGTGGAAGTAAATTTTCTCTTAATTTTATTTTGCACCTATCTATACTTTTTGAGTATTGTACATAGATCTTTTTCCTGTTGACTTAAAATGACTTCTTAGGAAAATAATTTGAATATCAACATCATTTATAAACAAACCTTAAAAGATTAATATATAGAGATTAATTATATATTCAACATAAAATCATATACATTTTGATTTACAATATTTGTCTTTAAGAAAATACTTTCAATCCTTTTAAAGATGCACTAAAATGTAATTATGGAATATTTTAACCTGACATTACCAATGCTTAAAATGAAAGTGTTTTTCTAAAAAGGAAAGTTCTTTGGGAATTCCCCCGATTCCCATCAACAAATACCTTTTCAACAACGCATACTTTGAAATGCTAGAAAAACTGAATGCCACTTATTTCTCAAAAGTGGATATTTTATACTTTTCATTCATTCTTTCTCTGTTATTGAAACAGGCTGAATGGGGCTTGCTGTCTGTGAGTTTAAAGTGCCAAACAAGCGGCAAGTCTTACTATGTATTTTGAATATCTACAAGAAACATACAAAGGATTACAACTGATCGTGTTTTTCTCTTTCCTTGATAATACTCCAGTTGCTTCTGAAAGATATGTCCGGTTCCCCACCCTGGGAAGAGTAGATCTTGAATAGCTGTCTTTAAGAATTAGAAAACACGTGATAGCTTTCACACCATGCCTGTTTTTAGAACAAAGTGGCATGCTCAGATATTTTATTGCTTGTTTTGAAAAGCACAGGGCTGGTGTTATATAATTATGTTTAGGATTTTCAGATGTCCAGCCTGGAATGTCTGAGGAAGAAGCGCTCCAGCCTCCCCTGCCCTGTGCGTGTGTGCGATCCTTCAATTCTTCCCGGATCCTGATTTTGCATTTCTAACGAAGCTGAACTGACAAAGCGTGAAAGTGGTCTAAAAGGAAAAAACAAAGAAAGTGACCCTGCTTTCACTGTGTCAAGACTAATCAATATTCCAGAAGCCCCGCTTTCCTCCCCTCTCTCTCTCTCTCTCTGCTGATGCGCGGTTCGCGGTGGGTTGGTTTTGTCCCTTTTTTTTTTTTTTTTTTTTTTTTTTTTTTTTTTTTTTTTTTTTTTTTTTTCCCGGCGCTGGGCCGGCAGTCTCCTCCCCTTTCCTTAAGTTGCAGGGATAGTAAGTTGCCGTGCTCGGGAGCACATGCAGATGTCAGTTTTCCCCCTGCCGCCCGCCCGGCTCCGCAGCTCCGTCCGCACTCGCCGCCCGCCCCTGCCCCGTCCGCGCCGCCCAGGACGCGGAGCCGCGACCAGGTGAGAGCGCCCTGTCCCCTCCTGTCCCCTCCTGTCCTGCCCTGCAGAGAGGGTCCGAGCGGGGGGGAGGCATCCTTCATCCTTCACTCTGCGCCTTTGTGTCCTAATTAATCGATTCCTCTTTTGATTGATTAATCTTCTGGCTGCGCCCATGTTCCTCCTCGATCTTGATGTAAATTGTGCAGGACAGATTAGCTGCTGAACGTCCTGGAAAGAAAGAAAAGGCACTGTGAACGATCTCCCTCTCTCCCTTTTTTTTTTCCCCCCTCTTCTCTTCTCTCTCTCTCTTTTTTTTTTTTTTTTTTTTTTTTTTAATGCGTACATTATTCGGTCGGGGGGGGGGGGGGGGCAAAAAAAAAAAAATCCCGCTTCCATACAGCAGTCCTGTCCGCGGTAGAACCCTTACTAAATTTTAATATTTAGCTAGGTCTCACAATTTTTGTTTCCACTCCTTAAAGCAGCACAGTTTACAGCGTTCTGTTAAAATTCAGGGAGGATATTGCGCTGAAGTGCTAAAGTGAAACGTCTTGAAACATATGGTAAAAGCAGGGATCAAAATCCACCAAAATAAACTTGTTACAGCATGCGATTTTGCATAAAACGTGCTGGCTGAAACCACAGTGTATTTATATTTTAAATGCTTCCGGGGAAAAAAAAGTGTTTTGGCACTAAATTTATTTAAAATGAGGTGTTAGAGTTGGTCTGTCTATAAACAGAGACAGATTGCAGCAGAAGCACATAGGTCTATCCATTTATTCATTAGTAATTACTTTTTTAAAAGCCTGCCAGTGTATATTGACCAAGACTTCAGAAAATTGTATTCTCAGTCTGGAAGATACCTTTGAGGAGTCTCCATTACTAAACAAACTCATACCCAGCAGTCATCAAAACAAACCCACACCATCTAAAATAAAAAGTAATATCTTAATTAAAAACGTTTGATATTAAAACATTTTAAGGTTGATTCAGAGCATGATTTCTTAAAGTCAGACGTGGTGTGGTTCTTGGGTTTTCCTGCACAGGTCCAGGATTTGGACTCCATGATCCTGATGTGTCCCTTCCAACTCAGGACAGTCTATGATTCTGTGAAATATGCTCATAATTGCTATCAGGACAAGCTAAGCATTACTCTGCAATGTGAGCTGGTATTGCTGTCTGAAGCAACAAGTTAAGTGGGATATTACTTCTGATGTTTTACAGATGGGCTCGGAGTAGTTTATACAGCTAAAAGATGAATGTTATCAACATAAAGCTGTCAAAGGCATATCTTCTAAATAGTGCTTGAGGGATAAATAAACTATTGCTGCTGCCTTTTTCCATGTGAAAAGAAAGAATTGAGACAATGCATTCAATCATTTAAAAACATTTGAAATGTAGAACAATTTAAATGCACCATTTTGAGCAAAATATTTCTCTTCAATCGTTAATGTGAAGGTGAGCTAGATTTTTTTTTCAAATAATAATGGCCTGATAAAAAGTACAAGAGCAAGCATGACAGGGAGTTTTAAACATTATTCCTCAAGTTGCTATGATTTGTACTGATTTTACATTTATGTATCAATAGCAAATATTAAAAAAAGTTACTCCTGGGTTTTACAGCATGACAGCAGTTCATGTCTGAAGACATGGGACACTTATCTGATCAGTCCATGTAATCCTTCTTTCAAAGTCATTGAGGTTCTGCATCAAAAACTGCTTAGATATTAAGAACAATACAAGTTTTACTGAAACATGAAGAATATTTGCTTCTATGTAAATACGTAGCTAATCATTCCCCTAAAATCTTACTGCAGTGTTTGATATTTCTTGTCTTGCAGGTCTCTCCAGTAACTCCCACTGAAAAGAGTCCTCCACTTTTCTGAAGGGATACTGACAGAAATTAATTATAAAAGAAAGCTTTCAGCAAGATAAATGACTAAAGGTAACGGAGAAGACCCAAAACCTGGAAGTAGGATGGAGCGAATTCAACAAGGAGTCCGGAAACGTACTCTTTTGGCCAAAAAAAAAGTGCAGAGCATAACAAAGGACGATGTTAAAAGTTATTTAATGAGGAATGCCTTTGTGCTCTTCACCGTTGTTGCTGTGATTCTTGGTGAGTAATTTGTTCAATAGGAATATTTTGTTCTCCAGTGCATTTGACAATGACGATGTGACTGGGTGATTTGCATTACAAATGAGTTTCCAAATTCTTCTGCACTGATAAGAATGTTCTGGCTTGGAGAGTTTTGGCTTTGACAGCTTCATGTAGCTTAAGGAAGAGCCATTAAATTATTCTAGTAATTCCTAAGAAGAATTTTGCTGAGAAAAACCAACCGGAATAGCTGTTTTATGAATTCTTCCCTTAAAGAATCAGATACAATAACAAAATTTAATGCTTTCAATTGTATCTTTTCCTACCAGAGCCAGTTGCCACAAAACGCTCAGGAAGCAACTTTTATTCACCTAAACTACCAAAAAATTAACACTTTGCAATGATGAACAGAAACTCTCAGTGAACGGAATGAGGAGACGTTTCTAAGCAAAGGCATGAAATAGATACAGTCTCAGTCTTTTCAGTTTTCCCCTGATAAAGGCAAACCTAAGCTTATTCTCCCTCAGCCACTCACAATCTTACACATGCATCTTTCAGATGCAATTCGGGCAACAATGGCAGTGTTACTTATTCAAAGGCCTGAAAGATAGCACCTGATTAAATGCCTTTTAAGAGTATACTGAGAGGAATCCAGTACATCAAACAGCCTTTAGATTTGGAATGCACCAAAATATTGCTACATACTTTGAATTAGCATTAGAAAGAGAATCTGCTGAGAAAAACATGCAATTTTTAAAACTAATTTTTCTTTAAATTATTACATCATCACTTAAGATAATTTTTCTTTAACTAGAGATTGTCAGAGTGACATCATATTTCATGAAATAACCACTCTTTACAGGGTAAGCAAGAACTTAATGGCTTTACTGTATGGGTTTCACTTTCTCCACCCATTTAAAATATAAAATTGTGAATCTGATCATGATGGTGATGCAAAACCATATGTAATCACCTAAAGATAATGGTCTATATCCTTTTCCTTTGTAGGCCCTAATGTCCTTACTAGTGCTGTTCTATGTAGGTCTGCTTGCTGTGTTTCTGCAACTCTTAGAGGAATTGAAATTTTAGGGCTCTACCATTATTGTTGCTTGATACCACACCAGCATTGTTATTTCAAATTAATTTCAGGTTTGATAGTCTTTTCTTGGGATACATTTATATTAATTTGCCTATTGGTAAAATAAAGTACTTCTTTGCTAAAGCAGTAACTTCGGTTTCAGATACTTAAAAATAGCATTTTATAGTAAGTGTTTTAATTCCTAACTAAGAATTTTATAGATGTAAAATCCCCATTAATATCAGGGTGAAAAAATTAGGTGTTTTATCTACAATGGTCAGAAAAGGCAGAGCAAGTCAAACTAGTTTTGAAACACTGTCCAACCACAAAGAACACAATTCTTTGATTGTTACTTTTCTAGACAGCATGTGAAAAAAAATTTCTTTTTGCAATTTTTTCTCTGTCATCTACATCCAGTAGGGCTCCCACAGATTTGTTGATGTGGAAATGAAATGTGGACTGGACAAGTGGTTTTGCTGTTATTGCTGGGTCCAAATAATTTTAGGTAACTACTGTCACTCTGCCCACTACTCCACTACCACCTACAGCAGAGGATCAATTCGCACTGGGACACAAGTTGGAGAACTGATGAAAATGTGCAGTCTAAGATGAGCTGGCTGCTCCAGTTCTGCTCATGAACCTGTAGACATATCTACATAACATGTAGAAGAAAAAGTCATCTTGTTATTATCACAAAATACTCAAAATTTTTCTTACATCTGTTATTTTTGGTGTAATTTTGCAGTACCTATATATGATTAGAGCAGTAATTTCATGGTTAATCGATTATAAAAAGGTAATATTTGGGGCTTTTGAGAGTTTTTTGCTGTTGTGGAAGTACTCAGAAGTAGGGAACAGATGGCTGAAGGTTGGGAAACACTCAGTGGTGGAACTCCATCTGTCTAGTTTGGCAAGGACTAAGTTGTTCTCATCATTCAGTCGTTTGGTGGTCTGTGGAAAATTAGATGGTGGGCTTGATCCCCTCCCTAGGAGACAATAATCAGTGTTGCAGAATTAGCCCACCAATTAGCACTAGTGGCTCTCCCATTTGCGGTGCTTGGATGTGAGTCTAGGTGGAAACCAAGCTATACTCAAGCCAGGTTTGAATCATTTATGAGAAATAATGTTTAATGTCTGTGATCTAACAGACGGATGACAGTTCTTAGAGCTGTGAGTCCAGAAGACAGCTCAAGACATAGACACCATGCTCAAGAAAACATTTGATTTAGAGGGAGCAACATTTCTTCAGAGACATTTTTTTCACATCTCTTTAGTCAAGGGATAAACATGAAAAAACTTTTTTTAATAGAGCGTTTCCTATTTCTTTGCTGAGCAGGATTGATTTCAGTAGAGGTTAAGTGCATAGGATCTTATCTTAGTTCAGTACTGTAGTTTATAGTGGGGGCCTGAGCTTGTGTTGAAGTGGGAACTTGCCCTTTGTTATGAAGTGGGAAACTACAACTTGCAATTCTCTCTGTTTTATACAGATATTTTGCAAATAGGTTGAGATTTTTCTGGTATTCACATGACAAGGAGAAATACAGACATTTATATAGCCATCTGTTGTTACTCTGATTCTAAACTAAATTCTGAACTAAATTCACTAGCTGTTACCATACTAAGCCAATTACTCATTAAAAACATAGTGATGAAGATCCAAGAAGCTATAATTCAATGTGAAAAATACTTAGAACTATTCCCTATTCCCATAAAAATGCATGGAATGTCCTTCAGACTACACCTTCTGCATAGGTGGGGTCTGTCTAGCACATTGTCATAAAAATTGTTAATATTTTTAGTGAAATATAAAGTTTTCTCAAGCCCTTCAAGAAACTCGGAGAAAAGCATAGTCAAAAAGCAAATTATGACGCCATTTTTTCACATTTTTCATGTTCACATAAAGATATTATGATTTCTGTAGTCAATCTTGCCAAGACTTAGTAGATGAGAGCAATCCTGTGAGATAAATTTTTGAGGCTGACCACTGGTAAATTGAGAATATCACAATGACCAGGAGCACTTGAGGGTAGTGTAGGGAACATGGTGGCTCATGGAAAATCTGCAGGAAGTCTCACAAACTTTGAAGTGCTAGCCAAATTACTGGCAAAATCTAAGGCTCTCCCACGCTACTCAGAACCATCATCCTGTCCCCAAAAACTCCTTCCTTTCAGATACACTTCCTTTATCAGCCAGCCTTCATTCTCACATCCTATTTTCTCAAAAATGGCACAGGAACCCAGACTCTGGAGGGATTCTAAATGCCAAAGAATCTTCCTGTGAGTTCTGAACTTGTACTGAAGGACAGGACTGAGATACAGAGCACTGCTGAGCAGAGATCCTCGGAAGCTGCCTGCAGTGAAATGCTGTTTTAATTGAAACAGAGGAGGCTGTGAAGCAAATACTATGAAAAGGAGTTTCTGCTTAGTTATTGAGCTCCAATTCACTAGCTAAAATCCTTTTGCCAGGGGTATATAATGTTGCAGTTGTCTGCTGGGACATTCAAGGAGGAGGGGGATGGATCCATGTTTTCTGACTCTCTGTTTCCTCAAAGGGAAGAGGGAATGCAGGTCTGGCTGTGTCATTGAAGCCAGGCTTCTGTAATTGCCAGCAATCTCACAATAGGTGTGAAATATAGATAAACCCAGGCAACCTCTGTTCTGCTACAGCACACACCATGTGGGAGATTCCAAAGCTTTCCAGTGTTTACCAAAAAAAACTAGCTAAAAAAAACTAGCTAAAAGAACTAGCTAAAAGAACAGGTCTTGCCTTGCCCCTTTTCCCTGAAGAGAAAAAGCAGAGATAAATAAAGCCTTGAAAGGATCTCTCGTGACACGGAAGGCAAAACACCCACAGAGCCCTTAAAATATCTAAACAGTGAAAAGTTGTGCAAAGGAGGACAGGGAATGAGATTCTCCTATCTCCAGAGACTCCCTGTCTGAACAACAGCTTAAAGACCTGTGAAGTACAAGTCTGTGATAGGCAGGTAGACAAAACTCAGGATAATTCCCACAAAAACAGCAGCCTTGTGTGTTGAAGCACCATCTTTTCTGCTATTGACCGATTTCTGTATCCACTTAAGGGTGAGGCTGACATACCCAGAGAAGAGTATTTGAGTTCACTATATATTGACATTGAACACTGTGACAAATCCTAGTGCAGGATTGGTTAAATTTGCATGAGAACAAAATGAAGATCCATCACTGAAGGAGAAACAGCTGTGGGACCTGAGTTTTAGGTAAAAGAATAAGTTGAAGCATAAAGAGAGAGATTATACAAAAAAAAAAGAGATAAGAATATATGCAAGAAAATCAAGACAGTTGACTACAGTTAAAGAGAAATTAATTATTTTTATGCTGAACTCAGAGGCTGACTCTGTCTCAGGGCTCTCCTAAAGAACCCGACCAATGCAACTGATTTCTCACTGAGTGACAAAACCTTCCTAAGTAACAGTCTGAAAAATTTGCTACTCAAAACCTTTTTTTTTTTTTTAAGTATAAAATAGCTATAATTTTGGAAGAAAAAGAAGCATGAACATGCATCATAAAACTCAGAGTGACACTTAAAGCTCCAAAAGAGATTATTCTTTTCAAAAGCAAGAAAAAGTATAGAAATGCAAAGAACCTTAATTCTGCCATTAAGAAGACACCAGTAAAAGTCAGACTGTGAAATACAAACAGTACTCTAGTTTAACAGCAAAATAAAAGAATGTTAATATATTATCACAATCCCCATTTCTTACCACAATTCATTTTGTTGTTACTGAAATGAAACAGCAATGACTGTTGAACTGCCACACATGGCACAGAGTAACAATAAACTTGGCTACCTCATGAATAACAATTAAGCATTCTGGAGAGAACAGTTGTGCATAAATGCTCAGTAAAGATGCAAAATCTTTACAAGCTAAGTATCAGCTTATTTCTATCCTAACACTCTAAACTGTCGAATCAGTGGACTTGCAAAGTGGTGCTCAAAAGCAGAATGTCTCAATGGTTATAAAACAGTGCAGAGAAACATTCATTCATTCCACTCTTCATACAGATTGAAAAAAGGCTGTTGAGATCCTCAAAATTCTCTCTAGAAGTTAAAAATAAATGTATGTACATAATAATGCTTCTTAAAAATCAAAATAAAAAGCTCTCCTAGGTGAAATGCATGGCAGTAACAGTGTGGGGCATTTAGGATGTGGTTTCTCAGAGATTTTACAAGAAAATTCTCTGAATGCCATTAGAGTATGGTCAACTGAACCACCAGTTATCTCAAGGATTCTCAAGAAAAATTTTGTGTTGATCCTGAAAGGAGTCAGAAAAGACACATGAACATGGAATAAATCGGTATTAGGGCTTGCCAGCCCTTTCCATTTTTTCAGTAGACAGGGACTATAATTGCTGTGGTGACTGGAAGGCAGCACAAAATCATAAGCAAGAGGCCAGTGATTTGTATGCTGAATAAATATTTAACATTGTTAGATCCTTACTGGTACTTGTAAAGCTAGAACAAGATGTCATTGGAGATGAAATGCTTTTGAGCTGGCCACAGTGAAGGTGTGGCTAAAGATGGTATGTTCAGTTGTTCATTAATTCCTGAAAATATTCATTTAGCTTAAAATTCTGACAAAATTCCTTGAAATAGCCAGGCATCTGAAAGTTTCAAGGGATTATATGATATCATAGAAAAAATGCTTTTATAAAATTCTTATCTTTAAGTGCATTTAAAAAACTTTACTAATAAATCCAATATTAAAAAGAAATAAACAAAGGGGCTAGATATTCTAGATGTTGAAAAGGCTGCTAAAAAAAAAGTAAGATAAAAATGCAGGCATTGGGAGAATTTGTGCTGTAGTGTAGCACAGACATCTAGATCCATAGCTGAGACACACTAATTTTTTTTTATTTTTCATGCCTTGTTAAAGGAAAATCAGGTCTTTTGCAACCACCAGCTTCATTAAATAATCCTTGTAGTCACAGTAGGTGTGCATATCCTCTGACAATCCTCTAAAGTCCTTCTGTTCGCTGTGCATTCCTTTAAAATTTTATATTTAATTTCATTTTTAATTACAACCCAGTAATCTTATGATAAGCAAACTTACAGCAAGGCGGACACTGAGGTGCTGCAGCAAGTCCAGAGACAGACAATAAAGCTGGGGAAGGGTCTGGAGCTCAAGTCCTGTGAGGAAAAGCTAAAGGGACCTGTGATGTTTTAGCAGCTTTTCTCCTGGAGGAAAGGAGTCTCGGGGGACCTTCTCGCTCTCTGCAACTCCCTGAAAGGAGGCCTTAGCCAGGTGGGGATCGGCCTCTTCTCACAAGACCAGAGGAAAAGGTCTGGAGATGTGTCAGAGGGTGTCTAGTTTGGATTTTGGGAAAAATTCTTTCACCGAATGGGTTGTCAAACACTGAAACAAGTCTGCCCTGGGAAGCAGGGCACCTGATGGAGCCACCATCCCTGCAGACACTGAAAATCTGTGTAGATGTGGCACTTTGGGTCATGGTTTAGTGGTGGGCTTGGCAGTGCTGGGTTAAGACTTGAGCTTGGTGATCTTAGAGGTCTGTTCCAGCCTCTGGTTCTATGATTCAATGGGATTTAGCATAGATAATATTTTTTTTTTCCACAGCATAATGCAATTCAGTTTAACTGGAGCTTCGGAGCAATAAGGCAGTGCAACTGGTGTTAAAAAAAGTGCTTAGTGAGGAGCAATAAGAAATTGCTGTCTCCCATATAAATTTCTCCATCTCTGTTGTTCACAGAATATTCTGTGGAGTCTACAACATATATTAAACAACACCTAAGCTCCTCACCAAGAAGTCTTAAATTATTAATGGATACAAAATATGTATATGGTATAGAGTAGGGAATAAACTATGGAAAATAGTAAAAGAATAAATGGAAATTATTTCAGAGAAATTTTAGTAAAAGCTGGATTATTGCATTTATTATGTCAACCCACCAGACTTGAAGTTGTATAGCCAGGATCTACACTTTCAATCAACACAATGAAACCACATGGTGTGTAACCCTATAGAACCCATACAAGAGAAACTTATTTTCATTCTAGGTTTCATGGGACTTTTTAAAATAAAAGAGTAAAATAATACGTGTGATGAGCTGCACAACAGTGAAAAGGAAAATAATTAAATGCTAGAAAAGAGGCCAAGAAAGCCAGAAGGATCAGAGGAGAATCAGGATAGTAACAAAATGTTACTGTTACTCATATTTCCTGGTTATTCTCCCATATTCTTTCTTTTAGCATGAGTTTTATTCGCCTTTTGAATTCTCTTTCTCTTCTCTGCGTTAAAAAAATGCAATATCTTGCTTGAAATTTAGCATGTGTACATATATTCTATTGGCATGGATAGAAGACCATAAATAGAAATGAGCTTGAGAGTTACAAAGTGTGTGCTTGTTTTTCACCTTTTAATGTAACTTGGTATAACTGTAAATTGATTTATTCAAAACAAAATTTATAAAAGATGGGGCTCCAATTTTAAGCATCATTTACACTGCAACATAATCTGGCCCCTCAAACTGGCTCTAGTAAATGCTTAGATTTTACCATGCACAAGGGCTAAATGAAAGTAAAAGAGTAGAATTGCCTTTGTAATACAGGACCAATAATCAGGGAATTTCTGGGAGTACTAACCAAAGACAGTTGACAAGTAAGTCTACTACATGCATTTTGATGTCTTTTAAATTTTTTTTGACTTGGGAATCCATATATTAAACAGATACGGATGTGCAATCACGTTCTTCAAAGTCCAAAATGCAAGCAAAGGAAGCTGCCCACGGAACCTAAATCTCAGAGCTCTTTTTAGCACATGGGCTAGAGCAAGGAGACTCAGCTGGGTAGCCGCACAAGCCCATGACCTAAGCATGTAGCTGCCCAAAACTTCCAGGAGGAACACAGGCAGTCAAACAAACAAACAAACAAACAAACAAACAAACAGGTTTGCATTCCTACTGCCACTCCTTTCTGAGTCACGACCATGCCAGACATTTTCACCCAGTGGAGGTGCAGAAGCCCAGGTGGGAGTGCTGTTAGCTGCACTTGAGGAGCTAGGTCATGCTTTTCCTCTCAAAAGGCAAGTTACCGGAGAAGGCAACTCCACCATTCCTTTCTAAGCTGTGGTTTTAGGTAGAGGGAAATGTAAGGCTTCTAAGGATGAATGCAAATGCCAAGAGAGCAAAAGGCAGCATTGTGTTTAACCCAATGACTAAAAGGCTCACCTATAACAGGGAGCCCCAGGCTGTGAAGCAGCGCTTGGAGCAAGAACAGGGACACGGAGTGTGTCCAGATGATCCTGTGCATTCTGTGTGACAGTTGTGTTCAGTTGCTAGTCCCTCAGGATTTAGCCTGGAATTAGGCAAATAGATGTTTAGGTCATGGCAGATCTGAGAAAAACACAAGCAGAAGGGTGAGAACTGAGGAATCTTCCAGTGCAAATGGAGTAGTGCCCATTAACTTCATAGATTTTCAGAGCAAAGCTTTTTTTTATCTGGAGGGACTTGAAAGGTCATAGTCTGGACTCAGGCACCTACTGTGTAACTAAGCATTATTCCAGGTGCAAGTTTCCCTGTGCCATTTTTGTGACCTTTAAGATAGGAAAATTCTACCATTCAAAATAACACCTAACAGTTGGAAAAGAGGTGTCATTACCTGTATGGAGGCTGGGTCTAAATTAATAAATATGCTACAATGTATCTTCAAGATGAGTTAATTCTCAAGAAGTAAGGCATGATTCATCCTTTTAATCAACTGAAATTAAACACTTCTGGAAATTAATGTTTTGGAAAGGGCTGTTGGCAAGTAAAAGAAATAGATGGAGGGTTCTATTTGTGAATAGTTTCACAGCCATACTGAGGATTTCAGGGATGAAGTGGCTCATAATCAAACAGCGAGGAACTGAAAGCATCCCAGATATATTTTTAAGAAAATGGTGACATGATTCCATGAACTTCAGCCATGAGCCTGATTTTCTTATGGAAAGAACTCACCGAAAAAATCAAACATTAAAAAAGTGTTATGGTGAAGCTTACACCTGATTTGGCAAAAATCTTATATTCTACAAGGTGAAATGCTGCCTCTCAGTCTATCCTGGTTGTTTGCATGTCTCAGCAAAATACTGGACAAAAAAGAAATTTTTTAACTAAGTCTGCCATATGTTCCATAATCCAGATAGTCCTGGCATGGCCATATGTTGATTCAACAAAATACTTAAACCTCAGTGTCAAACAAGTAATTTATAGATTTAGACTATCAGCGCTAAGCTAAATTAACAGGTGGTTTTGTAGGAATTAAAAGGTGGACTAGCTCCACAGGGATACATATGCATAGTTTGAATGTCCTCCTAATGATGGTGCTTAACTGATATCAAGATAGTCCAGCCTAAAATGAACTCTTTGTAGTGTGTGTCTAAGCTGGAATTAAAAAAAAACCAAAGGCAACTGTCCATATCCACCTTCAAGATATCTGTCAAACTATGCCAGAAGTTCCTCAGAATAGAGCTCTGTTGTCTGTGAATGTTTGCATAAAGTTCTTGGACCTGAGTGGTCTCAGTCTCACAGTCTGCAATTCCTTTGTGCAGCTATACTGTCAAAAAGACAAAATAATATGGATGAGCAGCTGAAACCACAGTAGGGAAAAGTAGAATTCAGTGCTGGTAAGGAATATGTCAACTTGCAGCCAAGGAAAAAGAGTAAAGAAAGAAATGTAAAGCAGGAAAGATACCCTATAAACTATGAGAGAGCAGCTTTCTTATCTGTTTTTATCTGTATTTTATAAATACATTAACTTTAGTCATGAACATGAAGCAGCAAAGTAAAGCCAGGCATGAAAGGAACAGCTATTATAGTAACTTTGTAAAGCACAGAGTAGTACCTTCATTCTAAGCAATAATACATAAAATATAATCTAATATATACTGTGAATGTCTGAGTGTTTATATATGCATAGTAAGATATTATTCCTGTTCATGGAATTACTTGTTATTTTTTGCATTAAAAGTATTTTTTTAATATAGCTCAGAGACTAGCAAGAGTACATAAACTAGGCATAGTTTGTCTTTCAATGAAATCTCTTGTCTGAGGATGAAATCATGAATAATGTCCCTATTCCATTAAGAACAGTCTGCTTCAGTGCCAGCAGTGAAAACTCTTCATTCCAAATCTGGTGCTAATGCCCTGCAATTGCTTGTCTGGAAATAAAAATTTTTAAAAAATTAAAAAGAAGAAGTGAGAAATCAATTACGAACAAGAGGTAAACACAAAAACAGTTCAAGGAAAACAAGTGAAAAAATTTTAAAAACAGTTAAAGGCAAGCAGAGAAGTTAATAAAATGAGAACAATTTTTTGGACATGTTCTCAAAGGAACAAAATTACCTCCTAATTGGGGAAGACAGGCAAATGAGCCAAACAACTAGAGACAAAAGGGAAAAAGTGTATGAGTCTAACACTAGAGCAAAGAAATAGCAAAGGACAAATTTCAATAGTTTCTAAAAAGCCTTTTTAGCAGCCCTCAGAAGCTGTCCTCAGATTTTGTATCCAGTTTAGGCAGCCTCTGGTCAAATGGTGCTTTTGCTCATTGCTTTGTTACATCAGTTCTTACAGCTTCAGATTCCCCTCTCCACTTGCATGTTTTCTGTCCACAAATTCCAAGGAGGAGATGCTGTGTCTGCAAGTAAAGGCAACATGCAAGTGCTTTATAGCTGTAGATATAAAGATGTGTCAGAAATTCAGGCTCCTCCGGAGCTGGGCAGAGTGTTTGACTCTGAGCTGGGAATTGAGTGCCCATGTGTCTCTGTTAATCTAGCTCTAAATGTCCACTATACACTTTTATGATAAAACGCCTCTGCATCTTTGCAAACTGTAAAACTGAATACTGCTGTTAGAAGAGTGGTGTGGGTTTTTGGGGGAAAACAATCTCTCTTACAGGATAAAGCAAACCTTCAGTGTCAGGGTCGGGTGTTCCTGAGGCTGTGTCTCCCCTGCACAGCTGTGAGCTCCTGTGGCCCCTGAGCAAAGGTTGCACACTGACTTCTCTTCTGATGCAGTGGACAACTCTCTGACATCACCATGACTCTTACTTTGCTATTAACCTGCTTTTCTCGGACATGTCCCTTTTTGCAGATCCCAGATCTTTTCTGGGATTGTCATGTCTAGGATATCTAGCTCTTCCACATTGTTTCTCCCATGACTGCACTCACAGTATGTCTAAGACAAAAGAAAGGTAGCTGCTTGTGTCCAAATCAACACATATTCCACTTTAATATAGAATCTAATGTGGCAACTTGGAGCCCAGGTCCTTAACCTCTCTGCTGCAGTGTCATCATGCAGTTATAACCTGGCATTATGTTCAATAAAATGGTTTCAAAGGGAACACACATTCCTACCTACATAGGGAGAACCAGAAAGCAAGGAAAGGGCAGGTGTGATACACCAGGTCTACTAGGGGGTGAAAATTCAATATAAAATTCTGAAACAAGAATTATTAAAATCAAAGTCATGCTGAGCAAATTGAGTGATTCTTGTGGCAAGCAATGAAAGAAATTAAGAAAGAGATTTTGCCGGCAACTTGAAGTATTTCTTATCGCTGGAAAAGTAATTTACCTGTTTGTCTCAAGTAAATACAGTTGTGGACTTATCAGAAGCTGGCTGTTAGAAGAAAAGGTGTCAGAACAAAATGGTAAATTAAGCAATAACAAACGACCCAAAGAACAAAAGCAGTCATTCCGGAGCTCTGCAGGAATGAAGGAATGAAATGGCTGTGGAGCTAACAAAAATATACAATGTCCCATTAAACTGGTAGAAGCCTGATTCCCTTCATGGCTCTTGCCCAATTGCTGTTATAGGACAAAATGTTATTTGCTTGGTGGTTACAAGGTTTTCTGGAACTGAACTATTAACAGCTGTTAGTTTAGAACAGCATTCTACTCAGTATAAAGTGGGTTTTTTTCCCAGTTAGTTTTGAAGTTTTCTATTTCCTACTGGAAAAGAAGAAGTAATTCTGTACCACATATATTAAGGGAAAGGATACTGAAATGGACCTCCTTTAACAGTGTTCTGAGATTTACAGTAAAGAGCAGAAGTGTATATAACTCTTAGTGGTATGTTCTGGCTTAACTGGCAAGTGCTGATAAGGACAAAGCAGCTCTTGTTCCATTATTGATAAAACAAATAGTAATTTTCTCCTGAAATATGTTTAAGTGATGTTTGGTCAATTGAGAAGTACAACTGTCAGAATTCTGCACTTCTTGCTTGAACATGCAGTAGACAGCATGGGCATTGTAAAAAAGTTCAAATCTGAGATAACTGTATAGTCTTATTTCCTGTGTAACTTGAAATAAGATTGAGACCAGTTATTGAAATGAATTCTCATAAGAACTCATTTCAATAACTTAGACCCTAACTTTATTGCTTACTTCATCACACTTTGATGTTAATGTGTTAAAGACGTTTTGTATAGAAGGTTGTGTAGGTTTTTTTTAGCCGTAGAAGCATACCCATAGTTGTTAAAGTCCAACATGAAGATTTGTTTTCTTTCTGGTACCCAGCGACTAGAAGTGAAGATCATTGGCCATTCATCAATATAGTCCTATTTTTGGAATAAAGAATTCCAAATCCTAACTACCATTTCGCCATTTCCATCCCATTATCCTAACTGCCAGAACTATTTCCACCTTCTACTTCTTGCAAGTTTCACTGTATTCATACATCTTGAATTTCATTTTGATTCACAAAAAAACATTGGTATAAAATCAATGCAATAATTTTAGCTTTTTAGATTGTTCTGATTTACATCAGGATCATCTACAAATAAATTTTTCCATAAACTTAACTTTATCACTATAGTGGAAAAATAAATTTTTCCATATACTTAACTATCGCTACATCAAAAACACCTCAAAAATCCGTTTATAACTCTAAGCTAATTTACCTTTTAATTATAAACTGTATAAATTATTTAACAATATGGTTCTGTTGTACACTAAACACATGTATAGAATTTGTGTTAACTTAAACAGGCACTACTGATTTTTGTCCAGAAAAAGCCCAAATTCTGTGGATAAATCTACTCTTTGCTGCAGTGCAGAAATGGTACACTATTAACCATTTGAGAAGTCAGGCTCTGATAGTGTTGATTAGTTGATCTTTTCTGTTACAAAGGGTGCACAGAAACCTGCACAACAGGTTGTGGGAGCCTGTTTCACACAAGGCTTTGTCTCATTACAATTTTCAGAATTAACCTGAAACTTGAAACTTCTGCTGAGAAAGGCCAGTTCCAGTATGTAATCTTCCCAGTCTTGGTCGTGAAGCACTAAAACTCCTGCCACACACAAAATAGTGGATGGTTGTTGGAATACTGCACCTCTTCCAAAGGTTTAGTACCTCCCACCAGGTCTTGGTTCAGGACTTTATTTTGATGCTTTGCCATTGTGCCTATTTTTACATCATCATTGTATGCTGCTATCTCACCATTTGAAGCCTGTGAATGCTGGTTCTAAGAAGCTAATTCAAAGACAAAGTTACTTTGCCAAATTTGAGTTTTCTGTCTCAAGAATTTTGTTAATTAAACTTTGTCAGATGGGATATTATACCCACTATTTAGTTATTCAGACTTGGAACAGAAAATAAAGTTCAATCTTAATTTATTCCAAAATCAAGAGGGACTGGTAAAATCATGCTGTCCTGCATTCATTATCAAACCCTACAAGGAGGAAATAATTTGTCTAAATTTCTTCTTGTTCTGTGTGAACACAATCAATTTTCAGAAATATCTGTGAAACAGCTACTGCTGTATCTATATTTCAAGCAGGGAAACTGAGTCAGAGAAAGGTTCTCATGTCTTGGGCATGACTGCATAGAGATCAATAGCAGTGCTAAGGTTAAGGCTGAAGAATTAGTAGTTGTTGTGTGTTGACCCATTTCAACATAATACACTACCAGGGCACATTTCTTTTCACATTGCAGAAATTCTTTCTGTAAACTGCAGTGCTGGGAAACCCTGTAATTATGCACAGAGCACGTTAGGACAAAAAACAGCCAATAATTTTTGGCTCAACAGGTTTACGTGGAACTTTAGAAACTCACTCTCGCTACCAATAATATTCATTCACACAGCCATCTCAGGCCACTTTGTGCTGCTTGGATGGTAGTGGAATAGATAATCAAGCCCTTATAGCATAGCATAAGGACTAGTTCTTATAGCAGCCTCAGAAACCCTTACCAACCTCAGTGAGGCTTTGTACTAGTGCAGGGATTAATTCATGTGGAACTAATTGCAGAACTGTGGCCTAAGTAAGAAACCAGTCTAGCTCTGTTTGCTTGTTACCCAGTTGTCAAAATGTAGTGCTCATTAAGTGCAGAAACAAAAGTCCAGATGGATTCTTTATATCTGAGAAATGCGTTTCTCATAAAAAAAGAAAATAATGAGTAACTCAGCAGCAGAATTTAAAACTTTTTCGAAAAGAAGGGAAACTCTCAGGCAGGTCTTTTAAGCAAGAATTATTCAGGGGCCCTTCTTCTATGCATTTAATTATGTCATTTTACCCCCCCCCCCCAAAAAAAAATTTATGCAAAGTGCTCTTTAGCTACCTGAGACCACAGAACATGAATGAGACTAAACAAATGCCTTCTAGTCCTGCCATTCTTTTCCATAACACCAACTCCATGCTCGGTGTCATTTGCACTCTAGTTACTTTTCTCTCCATCCTGTAACGCTATGCTCTAGAACACAGTTCTATTTTCTGTTCTATGCAAGACATTTCTGGACTCCTCTTGCTTAACCAACCTGGTAAAGTCCCTAAGTCATGATCAAACAGTGGTCACTAAATTGAGAGTTACAAATGTTTCCTTTCACCAGCAGATGTCAATAATCTGGTGCAGGAGGCATGACAGCATATTTTAGCTAGCAAAATTTGGCATGGAGATATTCTCTGCTCTATGGAAATACCAATCAAAAATCAGTCTTTAAATAAAAGTAAAACCACAAAGACTAAGAATTGGAACTAGCAGTTGTCAAAATTGTTCAATGTTACAGCATTTTCAGGATGTACTCAAGTTCTAGCATGACCTAGAATGGATCTGGAATGCTCTGCTGCCTAATATCACTGAGGAGCAGCATCATAGAACATTTTACGAAACCTGAGTCTGTCTACTTTTCAAAAAGAGCAGTCCCACTCTTCTCTGAGGCACATATGTACCAGGGAAGGCACCAACCCCTGTGTGGCCACACAAAATAATTGCATCAGGGAATTGACCTGGCTGAAAATTAACCCAGTAAAATAAATTCGTTTGCTGCAAACCCACTGTGATTTGCAGCAGGATCAGTTGTCTGATCCAGCTTTCTACACAGTTTACCCAAATGCCAGTACCAGACAGTGGTGAAGAACATGGAGTCTTGAATGGAGAGGAGAGATAGTTGAGTTTCACCGTGTGTATGGTTAATGTGTTCCAGATAAAGCCCGGTGTTATTTGGCTGGGTATAGCAGTCCTACATCAGATAGGCACCACTGCCATTTAACAATTGCAAATTGTAACTGGCCATGTCAGCTGACCAAATAACTAAATAAATATGCAAACAAAGCAGTTGGTGGCAAATACAGGACAAAAATCTTCAAAGTTGTAGCTGGGAAGTTTAGCTTTCCACACATGAGCCCACCTATGACTTCCATTTGTAAATGTATCAAAAGCACCATTTATCTGTTCCCAGCAAGATAAATGGCTCCAGGCACTCCCCTGCTGCTGTCCCTCAGGCATTGAAACCCACCACTTAATCATCCAGTAAGGCCTTTCAGCCCTGATTATCTGCTTCTTTGCAAGTATTCCTGAAGGTAGGCATGGGTGGAGATGCTTACCTCCTGCTTCTTTTTTGACTTCGAAAAGACTAAACCACAAGGGGATTCTCAAATATGTCTGTCCTGGTTATCTCCTTCAATCTGAAGCACATCTGTAGGATCAGGCCCACAGAGTAGACAGGCATGGACAAGACTTCTGACTACTGGTAGCTAGTATGTATATGCATTGCATATAGGATTACACTCAAAATCTCAGAATTCAAGACACTTGGCTGTAGCAGCAGGGATTGCTTCTTTTCATTAGCACTCAAGGTGTACCTTTGACCAGATTTACCAAGGTGTACCTGACCAGGTGTTCAGTAGTCCAGATTTAAAAAAACAGCAGCACAAAAATCATTCTAAATGACTGTGCTGATTCTGGCCAAGAGAGGGTTAATTGTTGCAGCAGCCAGGAGGGGGCACAGCCAGGACCCAGGGGTTATTCTATAAAGCCTGATGTAATTTTTGGGGTCAGGGGAAGGGGCCCCTTCTGGTTCTTGGTGCATGTTTGGGATTTCTGCATGGCGAGCACTTGTCTGTGAATCATTCACCTCTTCCATACTTCGTTATTAAAATTATTACTGTTCTTTTTCTTAGTTCATTGCTGTCTTCAGTAAAATATTATTGCCTCAATACATGGTGTCTACATTTTGTGCCTCCAGCTCTCCTCTCTATCCCACCACAGGGGGAGGGAGCAGGGGGCTGAGCAAGTGGGATGTGGTTTGCAGTGTTTCACTGGGAACACTAAATTGGGAACACCATTCCTAAATGGCAATAACTTAACATTTTCAGGAGAGCTACTCGTAGATGATACCAGAGAAAGTAAATCAGCATAGTAAATAGTGCAGGTTACAATTAGATATGTCCAGCACAGATGTTTTTTCAGATGCTTTACAGATGTTCATGTTCAGATGCTACTGCTTCTTTAAAAGACTGAGTAATGATATCTCTTTTCCCTCCCTTCAGGTGTAATCCTGGGATTTTCTCTTCGATCATATAAGATGAGCTATCGGGAAGTGAAATACTTTTCGTTTCCTGGAGAACTACTCATGAGGATGCTGCAGATGCTGGTCCTGCCTCTAATTGTATCCAGTTTAGTCACAGGTAAACAAAGAAAAACAAAACAAAATACACCCCCACACACCCTCTCTTGAATAATTTTACAAAGATGCACACACCAAAATCAAAAAAGTGAACATTCTATGTCCTAGAACTGTTATAATCTGCAGAAAGCCATGGCATTGCTATTGCTGCTTTAGAGACAATGTAAGAGGAGGTTTGAATTAATATACAGAGAAAATGAAAGTTGGTTTTCTAAATTCATAGACAGACTAACAGCACAAGCTACTATATGCAGCTGCTATGAAGCTGACTCTGTACTCCACTCTCTTCTTTTACTATCTGAGCAGATATTTCCTCCACAGTGTCCTATTATTATCAAAGATAACATATCTCAAAGACACAGTGCCAAAACCCAAGAAAGTTGAAACTGTTGATTGTGGGGAATAACACACGCCTGTAACCACAGATATGCAAAACATCTGTCTGCCTCCTAGTTTTCTAGCAATAGATTAGAAAAAATGGAATCCTGTAATAGAATTGTTTAGGTTGGAAGGTACCTTAAAAATCTGGTTCAGTCCTCCTGCCATGGGCAGGGACACCTCCCACTAGAGCAGATTGCTCAGAGCCCCATCCAATTGTTCTCTGACACTACCAGCCATGGGTCATCCACAAGGTCTCTGGGCAACCTGTGCCACTGCTCCATCACACCTATAGTAAAAGATTTTATTCCTGATATCTAATCTAAACTACCTTCTTTTAGTTTAATCCATTTGCTCTCCTATCACTACAAGTGCTCTTTAGGCCCTTCAGGTACTGGAAGGAGCTCTAAGGTGTCCCTGGAACCCTCTGAGAGCAACCCCAATGCTCTCAGCCTGTCCTCATAAGAGAGATATTTCAGTCCTCTGATCGTTTTCATTACTTCCTCTGGACCCACTCCAATGTGCCTGTGTCCATAGGGGATAGATGGAAAGTCTGGAAGAAACTTAATTCCATCAGTTCTGTTTTGTTGTCTTCTGGTCAGAAGCTCTAACAAGCTTTGAATGCTCTTTACCAAGTTGTTCCTTTAACTAGTGATGTAATATTTAGTTCCTTATGGTGATGTATGCCTTGGCATTCCATGCAAGTTTTGTGGCGGACCTCTCAGATTTGTTATGAATGTTTAGGATACACCTGTGATGTATTTATTCTTTCAATTATCTGAAGAGAAGAAGGTATGGATTTTAGTCTATAGACAGCTTGGAGAACTTAATTAAAATCACCCACTGCTCAGTCCTAGTATCTAAAACAAAAATACACTGCCTCCATTGACTGAGAATCCAGATAATAAGTTGTTCTCTATTTAATTGATTGTCAAATATGTTAATGTAAAGGTCTCTTAAAAATGCAAATGAGCAGAGACTCGCATGTTCAGAGAAATCAAAGGTGTGTACAAGTATAAGCTGTTCATTCAACAGCAGAAAACATGGGTATTCACAATTACAAAATTCTTATATTAAAGAAAAAAAAGTGAAGTTTGTTTCTATGCACACACATTATATGGATACTGAAACTTAAATGAACACTGCAACTAGGGAGTATAAGTTTTGTAGGAGAAATAAGGGTAGGTTTTATTCCCAACCACTATATAGTTTTGTTTCATGTCATAGATTCTCCCATCTTCTTGTCCCTTTCACCTGCAGAACTCCGTGGGTTGGCAGGACACTTCAGATAGAAGAACCATTAGAAGTAGAAAAAGGGAGATATTTATCCCTTTTCAATGTCAGCTGGCACTGCTGCTCAATTTTGCAGGATGAATTATTTCAGGAAAATATATCTGATCAGTTCTCAATTCCTTATAACTCTGCAATCACACTGGTTCTCTGAGAGAGCTCAAAGTAAATCAGGAAACTAAGCAGATCATCCTATACAGGGATTTGAATGATTTTCAATAATCTAAGTAGAAAAACTTTGCTCAGGTAAAGATCAGCAAACTCATCTTAGAGGGTCACAAGCATCACAAGGAGCTGGACTTTTGATGAAACCATCTCATTTGCTGTGTCACCAGCTCTCAGGAGAGATTTTGTGAAATATCAGAAAAATTAGTTTCCAAGTAATCCTATTCCAAAAAGAATCTTCATTCTCTGGAATCTAACAAAACCCTTCTTTTATGTGTTTTTCTTTCCCTCTAAAGCCCTTTATCCTTTTTTTCTTTTTTTTTTTATAACAATTTTTCTTTATTATAGAAAAGCAAAGAGAATTGCCAAATTCTCTTTGGCAAAGAGAAATCTTCTCTACTGGGAAGATGTGCCTTCCTATCATCCACGTGCCTTGTGATATTAAGTGGATTATACTTAGAGATCCCTTTGAAGTAGAGACAGTAATTTTTAAGGTGAATAACAACATTTTAAAATTCTTTAGTTGGGTAGGCAGCAGTCAGAGAAAACTCAATGCAATTCACAAATGGCATATTTAATTTTGTTCCAAGAATCATTCAGTACTGCAAGACTATACTCTTTCTCATGGGAATAAAATACTTTTCCATATTATTCTAAAACTTGTGGAAAAAAACTCCTTTCTACACTGAACAATGCCTCATTTAGCATACAAATTGTTTTTGTAAGAAGGATGTTTTTACATATTTGCTGCAGAACTCTCATACTAAAATGGACACATAGGCATTAGTTAATATAAAAATAATAATTAAATATAACTTTTGCAGGTGTACTACTGTGCAATTTTATGCATGCTTAAATTCTTTTTTTACATTGGATAATTCAGTGGATTAAAGTCTTATACTTCTCAAGTTAGTCTTCAGACTACTCAATATATTGAAGGCAAATCTCTTATTTCCTGTATTTTTTGTGGCAAACAAAGTGGATGCCTCTTAACTAATCTCAAAGTGACTCCTCCAGGCCTTCATCCTGATAACATACTTGTTTCTTTCAGTTGTTAATTATTTGAATAAATATTTTGCTGTTTGCAGGAGCAAAAGTGTCTCCTAGAAATTATATCCTGGGTTTCCTTTTGTATTTATGCAAGTGTGATGGATGTAACTGTGGCAAAACCATAAACTATGGACTCTATGGTATTAGAAACAGGCTGGGGATGGTTACATTCCCTTGCCAACTTTGGGATTGTCAAAGTTAGAACAATAAAATCCAACTAATAGTTAATGCACTGTTATAGAAATAAAAGATAAATTGAGAAACCGAGGACTTGCGCCATTCAGGTAAACAGTTCTGATGGTTATTCACAGACCTCAGGAAAATAAACTATGCAAGATGAAGTCAATCCAGTCACATTTCTTTAACCCTGGTTTCTGTATTTCATGAAAGAAGCAATGCAGGATCACTTTCAGAGGTTTTTAGTCACATTTGCCTTAAGACTTACCCCATTGCCTGTGGTTCAAGCAGGTGTGCAGCTTTCTCCATGAGATTCTATCTTCTGACGAGTGTTTTACCAGGCATGTACTAACATCTGCTTGGGAGAAAATGGAGGTTATTTGCATACCATTCACCATCTTTTCATGTTTGTAGGAAAATATTATCATATGCATGTCTATATTATTTATTTTTGTGGTCTAGACACAAATTCAGCTCCATACTCTATGTTGGGTTTATTGTGTACAGTCTTTAAAATGAGAAAACTCCTATGTCATCATTCCCAATGGGGATCTCATATAAAGTCAAAGGCAAGATTATAACATGGTATTTGAGAGGAAATGTAAATAACCAAATAAATAAATTCCAGTTTGGATTGTATTATGGCCAGGTCTTAAATATGAATTTAAATATGAATTCCTATGCCAACACAAAGCTGACAATTTTGCTCTGTTTATGTTTTGAATTTGCAGCAGCTGTAAGAGAAAAACTATTTTATGTTTTCTTGTTTCATTACAGCTTAAACCATATGACATGAAAATTGCTTTACACAATTATTTTAAAATATACATTGTCCCTAAAAGGTACATAAAACAAATATATATGAATATGATAGCAGTTATCATCATGAAATAGCCAAATCCAGAGAAAATTGCACCAGCAATAAGAGCACTATGCATTAACATTTTTAAGCTGTTACACCAAGATGATCATGAAATTGAAAGTCCAGTCCTTAAAACTGTCCCACAAATTTTTTCTGCATGTTTCAGTTATTGACTGAATATAATGCAATCAGAATGAGGTATCTTTTCTTTAAAAAACCATTTATTTCCTGAAATCCCTTCCATGAAAATGATTCACAACTAGTCTTTATGAAGAGCATAGTTTTAACATAATATTAGTGAGAAATATTAAAGCTAGAGAAATTTTGTGAGGGATATTTTGCACAGTTCTAGACAGGGTTCAGTTTAATAGACTTCTTCTCCTTCCACAAAATTTTAAGAGCTTGGAATTTACTTTTACAGGGACAACTGCTTTTAAGTGCAAGTGAACTGGTATTAAATTCCGTGCAATTATTTCAGATATCTTTGTCTGGTAAATCGTAGCAAAGCATAAGAAGCCCATTCTAGACCTGACACTAATTTTTGCTGCCCGCTGCACAACACTAAGTCTACAGTTTGTTTACTAACATACATCACGATAGGGAAGGAGAATAGGAGTATAGAAACAGTAAAACCGAGGTCTGCTGGCTCACCAAGGATTGTACAGCAATTACAGAACCAAGCAAAAAGCCCATTTGTGAGCACCAGTACAACACACTAGACAATACCGATTGTCCAAACTGCTTATGGGGTAACACTAATACGGAGGAAATAAGTCTTAACCACTTACAAGGATTTTGTGTGAAAGGTTCGGTAAAAACACAGACCATGGATCCCCTGCCAAAAATAGAAGGCTGTGTGGAAAAACAGTTTAAAAGAACGAGCATGGAAAATTTACTTGAACGTAGAAGAACATTTTAATATGTACTTTGTATAATATCTTAGTTTAAATTTTTTAACTTTGTAACTCAAATAATGCAGCTATTGTTAGTGGGTTCTGGAAGAAACAAACTTCCCTGCCTCTGTAGGATTTCAATGACAGTCAACAACACTGAGTACTGCAGGAGACACGAGTGATTTTTTTGGGGGCAGACTCAGAGACACAGGAATTTTTCCTGAAACTTTATGAAAATGTTCATAGTAGTTACTGCTACACAAACTATGGAAAGTGTTGCCAAAGAGAAGAAAGCTGGGATTTCCATGGATGGAATCTTCTTAAGCAAACTCTGAAGTGCATACAATGCTTTTGAGTTTTGCTATCAAAGGAGTGCAATGGATGGTGCCTGTTAAAAACATCCAGTAAGGAATAAGGTGTTTATCCTCAGTGAGATAAAATAAGACACACAAAATTACTTAAGTAATAAAACAAAGCACTCTCAGAATTCACAACTAACCGACAAGTGGTAGCTGCAGTTGCTTAAAATTGCCTACAATGAACAAGGGTAATGTTCAAACAACTGAACTTGACATAGCCTCCAAGTCACTCCCTTACCTAAATCAGGAAAAATGCAGCATCTGGACATGAGCATATTCTACTGCAGAAAAGCTATTTTTTTCCAGTTGCTACTTGTGGATGTAAAATGTAGAAAGTCAGTGCTGCGACATTTGGTACAACCTTAGGAAAATCATGTTTCCCTTCTGCATCTCTGCTTTCTTTCTCCTTTCAGATGGACTGCTGGTGAAGTGTTCTTAGGTTTTTTTATAGATATTAGGCAGAAAAGAAGATGATTGTATGTATGCGAAGGAAATTTTAGTAAAGGACATTTTAGTAAATGAAGGATAGCTCAGCAGATCCATATAACTATTTTAGTTACAATGATGGACTTAAATTAGGGTGTATGACAGGGGACTATGACGCAGTGACTCAGCCTCCCACATCCAGACAGCAGATGTACACTGATGTACACTACCTTCTGTAAAGGGATAATTCTAGAAAATAGTCCAATGTTATTAAACTTAAGAAATTAGGTTTTATATTTGCCTTTTTAATGTTGGAATGAGAAAGTAAATGACCCTTGAAGAGTAACTAGATGCAAATGCTATCAATCATATCAAACCCCTAACCTCTACTAATCATTAATATTTTCTTTGACAACAGCAATCTCCTTTATTATTATAATAAATTAATAGCAGTAAACATAAAGGACCAGAATTTTTAATTTGCTCATCTCAACCTTTCACATCAGAGCACACAACAGGGAGGGACCTGTGCATCATCCCTTCAAAAAAGGGGCTGTGAAAGCAGCGCATGTCTAGGTTTGTTGAAGCAGGACCCACACTGCTTGAAGCCTCTAAGAAATTCCTGTGTTCTCCTATCTGCTGGCTGACAAGTGCCCTGTGGAAAAAAGTCTGTCACCCACTACAAGGCCGCAGGTGCTGTCTCATATCAGCTACAATATTTATGGTAATTTCAACAGATGGAAGGTCTCTCATTCAGGCAGAACAGACCTGTGGAGCCAGTTAATTCTCTCCCAAAGGAAAAAAAATGAGAGACCTAGCAGTAATTCCCTGTAATTCATTCTGGCAGAACAGACACATAGCCAGTACCTGAGAAACATCTTAGCACTCATAGTTAAGCTGGAAGGAAAAAACATTAATAAAAGTCAGTCTTACACTTCTGTGTTTAAGAAAAGTTTAAGAAATAGAGCATTCCTGATTCAGTTAATGCAGTTCATACACAAAAACCAAGAAGCAGTTATGCAGTATTTGGTCAGTTTAGCCAGCCACCAGAGCAATGAACCCATTTTCCAAATTCCAAAATTTGGCATATTTTCTGATTTTTCAAAAATTCTAACTTTTGATGGTCCATAGAAAGAATTTTAGAAGTCAGAATAATTAATACCCACCAAATCAATAAAAAGTTTTACATCCATTTCAGCTGACTCCAGTTATAGGGAAAAGAATTAATAAATTCTCTCTGAGTAAAGCACTTCTTGGATTGTCAGTGAATTTGAGCTGCCTATGTATTTGTATAGGGATATCTCTATAGAGGAATTCCATACACATGTCCTGTAGTATGAAGCCTACTATGAGTAACAAATTCATGGACATCCGAAGGGTGTATTGCTTTTTCATTTATGGCTTTCTTTTAAGGCATAAAATATTATTTTAAAAGTAATTTACCTTCTTTCTAGGCAACTCTTTCCTCTTTCTCTGCCACCCAAAGCTTTATAAGCACATCAATATTGTAAAAGCTGAACTACATGGCAGCTTTAGTTTTATGCACTTGTACATTTCACGCACAAATGAATTCATGCATTCATATGGATGTTTGCATATGCAATTCACATAACTGAATGACAGTTATTTAATTTGAACATTTACATACTTAGAGAAAATAAAGGAAAAGCCATGCTTTGATTTTTGTGTGTCCAAAATAGAGACTGTCTTAAAGTGTGGGCATATAAACTACAAAGTTAGTAGAGATCCAGTCATCTTGTAAGCAGAATATCCTGTCAGGTTAAAAAATCAGTTGAAGAAACATCACAAATATTGATCCAAGTTCAGAAACAGTTTCATCTGAAAATAGCATCTTTATACTAGATTTAGGCCAATAGAAGCTAAAAATATACAAGCACTCCTCTATAATAAAACTATTTTAAAGACCTTCCCTTCAGTAGATGTATTTCTGTATAAAACAGATGTCTATCAAGTCTGGCATATAGTCTTTAATAATCATTACTTATATAGGTACCCACAGGTGACAAGATTTGAACCTTCTTAAATTGTTACACTCTGCAGTTTTAAGGTACTTAAAATAATCTTAAATATTTTGGAAAAATATTTTTAAATTTAAATTCTGAGTTTAAATAACAGGCAGTTGCACTTAAAATCAGAAGGAAAAAAGGCAGTTTAGGAAGTATTCAGCATCTAGAAACATCAACTTTCATGTAAAAATTCTAAAGAAATCATGTTCAGATTCTGAGTGTGCTAGCAATCAGTTAGGAAATAAACTACACCTAGCATTTTACAAGGCATGGAAGCCAGAAAATCATAATGAAATGTCATAAGTATTTGTACAATAAATATATCTTTGGGTAGAACATCTTCCTCAAAAACTGCCATACATCTCAACCTATGCAAATGCTAAAAGCAAGGACTCCAGAAAAGCTCATAAAAAGAAATATTAACTAATTTCTGAAACAATTTGGCAATACGGAATACACAAAAATCTATCCTCACAAGAGCCTATGGGAACAATTCTTAGTGAATTCTTAGTCAAATTTGACCAAGAATTAAAATGCAATAACAGCAGAGATTAAATTCCCACACAAAATAAGAGTCTGTATAAGATAATATTTGATTATACCATAAAAGAGAAAACCTAAGCAGGACACAGAGCATTCAAAAGCAGAAAGTACAGAGCAGCATGGTTTTTGAAGTCTGAGTCTGTGAGAGCAGCAGAAACAGCAGGGGTGATCAAGAACAAAGTCTACAATAACTAAAGATAGTTAAACTCAAAAGCTCCACTAAAATAATTCAGTTTAGCTAGTGGTCCTTAATTGAAGGCTGATTTAAACTTCATTGCAAAATATAAGTTTAGTTGCTGCCCAAAGTATTGAATAACAGGTTGTTATACTTTTATTTAGTTTGCATTCTGCACGAGATTCCAGCTGAATTAACAATAGGGATAACCTCCCACCCACAAAGATTTAGTTTTGCTTTTATGTCTTAGTTCAAACGCATAACATCAATACTTTGCTTGCTGACAAAGCAAAAACTATTTGAAAGAACACATAAAAATTAAAGCATCTTGCCTGAGCACTGGTGGACCATTGTAAAACCATACTGTCTTTTTCTTAACATTTCAGTCAAGGCAGAAGGACTGAAAATGTATTAGGGAAAACTTAAAGCACTTTTTTTGAGTTTAATACAAACTATTTTCTCTTGGTTACAGAAAAACACCAGACCTGAAACACAAAAAACCCTCAAAAATATTAAAAATCAGCTGTAAAGTCAGTTACATTAGTTTGTAAACAGAAATTTTGTACAGCAAAATGTCCAAACTGCAAAACCACCTCTCAGCATTTTGAGAATTAGGACACTGAGCAAGCATTTTGTTCAGGATATTGAATACTGAAACTGTAAAGAATGATGTCTTCAATAATGAATGAGCCTGTGACAACCTGGCAGATGAACTAGAATGGTGGCAAGTGCAAAGTAATACACCTGGGAAAGGGAAATGTGCTACACCTAATCAGGAGTTCTCAAATGGGCAATAGGACAGGCAAGAGTTCTCAGACTCACTGTGGGCAGTCCAGAGAGGGGGACAGGGCTAGAATGAAGTTCCAGTGAAAGACAAGGAGGAATTAAACAGACTTCATTTCTTTGACTTGAAAAAAAACAGGCACAGAAGTTGCTGTAAAAGTCCACAGAAATCATTAATTCCTTGCAGAAGCTATAATGCAGTGGTTAATTATTACTCTATCTCCTAACTGTATTTCACAATAAAGGAAAAATAGGGTGTCCTAAGAAATAACAAGAGCATGCATTTCTATTAAAGACAAGGAAGTACTTTTTAACCTGACACAATTCAGTTCAATTATGTTAATAGCTTCAAATTAAAATCAAATTAATTTAAGTAAATAATTTAAATTAAAATTAAATTAAAAGAGTTTGCAGATACAGTCATCACTGGCTAATAAATTTGGAAACTAGCAATTTAGCAAGGCCCTAGATCCCACTGTTCCCTTGTTGCAGGGAGGGCAAACAAGGGCAATTTACTCTATCTTTTTCTTTTCCTCTTAGTCCTTCAGTAAGAACCTGTTGTCAGATAAATGTGAAGACAAATGGGTTGGACAACCTCTGGACTAATTTTTATCCCATAGTTTTATGTTGGTTTTGCACTCCTTTCTTTACAGATTGAAAGTATGTCTCACTTGCTAAGATTTCACCTCCCAATTACTCCAAGGCATTGACTGCTGTATAGAGTTTCAGCTTTATGGCACAGATAGCTCTTCAAGAACCAGTTCAAAACCAAGGAAACAAACAATTGCAGGACTTAAGAATCATCTCATCTTACCCAGACATTAACTCACTCCACTGGCATGAAATTGGACTTCAAAATAAAACAGCCAGAGCAAGCCACCATGCACTACAGAACTGGTAGCTCTTTATTATTCCACTTCTGGGTAACTTAGAAATAGCAACAGTGTAAGAGCCATTATCACATTATCAAAATATAACAACAAACAGCCAGAAAATGTGGGCATAGTTACCTACATGCAGGCTTCTTTCAGGGTTTATCAGCTTTCCCTTTCCTACTCCTTTCACCTCCTCAACTCTCCCTTGAACATTGTGATCCACGTCCTCCTTTCCTACATTCAAATATAGCACAATTTCATAATATTTTCTTCCTTGCCAGTCTGTCTTTGCTGTAACTGCTTGTGAAAACTGAAAGAATCCAAGGAAGAAAATTCCTGAGGCTGAATTTTGGGAACACCAGGGATATTACTGGAAGTACTTGCACACCAGGAGAAGCAACACATATAATTGTTTCATCAGCACTGTGAAATGTGATAAGGCACAAACTCTTTTCTGAAGAATTGCATCAACTATACAGATCGTTTGAAAACTTGCAGAACATTGTCACTTTCAAAAACATATAGTATTATTAGTTCTTCTAGCCTTGTTTTCACTCTTTTTTTTGCTTTTTGATAACTGACAGTTGTTGACCAATAACATATTGTTTCCATTTAATTCTCAAAGGTAATTGTTGGACCTACTACATACTGTCCTTCAAACATGTATCTGGATTATAAACATCTGTAAGTTAGATCCATCATTGTCACCATCACTGGAGGCAGAGGTACTGAAAGCATTGGTGGAAATTCCATTGCTCAGAATTCCTGAATTCTGAGCAATGGAAAATGAGGAGAGCCACTGTGGACTACAAGGCTTACAGGACTCAAGTTTTGGGTCTGGATTCCAGTAACATGTTGGATTGTCCGGATGAGGAGGAAGGCTTCCCAGATAATTGTTCATCCTAGCATTCCAGCCACAGTGGAGAATAAGAAGGAGAAAAACTCTCAGAACAAAAATCTCTAAAAATTTATTGAGACTAGATATACAACTGAGGACCAGCAGTATGTGGGATTTGTGTTATATGTCAGGGAGTGACAAAGCACTTCCAGCATGTGCTAGAATTCTTTTCATCCAGACATTCCAGGTAGTGCATAATTTTTCCTTTACTCATAGGTTGTTTCTGAGTACATTCTATATCATCCTGTCCAGATCTTGAGAAACAAATGCACCAAAATATAAATGATGCTGCTGATGGTGTGGAGAATATCTCAAAAGATAATCATTGCAAGTATATAAGAGCTGGCCTCACTGATAGGAATTGCTTTCCAGTTGTATCATAGTTCCTTTCCCTAGTTCTTAACATTTTGCAGAGACATGGCTGACAGAATGGTAGAATACCTTTTCCTTATTCCTGTTTTACAATGTTGTCTCCAGAGGAATGTCTGAGACAGTCACGAACATTGCAAAGTATTTGCTGCAGCCTAGAATCTCCTCACTGAGTTGCCAGTCTTCCTTAATTTGGTACAAAGTCTCTTGATGCAAACTTTTCCAGACTCACAGAGTCAGATCTGTTTCTCTTCACACAGGTGAGCCTGGGGTTCAGCTTTTGCCCTGCTGAAGTTTGGTGAGAAGCTCTGGTGACCCCAGAAATGACAGGGGTTTTGTGATGGTGGCTTACCCCAGAAAGCATCAGTTTAAGCTAAGTCTGGGCATAATCTGCCACTTCCATGCACTGCATCAGATAGTTCACTTGCACCTCTCTGGTGCCACATTTCTCCATTCCACATAGCCTTTTTCCTTTGATTCTCTCTAGGACTTGGTCTTCCCAGGTTTGACAGAATGATGCCACTGATGCACACCACAGCAAAGCTACACTAGCATACCTAAAATCACATTTATTAATCTCTGCAAGGTAGCAAGTGCCATTTGGATTCCAGAAATGTTTAAAAATAAATTTACTGACCTCTACCTGTCCTCAAGGCAGTCTTTCCTTGAGTTGTCTGTCTGACTGTTCCTCAGGTCAACAGATGTTGTCTTACATATCAAGAGTTCTATTATCATTATAGTGCAAGGACTCCATGTTGCCAGAGCCTCATACCTCCTCAATGTCTCCCACAGGCAGCTCCTCTTAGCACTAACTCTTCCTTGCAGTAATCATCTAACTCCAGTTCCCACCAATCCACTCTTTTATAACACTGTTCTAATTTGGCACAGGTGTGGCCTGTTGTCATCAGGCCTGCCCCTAATCTTTAGTAATTGGTTCAGCTGCAACTCTTTAGGGGATAAGATTACATTCTATACTATCCTCATTTACCCATACTGTATCCCACTACAAACAGTGTTTGTTTTTTTAGTGGTTTTGATTTTGAACAAGTGTGCATTGTTGCAAAGCGCAGTATTTCCAAAGGAAAGAGGGACGACACGTCCAATCAATACAAACATTAATTCCTCAGAGGTTTGCATGCTCTGTAAAAAAAAATGGCAGTTTAATACTCCCCACACTTTCAGCTCCTGCTAGTGTGGGCACACTTATGTCCAGCAAACTAGCAAGAAAGGCACCTGGGATGACAAGCTCTGAAATTTTGGTTCATTGGATTATCAGACACAGAAGTTCTGTGCATTCCTTCTATCAATAGCATCTTGAAAAGACCCTATTCTCTACAGGAGTCTATCAAGGGAAGATATACAAATGATGATCTACAAAGACAAGTAAAAACTACTGGAATAGAGGGAGACTTGTGGGGACAAAAAAGAGAGATAAAACTACTGTCTTGTAGAAAGGAAAAGATAAAGTTCTTTACAGCTTCACACAGTTGAATAGCAATTCAATTCTAATACTGAGGAATTAATATGCAAATAAAGAAAACTCAACGTTTGTGCCAACAGAAGCTTTCAGGTCTTAATGTTATTCTTAAAGAAACATCATCTCTGGAAGAAAAAAATCAAAGCAAACTAAATTCTGGGCCTCTGGTTGTAAAATGAAGCTCACAAATAGATCCCAACTGTATTCCAAAAACTCAAGAGTCACAATACAGAGAGCACTTGTTTGAAAAATTTTGGGATTTACCCAAAACCAGTATTCCAGTATTTGGAGAACATGACTTCTAGTTCCTGATTTACCAGATCTGGTATAAATCTTCCAGCAATATTCATCTTCTCTACTTCACTGAAGATCTTGAAGGGCTTCAAGTGTATCACAAGTTGTGAAGAGGTTTTCAGACTAAGTACTTTAACAATAGTATTTATTTATATGCCTCAATTCATCGCATTTTCAGAATGAGACCTTTGTTTGTTGTAATTGTATACTTAAACAGGTTCAACTCTTTTTCAGATAAATGCATTTTTTCATCCTTAGACAACAGTACAAGTAGCTCCTTACTGGTGGTAGATAAGAAAAACAAAAGTACAGCATAACGCTAGAAATACACTATTTGCACTGCAGCTAACATAATGAGTCTGATTCTTCCCACCATAAACAGCTCTCTCATATTCTCTTTACTCACATGCAAAGCTGAATACTTACTTCTGATGTTTCACCACCCACTTCTAACTTATTTCTGAATACTTAGATAAAATCAGAGCTTCTCCAGTGAATATAGTTTCTTTTCAGAGCTAGAGAGAAAGTAGGTTTTGGTCAAGAGTTCACCTAAAGAATGGCTATTTCATTAATGCACTAATTCATTCTTGCACTGAAAATCAGCTTTGTCCAGATTTTACAATTCCATTATGTTTAAATTCCCCAGACTCTGAAAACCAAGTTATAGAATGCGTTCTTACTAAGCCTGGTTAACATCTGTCTCATGGCCAATGAACCTGTGCAAAGGACCATCATCCATTAGAAAATAAACCTTTCAAATTTGATATAGGATGATTACTTGTTTGTTAAAAAAAAAGGTTAGTTTTCCGTTCTGCAAAACACCACAGTCCAGCAATAAGGGACTAAAAAAACTAAAAAACCCCTCTCTTCTCTTCCATGTGTTTAGTTTGAAATCAGCTGATATTTTCTTGATACTGCTGACCTGTCATAGAGATTCATATTCTGAATCCTGCCAACAAGCAGATAGTGTCCAGATGGCAACTGTATAGCACTTGAATTGTGGATACCAAACCCTCTTTTTCATCTGTACTTAGCACTGTAACTTCCTGAAAAGAGTGTAATAATATTATTAAAAAGTACTGATTGCTACTGTCAGGCATTCCAGGGTAAGTATTAACTTCTTTCCATTCCCTCCTACAAGTCTGTAAGATGAAGAAATACAAAGAAAAATATGTATGTCTTTGATCTTGCAAGGCTGTAACTGAATCAGTGACCCAAAGTTCAAGAGGTCATTGAAACAAAAGAAAGAAAAGAAGGAAAACAAAAGCCTGTTCTCATGAAACTCCAATTCCACACTTTCTTAATGAGTTCTCAGAAGAGCCTTAACATCATTACTGAATTGTGAAAAAAACCCTCCAAATTATAATGACAATTGAAAACATAATAGACTAATTGCAGCTAAAGTAATGACTCCTTAGTATTCATATGGCATATTACCAGAGGACCTTAAATTCACAAATAGAAGCTATTTTTTTCTTAAACTTGATTTGATTGTTACTAATTAAATTTTTGGGGGTGAATTTAGAGTTTAGTTAGGTTCTGATTTACTCCTATGAAAAAAAGGAAAAATGCTATCATGTTATGCATTAGGATATTCTCATTTATTATTAACATATTAACTAACAGATTATAAGTGGCATTTTAAAAGGCTACAAGTTCAGAAATTTAATCATATCTATACAAAATTTTTTCTAACAATTTCTGTATCAGATACCATTCTCTTTAAATAGACAATTATATATGATAAAGGAAGTATCAAATTGTTTCTACATTCTTTATCAACACAGGATTTTTTTTTTATAAACAAGTTTATGCGCAGTTTCTTTTGCCAAATGCAAGTTATTGTGATTCTTTAAAAAAGGATCCTAAAGTAGTCTGTATTGTGTAATTAGTTACTGCTCTGTAGTTTCTAGTTCAAAAAATGACTTAGACACATGAAAGAGCTCTGTGTATTTCCTTTTGACATGAATAGATGCTGTGTAGTGGTGCACCTTATTTGTGCCTGAGCTCTCAGAGGAACTGAGGCATCACTACATTAGGTCCTGCACAAATATCAGCACAGGCTTCGGTATAATGTGTTTCAGGACAAACCTCTGCAGACTGCGAAGCTGTTACACCAAGATCGCTGTCATAGAGAGATAACTGAGCTAACTCTTATCACTGTGGGGAGCAGGATAGCAGTGGTACCACAGAGTTTCACTGAAAGTGATTTTTGTTGCTACAGTGCAAATAACAACTGAACTTGGAGGGAGTTAAAATTATACTTGAAGTGTGAAAGAAGAAAAGTCAGCAAAGATGCTCCACGGAAGCATACGAGGTGCTTTAAAACAGTACAGGATGAAAAAATGCAGGGCACATGGGGAGGAATGTAATAAACTAAAAGGTTCATGAGGAGATGTAAACACCAGCAGAGTGTGTGCAAGACACACCAAAAAAAACCACTAGCTCTATGAGCAGCTCATGGGAGACCAATGGGTAAAACAGCAGCAGATGAATCAACTGCTAGATGAAAGCAAAACGAACACTTAAAACTTTTAGGTCGGGCAGAGGTGCACAAATCAGCATAGTATCACTGACAAGATTTATTAAAATGAACAAAACAACAAAGCAGGGTGATTTTTATTATTAATAAACTGTTGCAAGAGTAGATTGTAGCTACTGCAACAACAAAAGCCATGAAGAGTTCTTTAGTGAGTGAACATTTACAAGTGGAACTTCAGATTACTCAATAAAGCCAAGTCTCATACCCACCTAAAGGCAACGTCGCACCGTTTGTTTCCAAATTATCTTAGTATAGATGAATTAACAAACAGTGGTCTCAATGTTTTAAAAATTGTGCTAAAATTAAAAATCCAAACAGAAAACCAAAGGCTATGATGTTGCCAGATGCATTAGTCGCACACTACCATTGATTCAACTCTTTACCGAGTCACATCCAACTGGGCAAAGCTTCCTTTCTAACAATGGTTGCTGCATGGACTCTATAAAATTAACTCGTGTCAGATCCTAGTGGACAAACGTCCAAATAAGATACTACCATTGCAATAGAGTCTATTATTGGAAGTTTCAGTGAAGAACAGGTTTGCCAGCAATTCTGAATCACATTTTAAGTGAGAAGGCGATGTCTCCAGCATAGAGCTCTGACCAGTTAATGATCAGAACAATCCCATGCCCCAAAACCCATGTAGTTTTGCACACAAACAGAGACGTCTATCTCTCTTTTTTTAGGGGAGAAGCTTCATTTCCCATTCTTTAAATCTTGCACCACTCTGACTAGAACTGTGTCCATTTTTCTAGCAGTTCATCTAAGTGTCTCTTCAGGCACTTCTAACATACCCAAGATGTAAAAGCGATTTATTTTTTACACTAGACTGCACTACCAGCTACTTATGGATACCTCTAATTTCTCACTATTTTTTCAGCAGCAACTAATGTAAATCAGGAGTGATTTAGTAGAATAAATAGTTTGCAGCTTCACTACACTGTATAGAGCCAGTCAGATAAAAGAAGCACTGTACATTTGTGGAATGTTGTTTAATAAGTGCTGCACATACAAAAACATGTCTGTGAAGAGCTCCTGACACAGTCTGCCAAAACTGAGACCAGCATTTTAGCAAATTAAAAGTTTGCACATATATTTTGAGAAATTGCATTAGGGATTTTTATGGAGCACTGAGTAATGTGCTCAGCACCATCCAGAAAGCAAAGGTAATTTTATCGCTTGTATCACTTCGTAGGATGCTGTGCATTTCATGCTTAAGGCAGGTATTTTTGGCAATACATTCAAAATAAATGAAAACTAATATTTCATCCTCAGGGAATAGGATAAAAGTCGCACAGTTACTACCATATTTATTTCAGTCTTGCAACAACATGCACTTTAGGATTTAAACTAATTGAATGTGCTTTGGCTTATCAGCTACTAAAATAAACTTGTTTCCTGATTAAACTGAACTAATTTACCATGTTACATTACGCCTTTTCATAAACAAATATACTTATTTTTTTCACTCCTTACACAGAAAATAATCAGCTTTATGTCCAACATAAAAATCTCACTTCCAGGAAAGCTTAGTTCAAGTGTCTGGGCATAAAAGGATGTCTTTTTAGAATTGCACTGTGCAGGTAGCAATAGTGTTTTGTTACCAAAAAAAATTTTGAGCTGCTATTTTCTGTGTTCCTGGGTCTCTGATTCTTGGCTTGAAGACAGTCAGTTCTTTGTACTCTGTTATTACAATGAAGTAACCAAAGAAAGAGAGTCTTGGTTTGAGACTGTCAGCTGTTACTAATCACTGCTCCATGGCTTGCTGTGAATCCCTGCTTGCATCTCCCTCCTGCTCTGCTTAGCACACATAAAGAAGATAAATTACTCCCTAGTTTCCCTTCAAAAAGCATATTGTTTGTCACATTCCAATACTGTGAGCAAAAGACAGAATAATGCGAAGAGTTAAATGAGTATCTCAACAGCCCTGCAGCAGGGTCCTTCTCAGGCAGATGTGTTTCAGGAAATGTGCTTTCCTACTAGTTCTTCAAATGTATCCTGTTATACTGCAAACCTGAAAAGCAAGCCAACTACACTTTTCAGAACAGAAAAGCATAATCCTGTAGGAGCTTTCATTTAGTAATATAAGCATCATTAACACTCAGTAGATGCACTGCTTTATATTGACATGTTTCATTTTACCAGGTGTTATACTTCATTGTTTATAAATACTTTAGCAAGAACAAGCAGAGTAAAGGGGAGGTTTATGAAATTCTTCCCTGCCCTCAGTGACTCACACTAACAGAGAGAAGAATTTTAAAGGAAGAAATGTAGAACAGTTTTTGTTGGAAGGGGCCTTTAAGGTCATCTTGTCCTACCCCATGCAATCAGGTGGGACAGCTTCAGCTAGATCAGGGTACTCAGAGCCCTCTCCATCCTGACCTTGACAGTTTCCATGGATGGGAGAGACACCATCTCTCTGGCAGTGAGTGTTTCAGCTGCCTCATTGTAAAAAAGTTCTTTTTCATGTCCAACCTCAACCTGCCCTCTTTAAAACCATTACCCCCTTTCTTGTAATAACAGACTTTACTGAAAAGTCTCTCCCCATGTCTCTTACAGGCCTCCTTTATGTACTAGAATGTGCTGAAAGGTCTCCCCAGAGCCTTCTGCTCTCCAGACTGATCAGCCCCAACTCTCTCGGCTTGTCCTCAAACAAGATGTGCCCTGTCCCTCTGACGCCCTTGTGGCCCCTGGACCTGCTCTAACAGATCCAGGTCTCTCCTGCGCTGAGGACCCAAGAGGTGGATGCAGTGCTCCACTCCCATGCAGGTGGATTCTCATGAGGGCAGAGTAGAGGTGGAAAATCCCCTCTCTTGACCTGCTGGTTATGCTTCTTTTGCTGGCTCATGTCCAGCCTCTCACCCACCGGGTCCTTCTGGGCAGGGCTCTGGGGCTGTTCATGCCCAGCCTGTGCTGATACCCAGTGCTACCAGATGCAGCACTTTGCACATGGTCTTGTTTAAACCTCATGATGTTCACCTGGGCCCACTCCTCGAGCTTATCCAGGTCCCTCTGGATGACATCTTGTTCCTCAGGCATGTCCAACACCTCTCTCCTTGGTGTCATCTGCAAACCTACTGAGGTTGCACTCAATCCAATGTCTGTGTCATTGATGAGAATGTCAAACAGGGCTGATACAGACACCTGAGGGACACCATCCATCATGGGTCTCCATCCGGACATTGACCAATCAAATTATTTTTGCACTGAAATAAGCAAACTAAAAAGAGAGTAAGGCTGTGGAATATCCAAACATGGAAATTGTTGGGATAAAAGTTGCTATTGGTTTGAACCTCAAGCTCAGTAAGATTTTAACCAATACTCTAGAATGTATTTCTCTGCTGTATTAGAAGGCTAAACTTGATGGCCCAAGAAATACTTTCAGGCACACACAAAAGATTAGGTTTCATAAAGTGAAGCTGTTTTACTGAAAGAGCATTACTCAGTGATGAACCACAACAAGAGAGTCTTTTATTATTCATGGTTAACTGAAAGGTAAAACTCACTGTAAAGCCACTAAAGATTATTTGGACCTCTTCCATTTATAACATTCAATGATGTTCAGACATTATTGTGCCAGGGTTTCACAAACCTTCTCCTTCTAAGGAATAAACTGTAGCTAAAAAAGCAGGTGTTTGCTAGTTTTCTGCCCCACTTTCCTTCTGTTACCCTTGTAAAAGTTCTGGTGTTCACATGACACAGTTCTGGGGTAATTCAAAATGACAAATTATCAGAAAAAACTAACCCTACAAAATCCAAAGCTGATCCTTTTCGGGCAAGGATGGGGCAGGACTGCTGCTGTGGGGCAAGGCTACTCATTTAGGAGCCATTCTTAGGCATTTAATTGGCTCTTTGAATTGCATTACTATATCCCAGCCATGGGTTTCATTAGTCAGCTTAGCTTAATCACGGTCACATAATTTTGGATCAAATACAACTGCTAATTTTCCTCTATTTGCCCACTGTTCTTAACAGAACTGGAAAAAATTAATGTAATATCTAATTGCATTATCTAAAAATTAATATCTAAACAAAGATTAGTTAAATTGATATTTGGGAGCAACTTATCAGTTTATACAAAAAGGCTGTATTTCAGACATATATTTTAAGTGGCTTCAGGAAGTCATTAGCCATATTGATTTAATATTGCTGAACTTCATCTATATCCATATAGTTCTTTGAAAATGTTCATGTCTTTTTTCTTTGCAATTTTATTATTTTACTGTTACCATTATTAAAAAACTCTAATCTAGAGTTTGGGTAAAATTTGTACCTAATCTTGTGAAGGGCCCAAATGTCAAGGCCTAAATTTAACTTTTGTTTTCTCTGAATGATCAGCACCACAAAGGACATATTCAGCTGCTATTAGAATAAAACTCTAGTGCTTAATCATGTTAATTAAACTTGGGCAATACCTCCACTGCCTTTACCTAACTAATTGTTTTCCTTACAAATTTTCTGTCAGCATAGTTTACCGTGACCTTGCACAATGTTCTTAATTTCCACAAATCCTCATCAACATACACAAAAGGGATTGTTCTCATGGTCTCACACTGAGAGTTTACTCATCACACAGTGCTTAGTGGATGTAGGGGGTGGGAGTAGCCCATTTGAGACTGCTTCATTAGGAGAGTGAAAGACAACCTTAAAGGAACAAAATTAGGGCAACACTCCTGAGTCAACAGTTGCCATTATTGCTGTTCCACCATAGGAGACCTTAACAAGCAACTGCAATTTCCTAATGAAGAGACCATAAAAAAGTAAACAGGAAAATAATTAGGAATAAAAAGATGCTCTGTTCATAATGTTTTGTGTATAAAAACTTAGCTCAAAACATCTAAAGGCAATTTATATAAAAATCTCCATTGGCAAGGAAGTGCCATCAATTCAATTCTGATATGCTGAATAGGGAAAGAGTTCATCATGGTCATAGGAATCCTCTTTTTTTTTTGTTTCAAGAAGTCAGCATGTATAAGGACCAGAATGGACAGATTTTTCTACATCCTCATTCAGAACTGCTTCATTATTTTATGCATTTTCATCAACAGGTTGCTATATCTTGTTAGAATCCTGACCCGGAGGTGTTGGGTGCTGTGCCCACAGATGGGAACCCCATGTCAGTGACAGCTCAGCCAAGAGCCTGCGCCTGGGCTCTGAGCACACCGTCTCCCCTTCTGAGAGGAGTTACCAATGTCCTGTGAGCAGCGACTGAGCCCTTTGGGTTTGGGGAAAAGGCGGCTGAGGGGAGGCAGCACTGTGGAGCAAGCTTCCCAGAGAGGGGGCCAATAACCCCTGCCTGTCAGTGCTGAGGAGGTCAATGCCATTAACAACTCTTATTTTTGGTCAGCCCTGAGGTCTAGTTGGCCTAGATGGGCATTTCAGCCCCAGCTGAAAATATTTAAAGTGCTTATCGTTATGCATCAAAAGGCATTATGCATTTTAAAGAAACAAAAATCTAAAAGCACTGGGGGAAAACACTTAAAACCACAACAATTTTAGTGTAGGAAAGGAAATACATGAACTGCTTAGTTTTGTCAGAAGTTTTTAAAAGGCACCAAAAATATTCAGAAACAGGGACTTTTAATATGATAAGCAGTGGCTGAGCATTTTAACCATTTTCAAACTAAAATTATAGGCATGCATAAATGTATATGCTCACATGCACACCCTCTACACCCAGTGTCAGTCTTGCTTGCCCCGAGGAAAGAAAAAATCACCCAAAGTACTAGAGTCAATCCTACATAATGACTGTTTTTCCTCAGAGGGTTGCTATTTACTTTGGAGTGTAAGAAAAGAGATCCTATTTAAAAGCTACTATTTATGGGCTGTCATTTGTTAGTGATTAATTTTGGAGCCAAATATAAACCCAAGGATGCTTTGCTGACTGGGAGTTTACACACAGAAACAGAGCTTCAGGCATACCAGCTGCTGACCAGTTACTGTTGTGGGAAAAAAGCAGTTTGCATTTAATTATGTAATATGTTTAATTCTTCTTAAAAAAAAAAAAAAAAGGAAAATACTACAGGCAGAAACTTTCAAGTAGTGTAATAGGGAAAACTAGGCATAAACTCCAATCTCAGACTGAAATAGTTTGTTGAGGACATTGGACTGTTCTGCACAAATCAGTTTATTCCATTGATTCTATTGTGCTAATTAAAGGGAGAAAGTATTCTGGTATTTTGAAGCTGTAGGACTTCTAGCATAGGTTCTACATTCCAGTTTTTAAAACAATTCCTTGGAATTTGGTCTTGAACAAACAGATTCAAAGCTGTTTGTCTTAAACATTATCTAAAGAAAACATGCTCAGTGTATTTTATGCTTGATCTTCCAGGAGTACAGTACCATTAGTGTGCCACTCTGCATTAGTGTGCCCTGTTAAAATCCAATATTACACATAGATTATGTGCAGCATGCTTTTGATATGGATTTGGTAAATCCTAGAATTTTATATAATAGAAAATCATAAATAAAATATAATTGACATAAAAGTAGTCATAATATTGTGACTATTCATAATATAGTAGTTGTTCATGATGAGTCATAGAATCAATAGCTCATGCCAATTTACACAACAGTGATCAAGTCAGGTGAGCAATCAAAACTACCAGATTAACAATTCAGAATTGTTAAAGTCCTCCTAACTAGATCTTTTTTCTCCTTTTCCCTGCGTCTTTTCTCTCTCTTTCTCTTCTTTTAATTATATATTTAGCTTCTCCTTGCCTTTCCTATATTCTGAAATATTTTCATTTTTTCACTAATATCTTTGTTAAGCAACAAAATAGCGCTTTGCTTTGTGACACTCTGGAGAGCTCCTTCTCATGTCCTTATTTCATGCACAGTGTTACTTCCCAAGAGAGGGAAGGGGTAGGTGAAGGAAGAAGACAGGGTAAAAAGCCTGGGGGGGTTTTGCACTTCTGCACATTTATGCCTACCCCCTTCTTTCTTTTCTCCCCTTCCTTCTCCCCAGCCTCCTTCCCTCCCTCCTCCCCATCAGCACTTAAAAAATCATTCCCATTCATGTTGTGTGAGCGCACACGCTGGGAGAAATTGCAGGGGCTCTGCTCCAGATCCCCTTGGCAACCTGGAGCATCCCTGTGCGTGGGGACTGGTGGCACGGCGCAGTTTCCCAGGCCCCCTGGGGAAGGGGAGGCAGAGCAGAGGGGAGGCAGAGGCGCTGGAGCCAGCAGCGAGGAGCAGAGAGCAGCGAGCAGGATGAAAGGGGCACATACATCTCCCGCAATGGGACAATGCGGGCTTTGCTGGCTGACTGTGAAAAGACACGCTGAGGATACAATGCTTTGTGGCACATGAAAGCTTTGGGGACCTTTCCAGAGCCACATTCAGTTCTAAGGAGTCTTGTCAACATCTTAAAATGCAAAGGAAACAACCCCTCTCGTTTTCCCGTGTTTTAAAAACGGATTTTAAATATTATTTTAGACAATTGTTGTTGCTGGTATGCTGGAAGCTTTTGCAGCTTGCCCAGTTCCCATTAATTGCAGTGAGAGGGGAGACTGCCCAGCAGGTCCCCAGCAAGGGCTCGCAGAGGTGAGCACTTGTTTCCCCCTCAAACAGCTTTTGTTCATACTTAGGCCTGTCATCCCTCTGCTTTGAATGCTTTCTGCTATACATACCACACGCAGTTACAACTCAAGAAGAGAGGAATTGCTCTTCCCTATGTCCAAGCTGAGAAATAAATTATCTGATAGCAAGAGCTGGAATGAGACTGAGCAGCCTAGAACAAGGAGCAATGCAGTCCCAGGCAGAGGGCAGCCTGGGAAGCCAGGCTGGAAAGCAGCTTGCAAAGATGAGAGATCACTCCTGCTCCTTGACATTCTGCTCACGCATGGTTCACCACTCAGTCCCAGAATCAGCCCGAGAAAAAATCAGGATCAAAATATCTAATCCTTCAAAACAGCAATCCTTTCTGCCCCACACTGACTCCCTGTGCCTTTTGGCATGTAGGAGGCTCAACCTTCATAAGGGATGAAGTACAAAAAAAAATCAGGCTTGGTTAAAGCGCAGGCAGGTGTGCCTGCAAATCCTCTAAGAACGACAGTGCTCAGCCTCTGGTCCTATTATCTGAAAAGGGCAGCATATTGGGAGCTGACTGATTCAAAATCTCTGCATGTCCAAACATTCCAACTAAACTGTACAGTTTAACTGTTTGTGCTCAGGTTGTGAAACATATTTAAAAATGGTCTTATCCAAAATGAAAAAATAAATAGACCATTGTTGCTATTTTGGAAAGAAAAAGAAAAGAAAGAAACTGATTAAATCTACAAAAATTAAATTGACTGGACTAGTATGTAAACATTCAATCTTTCACTTTGTAATATATGTTTTATTTTAAGTGCCATATTAATACTTTAAAAATACAATTTGTAACAAATGCTGTCTGAGATATGTGCTGTGCAGTTTGATAGCAGATCTAAATTTCCCAAAAATTATTAACTTTATTTCTTTTTTTGGCTAACAGCATTTGCATTATTTCATATTTACTTTACTTGAGGACTCTAAAAGAAAATCAATCTTCCATCCACAAATAAGAGGGTTACAGGACTTCCTGTTTGTAAAACTTGAAAAGCTATTTGTAACTTGCTAGTATTTACCATTTTCCTCACAGCATTTCAAATCATAAATGTAAACATACGATGAACATAATAATCCAGTTTTGCAGATTGAAAAGCTGAGTAGAGAAATGAAGGATCAAATGCTTCAAATGCTGGATTTCCATGCTCAGTTTCTTGCTGGACACTTTGTTCTTTCATTACAATGGCACACACATAAACCAAACAATTCAGTGTGTGAATCTAGTGATGTCTGTTTGCAACTCCTTTTGTGGGTACAAATCTTACTGACTCTAATGGTCTCTGCCAAAAGGGCAGAAAATGAAAAAAGCTGAACTGAAAGGGTAAGTATAAAGCATGTGATTGGTTTCATACTTTGGCGATTTGATCAGAGCCTGGGACATATCCTTGATCTTAGCCACATCAGGGACTAGAGTGCTTTTACTGGAGCTCCAAGTATTGTATATCTACAATAATTTTTAAAACTTCTAGTTTTGCCAGGCCATGATTCAAGTTTCCATACTATTCCTGTGGTCCTCT